>NC_142134.1:20423333-21166666 GCF_024610735.1 Ursus americanus | reverse complement strand
GTGACCTGAGGGAAAAATTGTATAAATAACTTAAGTCGAAATATTCTTCCCGATAGACTCTAAATTGAAATTTTTAAAATGCATGTGAGTTAGCAAAGCAGATCATGCATTCAGCTAGTGTGCTGAATTATATGAAGTACACAAGGAATTTGTACTTCCAGATGTTTGCTTTGGAATGTGATTGTAATGACATCACAAAAATATTTGAAAATTTATCTGTAACTGTGATCGTAGTGTTTCAATATCTGAAATGCAGAGTAGCAAAAATACCATGTAAATATTGGAGATTCCTTTCAGAAATAGTACATGCAGATCTTCCTTGACTTATGATGGGATTGTGTCCAGATAAACCCATTGTAAATTGAAAATATAGTAAGTCCAAAGGCATTTAAACATCTACCCTACTGAACATCAGAGCTTAGCCTTGCCTACCTTAAATGCACTCAGAAAGCTTCCATTAGCCTACAGTTGCTCAGAATCATCTAACACAAAACCAATTTTTTACCGAAGTGTTGCATATCTCCTGTAATTTATAGAATACTTAAAGTGAAAAAAACAGAATGGCCGTATGGGTGTCAGCGGTTTACCCTGAGGATCACATGGCTGGTGCTCACTGCTACTGCCCGGCATGACGAGGGTATTGTACTGCATGTCCCTAGTCTGGGAAGAGATACAAATTCAAAATTCGAAGTATGGGTAAAAAACAAAAACAAAGTTCGGGTTCTATTGAATGTAATTTGCTTTTGCACCATCGTAAAATGGAAAAATACTAAGTCCAGCCATCATAAATTGGGGACCATCTGTATTTTCTTACAAGATACAGATACTTCCTGAAGCAGTCAAGTGAAATGATTTTAGGGTACTTTAAAATAATTTGAGTGCCCTGCTACCAAAATGATATTTTCTGGCGAGTATCATTTGTAGAAATCACATGCAAAAGAGAGAATAATTTAATTAAGCCAGTTTTTTTTTCTATTTCTGAACTCTAAGGCTTTTCCTGTTTTTATTTAAATTATGATGTCCATCAAGGCCTTCGACACATATTTATTGGGTGTTTCCTATGTGTCAACAATATTCCAGGGACAAGGATTCACCAGTTAACAAAAAGTTAAGTCCCTGCTTTCGTGGAGGTTACTCTGGATAGAAGAGAGACCGTAAACAAATGACAAGACCACATGTTGTGTGTTGCACGACGGTAAATGCAGTGGAGGAAGAGGAAGGAGAAGAGGTAGATCAGGCGTCCTAGAGAAGAGGCCAGCAGTGTGCTGTCATTTTTCATGGTATGTCAGGCCATGCCTCGTTGATACAGTTAAGAAGAAGTGGAGAAGAAAGCAAAGCACATTTGGGGGGAAAGTGCCCCAGGCAGACTGGAAGCATGTGCAGAGAGCATGAGGGGGACACATGTGCTTCAAGGAGTAGCTAGAGTGGATAAGTGAGGGAGTGATAGGAGATGAGATTCAAGAGCTGTGGTGTGTGGGTAGATGACAGCCTCGTGTGTCAAGGTTCTGAAAAAGATTGGGATCTTTTAGATGATTTAAAGCAGAGGCAAATAAATGATTTACATTTTAAAAAGTATAACTGGTTGCTGTGTTGAGAGGCAAAGGGGAAGTGGGGAGAACAGTTAGAAGACTAGTTTTATAACCCAGGCAAGAGATGAGGATGGCATGGACCACGATGGTGAGAGGATGGATATAGAAAGCTGTGGCCAGATTCCAGACAAAGTTTGAAGGTAGCTTTCCAAAATTGGATGTGAAATGTGAAGGAAAGAAAGAACTCATGAATTTTTTAAAAGTTTTACCTTTGTACTTCAGTTTACACATTTTTTTTAATGCTTAGAGCATAATTTGAAATGTTTCTTCAAGTGCGAAACCATAGGTTTGTTAATTTTACTAGTTTTTAATATTTTAGCTCATGGCTCAAATATTAGTTTTCAACTGTCACCCATGACACTAGGCAGCACCTGCAGCTGATACAATTTTCCAATTTAGAATTATAATACTAAATTATTGTCTTCTGTCATCTTTCAAAAACTACAGAGAAAAATCAGAAAGACTAGTCTATGAGAAGCAACTGGTAGTAACCTATTTAATATCATTTCTCTTTTTCATTAAAAATAGATCTCTGCTGTGATTAATGGTGACAGTGTGAGCAACTAAAAATATGTTCCTAGCCTCTCTTGCAACTAGATGTGGCCATGTGACCCAGTTTTGGATGTTACGATGTAAGAAGCAAGCCAGGGGCACAAATTCCCTGATAAGGTTCTAGGAAAGATTTTTTGAGACAAAGGTGACGTGAAGCTTTCTCTGACTTCCTTTTTATCCTCTTCCTACTTAGGTTTAAGATATTTTAAAATTTCATTTGAGTATTTAATGTCTTGGAGATCTGGTTAATTGGGGAATGTCTTGTCACTGCTTAATGCTTGTATTTCTTTTTTAAAAAGTTTTTAATTTTAATTCCAATATAGTTCGTATTAGTTTCATGTGTACAATATAGTGACTCAGCTAATTCTGTATGTTACTCAGTACTCATCATGGTAAGTTTATCCTTAAACACCAGCACCTATTTCACCCATACCCGCACCAGCCTCCCCCCTGGTTATCATCAGTTTGTTCTCTAGAGTTAAATACTTGCATTTGTTAAGTAATAGAAATTAGCGTAAGGAAAAATTCTAGATACGTACTGCTAAGTGTTGGGAAAGGTTTGTCGGAAGGGCACATGGTATTAAAAATAGTAATTAGTCCATTATAAACTTCCTGGATTTAGTTCAATTCTTTGCAGCATTCTGGCATGTATGATTAGAAGGCCGTGTTTATCTTACTCACTTCTCAGTAGTGTCAGGTAGAGTTAGGATTGCCTCTTGCTGTGTCCTTAGTCGTTATGTGGTCTTGGGCCAGTTGGCTAACCCAGCTAAGCCTCAGTTTCCTCATCTGTAAAATAAGGTTAATAATTATTTTCTCACTAGTTTCTTCTCAGGATTAAATAACGTAATATATGTGGTAAATCCTCGGAAATCCCGTAGCCTATGTCTGGTACATGGTAAGAGCTAATTACATGCAAATTGCAATTATCATTGCTGTTATTATGTCCATTGGTATTCAGAGCTCTGTATATTATTTTACTAACCCAGTGAACCATTTTGCAAATGCAAAATGTGTCGAACTCTTTGTTTATAAAGGAGGAAGGAAATGACACAGAGCTAGAAGGACCACAGGCCTGATAGAGCTACACCAAGGGCAGCTGCCCAGAGAGTACAAAGGACCTCCCACAAGGAGAAACCTTGTGAATAGCAAAGTATTGTTCTTTCCCATTTTCTTCTCATTACTTTAATGTCACTGGGCCAAGCATCTCAGCACTTACAAACATCTTAATAATTTACTATACTTTTGTTGTGTCTGTTTCCCATCTGACAATGTCTAAATCTTATGTATACTATGCCTTATTGAATTTCTTAAAGTATTGTCTCCATTTGAAAAGCTTTTCACCTGCTCTACTGTAATCTGAGTTGAGCAATCTCGCAGGCTTGTCTGTAGAACAGGATTTACGAACTCATTAGAAATATTAAATCCAGAGGCAAGCACAGGTGCACAACTTCGGGCTTCAGTTTCATTTGCATAATAGGAGCTGGGTAATTGAAGCTGTCACTGGTTACCTGGCTAAACACAAAAGATTAAAACACTGTATTCAAGTATGGTTCCCTAAATCTGTCTACCTTTTACTCTTTACAAAGTTGAATGAATATTGTTAACATTTATTAGTATGCACAGGTGTGGAATTCTAGGATTCCTGTTTATAAATTCTTTTACTGGAATGACCTGGTCTCTTTTTTAAACCTTATTTTTTGACTCTTCTGGCTAGAAAGGAAGTTTTTGCAACTAAATATTTTTTCTTCTTCTTAGGGTGGATAGTTTTTGCAATTTTAATTATAGAAGAGCATTAACTCTGGGCAAAACAAAGCTACTGGGTTTCCTGCCTCAGAGAAGCCTTAAAAAGGGATTGGAGAAGATTCAAGGGACTAAATATGTAAGATCCACTCATTTCTCACAGACGTTCAATATTTCAAACAAAAAGATAATTCAAAAAACCTTCAAACAACATTTAGCAATACATATTAGATGTGTTTTAGTGCAAATTAATTCCACATCACATGCACACACACTCCAGGGATGTTCCTCATGGAATTATTTGTAACATAAAATACTTAAGAAGCTCCCCACAGTACAATATAGAATTGAATACTAAGATGTCTTTTGCAGTGGTGTTATAAAAAACTGTTTCACGACCTGGGGATATGTCCTTCTCTTCTTAAGTAGGAAATAAAAAAAAAAACAAAAAAACAAATATGTTGCATAGTATTATATACAAATAATGGAAATATACAGAAGTATTAATTGGACTGAGTACTGAATTTAGGCAAATACTATGATCACTGGGTTATAATACCATCCTTAATTATTGCAATCTGTTATGGGCAAAAGAAAGGGGATTAACATCCTGAATCCTGTGTATTTAAAATTATTGCCCAAAGCAGTAAAAGTGAACATTTCTTGGAGGTGGGATTTAAGGGGATTTCATTTTTCTATTTTTGTTTATATGTGGTTTTCAAACCTTTGAGAAAATGAATTTGTTATTTTTATAATATTAAAAATAACCCAATAAAATATTTTAAAGAAATTTTCCTTAAAAACATAAATTATCCACAAGTTAAACAGACAGCTAATTTTTATAAAGAAATGAACTGAAGTTTTCCTACTACTTTGTTAAGGTTTAGGAAGTTGAGATTACTTTTATAGCATTTCTGTGTGAGGTGATTCCATCTCATCTAGCTTTCGGTAGTTTGCGCTGCCTGGGTCTTAAGTAGTTAAGTAGTTAAAAAGTTAAGTAGCACAATGCATAATTAATCTTGGTAATTAGAAATAGAAAATTATCTAAGATTTTGATAAATTTTTTTAGAGCTTAACAAATTTACTTTTGTTATTTTTATCTATAGAAATAAGATGATTTAGTGTAGTGTTAAAATTTTCCACAATTTACTTATCTCATTGGCTTTTATTTAGTGATTCATGAATTAGGAAGTATCTAGTCTAAAAAACAAAAAGGAGGACACGTGTTGTGATGAGCACTGGGTGTTATACACAACTAATGAATCGTTGAACACTACATCAAAAACTAGTGATGTACTATATGTTGGCTAACTGAACATAATAAAAAAATTAAAAATAAAAAGCAAAAAGGAGTTTCAAAGAGTTGTATAAGGTAAGAGGGTTTTATAGTCAAAAGTGAGCAGGAGCAAAGAAGTTATACTGGGCATTTGCTGATTGGGTATAGTAGGGTTGTTTCCCTTATGTGGAACAAAGGGAAGTCTGGGAGCCAGGTCAGGTGACGTGCTGAATGCTTGACCGAATCCTTCCTTTTCTATGAGAGCCCAGCATAGAAATTTAGTTGTTTTGGTTTGCTGACATGGGGCATAGCATAAACAATTCTGTCTTGGGCCAAATTTAGTTATTTTAACAGCAGCAATCAGTTGAATATAAAAAATAATAGTAACAATTTTTTATTTTTATGTCTGGAATAAAAAGACATTTTCTTCTTATTTCAGAAAGTTAACCACGGGTTCATGTGAAAGAAATGTCACTAAAATAAAGACATTTTCATTAACACGGTTATGGGACAAAGATATTTTAAGAAATTTTATGAGTGACATCCTCTAGTTTACAGAAAATAAATGAATTTCTTGATTAGCATTTTAAGCGAATATGGATTCCCACTCTTTTTTAATGTAAGAATGATTAAAACCATTGGACAACAGGAATAATTAGAGATAAATTTATAAGAATATCAATAAGTCGGGGCACCTGGATGGCTCAGTCGCTAAGTGTCTGCCTTTGGCTTAGGTGTGATCCCTACGTTCTGGGATCAAGCCCCGCATGAGGCTCCCTGCTCCACTGGGAGGCTGCTTCTTCCTCTCCCACTCCCCCTGCTTGTGTTCCCTCTCTCACTGGCTGTCTCTCTCTCTGTCAAATAAATAAATAAAATCTTAAAAACAAAAAAAAAGCATATCAGTAAGTCTTCTTAATATTCTAGATTCAGCAGATTTTTTTCACTTGATTTCTGATTAATAAAAATGATAAGGATTGAAAGAGAACTTTCATCCCACCCCTGTGCCAGTCCTGGATGAGACGATGTGGTATAACCGCATGACAGAAGAAGGAGTCTCATAGTTTAGCCACTTTGTAGGTGTGCCTTTCCCATTAAGGAGAATCATCTTCAACCTGGTAGGGCAAAGTACACATCATAAAAATATAAAAAATTAAGAGTGAGAACTATTTTCTAATGCTCATTTCTCGGTCCCCACAACTCACAGGAGGTTGAACAGAATGGTCATTCTGCTTGTAGAGTCATCTCTAGGAATGGGTGTCCTGCTAGACCACCCCATCCCAGTTTTCCAAATGGGAAGAAGAGTTCAATTTCAGAAACTCTAGACTGAGGAGCTTCAAGTCAATCCCTAGCTGTGTTTTGGAATATAAACTACTGATTGGTGAACAAGTGAAGGAGAGACATTAACACTGGAAGAGAAACTTGATTCATAGGAATGAGAATCTTAACAAGCTCTTTTCCTGTTTTGATAAATTTACTAGCTCAGTTGTCATTCATTTTAGCCTTGCGCTTTAATAAGATGTGACTGAACCTTGCAGGTACCTTGGGCCATTAGTTAAAAGTGGCTTTAGGGTTTGTTAAGATCTGTATGTGTCAACAGCACGATGTTAGTGCTTACAAGTGTAGACCACCAATGGTCTCCCATTGTACTCTCAAATGACCACCTGGAGAGTATAATTCTGAATTTTGAGAATTTAATTTTGTAGGAAATACGTACAAATTAGAGGTCATTCAGAGGAGGGTCATCAAGCTAATGAGAGCTCCAGAACCATTGTGTGTGTTAAAGGTGTTAAGGAACTGTTGATATTCAGCATAAAGAACTAAGGTCCAAGGTGATCACATAAAAGCTATTTTCAAGTAGTTGAAGATATGCCTGATGGACAGATGTAATTATGGGGTTTAGGAAAACAAAACTAGAAGCAGTGGGTGGTAGTGAAAGGGAGGATAATTTAAACTCATTGTTAGGGACCATTTTCTAATCATTAGAACTGTTCAACAGTGGGATAAATTGCCTTCAAAAATTCTCTGCCATTGAAAATATCGCAGCAGAATCGGAACTACGACCTTCCAAAGATGTCACTAAGTGGATTCCTACACTGGGTAGGGATCCTTAGATTCTCTAATTTTATGATTCTGTAGTTTTGTTCTACATAAACAAATCTGGATAATTATTCCACCAGGTAACTCTGAATCATGATACATATTGTATCACTTAAAATCTTTTAATTATATTACTCTAAGATTCATCAGATGTATAGTATTTTATTAACAAAGAATAAGAGAAGAATGTTGTATCTTCCACAGCTCTTAGATTAAGGTGCTTTAAAACCTATTGCATATGCAATAGAGTTCACATTTCTCCATTGTGAATTTTTTTTTTAGTCAACTGCACAGCTTTTGTGGATATCTTCAAGTCAAGGACAACTTTAAAGGACATATTGGTGGTTTTCCAGGGTTTTCCTAAATTGGAATCTGTCTACAATTTCTCTTACTAAATTTAGTTAACTGAAAACTTTACACTAATAAAATGCTCTCATTTACAAATGAGATATACTGGTCATTTTTCATAAGTGTGTCTATACACCATCTTTGGAACACCTGTCCTGTATTTGGACAATTCTTCAGTTTCATATGCTTTGGACTTCTGTTCTAAAATACCTGGAATTTGTTTCAATTAAGTATGATAAGGTAACCGGCACAGAGATAACTGCCTTAGAAAGAAGAATTTTTTACTTATGTTTTCTAGGGGAAGGGAGCATGACATGCTGTTCAGGGCCATATGGAGAAGCACTGGGTTTTGTCAACCAGCAGAAGCAAGAGTGAAGGGGAGAGCATGGACCAGAGCCTTTATTGTGTTTTCCATGGGAAAGACAAGGCAGGGCAAGGGAAATGCTTAGGATTGACTAGGTTGAATAACATCAGCAGGCTCTGGGCAAAATGGGTGGTCTCTTGTTGTTCATTATGTGGCTTTGGATGATTCAGGGAAGGAGAAATATTGGCTTGGTGTGTAAGAGTTAGATAAAGGAGATGGTTGGGAACAGAGTCCCAGTTCGTTGGAGGGTTTATAATATAATCTTTATATGCCTGTGAAAGCTGAATCATAGAAGAGATATAAACAATTTCGGCTATTAATTTGGCTCTGTGGTTAATGGGTGTCAATAGACAAATACAAAATTAACACACACACACACACACACACACACACACACACACACAGAACACTTCCCTACAGTAGAAGCCAGAGATCATATTCCTAGCCTCTCTTGCTGTTAGGGCATAAATATGGGACTTCGGCTTGACTAATCAGTGCATTGCAAGAGATTTGAATTTGGAGGTGATGGAAGCAAGAACATTGGGAATCCTTCTTTTGGTGAGTAGAGCATCTAGTTCTTGGGGCAACAGTAGAGAATCTTCTGGAATTTAGTCTAAGTATTTTTGATGTAAGCTACAGAGTCTGTAAAAGCGGCAATGTCTTGGCCAAATGCAGAGGCAATATTGTTTTTGCCAAAGCAGTCAATTCATTGTGATTGAGCATTTTCCAATAATTTCTGAGTCTGGATTTCTGTATGCTCCTTAAGATCCTTTATAAATTACATTTATACTTAACCTAGCCAGAATGGATTCTGTTGTGTATAACTAAGAACTTTGAGATATATGGTAAATTTATAGTACTCTGCATTTTCCTGAATCTTCTAATAAATAGAGAACACAAACATAAATAGTTGAAGATATATTTAATTATGTTTATTAGGTATGAATATCAATAAAAGAATTCTGGTTTGAATATAAGCAGCTACTGTATCATATGAGGAAATGGAGAAGCAGGTTAATAATATGAAGTATGTAACTCTAATATCCCAAACAGGGACAGAAGAAAAAGTAGGCGATTTAATTCATAAACTGCAATGATAAATGACTATTTTGATGACACAAGAGATTAGAGGAAAATGACTCTATAATGAGCAACTTTAGCTAGAAACCAAAACAAAGTCTGTTTGTGTATAACAGAGGGAGGAAAGACAGAGCTGGTGATCATACATCGGGTTATCCAACACCACCCTGCATGTGGATAGCAAACTAAAAAGCTCTGGTTCAAATAACTCTGGTTGGAGTGCATATTTTCTCCGTATGTAGATTTTATTTCCATGATGTAAAGTAAATATTGTGTTCTTGAAACTTAGAAATAATGAAGAGTTCTTAATATGCCACAAATGGCCCCAAGTAATTTTTTTTCAGTGTCATATAAGAAACCTTTGTAGTGATTAGTGGGGAGCTATCTAAGAAACCCTTTCAACTTTTGCAAAGCTCTCTTATGTTCCTTTGATGGGGATTTTTATACTTGATAATTATCAGAGCCGCTAACCACAGAGAAGGATCAGAGAAGCAGATGATTCAATTCTTGCTCTGATCTTGATGTCTTAGTCAAATTAAAACCTTGTTACAAAAGAGAAATTTGCTTCCCCTAAGACATTTAATAATATATTTTGCCTTTTCCAAAAAACATGATGGAGAAATTATTTTATGTGCTTTAGACATAATATGAACAGAAAATAAATATTTCACATGACAGGAAAGATAATTGTGAGAAATAATTACATGAAGTTTTTTCCTAACTTTCCTTAGACATTGTAGAAATATAATTTCTCTGTTTACGTGTATTCTATTCTATATAAACATGGTTAAGTTTATTTGAACTCTTTATTTCCATGTTGCTTCATTGTGGTTGGTAGTTCTGATCATTATGAGGATTAAACATTTCTTCAAAGAAATATGGGTTAGTTCAATCAAATTTATAAATGTGTGAAAGATACATGAGTATTTTCCTTCTTAGCATTATGTTAGCTAAGAGAACCTTAGAATGTTTTTGATGTAGTGTTATATACCATTTCTACCGGTTTATTTGTTGTACTCACTGTACCTCATAGCTTTTATCGAACTCTCTTATTATCTGTTTAATGTTCTGTCTTCCCCCATTGGATTTATAACTTTTTAAGGGAACGGACTATATATTATCACATTTCTTCTTCTAGTTCTGACCCTAGTAACTGATGCAGTAGGTAATTCATATAATAATTCATTCTGTTCACAGACATATATTGAAGCAGTCTGCTACTCTTTGGGTGGAAAGAGTTAAGGAAAATAGATAAGGTCTTGGTCTCACTAGATTGAGCCCAGTGAGAATAATAGACATTTAATAAACAAACATAAAAATAATGTTATAAATGCTATAAAGAAAAAGGGATTATACGTGAATTTATGGGAACTCTAAAATAATGTGGTAGGCATTCCAGGTAGTTTAGATATTAACATATACTAGGCCACTACTGAGCCACTGGCCAAGGATGAAAAAGGGAATCAAGGACAGAAGTTGTATTCATGAGAAAAATAAGAAAAATGCATTGTAAAACATGAGAGCTAGGTTCTAAAAATATCCATCTATGTAATTATGGAAACTCTAAGATACAGGAGGCTCAGGTTGTATGGCAACAATGTATTTTTGTCTTACCTCTGTGAGGAGAACCCTACCATCTCCTCCCTGTGTGAGTTTGTGTGAATTAGGATGTCAACGATACGATGACTTGCTTAACTCATTCTCCCCCTCATATTGCTATATGGTGAAATAACATTTTAATCTGCTGCATTTCCAAATGCTGTGATTATCTGTCATTGAAGTTGTGTAATTGGGCCCTGTCTGACCCAGATTAGAATGGAGGTCAGGGAGGACTCTGAGGATATGTTTAAGTTGATATGCGTGGATAAGCAGGAATTAGAGAAATAAAACAAAAGAAATCCCAGGTAGAATTTTCAGCAAAGGAAGTATCTTGTATGGAGACTAAAATGAGAAAGACATCACGTGTTTTAAGAACTATACATGGCCTGTATGGTCAGATAGTAGTGAGAGGAAGAGAGTGGCAAGAAACATCTTGCAAAGCTTTTCACAACAGATTTATTATTTTTATGTTTAATTCTAAATTCTACAGGAAACAACTAATTAAAGGCCTTAATCATGCAAGCAACACATACACACATATTTTTTCAGGTTCTGTGGCTTCAATGAGGAAAATTAATTGGAGAGTAAAATTTGATACGTCAGCTAAGACACTACCATAATATTTAACATCAGTGATGATGATGGGTTGGATTTAGAGTAGTGGCAAATAATTCAGAGATTGAATGGATCTGAGATATGTTATAGAATAAGACTTGGCAAGACTTGATGAAGAGAAAGACCATATGAGTTAAACTATTAAAATGTTTACAACAGAATTCCAAAAACATATATGTTTATATGTATACTTGTACATATATGTATTAATGAATGTTCTGTGAAATGACAAAAATGATCCTTTGGTTAAATAAACTTTGGAAACACTGAGTTTAGGCATAAAGAGGTTTCTTCATTATAAGACTTTTCAGTGCTTTTAAAAATATGGTAATGTGCATTGTGGACTTTCAGCAGGGTGACAGTGGAAACTCCTGATGGAATTCTTGTAGGCTTAGTCTCTTACTGAACATACTTTGCGATAGCAGCAGATGAGCTATCATAGAAATATATTTAATAGTTCATATTAAATCTGTACTTTAATGAATTCTTTTAGTGGATTGAAAGTATGTATTTATGTGTTTTAGGAATTGTGAGGAGAAGGGGTTTTGGAAAAAAAAAAGCATTTAAAGCACAATATAATTTTTAGTGACTTTATTAAACAGAAAAATTGTATATTATAAAATTCACTTTTTACTTGCTGCAAAGTAAAGAAATGAAAATTTATCTGCACAAATTATTCTTTGTGAAATTTTTTGTCTGATCATTCAGACTCCTTACACATTACCAGTTCATTAAATAGCACAGTCATTTTTATATTATGTGGAATTTAACAGTCTGTTAAATGCTATTATAATTTAAATATTTTATAATGACTGTATGTGATATTAGGATAAAACAAATGGAGCTACTTAAAGTTTCACACACTGAAGGCCTAATGTGCCCATCACAGTGAGTTTTATCTATCCAGAGGCGCCTGTGTGGCTCAGTTGGTTAAGCGTCTGCCTTTGGCTGAGGTCATGATCCCAGGGTCCTGGGATTGAGTTCCATGTCAAGCTCCCTAGTCACTGGGGAGTCTGCTTCTCCTTCTGCGCCTCCCCCCTCTTGTTCTCTCAGTCTCTTTCTCTCTTTTGCTATTGCTCTCAAATTAAAATCTTTAAAAAAAAGTTTTATTTATTTAACGATCGAACTTAAACCTGTACTAGCCATGTGTGGCATATAAAATTATGAAAAAGACATGACAATTATATCTAATAAACATTTAGCCAACATTAATATGTATTGATTGATAATAAGTACAGATTGTCCCCTTATGCTTCAATTGAATCAGCTGAATCCTGAGTCAGCGTATCCAACTCTTTCCTTATATTTACATATGCATTTATCTACATATGTTTGGCTGATCTGATATAGGCAGATTATACTTTTATAGCCAAGTCTCAGTTGAATGCTCAAATATCTCTTGATTTTTGGTTAGGTAATATCTTCTTATTTAAGCGGTTTGAAAACAGATTCTGTTTTATTATATACTATTACTAATTAGTCATATAAAAAATGTTGGAGTTTTGCCCCATCCCTCTTTTAATCCCTACCACACTCTTATCCTAATATTAAAACTGTCCCTAACTTAAATTGCCATATGATTCAGATTGTAACAATGTGTATCATTTAGATTTTCTAAATATTAAAAAATATCACGTGCATATTTCTAAAACTATGAAATATGAAGGACAGAAGTTACCTCTTCATATATACTGAGCTATGCTATAACCACATAGGGAGAGCTTCTCAGTTAAATTTTTTCCCTTCTTCTTGGAAGTGGTGGGTTTTATAAACTTAGCAGAAAGCTGATAAAGAAACTTGAAAATATATATACACATATATACAGTTAACATATATATATTTGCATATGTTTATATGTATGTATAGTTAATGCTGGATAAATGACATGGGCCCTGCTTCTGGTAGCTCTGTTAACTGTTTGAAACATTCGTGCCAATATTTGGTCAGGTGTGCACTTCCAGTGTAAGCCAAAGTTCTGATAACCGTGGAAACTGTTCAACTGAAGTATGTGAGCCATAATAATATATTTTTAAAATCATTTACTCTGTGGAGTTTCAAATATCTTATAATAAGTGTAGTTTTTACAATTACTTTTTCATTTTATTAAACAATAAAATATGTGGTATTAAGGTCCTTACAAAGGCATTTCCTGTCCTATAGATTATGTAAGTAGCAATCAAATTTTTATAGTAGATTTTTCAGCTGACAACATGCCAACAATGTCAAAATGACTAATGGTCTAAGCTTTAAAAAATGACTTCCTAATCCAGTTATTTCTTGTAAAGGATAGCACATTTTAAAAATCTTTAATTTAGAATTAAAAACCATGATAGAAAGATAAAATATACATAAATAAAATATATTTGTTCTGATAACACATACCTTGTTATTTCTAATTCTTGTATATTCTAACTCAAGGTATCAACTAACTGTAGTATAAGTAATATCATGTGTTAACATTTTTTTTTCTTAGAATGAGTTTTAGCTTTATACATGGAAATTCAGGTGCTTAATTCCTCCAATATTAAACTGAAGATTTCTTCACATGACTAATACTAGAATTTTTGTGTATAAAAGTTTTTCATTTAAGTAAAATATCTATTAATGTTTTTAAAGGAGCTGAAATAATTAAGATAAAAACATAATGACATTCTGTGCCTTTTGAGGAAGTGTTTAGATACAAATAGTCACTCAAAGAAAATCTAATTTGTTTTCTTATTGGGGCAACATAACAATGCTGCTTGGGACATCAATTAATAAAGGGTATTAAAATATTACTAGCTTAAATTAGAAATATGGTGCTAGTTAACTCAGGTTACCACACTTGATTGCTTTTATAATTGGGAAAATATAAATAGAATCTGGTGTTGCTGAAGTAGAGAGTGTCCTCAAGTGTAAATGAAAAAGAAAAATACGTTTTCCCTGGCTCTGAGGGTCTGACCTGTTAAATGTATTTATAACATATATATATATAATTGTGCCACCAACTCTGCTCCAACCAGGTGAAATTCTCAACCAGAATATCATGGGTCATAATGCTTTTTGTTGGAAATGAGTAGTTTATTTTATTATCTAGACTTTAGAGTTTTCTACTATGTCTAAGTGTTTGTACAGTCCATAATATTAGAAGGAAACTGTAGAGAGGAAAAGAGTTATAGAAAGAGGGAATTATTTTGCTAACATGAAAGCTGATTTTAAAGATTTAAATATATTTTAACAAGAGTTTATTACTATATCCAGTAGTTTTATTCTTAGAGTATGTGTTAATGAGTTGCTAGTTATGAATGATAGATAAATTTGTGAAATAAAAGATAAATGAAAACAAAATGTGGCTTTCTAGTTATTGCATATGAAAATCATTTATTTTGAGGATAAAAATAAAGATTTATAATTTTTTCCACAGGAAATAAATTTCATTCTACACCTCTTTTTTTTTTTTTTTTTTAAAGAGAGAGAGTGAGAACACCACTGGAGTGTTGGGGCAGGGGGTGGGGAGAGAGAGAATCCCGGGCAGTCTCCATGCTCAGTGTGGAGCCTATCTCATCACTCTGAGATCATGACCTGAGCCAAAATCAAGAGTTGCATGTTTAACCGACTGAACCACCCAGGAGCCCCTCATTCTACACCTTCTAAATGAATATTTGTTGTGGTTTTATACTTCTGTAAAACACACCACAGTTTTAAATATCTATTTCATTTTGGTCACATCTTTTGGGTTAGGACTTCAGGCAGGGCTTGGCTGGACAGCTGGTCTCTGCTTATTTGGTGACATCTGATGGGGCTGGAGCTAGAAGATTCACTTCCAAAATAGCTTCTTCACTTATGTGTTTGGGGCCTCAGTGATCTCTCTACAAGTCTCTCTCCCTCGTTCTCTCTCTCTCTCTTTTTCCCCAACTGGCAGCTCATTCTCCAGGGCCTCTTCATAGTTTGGGCATTTCACAGCATGGTGGTCTCAGTATAATTGTTTTTCTTATGTGGCATCTGGCTTCTAAGGCATTCCGACAGAGGTAGAGAAGATGCTAGTTCAGTTATAAGCTAGATCCAGAATTGGCACAGTGTTATTTCCCTGTATTCTATTGTTCAAAGTAGTCAGACTCAAGGAGGTGGAGGAAAAAAGATTATTCCTCTTGCTAGGAGGGATGACATGGGAAGGGCATGTAGAATGGGAGATAATATTGCTTCCATTTTGGAAAATACAATCTAGAACAATGTCCAATAAATCTTTAAAAAGCGTTGGTCTACATGGACAGTTTATGATTAGCCTACTTGGGATGCTTACATATGCTCCTAATCTCTGCATAGGGAGAGACAGGTGAAGACAAAAGAGACTCAGAATTTTAATGTTAAAGAACATAACCCAAACTTTACTACCCCAGCTGTCTCTGTTTTGATCCATCCAATGATGGTAATGATAATGCTAATGATAACAAAAATAGTTTTATTTACTGAGCACCTTCTATGTGCCATGCACTATGCATGAATTGTCTCAAAGCCTGCAACAATCCTATTACATGAATTGTCTCAAAGCCTGCAACAATCCTATTACATGGATTGTCTCAAAGCCTGCAACAATCCTATTACATCATACACTGTTATTATCAGTGTGCCCTCTCTTTTTTGTTTTTTTAATTAAAATTATGGAATCATTCTGGGGTGTCAAAATGCTAAATTGGCAGCAGTCAGACATTTTTATCAATGTTAAATTTGTCTAGTGTTCGTTACTTTTATTTTTTAGCCTGCATTTTGACATCAATCAGAGTGAGATCACCTTGTAAATAGTTCTATCCTGTAGATAGTGGTTTTCTTTTTTTTAAATATTTTATTCATTTTTCAGAGAGAGAGAGATCGAGCACAAGTAGGGATCAGCAGACAGAGGGAGAAGCAGGCTCCTCATTGAGCAAGGAGCCTGACTCAGGACTCAATCCCAGGACCGGGGATCATAACCTGAGCCAAGGCAGACGCTTAACCAACTGAGCCACCCAGGCATCCCTAGACAGTAAGTTAAAAAAAAAAGTTGGATTCCCTTTATTATAAAAATAAGAGTGCTAACAGAACATAGGAAAGGTTAGAAAGAAAAAAATACATTTTTTAAGTAAAGAATAAATTAAAAAGAACATAGGTGTGAATAACTACCATGCACAGTGGTTTAGGAGGGATAAAAGACAAAAAGAAAACAATTAAAAAGTACACAGAATGAAGAGTTTAAAAGGCACTTTCAGGGAATTAATAGATGATAGATCAAGACTAGATGAAAGGGTAATGAACGTGGATAACAAATATACGCAGTAGAAGTCCCTGGAGAAGGAAAAGCAAAGCAAAGGAATAAAATTAAAACCAAGTATTGTACTTTAAGGAAACTTTCTGAAATAAAAGACCTGGAATGACATATTGGGAGGGCACATTAACTTTCTGGGGAAAAACACAGGATAGCCAAAAGCAAGACATGGTCTAGAAAAATGGAATTTAAGGAAAAAGGGGGAAAAAAAAACCCACCTGAGAATAAAGGCAAAAAGGCCAAGACTTACTGGGAAAGACACTTAGTTTCATCAGATTTTTCAATGTTTTATGCCAGCAAATAGTGGAGTAACATTTAGGAGATTCAAGAAAAGAAAATATGAGCCAAGGATTCTATATGCAGCCAAACTAAACTTCCTGTATAAGGACTGCAAACACCCTATCTTGGGCATGCAAGAACTCAGACAGTATTGTTCCATGAGACCTTCCTGAAAATTAATTAGAGAATGTATTTCAGAGCCCCAAAGTGACCAGGAAGACACCTACCAAAGGACTCAGAGTAAACATTAAATATATATTTATCTGTAAAACTCAGACTAAAAGGATTATAAGTCCATAGTCTCTTATGCTTCATTCCCCCTTCTGATCTCCCCCCCTTTCTTTATCCCTTTCTTCCCCTACCGATCTGCCTAGTTCTTATGTTCCATAGATGAGATGGATATACTAAAGGGATAGTATAAAAATGGTATGTGCATTGATAATACAGATACAGTAAGTATCAAAAATAAGGGAAAGTATGTGAAAAAATAGAATAATTTCACTAACTGTTATATAGATATTAACTGAGAGTCAAATTAGATGTTTAGGGATAGGTAAGAATAGAAGGAAAAATACTGGTAGTGAAATTTGATTTGTTCATAGTAGGAAAAATGAACATTAGTTTAAAAAGAGGGGAAAATAGGGGTGCCTGGGTGGCGCAGTCGTTAAGTGTCTGCCTTTGGCTCAGGGCGTGATCCTGGTGTTCTGGTTTCGAGCCCCACATCGGGCTCCTCCGCTGGGAGCCTGCTTCTTCCTCTCCCACTCCCTCTGCTTGTGTTCCCTCTCTCTCTGGCTGTCTTTCTCTCTGTCAAATAAATAAATAAAATCTTAAAAAAAAAGGGGGGGAAAAGAGTTTCATATAAAGGTAATCATTTGAGCAAAATATAAACCTATTAATGCCAGGAAATCTATATAGAGAAAGATGTTACAATATGGACTTCTTAGTGAAAAACTTTCTGTGTCTGTGTGTGCATTTATGATGAGATATGAATCCATACTCATATGTATATATAAAATATAAAGCAATATGAAAAAAAACTAAGGCCTCACTTATCAATCATCAGTATGTATAAATGAACTTAATTGAATCATAAAGACAAAGTAGTTTATATTTTATACAAAGATACATCTAAATTAAAGAAATACAGAAATGTAAAACTAAATAAAAACACAAGTATTTTAGACAAACACAAATAAAAGAGTAAGAGATACAATTTTGATATCTAACAAATTAACATTCAGATTGAAAAGGTAATAACAATGAAGGGAAAATTATAATGCTTCAAGGTATATAGTTCACAATTGTAGAAACAAGAGTTTTAGTAATTATTCAATTAATTCCCCAATAACAGATTTATAAAGTAGAAACCACAGTAGAAGAAATGATAAATAACAGAAATGCTAATAAGAGACTTTAACACATTCTCTCAATCTAAAACAGAGTAAATGGACAAATATTTACTAAAGAGATAAAAGGCAATATAATTAATTAGGTATTTTTATAAATACATAGTCAACTCTAAAGTCTGATAACAAAGACTTTCTCTTTTGAAGTCCACATGGAACATTCTCCAAGTTGAACTGTACCTTGTCCACAAAGGAACAACAAAAAAAATCCCCTTAATTACTCCCCCTCCCATAACTACAAAGAGACCACAATTCAATAAGACAGCATTAATAACAACAATGAAAAATTTTTTTAAAGTGAGGCATTAAAAAACATCTAATTAAATAATTCTTTGATCAAAAAGGAAGCAAAGAAAGAAATAGTAGAATTTCTTAAAAATAAGAATACTGATGGACGCTTGGGTGACTCAGCCAGTTAAGCATCTGACTTTGGCTCATGTCATGATCCCACGGTCCTGGGATCGAGCCCTGCATTGGGCTCTCTGCTCAGTGGGGAGCCTGCTTCTCCCTCTCACTCTGGTGCAGCTCCCCCTGCTTGTGTTGTCTCTCCCTCTGCCAAATAAATAAATAAAATCTTGAAAAAAAATAATAGTGACTATACAACTATCAGAAACTATGGGAAGTAGTTAGAGCAGTTTTCAGAGAAGAATATAATGGCACTAAATATCTATATCAATAAAATGAAAAAATAAAAATGAATTAAGCTTGCAATTCAAAAAGTAGAAAAAGGAACAGAGTACCCCCAAAAAGAAAACAGAAGACGTTAGTTTAAAAATCTGAAATAAATGAGTAAGAAAAAAATGTAGAGTAAATCCAAATGCTAGTTCTTTGGGACTACTGGCTAACCCAATTAAGATAAAAGGAAAAAATACTAATACATAGAACGAAAAATGATTAGGAGGGATATAACTATTAAAACAGAAGACTTTAAAAAATCAATAGAGACTACTTTATGCAACACTATGAAAAGAAATTTATAAACATTAGATGACACAGTTAATTTTGTAGATAAACAAAACTATCCAAAATAGGCCACAGTAGAGATTAACTATCTAAATAGATGGTTATTATAAGCACAAATAGAGTAAGTGGTAGACAGTATGATAGTTTTTGAGTTCAATTTGGTGATCAGACTCATCAAACACATGGTTTTAATCTAATACTACATTTAATTAGCTTAATAGAAAACTTAGGACTGGAGGTATGGCAAGTAGAGTGAGTACCTTCCTGTCTTTGAAAGGTGTAGCAATAATTCAAGTTCACAACATCTACAGGAGCTGGTGTGCACATGGGTTACCATGACACAGAGAAGCTGCAACTCCAGTTTCATGCCAGTCTTTTATACCATGTTAGTCAAGGCAGCCATCTTTAAAAACACAAGCTACGACATTTAGAAATTTAAAGTAATCCTGGTACATGGTCATCAGTGTTTGAGTTTTTTTTAAATGACCTAGACAATTTAATTATAAACTCCATTTGGGAAAAGCAAATAACCAAGAATACACACACACACACACACACACACACACACACACACACACAAAATCACAACACCCCTGAAACAGAACTAACAATGAGAGGGGCTAGTTTTACCAGATATTAAAACACATAATTTCTGTTATCAAAATAATGTATTACTGGTACACAAATGGACAAAGCAATGAAACAAAATAGAAAACACAGAAATAGACCCAAGTATATATTTAAAGACATCATCTCAAATAAATGGAAAAAACAAAGATGGATTTTTAAATAATTGGTGTTGGGATAGCTGAATAACCAAATGGAAAATGTTGAAATTAGAGGAATTAGAGATATAAATGTCAAAACAAATTAAAAAAGAAAACTTTGAAGTTCTAGAAGAAAATATGGATGAATTCCTCTATAATTGGTGATTCCAAATCCATAGTAAAGGAATGATTTGTAACACTTATAAATTATTTTAATGACATAAAAATGAAACATTTTCTTGGTAAAATGCTCCATAAGCAAAGTAGAATGACAAATGAAAAGCTGGGGAAAATATTTGCAACTTACATCACAGAGAAGAGCTAAAATTCTTCATTTTTTTAAAAATGTTTTTTTATTATATTATGATAGTCATCATACAGTACATCCCCGGTTTCCGATGTAAAGTTTGATGATTCCTTAGTTGCGTATACTGCCCAGTGCACCATGCAATACGTGCCCTCCTTACTACCCATCACCAGTCTATCCCATTCCCCCACTCCCTCCCCTCTGAGGGCCTCAGTTTGTTTCTCGTAGTCCATAGTCTCTCATGCTTCATTCCCCCTTCTGATCACCCCCCCTTTCCTTATCCCTTTCTTCCCCTACCGATCTTCCTAGTTCTTATGTTCCATAGATGAGAGAAATCATATGATAGTTGTCTTTCTCTGCTTGACTTATTTCACTTAGCATTATCTCCTCCAGTGCCGTCCATGTTGTAGCAAATGTTGAGAACTCATTCTTTCTGATAGCTGAGTAATATTCCATTGTATATATGGACTTCTTAATCCATTCATCTGTTGAAGGGCATCTCGGTTCCTTCCACGATTTGGCTATTGTGGACAAGGCTGCTATGAACATTGAGGTGCATATGGCCCTTCTCTTCACTACGTCTGTATCTTTGGGGTAAATACCCAATAGTGCAATGGCTGGGTGATAGGGTAGCTCAATTTTTAACTTTCTAAGGGACCTCCACACTGTTTTCCAGAGTGTCTGTACCAACTTGCATTCCCACCAACAATGTAGGAGGGATCCCCTTTCTCCACATCCTCTCCAACAATTGTTGTTTCTTGCCTTGTCAGTTTTGCCATTCTAACTGGCGTAAGGTGGTATCTCAGTGTGGTTTTGATTTGAATTTCCCTGATGGCTAGTGATTTTGAACATTTTTTCATGTGTCTGTTAGCCATTTGTATGTCTTCATTGGAAAAGTGTCTGTTCATATCTTCTGCCCATTTTATGATTTGTTTATTTGTTTCTCATGTATTGAGTTTGAGAAGTTCTTTGTAGATCTTGGATACCAGTCTTTTATCTATAGTGTCATTTGCAAATATATTCTCCCATTCTGTGGGCTGCCTCTTAGGAACTGTTGAAAAGGAAAAACAAAGCTGGGGCATCACAATGCTGGATTTCGAGCTGTACTACAAAGCTGTGATCACAAAGACAGCATGGTGCTGGCACAAAAACAGACACATAGACCATTGGAACAGAATAGAGAGCCCAGAAATGGACCCTTGGCTCTTTGGGCAACTAATCTTTGATAAAGCAGGAAAAAAAATCTGGTGGAAAAAAGACAGTCTCTTCAATAAATGGTGCTGGGAAAATTGGACAGCCACATGCAAAAGAATGAAACTTGACCACTCTCTCACACCATACACAAAAATAAACTCCAAATGGATGAAAGACCTCGATGTGAGACAGGAATCCATCAAAATCCTAGAGGAGAACATAGGCAGCAACCTCCAGGACATCGGCCAAAGCAACCTTTTTCATGACACATCTCCAAAGGCAAGAGAAACAAAAGATAAAATGAACTTGTGGGACTTCATCAAGATAAAAAGCTTCTGCACAGCCAAGGAAACAGTCTAAAATTCTTCATTTTTAAAGAAGAAAATAGAGAAGAAAGAGGCCAACGATACTATAGAAAAATGAGGTATCAACATACAGTTTATTTTTTTTAAAGATCTTATTTATTTATTTGAGAGAGAGAGAGCACCAAAGAGAGAGCACGAGTGGAGGGGAGGGACCGAGGCAGAGGCAGAGGCAGAAGTAGACTCCCTGCTAAGCATAGAGCCTGATGTGGGGCTTGATCCCAGGACTCTGGGATCATGACCTGGGCCGAAGGCAGATGCTTAACCGACTGAGCCACCCAGGCGCCCCTCAACATACAGATTAAAGAAAAAGAAGTGCAAATGGTCTCTCTATATATGAAAATATGTTCACTTTTGTTTATAATAAGATAAATACACAGTTATGCTGAGTTTGTCCTGTACTAGACCAGCAAAAATCTAAAAGCTTTACAACATACTTCATTAATGAGACTGTACAGAAACTGGCACTATTATAAATTGTAGGGAGTTCTGAAAAATGCCCCAGCCCCATTGAAGGGGAATTTGGTAATATTTAAATATAAAATATTCATGTACTCTTTGACGAGCAATCCTACTTGTAGGAATTTATCCCCAAAATATAGTGGCAAAAACATGAGATGACCTATGCACAAAGCTAAACACTGAAGCAGTATTTATCATTGCAAATTACAGGAAGCAAACCAATGACAATCAGTAGCTAAGTGACTAAACTGTGATTTACTCGTATGGTGGAGTACTACGCAACTAAAAAAGTAGTGAAAATGTCTCTTACTACTCTGGTATAATTCCCTGAATATAATGCTAAGTGAAAAAGCAAGTTTGAATTAAAGTATGTGTAGGAGGCTACTATTTACATAATTAAATACCTACCTAGCTAGCTAGATGACAAATAGATATGCTTTTATTAAAAAGAGTAATAGTTAAAAAAGCAATTTAAGGATACTTTAAAAAATTATGCTCTACAAAGGGAAAGAAATGAAAGAGAGACAAATCCAGAAACAGACTCTTAACCACAGAGAACAAACTGATGGTCACCCGGTAGGTGGAGGGGATGGGTGAAGTAGGTGATGGCGATTAAGGAGTCCATTTGTGATGAGCACTGGCTGATGTATGCAGTGTTAAATCAATATATTGTACACCTGAAACTAATATAATACTATCTGTTAACTAACTTGAATTAAAAATAAAATGATGCTCTATATAGAAGGGAGAGAATGGAATAGGGTAGATGAAACTGGGGGAGATGAAAACTAGACTTTTCTAAATTTCTAAAGTATAGATTTAATTTTAGAATTCTATGTATATTTTTAATATAACTATAAGGCAAAGTTTGAAATATCTTGCCAATTGAAATAAAACCAACAAATGAACCTAGTTGTGTCTCTAGCTAGTATCATAGCATAAAGAAAGAACATTGACCAAGTGAAGTGTCTTAAAGCACAGTAATCAGGCCATTCATCCCTAGAGGTATATATATTAAGGAGAAAAAGATCTGCAAAAAGTAAAGTGTTTTCAAGAAGCATATTGGTGACGATAATATCGGCAATTTTATTTTGAGACTATATTTGTGATAAAACAAATGAGTTATTATGTTGGTGTTTTTGAACGTCAGGATTTTTTGGTTTGGATGAAAGATCATGGTGGTGATGAGAATATGTCTTATATAGAGAGTGTCGTTAACTGAGGGTCCCTTCAGATGCCGCTCTTTGAAACCTGTTGTGCATTTGCGCCAAGACCACACCTCCCATGGGCTGCTCTCCCTCAATGACTGAGTGTGACAGGGATATTAAGGTGGACCTGTGAATCTTTATTGACTGACTTTGGTTCAAGGATGTGGCTTTGCTCAATCTTCCTTAGATGGCACTGCCGTCTGGGATGCTTCCAACCACCCCTCCTGCCTCCCCTGTCTCTGTCTCTGTCTGTGTCTCTGTCTGTGTCTCTGTCTGTCTCTCATTTTAATGTTGCCTCATCTTTTCTAAACTCTCCTTGTCACTAGAGGTCAGACTTAACCTCTTCATGCTGCCAGTTTTATTAAAGGAGTAACACAGGGGTTTATACAGAGAGGGTAATGCAGCAAGCCTTTCTAACAGTCTTCTTCAGGTATCTTTCTCGCCAGTCTCGCATTGATACATCTCTTCTTCCCTACAGCCCTCCCTTCATCTGTCTACTCTTCTGCTGTGAACCCACCACCCTCATGTGTGACAGTCCCTGCCATCTTGTGCAGTTGTTGAAAAATGCAGTATGGGCTTCTGTTTTGACTGCTTTTCGCTGGTGAGAAGCTGCCCCCTGGAATTCCAGTATGTCAAATTCTTCATCTCCTTATAGAGAATCTTTCAAATATATGAACTAGAGCCACACACATAGAGATTAGGTGTGACAGCTTAAAGATTAAAGATGCTAAGCCCGAAGGCCTTCATCTTTCTAAGGCCTATTTTCTCCTCAGTGTTCTATGGAGGGATGAGGCTGATTCCCACAGGTAGAGAGGTGTCTGGAGGCAGGCATATCAAGGAAAAGCTTGCTTTCTTTGCTTTCTGTTTTCTCATTGGCTTTCACTATATAACCAGAAGATCAGGAATATCAGGTAAAAGACTTAGATGCCTCCCAAAAGAGTAAAAATAAGGTTGTATTTGAATGTGTTTTCAGAATAAAATCAAATTTAGAACGTTTATTTCCTCTCTCAGCAACATTTTTTTTTTTTGGGTCCCCCTTACAGTGTGAGAACATCTTAACCTACCATGTTTAGGAATTAACTAGAGAATTTTTCCATAGGTACCAAAAAAGAGGAGTTCGGGGACACTTTCTCAGACAGAAGCCAGGTCATTTTGTCCCTTCAAAGAAAAGCACAACTTTTCATCCAGGGGGGAGTAGAGTTTGACTGATGGATGATACCACAGATTTCAGGGCTCCCACTTGGGTTTTTTTCAAAATAGAAGATGAAAAGGAACAGCTGTCTAGTGTGCATGTTAGCACTTCTCATTTTTCTTCTGTGTGCTTCGAACAGTTGAGGCTCTTTCCAGAGATGATAGCTTTACTGTACATTTGGTAATTTATAAACCCTTTCTCATAGAAAAGGGGCAGGGGGGAAGTGGTGCCATTTATCTTAATGAAAATTTGATTCTCATTCCTCCCTATCAATAAACGAATCTCATTTCTCAAGAAGTCTTTTTCTTTTCTGAAAGTGATTAGAATACAAATTGATGACCTCCTGGAAATGTCATGGAAATCACCGTATGTTGTGTAAAAGTTCCTAAACCATAAGTCTTTCTAAATATGATCCTGATCAACCTAATTCCTAAGGAACATTGTTTCAATTAAATTAAAAAAGGAAGGAAGGAAGGAAGGAAGGAAGGAAGGAAGGAAGGAAGGAAGGAAGGAAAGAAAGAAAGGGAAAGAAAGAAAGCCACCAAGAATAGTTTACAAGAAAATACAGGAGAGTCAAAACCACACATTGGATTTAACTCCACTATTTTTCCCTCTTAGATATTTAAAAAATAATCCCTTAGATATTAAAGATAGATTCTCCTCTTGAATTAATGTTCAAAGGAAAGAACTTGAAACTGTTCACTGGTTGCTTTTATTCCTTTCATACAATTTGTGGTATCCATGTAGCTTTTGAGGAACATACAGGTTAGAAAAGTACATATATGAGAAAACAAAAGTAATCAGAGAAATGCAAATTAAAAGCACAGTGAGATACTAGTACAAGCATAGTGAGTTGCTTAAGAGAAGAGAGCAGTTACTAGGAGCAGACCACGCTGGTACTGTCCTTGGACTTCCAGCTTCCAGATATGTGAGAAAATAAATTTCGATTGTTTAAGACCCCCCAATCTATAGTATTTTGTTATAGCAAACCCAGATTGATTTTACAGAGCAAATATACAATAATACACTGGAAGGAGGAATGTGAAGATGTTTACCAATGTTAGAGAAATTTATAAAATACTATTTGAGGAGAGGCAGGATTTTTTTCCCTCCTAATTTATATAAAGTACAAAGTAAAACAGGTGTTATATGGTCCTGGAGAAAATGTACTAGACAAAGCAACAGGTGCCCTACATCAAAGTACAATAGAAATATATCTCCCATATTTAATACTCAAATAAATTGTCTAAAAATCCACACATTGTGATAAATAAAATCATAATTTTAAAATCAAGTTTGCAAATAATTTCCATATTGGCCTCAAAAAATAAAATTTATATTATTTGAGATCACACAAATACATGCATATAGTTTTGTCAGTAAGCTTATCCTTGGAAAATAAAGCTATTTCTGACAACTGCTTTTTCATATATGTGTGCTTATTTCCTAGGAGGATAATATTGTAGAAGTTTTATAATAAACTTTTACTCATCCACTACATTTTACTATACTCTCCACTAAATTTTTCTTAAGTGAATAGACAAAAACATCATTTCAAAGTAATCGAGGCACAGAGAAGCTGAATTACATATTCACACAAGTGCAGATGAATTGAATATAAATTCTAGAATTACTAAATGTAGGCTATGCCCGATTTCACTGGCTAGAAATCAAACCTACCTATCAGAATTCTAGGCTAGATTGGAGTGATGATTACGGGTGATTAGCTTTCCACAGAGGTTTCAAGACCACCAGCCTCTGATAACTCCTAGGGGCACCTCCTGATAAAGGCTGCATACCTCACTCTACCCCCACTCCTGTTACTTTAAGGTTTCCTCTTACCAGTGAATTGTCATTGTTTTCTGTAAAAATACTATGGCATCAAATGATGTTTTGATATATTGTGAGGCTTCAGTATAGTAAAATAAAGCCTTGGGGTTAGTGATATTTAAGTTAAAAACTGAATGCCAACTGATTATCATCTTTAGAGTCGAAATAAACATGTCCTCCCTTAGGGCTTGATTTGAAGATAATTGAAAGTATTTGCAAAATACCTAGCATAGAGACTAGTACAAAGACTGCCCAGTAGATAAAAAAGTATTGTTATTAAGACCAATTTAATCTCAAGTTTGATTTAGCGTTTATTTGGAAACTGCTTATTAGAACACATCTCAGTGATTATCCAAACCTTGCCTATTAGAAAACTCCTAATTTAACATTTAAAATTCTGAGATGATTAATAACTTGTGAATATTTACTGAAAGACTTTGTAATCTTTAAAATAAGTGACCTCTTAAGAAAATAACTCATGGAAATATTTCTATTTTAACAGGTTTCCATTTTTCCTCTTTTGTTATTTACTCTCTTTGAGTGTTAATCTAGTAATATGAGTATGTGTGATGACGCAAACAACATAATTAAATCATAAAACCAGAAGTCTAATTTTGAGGACTAAGAATATATTTAGACTCATTCATGTAGGATTATATAAATGCCTTTAGCTAGTGATTAAACATGATTGGTAAAAATTAACTCGTCCACATAACTTTTACCCCATTTTGAGAGTGTAGTGGAGTGTAAACAACAAAGATGGAGTATTTGCCTTTATAAAACTTATAACCCTGATGTTTTGTAACAGACCTACTTCACTTCTTGAGGAAGTGACTCCTTTTGTGATATTTATTTAAGCGAGGTTTCTCAGGTCACTGACTATTAAATAAATCTAGTTAAGTAAGAGTAATGCATGTTAACGATTCAAGAATTCCTTACCACACACTGCATTAACTTTCTTGCCCAATATTCCCCTTGCTGAGAAGTTTCCGGTTCTCAGATGTAGCATGGTATAATAATTGATTATTTATATAACTTTTTGACTCTGCTGCATATAGCTTAGGAGTTCTAGGCCTTATGCTCTCTGTTCCCAGTTTGTATAACAAAAATACTTTTATCTTCTCATAGAGGTTATAGGAAATGATATACCTCTATGTATGTAAGACTTGAATGATAGTAAAAAAAGAGGAACAGTGTGATCTTAATGTATTGTCAGTATAATAGTCATCTCCAGAACTTATTTTATAACCTCTCTTGAATTCTTTTTTTCTTAAAGATTTTACTTTTTTTAAAGTCATCTCTTTACCCAACAGGGCGTTCAGACTCACAGCCCTGCGAGCAAGAGCCTCATGCTCCTCCAGCTGATCCAGGCAGGCGCCCTGTATTCTTAATGTTTCTTTTTCTCTAACGGAGATGACTCAACCTAGTTCCTTTCCTTTTTTACCTTTTTTTATATCCTCATAAAGGTAAGATTAATGCTGTGTGCCAATAAGGGAATTGCTAGTATTTTAATTTTCTTATAAATAAATTGTACTTAAATTATAAGCAATCTAAGATTATTGTGGGTAGTGAGAAGTATAAATTAATTTGCATGTGTGATAAAAAGAATAAAACAGACATGTAAATGAAATTAACTGTATCTGGCTTGAGTATTGATATAGGCATGTATGTTATTTATAGACCTGATTCTAATTATTCATAATTACAGATTCTATAACTGCATAAAATTAAGGTTGAGGGATGTAGTAAATTATAATAATGGTGTATGATTTATAATGATTGTGTATATAGTTTTTGTGTTACAAGAAGCGTGGTTTTTAACCCCTGAATGTTTTTCGTATATTTGTTTTCTAATGTATTATAACTAAAGACCTGCTTTTTTATAGGACATTAACAAGTGCTGGTAAAGACCTGCAAGATAATTTTCTGAAGGCTCTGGCAGTGAGAGAAGAAGACAATCGCAATGGAAAAGTGAGCGTGAGTACATTTCATCCACCAGCTAAAAATGTATACATTAAAGGGACAGTCGGTATTAAAAATACATGTTTTAACATCTTCCCTGAGAAGTAATTCATGAGGGATACAATATGGCTCTTTGTCTTATATGTTATACACATTATGTAGAAAAAGGTTTATTCCCACTTACATCTATAGAAGAACCCCCATGGTGAAAAACAATGATTCCATACAACTATTGTAGAGAAAATGCATTGGTAGACTGGTTGTCATCTCCAACATTGTGCTAGTCTTATTTGAAACTTGCTGCTGCTTTTCAGCTCAGCCTCCTAGTACACTCCTCCAAGTCACATCATCCACTGACCCCTAAGTTTTGCCCTGTGCCTACCTGATTCCCTGGTACTTTCAGAAGATAGTCCTGTAGCTTGCCTTGTAATCCTACCTTGGGAGATGTGATAGAAACCACAGAATGGAGAGACATAATTTTTTAACCATCCAAAGAGAATACGGTCTTTATTAAAATGTGGACTAGGTCAATATGTAGTTTTTAGTGTTATTTGGAATACATATTTACTTTTACCTTTTGTTAATATAGTATTAGTGGTAACAGTCTTCTGTAGGTTTTAGAATGTTCCAAGTCAAGGATAAAAAAAGGCAAATACTCATGCTCAAACTGTAATAAGTGACATACAGAAAAATAATCAGAAGTAGTGTGATGAAAAATTTACAGCAACAGAAAAATATGTGTATAAGGAGGTCTATTTTACCAAAGTTTTCTCAAAAAATAGCTGGAATTTTTCTGTCAGGGCCTTGAAAATTTCACACGCAGACAAAATCCTCAATATACTTCATAGAAAAATTCATACTTTGGTTAGATAATTTAATAGGATTAATCTGGACTTGAAATCAGGGAATACTTCTTGGAAGAGGTGGACAAGTGAGATATAAGAAGTGAAGTTGGAAATATGGATAGAGACTAGACTCTGAAGGGCCTTCTAAATTACAACAGGAAAGTTTGAAATTTATCTGACTCATATTAGTAAGAGCAGCTAAAAAGGTGGGAATAAAGGCAAAAAAATGGGATGTCACAGGAATCCCCGATAAGGACTTTCAGGAAGGAACAAATGATCATTAGTGATCAAACAAGATAAGGATTAAGAAAGTATTCATATAAATTTAAAAATATACTTGAGAAGAACAAACTCCATTTATAGTAAAAATGGAAATCTGATTCCATAAGGTTGAAAAAAATGGCCCGTGATTAGACCGTAGAACCAACTAACACGAATAGCTTTAGAGACCCTAAACCCACATTTTTAACCACAGTGGTATACTTCCTCTCAAAAATATCTTTTTAAGTCTTTCTCTCCTGTTGGTATTTCCTTTAACAACGAGTGACAGACTCGTCCACTCATTTACCTAGATAGAAACATGTCAGTTACTGCAGACTTCCTACTCTCTCTCACTCATGTTGAATGAACCACTAATTTCTTCTAAATATAAGTCAAATTGCTTCACTTTCACCATCCCAACTGTCATTTACTTAGATTTGGAATATTATAATCTTAAGGAAATTACCGTAATAGTCTCCGAAATGATACAGCTATGTATTCTCTTACCCAGCTCCCATCCACTTGCCAATCACTCAATACTTTTTCTTGTGCAGTTGCTCACGCCTGAAACTGTTCTACTCCCTGGGACCCTGGGGTACTACAAAATCCAGGACCCTAAAGGGTTTATATTTTAGAGAGGGAGATAGGAAATAAGTAAGCAAAATAAAAGTGGAAAATTAATTTCATCTCTGGATAGGTATTATGGAGGACATAAACATAGAAAATCAAGTAGAAAGAGATTGAATAGAGTGGTTGGTTGATTTAGCTAAGGTATACAGGAAGATCACTTTGAGAGGCGACATCTGTTGGCACTTCCATGACGTGAAGAAAATAACCACAGAATTTGAAGGGAGAGACACCCCAAATAGAAAAGGAGTTGAGAGAGAGAGACATATTAAGAAAAAGGAATAGCCTATTAAAAGCTGAGATAATAGCAGTCATGACATAGTCAAGAGATGGTAAGAAGACCAGAATGGCTGAAATATATTTACTGAAAGGGATTATAGAGACAGGTGAGCTCAGAGAGGAAATCAGCACCCAGATCATAGAGATTTTAAGGAATTTTGATTTTATTCTTTAATTTTAATTTTTATATTCTTCTGCTTTTAAACTAGAAAGTCAATGGACAACTTAAATAGAGAAGTGACCTAATCTTGTTTACACTTTAGAAAGATTGATCTCACTGCTTCTGTGAAGGATGGAAGATGTGGGAAGGAGGCCTAGAGAGAGGCAAAGAGGTAATAGGGAACTTTTGTAATCAACCAGCAAAAGATGAAACTCTTAGAACAGGGTAGTACTGGTAGAAAGGGAGGGAAGTTAACTGAATCATGTCTGTGTTTTGGACACAGAACAGACAGGACTCATTGATGTATTTGATGTGGACTATTAAAGAGAGGAAGTACGATGACTACTCAGTTTTTGGCTTGAACAAGTGGTAGATGTTGGTGCTACTCACTGTGACAGGAGAACTCTTGAATGCTGATTTCAGGAATCAATAATGAAATTGTGCTGTGAAATACTGCTGTGCAGTATTAATTTTGTGACACCTATTAGATACTCAAGTGGAGAAGTTGATTGTCTTTTACATATATTGCTTTGGAACGTAAGGGAGACGTCTTGGTTAGAATATAAATCTGAGAGATACCAATATCCAAGAGGTATGCAAAGTCATAGGTTTGCAAATATTTATTAGGTAGAGAGTGTAGGTAAAAAGAGTGAAGTCCTATGACGGGTCTTTAGGTTACCCCAACATTTAGAGATCTAGAATGTGTGAAAGAGCCAGTAACTGATACTGAGAAGTAGCAAGTAGGAGAAAAGTCAGGTGGGAGCCATGTTGAAACATGGAAGAAGAAACAATTTCAAAGGAAAGAATGCTCACCATGTCAAATATTGTTGAGAGGTTAAGTAAGATGATGCATTAGTTTCCCCCTGGCTGCCATAACAAATGACTACAGACTGGGGGCTTAAAACAACAGAAACTTAGTTTTTCACAGTTCTGGAAACCAGAAGTCTGAAATTAAGTTGTTGGCAGAACCCTGTTCTCTCTAAAAGATCTACAGGAGAATCTCTTCTATGCCTTTCCCTTAGCTTCTGGTGTTTCTGGAAATCACTGGTGTTCTTTGGTTTATAGACAGACATATCACTCTAATCTATGCTTCCATCATCACATGGATTCTCCCTCTGTACCCGTGTTTCTGTCTTCTGTTCTTATAACAACACCAATCATATTGGCTCCTCTTCCCCAACTGAGTATGGCCTAATCTTAGTTTTATTACATCTGCAAAAACCTTGTTTCCAAATAAGGTCATATTCTTAGGTACCAAGGGTTAAATCCTCAACATATCTTTTGGGGGGAGCGTAATTCAACCCACAACACATGATTAAAAGTTTGACATTGTTTTTCTAGGTAAATGTCATTGTTACATTGGTGAGGGCTGTTTCAATGAGGGGTATGGGCAAATGTCTCATTGGAGTAGGTAGAAAAAAGAAAAAGTATGTAAATGAAAATGAGAAACAACTGTTTTTTGAGGATTTTTGCAGTGAATCATAGTGTAGACATTGAGTGACAGCTGGAGTAGTAGGGCCTGGAGTCCAGGAAGTTTGTTTTGTGATGTTTTAATTTAAGACAGATAATGTTAACCCGTGTTTTATGTTAATGGGAATGATCAAGTAAGTACAGAGGTAGCTACTGATGGCACGGGGAGAAAGAAAATAATTGCTGGAAAGAAGTCCTTAAAAGAAAGATGGAATCCAGAACACTAGGAAAGGGTTTGCCTTTGAGAGGGGCAGAAGCCACCCTTAAAGTTATAGCGAGAAGGAAGAAAGAGTCTGTAGGCACATCTGCTAAGTAGGTTGGTGAATTTGGGTTTGGAATGATGAGCGAGTGCTGCTATGAGTGCATCTGTTTTCTCGGCATTGTTGCTCTGAATGATCTTTAAATTCATCATTATGGATTTGTTTTTCCCTAGAGAAGGTCCTAAATTTAACTTTTACTGAGTATACTAAATAGTTAATGTTGAATGTTGGGTAGGTGGTCACTGATTTGGAAACTGGAATCTTATCAGACTCATAGCTTTGCTGACTCTGAAAATAACATGGTCATTCATTTATTTGGGCCTTTGAATTTGTGATATTGTAATAATCAGCAGAATATGTATCATTGTATCAAGGGCAGCATTTAAGGTTTAATTTTCTGTTTCCTAGTCTGGTCTTAAAGCAGACTCCAAATGGTTTTATAGAAAACTATTTAAAAGGGAATAAACATATTTTAGACAGATCTAATTATGAGGATCATAAGCTTACTTAAAAGCCATTTAGTAAATGGATGCATTTTTTAAAAAGTCGTCCTATAAAGTATACAATATTCATGAGGTTTGAGTCTATATTAATTTGCTGTCAACAGAAATTATATGTGAACTTTATGAGGTCTGAACTCTCTAAGGGAAATGACAATTTCCTAAGTATTACCATTTCTCTACATAGTGAGTGCAAAATAAATGGAGAATTTCAACCCAGAGGCTCATTTGCTTCTCTTTTTGTTTCATCTTAATGAATGTACATGCTGGAAAAATTATGATATAGTTTTAGAACTGACATAGTTAATCTGTGTGGCCTAATAAGGCTTGAAGGACTAATTCCATAGCAATTTTCCTAGGTAATTTTCTTTAAATGTAGCTAGGAAATTAGAAGAAGATTGGATTTACGTTCCCACACGCACAACTTTTTATTTTATTTTTAAGTTGGGTGATCCCAGGTTTCAAATGCTATTTAGTGTAATTGAATCTTGTTCTGGGTGTCCTCTTTCTCCCTCTGGTCAACTAATTGCAAATTGATTTACTAGTTTTCTCCATTTAGGCCTTGAATTTTCTCTGCCAAAGAGCCTAGAGCTTGGGAAAACAGCACTCCTGTCTGTCCCCACTTCCCAGTGGGCCCCCACCCCAATACCTCAATGCTTAAGTTATAGAATTACTTGCTTATTATATATATTCATAACATTTCTATAAACCTGCTGCTTAGGCATGTAGTCTTAGGGCTATGCCCTGGGAGGGAACAGGGTTTTATGACAATTGAAAGTTTATAGATATTGTTTAGATAAATCCTTTTTTAAAAAAGCTTGTATTAAGCTGGAGGTAACTTGATTTAATTCAAGAATCAATATTATTTTATGAATGCCTCTGAATTTCATACATAATATATATTTCATATAAGTATGTATAATATATGTATATGCATATATACACACACATATATAAGCATATTATACAAAACATACACATTCCTTTCTTTACATTTTTTCCCAAAATACTCTTGTTTTAAGTTACTGTGGTGTTCTGTGCACTTAGTTTAGACAAAACGTTGAGACTTATGTGTAATTCATGTATAAAAATGTTAAAAGGATTTTTATTAATTGTGTAGTGCTTCATAGGACAGATACATATCTATGAGTATGCTTTCCTGCTAATATAACTATTTAATTTTAAATATCTACCATGCATATATGAAAATATTTCTACCTTATGATTCATATATTTCAGATTTTAAAATTCTTTAAAAACTAAAATGATTAACCATTTCCTTCTCATTTATAAGCAGATTTATTGTTTCCTGAGAAAGTCTATTTTTCTGATTGCTTATGTCGTGAAGCTTTGAACACCACACTACAGTGAGGCATTCATTAAGTGTATGTTTATGCCAGGTGCTTGGAAAAAAATTAAGCAAGTGTGGTCCTAGATATCCATTAACTCAGAAGCAAATCACATTGATGTGTAGTGGACATAAAAAATTTATGGATTTTTGGTGGTCTTTTGGGTTTCCTATATATAGTGTCATGACTTCTGCAAGTAGTGAAGGTTTTACTTCTTCCTTGCTAATTTAGATGCCTTTTATTTCTTTTTGTTGTCTGATTGCTGAGGCTAGGACTTCCAGTACTGTGTTAAATAAAAGTGGTGAGAGTGGACATCCCTGTCTCATTCCTGACCATAGAGGAAAAGCTCTCAGTTTTTCATTTAGGATGATACTGGCTGTGGGTTTTTCATATGGCCTGTATTATGTTGAGGTATGTTCCCTCTATGACATGATGCTAAATAGGGAAAACCTGAAAGACTCCACCAAAAAACTGCTAGAACTGATAAATAAATTCAATAACGTTGCCGGATACAAAAATCAATGCATAGAAATCTTTTGTATTTCTATACAATGATACTGAAGCAGCAGAAAGAGAAATTAAGAGTCAACCCCATTTACAATTGCACCCATAACAGTAAGATGCCTAGATATAAACCTAACCAAAGAGATGAAAGACCTTTACTCTGAAAAGTATAAAACATTGATGAAAGAAATTGGAAAGGATACAAAAAATGGAAAGACATTCCATGCTCATGGATTGGAAGAACAAATATCGTTAAAATGTTTATACTACCCAAAGCAATCTACACATTTAATGTGATCCCTATCAAAATGCCACCAGCATTTTCACAGAGCTGTTTAGAACAAACAATCCTAAAATTTGTAGGGAGCCACAAAAGATCCTGAATAGCCAAAGCAACCTTGTAAAAGAAGAGCAAAGTTGGAGGCATCACAATTCTGGACTTCAAGTTATATTGTAAAGCTGTAGTTATCAAAATAGTATGGTACTGGCACAAAAATAAACATACAGATCAATGGAACAGGAAAGAGAACCCAGAAATGAACCCGCACAACAATATGGTCAATTAACCTTCCACAAAGCAAGGAAGAATATCCAACAGGAAAAAGACAGTCTCTTCAACAAATGGTGTTAAGAAAACTGGACAGCAACATGCAAAAGAATGAAACTGGACCACTTTCACACACCATACACAAAAATAAATTCAAAGGGGATTAAAGACTTAGATGTGAGACCTGAAACCATAAAAATCCTAGAAGAGAACACAGGCAGTAACTTCTTTGACATCAGCCAGAGCAGCTTCTTTCTAGATACATTTCCCAATGCAAGGGAAACAAAAGCAAAGGTAAACTATTGGGACTAGATCAAAATAAAAAGCTTCTGTACAGTGAAGGAAACAACAAAACTAAAAGGCAGCCTATGGAATGGGAGGGGATATTTGTAAATGACATATCTAATAAAGGGTTAGTATCCAAAATATATAAAGAATTTCTAAAACTCAACACCCTAAAAATGAATGATCTAATTAAAAAATGGGCAGAAGACATGAGTAGACATTTTTTCCAAAGACATACAGATGGCCAACAGACACATGAAAAGATGCTCGACATCATTCATTTTCAGGGAAATACAAATCAAAACTACAGTGAGGTATCATTTCACACCTGTCAGAACAGCTAAAATCAAGAACACAAGAAACAACAGGTGTTGGTGAGGATGTGGAGAAAGGGTAACCCTCCTGCACTGTTGGTGGGAATGCAAACTGATGCAGTCACTCTGCAAAACAGTATGGAGATTTCTCAAAAAATTAAAAATAGAACTACCCTATGATCCAGCAATTGCACTACTAGGTATTTACCCAAAGAATACAAATATACTAACTGAAAGGGAGATATGTACTCTGATGTTTATAGCAGCATTATCTACAATAGCCAAATTATGGAAATATCTCAAGCATCCGTTGACTGATGAAAGGATGAAGAAGTGATACACACACACACACACATACACACACACACGAATACTACTCAGTCATAAGAAAAGATGAAATCTTGCCATTTGCAATGACAATTGGAACTGGAGAATAGTATACCAAGCAAAATAAGTCAGAGAAAGACAAACACCATATGATTGCACTCATATGTGGAATTTAAGAAACAAGAGCAAGAGGAAAAAGAGAGAGGCAAACCAAGAAATAGATTCTTAACTATAGAGAAAAAACTGATGGTTACCAGAAGGAAGGGGGTGGGCTAAATAGATGGTGGGGATTAAGGAGTTCATTTGATAGCGTCGGATGTTGTGTGGAAGTGTTGAATCATTATATTGTATACCTGAAACTAATATTATACTGTATGTTAACTAACTGGAATTTAAATAAAAAACTTAAAAATTCAGAGAACTAAGCACATTGTGTGATATTGAAAAGTCATTTTCTCAGAAAAATCACTAAGAGTGTTAAATATATTAAATATTTAAATCAAGTTGAGATTAAGGGTATTTTTTTCTTGCAATGTCCAAAAATACCTTATTAGAAATGGTAAATTACAGAGGGTGTTTGAATGAAGATGGAATGTCTTGAGAGCATTTCATGTATATGATAGAGACTAAAGAAAATTGTAAAGGTCAAAAATGTGATGATCGTATGAAAAGAAGACTAAGTAGATATTAGAATAAAGAGGTAAAATGGGTTATTGTGAAACAATAGTTTTCAGTTTCTTTCTAGATCACTCGGAGCTATTTACAGTTGATCAATGTTTCTCTCCTATCTTGGTGTCTATGACATAATTATCTTATAGTTTTCTTACTTTAGATTTCATTCTCTTTCTTGGACTGACCACCTGATACCTCTCCTTGAACCTACATCCTTTCCACTATACACATTTTTCCTTGGAATGATCCAGCCCCTGTATATCCAGCACCATGAATCCACTGAATATGTTTCTTGCTACCAAATCAGAGGCGTAGGTCTTTGCTGTTATCTATTAATTAATTTATTCAAATATTCATTAAATGGTGATAGCTATTCTATACTAGGCATTGTACTAGCTTCTGGGGATACAGTGGATTTCAAGTGCCTTATGGATCTGAGAGTTGCTTGGGGAAGAAAGTGAATAATCAAGTAAGCATACAAATAAAGCAGAGTTACAACTGTGACAGGCGCTATGAAGAAACAACACAACAAGTTCTGATTATGTATAAATGGTCAGGAGATGTTATAATCAGATTTTCAGACAGAAAAAAAAAATAGGACATCTTCAGGATAGAGAATAAACTAGAGAGGATAAAATAGATCCCAATACATGCAAGATCAGATTAGAGAAGATAAAATAATAGCTTGGATCTGGAAGATGATAGGGAAATGAAGAGAACTGATTTGACAGCTATTTACAAGGTAAACTAGGCAGGATGTGGTGACAGGATATAGCCAAGACCAGGGTTGAAACTATGGTAGTAGACATGGATAACTGGCCTCCACAGCTGGATAGATGTTGCTGCGACTCTTTGAGACATGGTGCATTCAAAGATCAGGAAAGGGACACAGAGAGATCATGGATCTGATTGTGGATATATTGAGGTTAAGTTGTCTTGGCAAAAGAAGTTGTTGAAATGTTAAGTAGGTAACTGGAGAAAAAAAGATCTCCTAAAATTTACTCCAGTGTTAATCTCCACCTTGCTATACCTCAGATACTTAAGTTTATATATGCATCGAGATTAATTTTCTTTTCCTCCTCCACTCCTCAGATCTCACATCCAGTGGGTCACCAAGTGCAGTGAATTCTCAAATATGTCTCAAATAAATGTGGGGGGGGCAGGGAACCCAAAGAAGTAGGCAACAGCCATCTGAGAGGGTTCTGTTGTGCTGTGTTCAGTAACATGAGACAGTGCCTGGAAGGGGATGAGTAACTGTCAAAGAACTTAGACAAATGGTTGATGTGATCAGACATGCATTTTAAGAATACACTGGCAGCAGTATGGGGGGATACATAACTCTGTAAGAAGCGGAATGAGATATGAGACAGGGAAGCCAACTGAAAGGCCCTTGTAACATTTTAGAGAATAGATAATAAAAGATGGAGATAAAAAAAATGACAGGATGAATGGTGGAAAAAGATGGAGTTTGGTAATTTTGGAGATAACTACAAACCATCTTATTCGTTTTGATTTAGGAAATGGGAGTTGAGTACTATTCTCGTGTTTCTACTTGGGAGATTCAATAGGGTGTGAGCAGTTGGTGATAATTTTATTAATGGGAAGAAAAGTATAATCCTGGCATTAGATGATTTACTGTATTTCAGTGGATAAGAGCGTAGAAGTTGGAGGTGGATAGTAACTAGACTCAAGTTCTAGATTTACTGCTTACCCAGTATTACAGATCACAAAAGGTCTGTGCTGACTTTTCCAAGCCACAATGCCTTGCTCTGTCTTATAGGGCTTAAAAGAATACCCTCATTATAATATTGATTATTGAAAAGAAAATGCAGATTAGATACTTGGCACACTGCATGATACATGACAAGTATTTAACAAATGTGATTTCTGCAGTAAAAGAAAATTATAACGTTGCTAGAGTTACAATACTGAATAAAAAAGAAGTTGTAGAAAATATGCAATAGTTTTCAAGGGAAGCATTGAATGGTTTTGAGTCTCTCTTTAGAAAAGATGGTTGAAAGCGTTCCTTAAGACATTCAGATACTTACAGATTTTATTAGGGATTTAAAGATTGTTGGTCATTACCAAGATATTATAGAAATCAGAATATTAAATACTCTGTTATGGATTTTGTTTTATGTTATAGGAAACCACAGTCTATTTTATTAATTTTCTACTCTGTGCAAATCACTTAGCTATTTGCCATAAAGGTAGAAAAGGCACGCCCCCCCCCCCAACTCTCTTTCTAATGTAATAGGATTATGTAACTCTTTTAAGTGGCTAAGTGGCAGAGTGGGGACGGGGTGGGGTGAGTTGTTCTTTTTCAGATGGTAGTAAACTAAGAATCTTGGATTTATTGAATGGAAAAAACAAAAAAATATTCCCTTCCTGATCAGAGACTCATGAGGATTGTAATGAAAGGTCACATGCTGTTCCAGGCTGAGAAAATGGAACCTGTTGACACTTATTTTCCCACTGAATGTTGACTGTGTAAACAGTTACATGGCTGACTAGTTTGGGCTTTGAAATATGCATTATTGAAGCTGGTATAAAAGCACTGCTTACAACTTTTCCTTCAGAGTCATTCAAAGAAACCACTGTACGTGGGTAAGGAAAACCTATGAATTAGGCAGTTCCTAATATACCCATTTCCTGTGTTGAAATCTCTATGAAACATAAGATTGCGTTGTATATGACCAGTAACATTGTGCTGACATGATCTTTTCCCTCCTTGCTATTTTCCAACTTCTATAAAATGTTCCCTTTTAAGAAAATGAAGGTATTATACAGATGTTTATTTCCTTTTTAATTGAATCCATGCCTGTCCATTAATAAACCCTTATGGAAACTATATGACTCATTCAATCATACCTTCATTTTAAACAAATTACATCAGTGTTTGGAAAATAAAATGCACATCAACTTACATTTTACTGAAAAAAGTATAGTTGAATAGATATTTAATTTTTTATTTCCTAGATAAAAAATATGATACAGAGACAGTGAGAAATTCTGGAAAGAATAGATGTTATGGAGCATGTTAATCTGAGTTTGATTCTTGGATTTCCCACTGATTACAAGCTAAACGTCAGGTCTTCAACTGTACAGAGCCTGCGTTTCCTATATGAAAATATTATTATTTTCATATAGCTGAGATAATTCTAGAATGAAATTATATAATATTTAAGGCACAAATAAGCTAATACTTAGTAGGTGTTTAATAAAATATAAGGAATATGCTTTTTTTTTTTTTAATAAGTAATATGTGTCCTGATATTTCAGGTTCATGAGAAGTAGAGCCTAAGGTGCAGAGTTTAGTGGAAGTTGTTTGGTGGGAAAGTTCTCTCATGTGAAACCTGTTAAGGGCATGACGGCAGGATGATAGTACAGAAGAGAAAGGTAGGCAGAGATGTAATGTCAGTGGAAATCTAGTTTTAGTCTGATCACATAGGGAGCTCTGGTGCGTAAATTGTATCAGTTTGTTTTGCCTTGAGGCAAGGGGGGGTGTGTTTTATACACTCTCCTTCCCCCTTCCTGTCTCTATCAATTAATCATCAGCTGCCGCAAGGGTTGGGGGGAGGAGGGAGTAAAGTGGCTCAGGTCAGCTAAGGGCAGTCCTTTTTGAGGAGAGAACAGGTGTGAACCATTAGCCATTAACACCTGCAGCATCTGGAGCTGGGTGCCCCAGTCTGGGAAAGGGGATCTGGGCGGGACACTGCCAACATCCACTGCAGATGCAAAAGGCTAGTTTTAACCATTTTTGAAAGAAATGCCACTCTTTCAATATGTAATCGTATATATGCCAAAAAATATTTTCATTTAAGGTATTTAAATTTATCAATCATTTTTATATAAAGGTTTAATTGCTTCTTTAGTGTCCTGTTTCTAAAATGAGAATGGTTATTTGAACTAAATAAAATGTATTTTACTGCAGAGGCATCTTCATTTATAAATAATCACAAGTCCAAACATGGTTTCCAGGTCCAGAAATTTTGCATATATAATAAGCTTTCCCATTTAAATCTTATACTCACTAATACATGTTCCCACATATAATAGGTGCTGTTTTGATGGATGGACAGAATCAAGCCAGTGAATCTACTCATGATTCAGGAACCAGCATCATGTCAGAATGCATTTAGGAAAGACATGTTTGTGAATATAATAATTGTGGTCATGGGGTTGGAGATATAGTTTATTGCTTTCTAAACACTAAGTATTTTCAAATTTAGTGCAATCTTTTTTTAAGTTTTTAATTAAGTGACAGTTAACATACACTGTAGTATTAGTTTCAGGTGTACAACATAGTGGTTCAGCACTTCCGTACATCACTGGGTGCTCATCACTTTAAGTGCCCTCCTTAATCCCTATCACCTCTTTAACCCATTCCCCACCCCCCACCTTCCTTGTGGTAACCATCAGTTTGTTCTCTGTAGTTAAGAGTCTGTTTCCTGGTTTGTCCCTCTCTCTCTCTCTCTTTTTTTCCCCTCTTTATTTGTTTGGTTTCTTAAGTTCCACATATGAGTGAAATCGTATGGCATTTGTCTCTTTTTTTTTTTTTTTTAAAGATTTTATTTATTTATTTGACAGAGGTAGACAGCCAGCGAGAGAGGGAACACAAGCAGGGGGAGTAGGAGAGGAAGAAGCAGGCTCATAGCGGAGGAGCCTGATGTGGGGCTCGATCCCGTAACGCCGGGATCACGCCCTGAGCCGAAGACAGACGCTTAATGACTGCACCACCCAGGCGCTCCGGCATTTGTCTCTTTGAATGTTATTGGTTGCTTATGGAATAGGAAAAAGAAGAAAATTGATGTAAGTCACTAAAATTTGAAAAATGACTTGTTTGGTCACATTATGGAGTTATTATATTCCCAAAGTTTATGCAGGGTGACCGTGGCTATTTGTCTAATGATGAAATGTAGTAGGATTGTTTAGACATTAACAGAGGTATGAATAACCTAAGAATACGTTGTTCCTATTCATAAACAAAAATAAGGGTAAAAATGGTAAAAGGCCTGCTGATTTACCCACAGCAAAAGGTCCAATAAAGTTTATGTGAACTTTTAAGTCCATACTCCCTTTAACTACCAGTCTAAATTCCACAAAGTTCCATGGGGCGCCTGGGTGGCTCAGTTGGTTAAGCATCTGCCTTAGGCTCAGGGCATGATCCCAGGGTCCTAGGATCAGCCTCGCATCAGGCTCCCTGCTCAGCAGGGAGTCTGCTTCTCCCTCTGCCCTTCACTCCACTTGTGCTCTCTCTCTCTCACTCACTCTCTCTTGCTCTCTCTCAAATAAAAAATAAAAAATAAATAATAAATAAAAATAAATAAATAAAAATAAAATTCACAAACCAAAGGATTTTTTTAAAGTTTGGAATAGAGTAATTTGATATTGAAACCTCATCTGAAATGAGACTGTGTATAGATTTTATCTTATTTAGTGTGGCTGTCCCTTTGGTTCATTGCTGAAAAATTAATGTGTTTGGTTACTGGATGCTGTCCTATGCTTACTTGGGAACGTTGATTTATATATGTATACCTACCATATTACCTTACCAAAATAAAAATATTCTGAGTTTTAAAACAATTCTAGCTCCAGAGTTTTCAGATAAAGGATTATAAATATATATGTGAGTGTACATATATGTATATATAATATATGAAGTATTAATTATGGCAAATGAGCTATAAAGAAAACAAAACAAATCTTAATGGTTTAATATAATAAAAATTTATTGCTCTCTCACTTTAGCTCAGTTGCTTGTCCATGTTGAACTCACAGTAGGGCCTTTTCTGTTTCATGTACTTATTCAAGGACCTATATGGTAGATAAGCTCTATTAACTTCATTACATAGCTTCTGAAAATGCTCTGGCTATTGAGAATCGCTCAAGGAAGAGAGAAAAGAGAACCATTCAGAAAATTCTTTCTAGGCCAGGACTGGAAATCTGGTTTACAGTACTCTGTCCAGGGCTCAGTCATATGGTTACACTTATTTGCGAAGACTGGGAAGTACAGTCCAGCTGAGTGCCAGGAGGAAAGCAACGTATGATTGATGAACACCGATTGGTCATGGTACCTGCAGCATGTGTCTATGTGCACATTATATCATTGCTATGTCATAGTCTCAAAGCAGAGAATTTAGTTGCAGAAAAACTATCTCAAAATTAAGGCCATTAGTGATCTTATTAAGTGAACCTGTTCCAATTTCTAAAAATAATGGGAAAACTGCAAAATAAGAGTAATGATGTGGATAACTAGCCTTACCATATAACAACATATATTAAAAAACCACCCTTATTAAAACAATATGGTACTGGAGCATGAATAGATAAATGCCCAACTGTACTAGTATCAGATAAATGAAAATTAAAATGAGTTATATTTTGCATACACAAGATCAGGAAAAAATAAAATGACAGATCTTGCCAAATGCAGGTGAGGATGTGAAGAAGTAAGGAATCATGTTCATGATTCAACGTTTAGTACATTGGTAGGCACAGTTCAGAGAGCAGTTTAATGATGTCTGGTAAAGAGAAAGATGTGCGTAATCTTTAAGTTAGTAGATGCCTGTTTGAGAGAAACTTAATCCTATGTATAAGAGGGTAACTACAAGTATGTGCATTGGAACATTACTTAGAATATAGCAAAATAACCTAAATATTCATAAACATCAGGACAAGTTGTGGCCCATTTGTAGAATGGCACACTATATAGCAATCAATGTGATAAAACTAGGTGTATTCTGTATTATCAATGTGGATCATCTTAAAAACATCATGTTAAATTGAAAGAAAAAAAAAAAAACTGCAGGACCATTCCGGTAAATTTTTTGTTTTGTTTAGAGTCTAGCTTTTGGTTTACAGCCAAGGGAACCTTAACTACAACCTTAAAATTAGTAAGGTTTATCTCTAATACATAGAGGATAATCATTCCGAAGAATCCTTTTGTGGGAACAATTGCTTCCAATTCCATCCAGAAGAAACCACAGAAAGCATTGGTTGAATTGGAGTCTATGGATTCATGCTCTGCGTGCATCTAAGAAAGCTATTACTTCCTCTAAATCTGCTTCTATATACTTTATTTTCACACAGCAACTTAAAGGTTAACTAAGAACTATTGAAAAATTGCTACAAATTTTGGAGAGAGAATATCAAAATAGAGTGGGTCCAATAAAATGTAAAATTGTTGGATATGCTGATTGTGATAATTACATAAGGGCTTTAACTTTTGAAATGTTTCATGTTAATGAAATTATAAAATCTACTCCAGATAACTGTAGCAACATTTACAGATTGTTTTGGATTTGGACATGTGTGATAATGACCAAGTATATTCATAAGAGTATTTGATCCTTGATGCAACATTATAGTAGTATTTTTTCTTCAAGTCCATAAATTTTAAGAAAAAACTTCTGGCTGCCTAATGTTAACAAACACAATGGCTTTCAAATTGTGAATGATACAAAACAAGCAATGGGAAAATACATGAAATATTTTGTTAGAAATGAATGAATTAAATAGCTTTTCTGTCAACAAATAGTTTCACTTCTTAAAACTAACAGGGGTCCTCATAAAGAAGATTCTAGTGAAAATTAGCTGTCAGAGAAGATGTTGACTGTATTATAATAAATAACAGAGCTGATCTTCAGAGCAATAAGAATATAACTGATTACTCTTTATGAGCAGTTCATTACTCTTTATGAACATTATTGCTCAATCTAATTTGCGAAATGTGATGGTGAAGTTGGCAGAAAGTTGTAATACCTAATAGTTCTAATTTAATGTTTGTACTATTAGGAGAAAATTATATTGCATCATATTCAAAGGATTTTTCTTTTGATTTTCCAAATGAATATTTAGTACTTCAAGAAGTTGGTATGTATGATCTCAGCAAGGTTTGGATCACAAATGGAAATTTAGCAATCATGTTGATTTCTCTTTTTCTCCTTAACTCCAGTATGCCATGAATTAATTAAGAGCTTTTGACAGCCAAGCTTTTGAAGCAGTATTCTGTTTAGATGTTATAGCTGAGAGGAAATGCAGTTGAGTGTTCCCATCCCCCCCCCCCCCCATCCCAGGGGGAACAGTATATTTTACAGCTGGGACTTCACAGGATTGTGTTCCTTTTTTTTTTTTATTTCAATTTTTCATTTAAATTCTAGTTAACATATATGGTAAAATTGCTTTCAGGTGTAGAATTTAGTGATTTATCACTTAATATAACACTCAGTTGCTCATCACAACAAATGCCTTCCTTAATACCCATCACCCATTTAGACCATCCCCCACCCACCTCCATCCATCAAGGGTTGTGTTCCTGTAGATGAAAAAAAACTGCATATGTTGGCAGGTGCTTTTCTTTGGACCAATTCTACATATCTGACCATTGCTGGTCTCTATTTTTACTCATCCTATTTTTACTCATGGAGAGGTTTAAGGGGAGGGACTAGATTTGAACCAATGTCTTCATGACAATCAAGATAGCAAGAATACCTGCTTGATTTGGCATTAGGGCCAAATACATTTGTATTCTGTCTTAGTTCTTGAGAGTTGGGGGGAAAAAATCTCAGATAGGTCAGTTTATCTTTCACTCATTTTTTAGAAATCTCTATTCCTCTTCATATTTAACCAACTTGTGCAGTGTTAACAATTAAAATATAATTAGGATAGCGATCTTTTGTTGAATGCCTACTTTGTGTTGTTCCTTATAATTTGTCTTGTTCCTTGGTATAAAGCTATTCATAGCATTCCCTTATCATTGTAATGTCTGTAGGATCTATAGTGATACCCACTTTCATTCATGATATTGGTGATTTCTATCTTCTCTTTTTTCCTGAGCTGTCTGGCCTAGGTTTATCAATTTTATTGATCTTCTCATAGAACTGGCTATTACCATCGTTGAGCTTCTCTACTGATTTTGTGTTGTTTATATCATTGATATTTGCTCTTCATTATTTCTTTTCTTCTCCTTACTTTGGGTTTAATTTGTTCTTCTTTTGTTTCTTAAGATGAAAGTTTAGGTGTTTGATTTGAGACTTTTCTTATTTTCTAACATAGATGTTTTAGAGCTGTACTGTTCCTCTAAGCATTGTTTTAGTTCCACCAGATATTTTGGTATGTCATGTTTTCATTTTCATGCAATTTGTTTTTATACAGTACAAATTATTTCCGATTTCCCTTTTGATTTCTTTTTGACCCATGAATTATCTAAAATTTGTTAGTTTTCAAATAGTTGGGTATTTTCTAGTTTCTAAGATTGCCTCAGTGTCTGAGATTAACTTATCAATTTTGATTACCCATTCCTTTTATTCCTTTTCTGTCATGGTCTTATCATTTGGGATGAACAGGCTGAACAGACACATCACGCTAGCTGATGTACTTTCACCCTAGTACTGTGTTCTTAAGTGATCTCTGAGGAGACTAGAGTTTTTTGTTTTGTTGGCTAATTTTCTGTTTCCTAAATTACTTCTGCATCTTCCAGGATAAATATTTTTTTGTATGTATTTGTTGCAAGATTTTTCTCAAGTGTCTAGTGATCGTTATTCATTCATATTTAAGAAAAAGGCAACATAAAAGTTGATTGTGAGCTCTGTTAGCCTTTGCATTAACCTATGCTTGATTGGTCAGGGAGCTTTCATTAGGCAGAGACCTTCTTAGATGAGGAAGACTTTGCTCTGTGACACGAAGCACCTGCTCTGATTCTCTCCAGGGATTTAGTTTCTTTAGGTAGTAATCTTTTAACTGTTGTCTAGGTATTTGAAGGGTGTGGCCGTTGGGCTATTGATAATTCTGTTCATGCAGGTGAAGTACATGTTTGACCTTTCTTGGCCCTACTTCTCACTGCTTGACTTCTCTGTAACTGCAGTTTCTGAGATCTGAGCTTCTCCAGGGATTAACTAATAAAGTTGATTTCCTTTTTGGATGCAGTACTTTCCCTTGTCCTTCCCTCACTTCTTCCTTTCTTCCTCTGTGAATAAGCTTGACTATGGCTGCATCTCTTTTGTTAATAATGCTAGATATATATTTTTTATTTCTTTAAAGGATTGATTTATTTATTAGAGAGAGCAGTGAGGGGGAGGCAGAGGGAGAGAGAGAAAGAGAGTCTTAATCAGGCTCCACGTTCAGCTCAAGCCCAATGCAGGGCTCAATCTCACGACACGTGAGATAATGACTTGACCAACCGAAACCAAGAGTCAGACGCTTAACCGACTGAGCCACCCAGGTGCCCCAATAATGCTAGATATATTTTAATTCTCAACAATTACAGATCTTTATTTTTTAAAGCAGAATTATGTCATTATCTGCTTATTACTGAGAATCTAATGTTTGATATAAGCATAATATGTTCATGTATATGTATAATTTATATGTATGTATATTAAAAGCTTGTCATTTATTAATGTAATTTTTGGTAAAGCAGATTTTTCCCTTATTTTAAAGGTTTTTAGGAATAACAGGAGAACATATGTACCAAATGATATAGGAACTCTTTGGGTATTATGTTTAGGGGTCTCGTGTAACATTTTATATGTATTTGTTGCTTGGCAATAGATGCTACTTGATAAGCCAGGACTAAGGTGACTTTTTGATGCAAATGCTTTTTATACTTTATTGGATTGGGATAAAGAGTGATCAAATAAAATGACCTCTCAAGGATTTGAAACTGGTATGTCAAAATGAATATAAAATTCAACAAAGTGCTGCTGTTTGGGGGTTTCTGTAGACCTAAGAAATGAAGGTGTCATTGAATGGATAATGCATACCACTTTGGCATCTGTAAGCAGGTATGAAATAGTTAAGCTATCTAGCAAGGGAAATTATGCGCATATTTTCTTGTGTGTTTTCTGAGATGACGGAGTTCTCCAGGATTCTTGGAAAAATATTTGGGGAGGAAGAACATCCAGTTCCAAAATACTTTCTCCTTTGGGGGAAGTGGAGTTGGCAGCGTGTGACATACTTAGCACTCTCTGTCTGGCCCCTGGTGAGGGTGCCCATCATACTTGCAGGTCTTTATATGATTCACCTGGATGAAACAGAATTGAGAAAATAAAAGATCTCATTAAAAAAAAAAAGAAACCTCATTTTGTATTATTATTTTTTTGGAGTCAGGAGAGGGAGAGAGGGAATGAAGATGGAAAGGAGGGAGGGACAAATATATTTAACACCAATTTCATCATGAACCATAGCATCTTAGAATTGAAGAGAGTGGAGTTTATCTTGTTTAGTCTTTTTTCCAACTGGGAATTCCTTTTTCAGCTTTTCTGGTAAATGACCATGCAGCGTCTGTTTAAATAGTTTAAATATTTTCAATGATAGGTAGCTCATTTCTTTTTAGGTTATTTCTGTTTCAGAGATTTCTAATAATTGGACATGCTGGGAAAAATCTGCTTTCGTTGACTTACTTGTCTTCTGGAACAATATAAAATAATGCTGCTGCCACACTGTGATTTTTGAAGACAGCTTTCTTTCTTTCTTTCTTTTTTTAATTTTCTGGGCTTTTTGAAGTTAAATTTTTAAATTCCTTTGATCACTATTTAAGTTTTTAGTATTCAGAATAATTTCTTTTTGATAGTCCCCAATTTTCAATATCCGTTAAAACTTTTTAAAATCAAATTATAGCGTACAAATAAAAATACACAACTCATAAATGAGCAGCTGCATAAATTACTATAAAGTGAACAAACCATTTAATCAGTACCCCCAAATTTAAAAAAAGAACATTACAGATAATCAGTAAGCCCCTTTCCTGTCCATTTAGTCACTACTTTCTTACTCCCAAATATAATCACTATTCTGATTTCTAACAATACCGTAGAATACTTTTATCACTTTTGAAATTTGTTATAAATGAAACCATATTGTCTGACTTCTTTAACTCAATATTTTAAGAGTCACTTATATTATTGTGTGTGTTATAGTATAATTTCATTTCTGAGGTTTCCCATTGTATGATAACACAATTTTTCTGTTTTACTATTTCTGCAGAGTGGACTGTTTATAGTTGTTATAGTGGATTACTTATAGCTTTGGGCTGCTCTGAAGAATGTGAACATTCTTATACGTGTCCTTGTGTACGTATATATATATGATTTTCTATTGGATATATACTTAGAAGTAAAATTGTTAGGCCATAATACATATTTATATTCAACTTTAGTAGATGATGCCACTTTCCAAAGTAATTGAGCAATTTATATTCTCAGCAACCATGTATGAGAGCTCCTGTTGCTTCACAGTCTTGTTAACATTTGGTATTTGAATTTTTGCTTTTAGATATTTTAGTGTGGGATGTTATCTCAATGTGGTTTAAATTTGCATATCTGATTATTGATGAGATCTTCACATGTTCTTTGGCCATTTGGATATCCTCTTTTGAGAAATGTCTGTTCAAGACTTTGTCCATTTTTTTTTACTGTGTTTTTGCTTTTTTAAAAATTAAGGTATTTTCCATACGTTCAGGATTAAAACTGTTGATAATATGTGTTGGGAATATTTTCTGTAGCTCTACTTTGACTTCATCTACTAATGGAAGTTCCTAATTTTAATGTAGTACAATTTATTAGTTTTTTTTCCTTTATAGGTGGAACTTTTTCTATCCTGTTTAAAATATCTTTGCTGTCCCAAGATCACAAATATATGCTCTTATGATATCTTCTAGAAATTCTATTGTTTTATTATTTATATTTAGATTTTTTTTCACCTGCAAATACTTTTTTGTGTGTGGTGTGAAGTAAAGGTCAAATTCCATTGAGATACTTATTGTTCTTCCCATCAAAGACGTTAAATAGGAATAGACATAAAAGTGTGGACTTCAGAGTGGGAGTCTGCATCGAAGCTGAAGTTTGGGGAGTGTTGAGTGTACAGATGGTACTTAAACCTGTGAGGTTGGGTACTATTGCTAAATAAGTGAGCATAGGTTGAGAAGAACCTGAGGAGAGAGCCCACAGACACTCCAGTCTGAGACCCAAACTACACTCATTACTTTGCTGTGTGAGAGTGCAGATGGAGTACAGAACACTAATACAGACCACAGTGTACTATAGATTCCTGTCATCTACATACTACCCATAGTAGCATATCCCATGATTGCACTGGCTTATGCCACAGTCAAGTCAGAATATACACTTAATTAAATGTTATGATAAACCAGAACATCATATTTTTAGCATGAATTCTTAGTAAGCGAAGCCCTTCATTCTGCACTAAAGGAATTGGTTAGTTTGCATATAAAAGCAGCAATTTTCATTTTTTCTTGAACATTCTGTGACATTTTCATGTTATTCAGGTCATATGTCCTAGCTTCCCCCAATATTTTGGAATCCTAAATAATTAATTCAGCATGTTTGCTGTCTCTCATATATCTGTGCATTCAACATTTGTGGATTTGATAAGCAAGTTGCTGATAGCAGATTCTGGATACTGTATGATCATATCCAGAAGTCTTTGATGGGTACAGTAGAGACCTTTCTCCTTTAGCTGACATCACTCCCAATTCCAAACCTTGTTTGAGAAAAGCTATTCAATTATATCTAACCTTCAGTCACCCAGGTCATATTTCCTGTTTTTCTAGGAGGAAATATTAAAAAAAGTCATCTTTGAATTCTCACTTCATATAGTCTTGAAGGGGGCACCTAATCCTGGAATCTTGGCCTCAGTCTTGTCAGAAGAAATTACTTCCAGTGTCAATTTATTTCATTTATGCAAAAAGGACTGTCCACAAAATGGTATGATGCATGCCAAAATGTCATACTTGGCCTCTAGCCAGCTCAACTGTGTGAAAGTATAAACTTTTTGCACAGTAGTTTTTATTTAACCGAACTGAAAAAGGAAAAATCTCTGATGTACATGTTCATTTCAGTTGAGAAATTTACAAAGTACTTATTTTATGCAGTGTACTGCTTTAGATGTTATGAAGAGCATAAAGTGAGTTATGGATCCCCGCCAACTCACCTTATATATATCATCTCTAGGTCTGTCCCTTACATTGCTGTTGAATCCACAACTCTATAATCTTCATTTCCTTAATAATTTTTTTCCCAAATCATATCCTGTGATTTCATTGTTTCTTAAGACCCACCCCCCCATAAGTTGTTGCAAGATGCTTTTCTAAGTTCTTAACTAGCAGTGACGATATTTGGCTTTTTATAATCACGTGCCTAACATTCATGTCCTGTGAACCACCTTTGATTCTGTGCTGTTATACACAGAATTGGTAATGAGAGAAAAGAACACTAGGTCTTTTAGAGGGTAAGCCATGGAGTTAGTGGCCCGGGGGGCGGGGGGTCTAGAAAAGAAATTCCCTTATCTCTGGCCCTGTTTTTTTTTTTTTCACAGTCCACAAAATGTGGCTTTAAAATTGCAGAGGTATTGAATTTAAGGACCCCATTAACAATGAATACAGACTCAAAACTCTCTTAGGCGTACCTCATGATTGCGTTGTTATGAATTTCATGTAAAATGAGGTACTGCTGCTCCTGATTCTTGCAAGCTACTACTGTTACACTCCCAGGAAGTCTTTGAGGTCTGAAACTTGTGTTTAGGTTGTAAGGGATCGTTGATTCCTGAAACATTTACAGTAGTGCTTTTATAAGGCATGCGACCAAATCATAATATGTGCCTTTAGCAATGGAGGAGTGAACGTTGTTGATTATCAGTAGGAAACTTGGATGTTACACACTTGAAATCGGGATACAAAACAAAACAAAAAGCTAAAGATTACCAGATCTCAAAGGGAATACCTAGTAATCCATGAATAATAAACAGAGAAAATATTTTCAAAAGGCAGGGTGTCAAATACCTCTGAGATTAGTTTAACGTATATGATCTGCGCTTATATATAGCAGATTACCTGAATTCAGACTGACCTTGGCCACTGTGGAGGGTAATATTTTTGAAAGAATGAGCTGTATTAAAACAGTTTCTGCAATGTATTAGGCACAAATATGCTTTCCTTCCACGTTAGGCATGCAGAACTTTTTCCCACCTGTTTATTTTTCCTTAAACAAACATATTATCTGATATAACTAGTCCAAAGAAAATTTTCTCTTCCTCTACGTGAATGAACTCCCCTCTTACCCTTTTGCTAAATTCTGGAGCTCTGATGTAGTTCTTACATTACATCCATGTCACTTTTTGGAATCGCTTCAACAGTATACTGCCTTGAATTATTTTCAAACATTTAATCACCTTCTGTTTAAGTCCGTTTTCTCCTTTGACAGTGTAAATTATTTTCCAAATACAATGTATGATAATACAGACTGGACTCCCTGTGCTATTAGGAGGTTTGAAATGAAAACCAATCTTTGTCTTAAAGTCTTTGTAGCTGTAAAACATGGCAAAATTAACAATGTTTCATCAAGTCTCTACTGTAGTTCTCATGCCAGTTATTGCATACTGTGATTGTCTTTTCTTTTCACCACAGAAAAAATTCCGTTTTAAAAATGGAAATCTCCTAAAGAATTGGTTCTGGGTGTCCAAAATATAAGGAAGAATGTTTCTAATAAATTTAAACTTACTCTGTGGGGAAAGTAGTAGGCTCTGGAGTCAGATTTTTAGATTCGTAGTGGAGCTCTGATATTTACTAGTTGGAGCACTTTGGGAAAATAATATGCCCTTTCTGGGCCTCCATTTCCCAGGGTGTGAAATGAGGGTGACAAGGGCTCCCACTTGTTGACTTATGGAATGCTTTAAATGAGATGGAGTATGTGATGTGTTTAGTATGCTGTCTATACTTAGTGAGTGCTTAATAAATACTAGTCATTTCTAATTTACACATGCGATTGTTATAGAAAGTAGCAACATTTTCAAATGGTTGATGAGAGGATCCACTAGGAAAAACTTAAAATATTCTATTACTTTTAGTGTACAGATGATAAAATTGAGACTCAAAAAGGTGACAGCTTATTATAATCATCTAAATTATCTAAATAATATAAAGTATTTATTTTATTTTTTATTTTTTAAATTTTTTATTATGTTATGTTAGTCACCATACAGTACATCATTAGTTTTTGATGTAGTGTTCCATGATTCATTGCTTGCATATAACACCCAGTGCTCCATGCAATACGTGCCCTCCTTAATATCATACCCATCACCGGCCTATCCCAATCCCTCACTCCCCTCCCCTTTGAAGCCCTCAGTTTGTTTCCCAGAGTCCATAGTCTCTTGTGGTTCATTCCCCCTTCTGTTTACGCCCCCCCCATTCTTCCCTTCCTTCTCCTACCGATCTCCCTGCTATTTCTTATGTTCCATAAATGAGTGAAACCATATAATTGTCTTTCTCTGCTTGACTTATTTCACTTAGCATAATCTCCTCCAGTCCCATCCATGTTGCTGCAAATGTTGGGTAATCGTTCTTTCTGATGGCTGAGTAATATTCCATTGTATATATGGACCACATTTTTTTTATCCATTCATCTTTTGAAGGGCATCTCAGCTCCTTCACAATTTAGCTATTGTGGACAATGCTGTTATGAACATTGGGGTGCATATGGCCGTTCTCTTCACTCCGTCCGTATCTTTGGGGTAAATACCCAGTAGTGCAATTGCTGGGTCATAGGGTAGCTCTATTTTTAACTTTTTGAGGGACCTCCGCACTGATTTCCAAAATCATGAATCAGGTTAAGCTTCTAATCTCAGTATTTTTTAATATGGCATTATTTAATGTAGAAAATTTGTGCTACTATGACTTATTTTTGCCTAAGTTTTAAGTTTATCTGGTTTGGATAGTTACTAAAATTTTTCATTTGATGGATTTTTCATGATAGAAAACATACCATGTTTTGTGCATTTTGAAGTGTTAGTGGTATGAATAAATAATAAATAATGTTGGAGTTTGAGGATGTTATGTATGACTTTACTGTTCCTCACTGAAATTTGGAACTGATTGAGAGAAGATTCTCCAGTGAGACAGAATGAGAAAACAACATTGATTCTTCTTTTTTTTTTTTTTAAGATTTTATTTATTTATTTGACAGAGATAGAGACAGCCAGCAAGAGAGGGAACACAGGCAGGGGGAGTGGGAGAGGAAGAAGCAGGCTCCCAGCAGAGGAGTCTGATGTGGGGCTCGATCCCATAACGCCGGGATCACGCCCTGAGCCGAAGGCAGACGCTTAACCGCTGTGCCACCCAGGCGCCCCAATATTTTCATTACCTAAAAGAAAGTGCCATACTCCCGAGTTGTCATCCCCCAGCCATTTCCCCATGCCTCCAGCCCTGCTCTCCTTCTCTGTCATGATTTTTCTGTTTAAGAATCAGCGTTGTTGGGGGCACTCCACAGAACAAAATTTCTTGTAGATTAATTCTTCCAAATTCGAGCCTGGAAAAAAAGACAGCAATAGCACAGGATGGAAGCAAACAGGTTTGCTATTGCTGTCTTTTTTTCCAGGCTCACTATACGACTTCATACTTAGAATTTTTGCTTGATTAGCTCTACTGAGTCAAGAGATGCATGGACCACTAATTTGTCCATTTCTATGGGGAGGCATAAGGGGTAGAACAACACAAATTTTTGTTTTTATTCAAGGAGTTCTGTGTAAATGTTAACAAGGGGAAGGTAGGGATGAACCCTAAATGTATGTGTATTAAAGTTAAAATACTTGGCAGGAATGTTGGTAATCACTGCAATTGTGCAAGATCATCCTAGAGACTTGAGCCTAAGTAACAACATAATAGATAGATAGGTAGATAGATATCTTGGTGGAGTCCCAGTAGTTCATTTTTGCTTTGGTTTCCCTTGTCTTTGGAGACGTGTCTTGAAAGAAGTTGCTGTGGCCGATGTCAAAGAGGTTACTGCCTGTGTTCTCTAGGATTTTGATGGATTCCTATCTCACACTGAGGTTTTTCATCCATTTTGAGTTTATCTTTGGGTATGGTGTAAGAGAATGGTCGAGTTTCATTCTTCTGGATGTAGCTATCCAGTTTTCCTAGCACCACTTATTGAAGAGACTATCTTTTTTCCATTGGATATTTTTTCCTGCTTTGTCAAAGATTAGTTGACCACGGAGTTGAGGGTCCATTTCTGTAGTCTCTATTCTTTTCCATTGGTCTATATGTCTGTTTTTGTGCCAATACCATGCTGTCTTGCACAGCAAAGGAAATAGTCAACAAAACTAACAGGCAACCCACGGAATGGGAGAAGATATTTGCAAATGACATTACAGATAAAAGACTGGTATCTAAGATCTATAAAGAACTTATCAAACTCAACACCCAAAAAACAAATGATCCAGTCAAAAAATGGGCAAAGGACATGAACAGACACTTCTCCAAAGAAGACATATAAATGGCTAACAGACACATGAGAAGTCATATTTCTTAACAGCAAATTTAAGAATGAAGAGGAATACATGGGCAAATGTCCAACAAAAAATGCCTAGATGTCCAGTGAGCACGATGATGCAGAATATGTAAATTAAAAAAATAATGAGACACAATTTTTGCTTCTCAAATTGGACATATATATGATAATAACTATTGTTTAGTGTTGAAGTCAAAGGTGATCACATATTAACTGCTGATAGCATTTTGGCAACACATGGTTATAAGTAGAAAATATGTATATCCTTTAACCAGTTATAGGAATTATTTTTAAGGGAATATTTAAGTATGTGTTTAAGGAGTTTGCTATTGGACTATTTATCAGTGCATTTTTTGTTTGTTTTTAGGTTAATACTATTATTCCCACTATATAGATCTGTAGATACAGATATATAGATACAGATTTTTTAAAAGATTTTATTTATTTGAGATAGAGAGAAAGCATAAGCAGGGAGGGGGCAGAAGGAGAGCGACAAGCAGACTCCCCGCTGAACAGGGTGCCCAACACGGGGCTCAATCCCAGGACCCCGAGATCATGACCTGAGCTGAATTTAGACACTTAACCGACTGAGCCTTCCAGGTACCGCTGTATATATATTTTAAATTTTAATTCCAAAAAAGTTAACATGCAGTCTTACATTAGTTTCAGATATATAATATAGTGATTCGGCAACTCTATATGTCACTGAGTGCTTATCATGATATGTGCATTCTTTAATCCCCATCACCTGTTTGACCCATCCCCCCACCAACCTCCCCTCTGGTAACCATCAGTTTGTTCTCTGTAGTTAAAAGTTTGTTTTTTGGTTTGTCTCTCTCTCTCTCTTTTTTTTTTTCTTTGTTATCTTGTTTGGTTTCTTAAATTCCACACATGAGTGAAATCATACGGTATTTGCTTTTCTCTAACTAATTTCATTTAACATTATACTCTCTAGATTCATCCATGTTGCTGAAAATGATTTCATTCTTTTTTAAGGTTGAGTAATATTCCATCGTATATTTTATATACCACTTCTTCTTTATCCATTCATCTATCAATGGACACTTGGACTGCTTCCATAACTTGGCTATTATAAATAATGCTGCAGTGAACATAGGGGTGCATTTATCACTTTAAATTAGTGTTTCATATTCTTTGGTTAAATATCCAGTAGGGCAATTCTTGGATCATAGGTAATTATATTTTTAATTTTTAAAGGAACTTCCATATTTTTTTTTCACAGTGGCTACACCAATTTGCATTCCCACCAGTGGTACATGAGGGTTCATTATTCTCCACATCCTTGCCACCACTTGTTTCTTATGTTTTTGATTTTAGTCATTCTGACAGGTGTAAGTTGATATCTCATTGTGGTTTTGATTTGCATTTCCCTGATGATGAGTGATGTCGAGCATCATTTCACGTGTCTATTGGCCAGCTGTATGTCTTCTTTAGGGAAAGATCTGTTCATCTCTTCTGCTTATTTTTTAATTGGATTATTCATTTTTTTTGGTGTTGAGTTGTATACTTTTTTATATTTTTGGATACTAACCCTTTATCAGATATGACATTTGCCAATATCTTCTCCCATTCACTAGGTTGTCTTTCAGTTTTATTGATTGTTTTTCTTCTGGGCAGAAGCCTTTTATTTTGATGTAGTCCTAATTAATAGTTTATTTTTGCTTCTGTTCCTTTTGCCTCAGGAGATATATCTAGAAAAATGTTGCTAGAACTGATGTCAGAGAAATACTGCCTATGTTCTCTTCTAGGAGTTTTGTAGTTTCAGGTCTCACATTTAGGTCCTTAATACATTTTGAGTTTACTTTTGTGTATGGTGTAAGAAAGTAGTCCGGTTTCATTCATTGCATGTATCTCTCCAGTTTTCCCAGCATCATTTGTGGAAGAGACTAGTCTTTCTCCCACTGTATGTTCTTACCTCCTTTGTCAAAGATGAATTGATCATATAATTATGGGTTTATTTCTGGGTTTTCTGTTCTGTTCCATTGAGCTATGTGTCTACTTTTGCACCAGTACCATTACTATTTTGATTACTGCAACTTTGTGTTATAGCTTGGAATCTGGGATTGTGATGCCTACAGTTTTGTTCTTGTTTTTCAAGATTGCTTTGGCTATTCAGGGTGTTTTGTGGTTCCATTCAAATTTTAAGATTATTTTTTCTAGCTCTGTGAAAAATCATATTGGTATTTTGATAAGGATTGGATTGAATTTGTAGATCACTTTGGGTAGTATGGACATTTTAGCAATATTTGTTCTTCTGGTACATTAGCATGGTATATCTTTCAAGGTCTTTGTGTCATCTACAGTTTCTTTCTTCAGTGTTTTATAGTTTGCAGAATACAGGTCATTAATTCCTTTTGTTCAGTTTTTTTCTAGGTATTTTATTATTTTTTATGCACTTGTAAATAGGACTATGTTCTTAATTTCTCTTTCTGCTGCTTTATTATTAGTTTATAGAAATGCAGCAGATTTTTGTACATCGATATTGCATATCTACTACTGGTTTTGGATTTGCGATTACCATTAGGTTTGTATATAACGTGTTGTGCATATAGCAGTCTGTGTTAAGTTGATGGTTGCTTAAGTTTGAACCCTTTCTTTACTCTTCTCCCTACAATGTTTTAAGTATATGGTGTCATGATTTACCTCCTTTTATTTTGTGAATCCTTGACTGATTTTTATAGATATGTTTAATTTTACTGCTTTTGTGTGCTTCCTACTTGTCTTAAAACTCCTTATGGTCTTTCTTTTCCACTGAGAGGGTCCCCTTTAACATTTCTTGTAAGACTGGTTTAGTGGTCATGAATTCCTTTCACTTTTGTTTGGGAAACTCTTTACCTCTCCTGTTCTGAATGATAACATTGCTGGATAGAGTATTCTTGGTTGCAGCTATTTTCTTCCAGCACTTTGGCTATATGATGCCACTCCCTTCTGGCCTGCAAAGTGTGTGCTAAAAAATGCACTTGATGGACTTATGAGGTTTCCCGTGTATGTAGGTGTGCTCTTTTCTCTTGTTGCTTTTAAAATTCTCCCCTTATCACTACTTTTTTGCCATTTTACCGTGTTTCTTGGTGTGGACCTCCTTGGGTTGATTTTGTTGGGGGCTTTCTGTGCCACTTCAATCTGGATTTCTCTCTCTTTCTCCGGATCTATAAAGTTTTCAGCTCTTTTTTCTTCCAGGAAATATTCTGCCCTCTTTTCTCTCTCATCTCTTTCTGGGATCCTGATAATGTGCACCTCATTACACTTCATGGTGTTGCTGAATTCCCTAAGTCTATTTTAATTTATTATCGTTATTATTTTTCTCTCTCCTGCTTAGTTTGATTGCTTTCCATTACTCTGTCCACCAGGTCACTCATCCATTCTTCTGCTTCCTTTAGCTTACATTTAATTCCCCTAGTGTATTTTTAATTTCAGTTATTGAGTTGTTCATTTCTGATTGCTTTTTTAAAAAGATTTTATTTATTTATTTGACACAGAGAGAGCGAGAGAGCATGAGCAGGGTGGGGGGTGGCAGAGGGAGAGGGAGAAGAAGGCTTCCTGCTGAGCAGGCAGCCTGATGTGGAGCTTGATCCCAGGACCATGAGGTCATGACCTGAGCCAAAGGCAGGCACTTAATCAACTGAGCCACTAAGGTGCCCCCATTTCTGATTGTATTTTATGTTTTCTGTCTCTTTGTTGAGGATTTCACTGAGGTCCTCCATTCTTTTCTCATTCACTGAGTATTTTTATGACCATTACTTTTAATTCTGCATCAGGCATATTAGTTATCTATGTTTCATTTAGTTATCTTGCTGTGATTTTGTCCTGTTCTTTCACTGGTATATATTACTCTATCTCCTCATTTTGTTTTACTCTCTGTTTGTTTCTCTGTGTTAGCAAAGTCAGATACGTCCCCTGCTCTTGAAACTAGTGGGCTTATGAAGATGAGGTCCTATACTGTCCTGCAGTGCAATGTCCCCTGCTCATTGGAACCTGGCACTTCAGGAGTGCCTCCTGTGTGTGTGTTACTTGCACCCTACTGTTGTAGCTGAGCCTTTTTTGCCTTCAGTCCAGTCATCTGTAATGGCTCTCTTTGTCTGTCACATAAACCCTGTGTTTTTAGTGGGCCAGTCTGGGGTTACCTTGGCTTGAGTTGAGTCAGACTGGCATTTGCCAGAAATACAGTAGCACTGAACTACAGGGCGCTTTCCCTATGTTGTTCCCTGAGAAGATTTCTTTACTAGGCAGGGCTTGCAATCAGACCAGCCCACTCCTAAGGCCATAGTCAGACTGGTGCCTGTGTGGTTATCTTCCCCTAGCCCTAGGTCAGGGGTCACTTTGGAATGGTGCTGTCCCCTGTCGGGGATGCTTGCACACTTGCCAGGCCTGCGGCAGTGCTTGGATAGGCTCTAGCCAAGGGTGTATTGGAGGGGGCAGGTCTACAGAAGAGGGCAGGGAATAGGGGCACTATGTGAGCAAGGTTTGCACAAGTCTCTGTGGGAGGGGACTTAGAGCAGCTTTAGAAAACTTGCTTGCGGGGCAGTCCACAGGAGAGTGTGGTGGGGCACACTCTGCCAGCAGGGCTTATGTCAGTCCACTGAGAAGGGAACTGAAGCCATCAGGGAAACCTGCCCAGTCTAGGGTGGAGGGGACCTATGTGCAGAAGATCGACAGGGCAGGGAGTACTGTTCGCAAGCTAGGTGGAGAGTGTTTGTGTTGCACTGGTTCCCTAAGGTGTCTGTGTATCTATGCTGGAGGCGGGGCAGGGAAATGCTGCCCACCAGCTCGTTTGTTCTTGGAGAAGTCTCCCAAAGATCCTTGCCCCTCCAGCACAGGCTCTGAGATTAGAGAAGTAGTCCTGGTCATGTATACCCCAGGCATTCTTGAAACTGCTGCTTCTATGCTATATCTCCATGTAGCTGTTTGTTCTGTTGTCTCTTTAAGGGCAGGGACTCAGTTCCCTGTCACCCTCCTGGCTCTCCCAGAGCCGAGCCCACTTTTTTTTAAAGTTCCAGGTGTTAATTCCCACTGATTGTGGTTTGCCCCTCTGGTTTTGAAAGCCAGATGTGGGGATTTGACTTTCCAGTACAGTTTCCCTTACTGGGGTCCTGGTGTGGGATCCGCTCCTCTTTCTTTTCTGAACCTGAAGCATCCCTCCCTCCTATGGACAGTTCCATGATTTGTTTAGCTCTGAACCTGCCTCTTCCCTTTCTACCCTCTTCTATGTGGCTGCTTCTCTACATTTAGCTGTGAAGAGTTTGTTCTTTGGGTCTTTTTCTGGGTTATATGTGATTTTTATCTAGTTGTATCCATAGGATGAGGTGAGATTAGGGACCTCCTACTCCCCCATCTTCACTGGAAGTCTCAGTGCATTGTTTTTTAATTCAGAAAAAATTGATAGCACCCTAAATTTCAGTAGTTAAGAATTGCTTAAATAATGAATCGGCCGTGTGATGGAATATTATATAACTATTAATGAAGTTTTAGGAAAATACACAATGGCTTAAAAATGCTGTCAATATGTAATTAAGGAATAAAAAGCCCCATCTGTCATGTTACATTACCTAGGAAGGCTGTTCACGGAAGTCTGATTATCACCAGGTGGTGGAATTATGGGACAATAATTTGTTTTTCTTTATTTCTTTGTGCTTTTTTTTTTTCCAAAATTTTATTGCTGTGTTACTTGGTGTGGTCACAAAAATAAAATGATCACTGCAAAAGGAGCATGTGTGTAAAATTACAAAAATTTAGAGATTTAAACCAAGGATTTCACTTGTTGAAACCATTTCCTCATCCTCAGCAGACTTAATTCCCTTGAGGGTTTGTCCTAGAGGAGCGAGGACTCAATCTAAAGAAAAATTTAGAGTGTCAGACACATGATCTTAAAAAGATTTATATTTCAAAAGCTGGATTTTTGCAGGGAGGAAATATCATTAGAGTATCAAAGGCTAAAAGCTTGAGGGACTCAGGACATATGTAGAAAATGATAAGATGGAGGTAAATGCAGGCTGATGTACTTTTTTCTGCCCAAAAATACAACAAATGTTTGAAGAGCTGACAGTAAGAGAAGAATTGCAAGTGAATTTGGCTAGTCAACACAGCTGGGTCCCTTGGAAATGGTCCAGTGCCCCACCCTCTGGGCACAGCTTGACATACGGCAGTAACAAGTCAAGATGATTGAAAGTCAATACATGTTGTAGGAAATTCTAGAGTAAAAGGATCTTTACTTAGCTTCCCAAAGTATGACCTGGGTTGTAAGCCTCATGGAAATACTTCTTGTCCAGCTTGGTACCTGGGTAGCAGCAAAGAGTAGATGGGGGCTTGGTGAGGTGGTATGAGGGCAGACCCTGAAGACTTAAAGGGCTCTTTAATTCATCACTTAGAAGAAATAGTGAGCTAGGTGGCATTGACAACTTGAAAGCAAAGAGGAACACCCATGTTTCAAGGTGAATGCAAGGACAGCACTCAAAAAAGCAGAGTATGAATTGTATAAAAGTATGAATTGTGTATCACATAGAAAGGCCAAACAGATAGATGTCAATGACTTTGGCTTGTATACCTGTCCCCCGAAGTCTCACCAGTGATATCGGAAGGACAATTTTTACTCTAGGAGGATGAGAAGGAGAAGGGGGATGAGGAAAATTCTGAACCAACCAAATACTTTCTTCAGAGAAAGTCTGTTTAAACTAGGCAAAAACAACTGCATTATGTTTTGCCACCAGTGAAAATGGGAGCTCACAAGGTAAATTAATTTCAGTTATTGAGAAGATTTTTAAAATCTACATTTTTCATGTCTGAGTCATGTAAAATTCACACCTCAATTAAAAGTGACTTGTTTGTCTATAATTCTACTTAAGGTCATGTTAAAATAATGTATTCATATTTTAGAAAGTGGGAGTTAGATGATTTTCATTGAAGAGATACTTCTCTGCAAATATATTTTCTATTGAACATTTACTTTTCAACCAAATGCTTAATAAGCATGTCTGTGACTTTATTTTCCAAAGGTAAAAGGTGGCCTAAAGAGAGGAGAAGGAAAATACCAAAATGATTTTCCTAAAGAGTTTTCATAATAATCGTTTTTCCTTAAACATAAAGGAAGTTACACTAATACATCTTACCCTGAATACAGACTGGAAAACTGAAAAACTAGGTTGTATAGCCAATAAGAAATAACACTACGAAATACTCTTACTGACATTACTACATCACCTTTTAGGTAAAAGAAATAGAAGCAAATGTCAGGAATGTGTTTTCAAGAATGAGCTTTTTACTTGTGGTATTTTATTCTGGCTCTAAATATAACCTGCATATGAAAAGAGGACATTTGTTTTTATAAAAAAAATAGTTTATTGTTACCTATTTGAGAGTGTATCATTAGCTTTCTTTTTTTCTTTTTTGGATCTTTTTATTTAGAAATAATTTCAAACCAAAAAAAGACAAAGAATAATACTGAGAACACTTGTATACCTTTTACCCAGATTCACGTATTGTTAGCTATCTTTTTTAATGGCACTTTTCAAAATTTTCAGCGTACTGAGTGCTGAAACAAAAGTTAGGCTGCATTGTTTTGTGTGTTTCATAGTCAACATCCCTGTTTACCATGGTTTTCAGGGAAGGACAGCTTCTGCCAGTCCACAGAAGTCCCCTTAGGGCAGTGGGGGCCAGATCATCTTTCTTTTGTAATCCCAAGAAGGGACACTCCACTTGTTGAAAGAAGAGTCAAGGAAGTTCCCAACTATTCTAGCTAATGCATAAACCAAAAAAAAAAAATTAACAAATGAATGTGTAAGCAAATATATGTCTTAATAATAGGTATATATTTCAGAAGGGGGAGTTTCATTCTTTAATCTCACTGTTTCTTCTGCAACTAACAGTGTCTTATAAATCTTTCCAAAAATATATATAATATATATTTATATATGATATATATAGCCATTGCTATGGTGATAGGCATAAAGTTATAGAGCAATGTAGAAGTATAAATACACCTGTAAATAGAATTACAGGTATAGGTTTAAAAATGCTTTTCCGTATTTTGCCTAATGGGATTATTACTGTATATACACTCTTCTGCAGCTTGCTCTTTCCACATAACAATATACCTGAACTAGCTTGTGATATTAATTCATGTAGTTCTGCCTCAGCCTTTTTAAAGGTAACATAATATTGCATTATATGAATATGCCATAACTGTTAACCCATATCCTAAGCATTTATTTTTTTCCCTTTTGCTGTTATAAAAGTAACAAACATTTGCTGTGTATATCCATTTCTTATCTGAGGTCTCCTGTAAAATAAATTTCTAGCAGCGTTATTTGTACATGTAAATTGTGATAATGATTGTTAAATAATTTTTATAATCAGAGTTTGAAATTTCTTGTCTTTGGCACATAGTGTATTCAGTAAATGTTTGTAGAAGGAGGAAGGAAATGAGAAAGGAAAAAGGGAAGGAAGTCAGGCAAGCTGATCTTTTGGAGACAGTTTCCTTTACTTACGTGAGAAAACAGGGTCCTCCCAGTGAAGATTGTGCTTGCCTTTACTTACCAATTTTCTGTTGTCCTTTTGAAACTTTTTATTTCTGTACTTTTAAAAATAGTATGAGCTTTTTATATCTTTCAGAGACCATCTTGAAAGTCGTAGAAGGTTATAACAAATATCAGAAAGAAGATAACAAATAGAATGTTAAATATTTTTATCATATGGTTCTGTCATACCCTCAACTTTTTTTTTAAATCACACTTGCAGTTTTTTTCAGTCTGTCTATCTCCTCAGATAGATAATAAGCAAGGAGAACCATAAGGATAGAGACCATGCCTGTCTTATTTGTCAAGGTATTCTCTACTTTACAAAGATGTGTAGGGTGCTCTGGATTTGTTAAAAGCAAAAAGTGGAGGGACAGAATTAGAAGAGAGTGTGACAGAGAGAGATAGAAAAATAGACCTAGAGAAAGAGATAGGAGACGGACAGAGGGACAGAGATGGAGATAGAAAGTAAGGAAGAGAAGGAGACATGGAGAGAGGGGAGGAAGGAAGGGAACAAGAAGGTTAGAGCTGTAAATATAGGAGATACAAGTAAAAATGAATGGTGAGAAAGGGAAAAAAGCACCAAGCTGCATGAATCTCAGTATTTTCTGAGTTCAGAATCAGGGAAACTGGTTCATTTTCCAGAAGACCAAAGTTGATGTCCATAGCTGGGCCTCTGACTGCAGGGTAAAAGCTTATGAAGGTCCAGAATAAGGATTATTTCAAGGGTTTGTCTTGTAATTTAAGTTGTGCAAAGAGAACTGATCAAGTAAAGGTGAAATACTCACTTTCTATTACCTGATGCTGTGGGAATGGAAATGTAATTACAGTCATGAATCCATCATAGTGGGGGAGGCTTGGAAATTGCCCTGGACTAGGAGCCCATGTAATATAACAACATAAAAGCTTTGTGAAGCAGGTTTGCTTGTTTTTATTTTAGATTAGAGTGTAATGTAGTGGAGACCTTTATAAAACATTTTCTAGCTGAAATTTCTATTTGATCCTATTACATTATAACTGGATCCTTATAATTCTATATGTGTGTGTATACATCATACAAATGCTTACATACTTACGTTGTATGGAGACACTAACATTAAAGAAATAAACAATCTTAAATGTTATACCATTCACAAATGTTGTTAAACCTAAATAATTAGGAAATAGATTATTCAATTTATAAGCTTCTTGCTTCTTCTACCTCACTCCCAGTCTCTTCTTTTTGGGCCACGTGAGTTCATGAAAGGAAAAGAAATCAGATATTGAAATAATTAACAGGTTGTACGTTTTTTGTTCATTTTACTTCATCAGTATTCTCATACTTATACTCATGCATACAGATACTTATGCCTGACTGATGACTGATTCCAGTAATACCAGATAATGAGATTCAAATTATACTTTAATAAGAGGATTTGTTAACATATGGAACATGATGCTTCACTTGGAGCTCCTCTCAGTTTATTGGAGTTAAATCAACAGGAGTCTGATGCTGTTCATACCTTGAAGAAGCAACTGGCAGAAAGTAGTACTCATGGAAGTTTCCTTTACAAGTTAGAAAAACATTTTGGCTTCACCCTACAAATACTGCACTCCAAGGCCTATTGCTACTGTTTTCCGAATTACTCACTGGTTTGATGAATGGCAGTTACAAGTAGAGCTTTTATTGCAATGTACAGATGTTGATATTTTCCATAATTTTCTTGGAGTAAATGGAAGGCTTTCATATTGAAAAAATTCATTTTGGATATAATAAAAGAACTTAGATTTCCACTTTTTGAAGATCCATACAACTCCTACATTTTTATTCTTATTTTTAAAAGAAAGTTTATTTAAAGAACCTGTCTTCCTTGGCATTGATAAAAAGCAGATGTTAACTAATTGGGATGAAGCCAGAGGTTTAATGAGTAATAATAGAGAGTTAGAAATAGAATAATCATGTTGGAAGTCAGAGGTGGGTTAGAATTTTTACAGAAAACTGGATAAAGCTAACAGTGTGTGTGTGTATGTGTGTGTGTGTGTGTGTGTGTGTGTGTGTGTGTGTGTGTGTGTAAAGAGGGAGGGAGAGAAAGAGGATGATGAAAAGGAGAGAGAAAAGGAAATGTTGGGTGAAAATGTTTCATGATAAAATTCAATTCTGAAATGACTTGGGATTTACCTACATTTTAAATTTACCTTAATCGTGTATTTGAAGTTCACATGCTGTGTGAGACTTTTAAAGCAGGGCTTATAACTCAATATAAAGGGATGCATGGATGAATTTCCTGGAAAAGTTTCCAAGGGCTTTAAAAAATATATATATGCATATTTATATATATATATATATTTGTTTTTAGGATACATATATTTGCCATTTGAGTTCCTTACTATGCCTAGAAACTTATAGTTCTGTTAGGGGGAAAAAAAGGTTTACATTATTTTAAATAACGTGACTTTGTAAATAAATAGGACCCTTGCCTTGTGTGTAATTATTCACACTGGCAACACTTTACCGTGAAATCAGAATGATGTCCACAGCTATCAAAGTACTGTTTTCTGTGATCTCATTTAAATGGGTTATGGAATCTTGAGAAAATTGTCATTCTGTTCATGCACATATTTCCAAGGTCAAGAAACAATGTGGTGAGAGTAAAAAGTTACTTTGGAAAATATCCTTTTAGAAATGTTTCACAGTTTGGTTTATAGGGTTTATTAAAGTGTAAAGATTTTCACTTTTCTTAATGTTGGATTATTTCAACAGAGTATTTCTTTAATATTAGATTAATTTTAAGCAATCCAGAGTAATAAATGCTAATTTTATTTTTATGTCTTGTTTATTTTTGAACTGGTCCAAAGTAATAATGAAATTGACAGTAGTTTTTTGGAGCAGTTTTAGTTTTATAGAAAAATTAAGAGGAAGCCGTAGAGATTTCCCATATACCTCCTGCCCCCACACATGTACAGCCTTGCCATTATCAACATCCCCAACCAGAGTGGTGTATTTTTTATAACTGATGAACCTCATTGACACACCATAATCACCCCAAATCTAGAGTTTTGCAATCCATTCACTCTTGATGTTGTACATTCTACGGATTTCGACAAATATATAATGACATTCATCTATCATTATAGTATCAAACAGAGTATTTTCACTGCCCCCAAGTCCTCTGTGCTATGCGTATTCATGCATTTCCCTTAACCTCTGGCAACTTCTGATCTTTTTCCTGTCTCCATAGTTTTGCCTTTACAGAATGTCATGTGTTAGAGTATAGTCATATAGTCATTTAGTATGTAGCCTTTTCAGATTGGCTTCTTTCACTTAATAATATGCATTTAATTTCCCGCCATATCTTTTCATGGCTTGATAACTCATTCCTTTTGAGTTCTGAATATTCCATTGTATGGATGTACCATGATTTATTTATCTGCTCACCTACTGAAGGACATCTTGATTGCTTCCAAATTTTGGCAATTATGAATAAAGCACATCTGTGTGCAGGTTTTTGCGTAGACATAAGTTTTCAGGTAAACATCAAGGTAAACATCAAGCAGTGCCGCTGTAATGATTTTTTTCATGATGCAATTAATTTTGCAATGTTTTTTTATTTGGCATTTGTAGTTTTTTTTATAATTTGTATTTTAAGTGTAAGAGTATGGTTTGGTCGCTTCCCAATGACACCTAGCCTGTCTATATATTTGCATGTTTGTATGCTACATTCTGAGTTTTTGTGTCCCTGTACCTACTAATGGATTTTGTCTGGTAAAATACCTTTGTTTGAATAGTCCATAAATGACCCTCAAAATGATAAAGTGAAAAGAAGCCAAAAATTCTAAACTGTGTTTGAACAAATCAAGTCATATGTGGGCACCATTTTGCCCATGGGAAATTTCTTAAGAGTTTAAAAAGGCTGAATAATGCTCATTAGTGTCTACGGATTTTCAGTTTGTATACTTATTTAATCTTTATAGTTTATGAGGTAGTTCTAAGTAATTTATTAATTGAAGAGCTTCTGGTTTCCCTTTATAGCTCCTCTTTCTGATCACAGTAAGAACATCTTTAATAGATGCTCTAATATAAATAATACCAGCGAGGCTTGGAGGGAAATGAGAGTCTGGTTTCTGTTCTTGGAAGACATTACCCTGATTTCACTGGAGTGAATAGCCCTGAACTCATCTGAACCCTCAGTTTCCCCAACTGGACATAGTAGTGAAGTGATAAAAAGATGCACATTTAAGGAAAAGAGAACAACTTTTTTTCCAGCTTTATTGAGGTACAGTTGACAAATAAAAATTGTATATATTTAAGGTGTACAATGTGATGATTTGATATAATATACATTGTGGAATGATTACTACAATGAGCTAATTAACAAGCTAATGAACCCATCCATCATTTCACATAGTTACTTTTCATGCGTGTGTGAGAACACAAGATTTACTCTCACTGGGTTTCAAGTATACGATACAGTATTATCAACTACAGCTACTAGGCTGTATATTAGATCCCCAGAACCTATTCATCTTATGACTGAATTTGTGCCTTTGACCATCTTTCCATTCCCCCTACCCCCAGCTCCTGGCAACCACCATTCTCTCTTTGCTTCTATGAGTTTGATTATTTTAACGTTCCACATATAAATGAGATCATGCAATACATCTCTTTCTGTGTCTTCCTTATGTCACTCAGCATGATGTCCTTGAGGTTCATTCATATTGTCACAAATGGCAGGATTTTCTTCTTTGTAATGGATGAATGATATCCCATAATAATATTTTTCTGGCTGAATAATTTATATGTACATTACACACATACAATGGGATATTATATATGCCACATATTCTTTATCCATTCAACTTTTGATGGACACTTCAATTGTTTCCACGTCTTGGCTATTGTGAATAATGCTCACCACAATGGGAGTACAGATATCTCTTTCATAACCAGTTTCATTTCCTTTGGACATATACCCAGAAATGGGACTGCTGGATCATATGGCAGTTATACTTTAAAATTTTTGAGGAATTTCCATACTGTGTTTTTATAATGGTTGTACCGATTTACATTCCTACCAACAGCTGTTCAAGGATTCCCTTTACTCCACACCAACACTTACCATCTCTTGACTTTTTGATAATACCATTCTAACAGGTGTGAGGTGATATCTCATTGTGGTTTGATTTGCATTTTCCTGATGATGAGTGATGTTGAGCACAACTTCATATACCTGTTATCCATCCGTATGTTTTTGTTTTGAAAAATACCTATTCAGTGTCTTTGCCCACTTTTTAAACCAGGTTATTTATTTGCTGTTGAGTTGTATCAGTTCCTTATATAATTTGGATGTTAACTTCTTACCAGATACCTGGTTTTCAAATATTTTTCTCCCAAAAGAGAGTAGAGTCTAACAAAATGTTCTGCTACTTTAATGCCTATAGACCAATAGCCACTTCTTGTTTTTATTTCCTATTCTATTTTGTGTATTTCCTACAACTCTCATCACATACTTCCTTACATTGTAGTAATTAATACTTAACATCTGTCTTCTTTACATTTTTAATATTCTTTAACTCAGTTTCTAAACCCATCACCTTAAAAATAATAGTACAGAATATTTGTTGGTTTAGTGAGTATAATTTAAAATATTAAATATATTGAATGATATATAAAAATATCTTAATGTTTTATCAGAATAGACTCAAAGCTAAAAAGTCCTTTGGGACCTTATTTTTGATGCTACAAGATCTACGAAAGTGATATAAGCCTCAATGTAAACCTGTGGTTCTTATTAAATGATAATTATCATAAAGGCTTTTATACCCAGGTTGCTATCTTAAATCTTGTTATTAGCCTAGAAACTTGCTGGCAGATGGGTTTTATCAGTCATGGTTAAATTGCTCTGGGTGGCCCATAATCATTATGTCATTATCAATTGCAGGATGAGCTGGTCACAGTATTTGTAATTTCACTAAGTTGTTCTATCAGCTCTCCAGAAGTCAATGCAAATAAACGGGTTCCAAACCCCTTTGGAACACACTGTAAATCTTTGTAACTTCATGGCCAAATGGTAAACCGCAGGACCACATGACTCAATTCCCTTGAGACAGCCGTGTTATTCCTGTCAGACTTTTCTTCCCTCATTCATCAGCTGAAGGCTTTCATCTCCTTTTAAAGTCATGGCCTTTCAAGTAGGGGTGAAATTACACCTGTCAGTAATAAATGTTCCCAGTACGCTCTATCATTCTGTCATTTCACAAAAGAAATTAAAAGGAAGCATAGCCTATTCCATTTTTATTTAGCAGCACTTTTGTTTTTCCTTTCTCTATAGTACTTTTAAATACCTTCCAGTTATGTAATTGTTGAGAGTATTTTTAAAATATCCACCTACATTGAGGAATGATATCAAAACTTGGGGATATTAGCTTCTGTGTGAGTTATACATTATATTCAGTAACTATATTAAACTTATTTGACAGAAAGACTTAGCTGTATACATAGTCTACAACAGCAATCTAAATGTGCCCCTTAGCACACTTGTTCTGTTTATTTTTTCTACATTACGCTCTGATAACTTTGTGGTTGCTTGTAATACCATACAGCAGGTGCACCTGGGCAGCCACCATTTTATTTACATAGAGAACAAAGTTAATGTTTTATCAAATGCAGGCCACACCTGGGTTGGGACATTAGTAGGAAGCAGAGTTCAAATCAAAGTTGCAATTTGCTCTTAGCCTGATATTTGAACTCCATTGAGCAAACTCTTTTGAGTTCTCTTGAAAGTTTTGAGGACTTGGTCTCTTAACTCCCCATTAACCAAAGAATGAAAGCCAGAAGACTGAATACATTACCCATAATGCAGTACTCACTATGGTAGGTCTTGCTTTAAGCAATGAAAATAACTGAATTGTGTCATTACTGCCCACACCATACACTGTCCCAAGCAGAGAATACTTTAAAAACAGATGTATTTGGCTTGATGTACCTGAGTGTGAAGGGAAAAGTTTTAATCAATGCCCTAAACTGAGCTAGAGGAACAAATGAATATTGTGTGTATTTCACAGATCGCTGCTGATGGTCATGCTCTAAAGGTTTGTTGTTGGTGGTGTTGATATCTCTCAAGGAGAAAGTATGGGCCAGTTGTCTTTAGATTAGTGATATAGCTAAGAATACATGAATACAATTAACCACCCACAATTGCTAGCAAAACATCTTTAACAGAACATACAGGAAATATTTAATTCCTCTATTTCTATATCTTGTTTTTTATCCTCTGTTTTCCCTTTTCTTCTTTCCCATAAGGAGAAATATAACAAAGTAGACTAAAAATCAGAGCCTAAAAGAAGGATGGATTAACCTACCTTGGTACTAAACCAAAGAATTTCTCTCAAAAGCACAATGTGAATTTAATTTCACTGGAAATGATTAGAGTTTGATGAGAAAAAACCTGAAGTATCTCTCAAGCCTAATCAAGTAATATCCTTACTTACAGAAACAATTTCATCCATATATAAGGCTGAAAATAATTACTATTATTTAATAGTTTTATGAAATATTTTATCTGTATAAATAATTTTTAAAAATTGAATTATCCCTATTTGTTCCCCAAATCATCTTTATACTGAGTAATCTTCTGTAGTTCAATTTAAAGTGTCCACTAATACTTCCACTTAAATAGAGGTTGAACTTAATACGCTCAGTCCTCTGAATTAAGTATGAAATGCCTCTGACCATGCCAAGCCCTAACATTGTGACCTTGGGCTCTCACTCCAAATCTTCTATTTCATACATGGTTCTTAACAAGCTTGTTTACCTGTTTTATTCACCTTTAGAAGATAAGAGGCATCAAATTAAAAGAATTATGCACAATAGTCAGAAAAGAAAGCCTAACAGCCAAGGAGAGAAGGGAAAAGTAACAATGTTGTGCTGGACGTATTCTGAGGCAGTTGCACATGTGTTTTCACATTTAATCCCTCAAACCCTTCATGTGGCACATTACTTATTTTGCAAATAAGGATGCTAAGGGTAGAACGTATAGCAGGCAATTCCCCCAAGGCTAGGAAGCAGCAGAATTGGGATACTCACTCAGGGTATTTAACCTTAAGCCAGTGGTGGATGTTCACAGAGATGATGTAAGTTACCTATACAAGCTTATTTATTTGACAGAGAGAGAGAAGAGAGAGCACAAGCAGGGGGAGTGGCAGAGGGAGAGGGAGAAGCCCAATGCGGGACTCAATCCCAGGACCCCAGGAGAATGACCTGAGCCGAAGGCAGATGCTTAACTGACTGAGCCACCCAGGTGCCCCACCTATACAAGTTTAAATGTTGTCTAGTAAGTTTGTTGGAGCAAGAAGTAGAAAATTCATTTTAGGAAGATCCTTAGAAATGGTTAAAATATACAGAGCTTTGAAGTTATTGATATCATGTCATCTCACTTTCTAAAGATAATTATTACATTATTTTACACATTTTTGTTGTCCTTACTTGAAACATTTAGCTCTGAAACTGATGTCACACTTATGATGTCCCAAATAAATTTAAAGAACTCAATTTTTTCAACTCAATTTATAATTAGCCTAAATTACATTATTTTTTTCATTTTCTCTCCAATATTATGTATGTGTCACCTACATAATGTCGGGGCAAATAATAGCAATTTCCATCCCCCGCACACACACATCAAATTTCAGCTGGCTTTTCTGTTTCACTGATATGCACAAATACCATATTCCAGTATTTTACAGAAACAACCTACAAATCACCTGCATGAGAGCTACCCACGTTCCTTTTGTAGAAAGCTGAATTAGGTTGTCACGGATTGGGGCTTAAGAGCACAGTGTCTGAGAACCACTGCCTTTCAGTTCAGCATCATTTCCCTTTGTACTTTAAGATGGTGGTGCTTTGCAGCCGACTGCATTTTACGATGCCTGTTCACCTGCAAAGACTAATGCTTGACCAAAACACTGTTGACTGAAACAAAAATGATGGGGAAAACCAGTCTGCCTTCAGTTTGTAAATGATCATTGTTGGCCATGCTCTTCCCTATACCTTTGCCACAGAAAAGCAGGCAGGCACATGTTTGATTCATTCTCTCCAATTATTTTAAGTATTACAGTTGTTGCCCAATTAAATTGAAGCTAGGTTTTGTTCACTGATGCAGTTGTTCACGCGTCCCTGTCCTGTCTGTTAAATACATTTATTATTTGTATTCAATTTTTCCTCTCTTGAATGTATAATATATTGATTTACAAGTTAAATTCACCCCAAAGTCACGTTAATGTCAGTTTGCACTGAAATTATGCTATTCTTTTCATATTAATGGGGAGAGTTTTGATTAAAATAAACTACTTTAGAATATTTTAAGTCTTAAGAGGTCATTCAAAACAAATGGGAAGTTTGTTCTTGACAGGAAGTATCCTAAGAGGTGCATTTGTGTGACTAATAATAACCTGATCCCAGTAGCTCTGTATTTCATAGAGATGACAGACAGTCCATGCCAGTGGTGAGGCGCCGACTCTCAATTAAGGCATGTCTGTTGAAAAGGAGACCTTGATGTAGTAGACATTGCAGATAGTCTAACTAGAGAAGATGGCTCTGATTCGATGTAGGGTAATTGGGAAGAACTGGGAGCAGGTCCTCTGCTGGAGAAGCATGTGGTCTTTGTGTTCTTGGAAGTCTGGCTACACTAGAGAAAGATTAGGAGGCAAGGTTAATATCGTTTGTTTAACAGAGAAATTAGAAGACGTGGATAATGCTTGTGTTTGTTTAAACTTAGAAAATTAAATGCTGACGATTGCTGTAATGTGGCTCTTTCTGACAGTGCTTACAAGTATTGAATTTCAATGAGTTAGTCCCATCTACCAAAAATTTTATAAAAGCATTGCATACACATACTATTAAAGCGTTGTTTGAAGTTGAAATGTTTCAAAATGGTTTCTGATCAGAAGAGAAAAACATAGTTTTTATGTCAATGTGCAGGATACAACTTTGTTGCATTTATGCCAAAACCTTATCAGTATAATTATAGCCACAACTTTCCCATTTCCTTATTGATATATTTAAATGTTTATCAACAAATTTTATTTTAAAATAAATACCATGCTATATTTTGGATTTCTTCGGTGGTAAAGAATATTAAAACTTCATTTGTATTTTAATAATATATCAAAAATCTCTGTATTTTTATTGCATTAACACTTTCCTGTCCTCTGTATAGCCAGTAAACTTTGGCTAATACTGAGAACCAAAGCTCCTAATATTTACTAATATGAGCAAATTAGTTTACCAGACTTTGGGAACTCTGGTGTGAGTATAGGAGACTGCAAATACAGTGCACGATTTAGGAACTACTGGCTATTTACTGGTCAAACATTGTCCATTGGCTCGGTAAATAGTGATACGGAAGCACACTTGTACAGGCGCAAAGTAAATAACCATGTGTTTACTTTTTTAAAAATATTTCTATCTATTTATAACAAAGTATTATGGTCTATTGGAAGTCAAATTTTTTACAAAGTAAAGCTTAGGAATATTTTAATATCTAACTGCGATGTGTCTATTTTGAAAGAGAAAACTGACACCACTGATTCTCTCTGAGGTGGGTGTGCACCTTGAAACTTCTAACAAAATAAATTAATAAAATTAAAAAAAGATTTAAAAATAAAAAGAAACTTCTTGTAAAAATAGCTTAGAAGTAGGGGCGCCTGGGTGGCACAGCGGTTAAGCGTCTGCCTTCGGCTCAGGGCGTGATCCCGGCGTTATGCGATCGAGCCCCACATCAGGCTCCTCTGCTGTGAGCCTGCTTCTTCCTCTCCCACTCCCCTTGCTTGTGTTCCCTCTCTCACTGGCTATCTCTGTCAAATAAAAAAAAAAATAGCTTAGAAGTAAAATCTGTATCTTCCATATTTCACTCAGCAACCTCTTCAAGACCTCTAGGACATGATTGGAAGAAACCACAATATTGCTTGTGGTCATGGAGTAGAGTAGGTTTAGCTGGGTGGGTTTAACTGCGTCAGTTTCTGGGCCCTCAATACCTTCTTCCAAGTTTAGCACTGGAGGTCACCCTCATCTCCATTTCTTCAGCTGTTAGGAAGCTGGTAATTAGCATTCATTATCCACTGCTTTTTTACTAAACCTTTCCAGAATGGGGAGCTATTTCTTTTAACTGGTCAATACAACTTCAGTTATCTCACATCTTAACCTCACATAAAATTATAAAAAGTGTCGTATTGTATTGTTTTGAATCCTATTTCCATTTAAGTTTTGTTTGTGTGTCCTCCCCGGTAAACCATAAACTTTCATCTGTGTATTTTGGGTGCCAAGCCTGAAACCAGACCAGAGTGGCTCTTCTTTGTGAGCCTAGGCCTTCTGTCTGTTCCCAGAAATATAAAATGATGATGAAGTTTTAAAAATCCCTGATTTCATATGAAGCATCTCATGGTCATGGATGAAAGTCAAGTCTGGAAGGAATAAGCTTTGTTTTTTCAGGTCTTTGAAGAAAAAAAATAAAAGGTAGAGCAAGGAAAACTTCTTGGAATTAAGAAGGAAGAGATATTACATGAAGTCAAGCTTTTTTTTTTTTTTACAGAAAAAATATCATTTACAACATGTAAAAATTTTATCTCTTGCCATGTAAGTAAAGAGAATGAAGAGTTTTTCTCAAATAGATACATGGCACTTAAGGACAACCAAGTAAGTAATTTGATAATTATTCAATATAATTCTTTCAAGTCTGTGATCAAGTTTTCCTATATTCAGAAGTTTACCATGATACAAAAAAAGATGAGGACCTTTACTGTGTTAGAAAAAAGGGAGAGATATATAAAAATAATTTAGAGGTAAGATGGTATGAAGTAAATATCCATGAAGTCTTAGGAGATAAAATGGAAACACAAATTTAAGTCATATGAAAATAATTGAGGAAGCAGGAAGGGAGTTCTGTTTGAAGGGTCTTGCAGCCAAATCAGCCACATGAACTCTCATTATTTCCATGATTTTTATTACCAGTAAACAAAAAAAATGCATTAAAACAATTTTTCCCAATCCAATTGAAGATGAGGTGGCTAATAACAAGTGGATTTTTACTTAGGTGTAATGAGGGTATACTGTATTGTGACTAAAACAGGCTATTAGTTTAAAGACTCAAAATACCATCTGATAGTAGAAATGAAATAAAATTTTAATTTAAAGCACATGTGAAACCAACTTAAAATTATTTGTTAAAAAATAGAGGAGGTGTGACATCTATATATGTAATATTTATTACTCTTTTGTGTTCCTGGATCCAATTCCAGTGTTTGTGTGTGTGTGTGTGTGTGTGTGTGTGTGTGTGTTTAGGCTTCCCCATACTAACAAGCAGTTCTTGGACACCAGGAGAGTGCCCAAGAATTCAACTCAATTCTGACACTGTCTACCTAGAGATAGCATCAGATTCCATAGGCAAAGAGTTCAGTCCCACAGACTGCCCTCTACCTCAGATGCCAATCACAAACTCAGGTTATTACCTGTACTTCTGGTGGGCTGACTTTAAATCAGTGGTTCCATGACCCCTTCCTTGAGTTCAGTTAATTTGCTAAAATGGCTCATGGAACTCAGGAAAACCTATTTATTCACTAGATTACTGATTTATTACAAAGGATATTAAAGAATACAAATCAACAGCCAGATGAAGAGATACATACAGTAAAGCCCTGAACAAAGGGGCTTCTGTGCTCTGGAAGCTTGGGGCCTGGCATGGTGGGACCTGGAACCATTCTGGTTTCTTGACCTGGAAGCTCTCAGACCCTCTCCTTTTGGGTTTTTATGGAGGCATGATTGATTAATTCATTGGTCATTGATGATTGATTCAACATCTAGTCTCTATACCTCCCTGGAAATCTGGGGTTGAATTATAAGTTTCAATCCTCTAGTCATGATTGGTTCCCCAGGCAGCCAGCCCCATCCTTATGTGCTTTCCAAAAGTCACTTCATTTACATAAATCCAGTTATGGTGGAAAAGGGCCTTGTATGAATGACATGACATCCATTTCAGTTTTATGGCTCAGAAACATTTTCAGGAACTGAGGACAGGTGACCAAATACCATAGTAAAAGATTCTCCCATTACTCTTATACATCAGGAAGTTCCAAGGCTTTGGGGAACAGTGAACCAGGAACTGTGAACCAGGAACTGTGGGTGATGACAAAGTATATAAGAGAATTTTTTTTTGGTCATCTGAATGACCAAATATATATTTCTTATAAATCACAATAACACAATTACTAAAGTGATCTTTGGTTACCTATCACTTTTTTAAGTCATTCAAAAATCAGGGACAATTTTCAGTAGTTGAATGTTTTATTTTATTAGTAGGTAATTGGTTGACTTCTCTGAACATATGAAAATACAAACTAAGATGTGGGGGGAAAAATTACCTCTACAGCATTAAAGTCCAGATAGAATTAGTTTACTCTCCAAGTATATATTTGTGAAAGATTCCCACTCCAGTTCACAGTTTTTTTCTGATAAGTCAGGAATCGATCACCTCTCAAAACGCGTTGAATCAAAATACCACAAGGTGGCAGTGGCCCACTCAAGGTGGAGTCCTTTCAGGGGACACTGATGACCCTTCTCTTTAGAGCTGACATTCTATTTCCTTCTTATAATTTTTTGATAACTGAACTTCCTGCTTAAGAGCTATGGGATTTTCTGAATACATTTAGTGTTGAAAAACATGTAATGACTCATTTCCATGACCTTTATTGTGTTCTGCAATTTTAAAAGAAGGAAAAAAGAAACTGAGGTGGGGCGGGGGGAACAAACAATGTGTTTATTATATATTATATGCCTCAGCAACCTAAGTTGATGCCTTACATATATTACGTATTTAGAATATAGTTAAATATTCAGTAGATATTTGATACTCTTGAAGGATTGAATACAGTAGTATATTTTGCCTCATCTAAAAATGCAGTGCAAATAGGCATTTACTAAGCACCCATTAAAACTCTTACTTTCCAGCCTCCTGTCACTGGCTGTGATAATTTATCTGATCTTCCTATGTCAGGTATCTGTCCACACATACATTTTATGTTTAGGCATCTATTCCAGGGTGATTGTGTTTTAATTAAGTGGTTTTGTTATAGCTCTTTCCTTATTGCAAGGGGCAATAGTGAATGGATTTGTCATGATGCTCTTAACTGTCCATTTTCACTGTGAAAATGAATAATCTTTAAGATTATTATTTTCTAATTTCTATAGGAACATATTGATATTTTAATGAACGCTATCATCAACCATCAGAAGCATGGAGAGATAACATAATATGGAGTTGTGGAAACGATTTTTATATGTGTGATGTTTACTTCATTACATGTGTTCATGCTTATTTCATTGTTACTGTTTTTTTTTTATTGAATGCTATGTATTTTTGAGTTACATTTATGGAAAGTGATGCAAAAAAAATGCTCCCATTAGTACATACATGACTGAACACCTGAAGGCAGAGCACAGTGATTGAGGTGATGCAGTAAATTTATAAACAAGAGTCTTTAGGATTCAGGGCTTCCCATTACACTTACCTTTTGGTAAGAGCAGTAATACAATGAATAACTTTATTTATGGTTGGCTCATCAGTGGATGATGCCAGAGAAGAATGAAGAGAACAATTTGTTGACAAGGGGGTGACTGTGGAGGTGCTAGGGATGTCATGGTGATGAAGGAGATGTTGTTTTACTCTCAGAGATAGCAGTGAAGATTTCTCAAAGGCTTTGTGATTGAGAGTCACTGATTTTCTCCAACGATGTCCACGTAACAGCTTGAAATGAACTGAACAAATCTTTCCTTTGTATTTCGTACTTAGTGTTTGATCTACAATTGAGTGAATTTAAACTATGTTACTGATGCTTCAAGGTGATGGCTTGATTCCTGATGCTATCCTGGTAAATTCAGTTTGGTCTCCTTATTCTTGTCATCATTCTCATCGCTTGATTTAATTAGTTCTTTGAGGTCATGTTTAATCAGCTTTATACTGACTGACTGATAATCTCTCCTTTCGTCTCCTTATACCTGTTCCCTACAGGAAATGAGAGCACTGTCTTTGGAATAAAATAGATCTGGGTTCGAATTTTGGCTTACCCATTTTCTGGCTGTGAGACTTTTGGCCATTTATCCTCTATAAACCTTACTTTCCCGGTCTATAAACTGAGAGAACTACTATCTGCCTTTGGGGTTTGTCGTTAATGAAAACTAAATAGTACAAGTATGTGAAGCACCTGGCCTACAATGAATATTTACATAAATTGAAGCTACTATTGCTGTGACTGCTACTTGCAGGCTCTGCAGCCTCTTAACGGCTCCATCCACTTCATCATCAGCAAGTGACCTTTGGCAAAATCATGGACACCCTTTTCTCCTGGTCTCCAGTGGGTATTTCCAGTAAAGTGCTTCCCTCCTTTAATTATTGCCTTAAATATTTGGCATATCATGAGGAATATTTCCTAGGATCCAGTTACAGTTGTGAAGCCACACTGAATTTTTTTCTAAGATACTTTGAAATGTGCGCTGTGAATGTTGCCATATGAAGATTACATCTTTCCTTTTTCCTAGGAGTGGGCTTGGACTACTGAATACCCCTTAAGTGAGTAGTTATATTATGAAAAGTTAAGAAAGATTAAATATCATAGTCATTAAAAATTATTTTGGATGCACTGAGTAAAAAACTCAATAGCTAAAGGCAAACACTGAGTATCCTGGGGTGAATGGGACAGATTTTCACTAGAAGATCTTAGCATCATTATGTGATTGCCAGTGATTAATACAACATGATAAATGCTTCAAATGAGGTGTGAAGCAAGTGCTGGGGCATTCAGAAAAGGAAGACGTTTGGCCTCCTTTTTTAGGGAAGTATGAATTTTTTAGGCCACTGGGATAGGTGGGGGCTTCTGAGAGGAATGCATTAGGGAAAAAGAAAATATTTCAGGTGGAGGAGCCAATAGGGAGAGAGATCTAGAGTTTTAGAGTGAAACCTTGTGTTAGGAATGTTGTGGCCGACAAAGAAGGCATTCTTAAGGTTCAGCATTGTAAGCTGAGACTGTGGAGATAAATTGGGGTTATATCGTATAGGCCTGGAGTGTCAGTGCTGTGCTTAGGAATCAGATTCTTTTCTCTAAGCTCAGGAAAAAATTGGATTCTTTAATGCAAAGATCTGTCATGGTTATTTTTATTAGAATAATAATTTTTCTAGTCATGGAAGAGGAGAAACTGATAATGGGAAACTAATTGGGAGACTGTAGACTGGTGCAGTAGTCCAGGTGAGAGAAGACCTGAGATAAACTAAAAAGCGAAGTAGCATTGAATAGAAATACACTAGTTCAGGTGTAATGTGAACTATACAGAGAACTACCGTTTTCCTCTTCAGATCAACACAGAATGATATGCCCTACCCTGTGGCCCTGCTATCTGGATCAGGTCATCCCAGGTTGTGTTAGATGAAATAATATTGATCAGTATTCTGTTTTGAATCTCTGTGTGCCAAAATTTTCATTCTTAGATAACAACATTTATGTGGGTATCTTTTCTACAACTACCTCATTCATCACTGTTAGCTTCATTGGCCTTTATTATTTTCCTTATCAATTTATTTTTTAAAATAGTTGCATTTCTATTTGGGATAGCACAGAGTTCATGTTTAAAGCACCAACTGTGCTCCAAACAATAGCAGTGAGAGATGAAGATGAAGAAAATTGGAAATATATAGCTGGCTAAAAAGCAAGATCAGTATCTCTGTAAGTCAGAAATACAAAGTTTTGAGTGAGTCTAAACCTACAGTCCGCTAGGGTCCAGTTACTGAGTCATATGGTCTAAAAAGTCTCTGTGCAATACTTAACACTAGAGCGCGTGGGCTTATTGCTTTGTCTGAGATGGGAATGACTCTTGCCTAGTCCAATTCCACTGAGAAAAGGTATTTAGGATTGATTGTGATTATGAGCCTGGGACTGTGGCTTCATAAGACACTGTAAGCCAAAGTAGATAGAAACACCAATACCTCCCTTTTTTTTTTTTTTAATTGGAAATGAGTCAAGTTACCCATTGGCTTAGCGACTGAATCTGTTATAGCTGGTATCACCATAAAGAAAGAACTATTTTATGGTTTGGTTGTGGACTTAACTCATTAAGAGATTAAGTGGAAGGAATTAAAATATAGAGGAATATGGAAGGCTTATAATTAGGAAGAGAGAAGAAGAAAGCGGGGGGAGAGGGGGTTTCCTTTGATTCAAATGAGCTTGCAAACCAAGATTCTCAAGTACATGAGCAAACTAATTTTAAGACACAGCCAATAGACTAGGCAAATGTTCACAAGAATGCATCCAAGATAAAATAATTTTAGGGAATAATTGATAGTGATACTCATGAATAAAGAACAAAAGTTATGAAGCAAAGGCAGAAAGGAAACAAAAATAATTAGACATGAATAGAACCAAGTGAAACTTTAGGAAATACAGCTGTTTTTACTGAAATTAATAAAACTTGGAATGGAATAAATTCCAGACTGAGCATGGTCTCTGAGAAAATTAATGAATGGGGTGATAGAACTGAGGAACTCTCCCAGAATGCAACACAGACAGGAGAGATGGGAAATATGATAGAAGAATATGAGCTGTAAAGAGTAGATTGAGAGACTTCCAACAGACTTTGAACAGGACTTGCAGAAACCAATGGAAGTAATGGTACACAGTCAACATTTGTCTATGTGCCTGCTTATTTTTAGTTTGTGGCAGAGAAAAAGCAAACACTGATAATGTTAGAAGTAAGATCATTTTAAATTCAATCTCATCACTCTACATTTGTGAAAGTTGCATATGCCCAACTTATTTTAGCTGTTATCAGAAAAGCCCTGTCTTTAAAGTTGTCTTAAAAGGAAAATTAACAACTCACTCTAAATTTGTCTTCTACTTTATAAATTGGTGAGTAGCATGATTTTAGAAAGCTCTAAGTTGAGTGATGACTAAATTAAGAAGAGTGCAATCTTTAAATAAATTATGAAATGAATTTTTAAGAAATCTTACATTTTAGGATACTTTAGAAAAAAACCTCAGTGGCAATTAAAAGGTTCATGTTATTTATATAATCATATTTTGTTCATTTCAAGGCAAATAAAAGACATACGATTAACAGCAAGAGCTCTAATAACCACCGCTTCAATAGATCTACAGTATAGTGATGGTTGGCATTCATAATCCTGACTCTAAACACATTCCAAATTACACAATTTCTTAAGAAATTTAAAAAAATAACACTAAGTTAGGTGATAACAGTATGTTGAAATTTTGGGACTATTTTCGTGCAATTGTAGAAGTACTTGATTTGCTAAGATACGTGATATACATGAATAGTACATCCCGACTATAAGTCAGTCTAAGGGTTCTTTTTCTTTTAACGGATTTGCTTATAGATATACCTTTTATAGTTTCCTCAAACCTTACAATTATAAAATAGTTTTTGGTATTGTATTGGAAAATACCAGTTGTCCTCATATTTGGAAACTGAAATAGTTCTGTATTTTGCTTTTCCTCCTTTAAAATCTTTAATTTTTTTCTGACTTGGATAAACTTGTCAAAAATTTGAAATAGCCCAGAGACCTGGAAAATGAATTTCATAAGGCCATGGGACTTATTTAAAGGACAAAGATATAGTGATGAAGTTTTCAGGATATATATTTAATTATTTAGTCCATGGGATTTAAAATTTTCATTATTTGTTATTGTTATAGATGGAAATTAATGATCCATCTATTATTAAGTAATATATTGATCATAGATGCATGGTATTTTTATAAGTACTTAAATTACTTGATTAATGGTGGATTTTCCATGAAATAAATGCCAAGAATAGGTAGACTTGTAAATTATATTTTCTTACCCAAATATACTTAAGAGTTATATTAAAATATTACTTTAGCACAGACTGTTTTAAAGATTAATTAGGTTTAAAATGAGAATAGGCTCTCACCAATTCCCATTAATGACAGGAAAATGCCATTTAGACTGCTAAAATATTAAAATTAGAAAGCATGAAAGAAGTATGATCAGTTGTAGGGCTATTCATAAACTATAGTTGTTTCCTGTATTAGTCTTGTTTAAATTAATTATAAAATAACATTATTTTCACATCAATTGGCTATCTTTGATATGTTAAATGATTATTATAGTCACTTGAATTATCTTTTTAACTTTAATTTCAAAGCAGAATAAAAGTATTAATTTTGTGGTTATTGAAAGTTGCCAGATTAGTAGATAAGAATAGTCAACTCTGTTCTTACTCTGTAATTCATTTTATATAAAATATTTGTTGACATAGTTTTTAATATGTCTTTTATATTGTGTTAACATATATATTATTGGCTAATAAATTGTATTAACTTCATGAGATTTGTTATAAATACTTCAGATAGATGTGCCCATAAATATGAAGCACAAACTATGAATTTAAGTATAAGGCTAGAAATTAGTAGTCAGTAAAAGTAATTTTTTTTTTCTTTTTAGAGAGGGAGAGAGACAATCTTAAGCAGGCTCCATGCCCCATGAAAAGCCCCATTCAGGCCTTGATCTCATAACCCTGAGATCATGACCTGAGCTGAAATCAAGAGTTGGACACATAACCAACTGAGCCATCCAGGAGCCCCTAAAATTAAATATTAAAAAGAAAAATATATGGTGAGATTGCTAGCTATGTGCATTTTCCCCTTAAATTTGCTATTAAGCAAGCATCCTTTCCTTTATGTTCCTTGGTGTAATATAATCCCAGTAGCTTAGATATTCAAGTATACATATTTCATTTTGAAAATGAGGAGGTACTTCAGTTTGCTCCTTCCAATATTCAAGTACTGTCATAATTCTGTCTGTATGAATGTATTGTTTTCCAATTAGTCAGTTTGCATAAATTTTCGTTCAAATTTTTTTTCTTTTTAATGCATTTCATATTGGCTTATGATTGCTTTAATTGTGTTAGAGTAGTAAAAACATTTTGGAAAATTAGAGTTACTTGAACCATTTTCTCTATAGTTTCATGTTATAGTTCCCTTTTTAAAAAAATTATTTCATTACAACGTAAACATTTTTTGATAAAAAACATTTTCTTGTATCAAAATTATTTTTTAAACATTGTGGTTTTCTTTTCACAGGAGCCAGATACGCCATAAGTTATTATTAAAACTTAATTATTATTTCCCCCTTTTCTCATATTAGTGTATTCACTCATTGATTCCATGAGTCTGCATTTATTCAACATCTATTATGTGCCTAGCAAATGCTAGCTGCTGGTGATGTAACTTTGGACAGTATCAACAAGTCTCTTGACATCATGTAAATTAATGCTCCATAGGAGAGATAGACAATAAACAAGTGAACAAAAAAATAAAACATAGTGATAACTACAATACTCTGAAAGAAACAAAGATAAAAATAATGGCTATGTGGGCAGACTAATTTGCATATACATATGAGAATACGTACATTTATCACTTTTCATCCATATGATGTGAAATAAAATTGTTTTTTGATGAGAAGGCGCTTTTTGGAAGTTTCTTTGCATATATTTAACACTTAAACATAATAGAACTAAAAAAATGTATTTCGAAGTAAAGGTATTTAACTATTTCCTAAAATATGACTGATAGAATTTTCTTTACCCATTAATCTGATATTTTAAAAAAGGAGAGAGAGAAAAGAGCTTGAAAATTATCTACTTTATAAAAAATGTTATTTCAGTAAACACAATCCATATCATGCTGAAAACTCATATGACAAAGGGACAATTTATATGAGTGACTTTTATTTGACACCACAGTTAAGGCATTATAAACATTTACTGAAAGGATATATATGAAACACCATTTTCTTCTATTTAAAATGCCATTTTTAAAAGAAATTTTAAATGTCTACCTTAACACTATTCTTTCTTCTTGAAATTGAGAAACATGTAAATCTTATGCATTATGTTAGTAGACTTCTCTTTTCTCCTTAAAATGTGAACATGACTGCTTACCTTTTAAATTACAGTTTAAAAGTTACCATGCTAATTTTAATAAACCTTATGACTTGGTTTAATTTTCCATTCTTAGACACATTTTACTAGATTACGCCATGGCTTTAAGGTTTTCTATATGGCAAGATACTATCAGGAATGTAGATAACGTCCCTTTCTGAATTTTCTCTGTATCTAATTAAGATTACAACTCAACTGGTCATTAAAATAATAAAATCTTGCTCCTTTGCTTTCTTCTGAACTTCATGGGGGAATAACTTATTTTTAACTGTAATGATTATATACTTTACTCAGAGACCAAATTTGTACAATAATACCAGTTATATTAGTGTATTATATGCAGTATTTCCTGAAAATAATTCATCTTAAATACAGGTCTTTTTCTTCATGGTTTAATATTTTCTATCTTTAAACATTTTAGTAACATGGAGAACATAATGAAAAGCCATGGAAGTATTAAAACAAATACATGAATGTAAATTCTTGCTCACTGAGAGGAAAACTCTTGAGACAAAACAACATAATGGTTAACAAGTAGGGATCTAGGTGCTAGAGCTGGATGGAGCTCAGTTCACATCAGCTCTGTGGCCAAGGAAATCAGTTCATCTCCTTGGTCCTCAGTCTCCGCCTGTGTAAGATAGAAAAGATATCTGCCTCAGAGTCTCATTTGTAATATATATATATAGGCATATTTAAAAGAGTGTACCTGCTTATTTTGTAAATACTATATTAATGTTAGCTATTATTTTTAGCATTTCACACTTAGCTGTTTAAAACATCGTACATTGACTGCCGTTATTATAAAGTAATATGGTCTTAGAGTAGATAGGTCAAATATGTGTGACAAAACACACTTTTGTTTAGTAGGCTGCTATAATTGAATCATGAAATTGTACTGAAAAGTACAACCAGATCAGATCTTCTAGTTCGAACTTTCTAAAATTCTAAAAGCATTTAGGGATTTATTATTTTTTTTTTAGTTTTTTGGAGACAGCATTATGAACATCTATCATTTAATCATAGTATTAAAGTTATGGTTGACAGAGTTCCATTTAGGGAATGCTAGTTAAACTAGAATTGTGAAAATATGAAAGATGTAGGACACCCTTTGTCTAACTTGAACAAAATGTGAATAGTGAAATACTATTAATATTATATATTGTACTGAGGTCATTGTAAATTGTTTATTATCTTCTAAAGGAATTTGATAGACAAAATGATGAATTATACAAAATTGTTCTTTTCTTAATTTATAGGTATCCTTAATCTAGCTTTATAAAATTCTGTAATTCTTAGAATTATAAAGTAGGGAATGAATTTTATGCATGTTTATGGAAAATTTTTATGTATGACATTTCAGCTCATGTTGATGTTTAATACAAGTAGAACTAAGTTGAAAACAGATAAAATAGTAATTGTCACATACAGCTTTCCCCACAGAAAGTGGATTTCATGAAACAGAACTACCCCACAGAATATTGAATCTGGAATGAAAGTTAAAGATTTGGAATTTGCCTTTTTCTTCGCCCTTTTTCCTCCCTGCTACAAACAAGCATCCTATGATAACAACTATTCTTACTTTTTTACTTTACTTAATTTATATATAGCCAAAGTAAATAATACTCAGAGAAAATAGACTTACCTTTTAAAATTTTGCCAAAGATAACATTTTACTAAAAGCTGGTAAATTCTCCAAAACAAAATTGATCACAAGTTTAATATGTTGGTGACTGCTATTTCTTCTGTCCTCTGGGACTTATTCTTTAAATTAATGAGAGAAATGTAAAGATATAGTAAACAGTTTATTTCAGTATTTTACACACTCATTTACATTTCCACAGCTGCCCTCAGATTCTTCTCATGCAATACAGCAGTAATTTGCTAGAAAGCAGACGTTTACGACCAATGTTAGTATTAAAAGTAGCAGCAGGCATTCGTCAGTTAGTAGTATTCTAACATCCGTGGGCCCTCATTTATTCAACTTTACTACCTGAGATCTTAGATCTTCCATTAAATATGACCCTACTCATGATTGGGTAGTTTCACATTCTGTTAGGAATAGAAATTATATATTTTTTGGAAGAAACTTCACCTAAATTTGCTAACACCAAAGGAAATATACCATGAAAAAGGCAAAGCTTATCTGCATTTCTGCTTGTTAATTGGAGTTCCTTATAATGACCAAAATGACAAACCTTTTGAGTGCTACCTCAATTGTCATGTACCGTGTTCACTAATATTTCTCAGACGGTTCAGAAAATAAAGGACCATTTTTTTTTTTTCCTGAAAGTTCACTCTCTTTTTCAGAGGTATAGACAGGAATTAGGGAAGGCAAAAATGAGCGTCTGTTTCGCTGGGCAGAACAGCTGCCTTAGTCTCAGCTGTTCAAATGGTATCAGACATTGCAGCCAGATCATCCACAGACCCTTTCTTTTCAATATTAAAAGTTCAGCTGTGGATGAATGGAGCATTTCACTTATAACCACCCAGAAATTTTATTGAGTGATTCTGAAAGTTCACTTTTCAAAGGAAGCAATCAAAAAATAAATATTTTACAAAAGAGAATTTTTAAGATTAAAAGCAGTTTTTAAGTTTTAGCATTTAGCTTCTTAGCATTTGTTCGTGAGTAGTCAAGGACATGCTCAAGTAACTCTAGAAGTACTAGGGTTTGATAACATTTACCTAGACCAAACATCTTCAAATTACAAATGCAAAAGCTCAGAAAGGTTCAGAGACATGCCCAAAGTGACATAGTTGATGGAGAAAGTTGTTCTAAATCAACATATCTTGGCATCTTGTATTTATGATTTGTACAACACCACTTATAGAATAAGATAGAGCAGGAGTTGGCAAACTATGGCCTCTGGGCCAAATCCAGCCTCCTGTTTGTCTTTGTAGATAAAAGTTTTATTGGAGCATAGCCATGCTCATTCATTTACATATTGTCTATGGCTGCTCTTGTACTAGGTGGCAAAGCTGATTAATTTTAAGAAAAACGTATAACTCACAAAATAGGAAATATATACTATATGGCTTATTACAGTAAATCCCTGGTATAGAGAATTAAGGTATGAATATATGATAGAAAAGAGAAAAGTTATAGTTTTTTAAAAAAAGAGTTGTTCAATGTGCCTTTCAGAGAAATAGTTTGAAACTTTTCCTCTGAATCCCCAATCAAAAATAAATGTTACGGTCGTTCATGGATGTCATCCAGACCAGTTCTGTTATAAATTACTTCTGTTCATTTTTTAATGATCAAGAATTATGCTTAATATAGAATAAAATGTTAGTATGGAAAGTCAATAAAAAATATGAATAATACTTTCTAAATTGTATTCCAATAAAATAGAGGGAAAATTAGAAAAAAATAATTGTCAGCAAGGTATAATAGATATACTGTACAGTAAAAAGAAGTGATATGCATTTTCATTCTTGCGAAACTCTCTTATTTTGGAAAGAGATGGTTGTCAGTGCCTGAGCATTTCCTGGACAGATTGTAACATGGTGCACAATGGCAGCATTTGTCTTTGGTCTGTGGACCTAAGGCATTCAGTATCGATGGGACCTTTTTCAGTACAGGTAATAATAAGGTGGTCAGTCAAGCAACCAAAAGATCGAGTTTAAAGTTAAAATTAAAGAAGAATTCCCAGCACTATAGCATTTCATTTTATGTAAAGCTCTCCAGCAGCCAGGCTCGTTTACTTGTCATTTGTCCCCAGATGAAAATACAAGTTTGACAGGAAAGATACAAACAAGTAAGGTAGTCTTATTCCATAGGAAAAGCTAAGAGAAACATTAGAACAAGCTTATTAGATGACTTAAAAGAAGAGCAAAAAGAGTAATTAACAAAAGTATATAATCTCAATCATGTTCTTTAAAAAAATACCATGTCCAAACGATAGTTCAACTAAAGGTCATGGTGCCTTACTTCCTAGTCTTCACTGGAGAGGCTGTGGTTAAAAAGTCAGTATGATGTGTTTCTTTTGTCACACATAGTTGGCTATCTTAAAATACTTAATTTATAATATCATATTATGATTTCTAGCAATAAAGACAATTCTTTTGTGATGTACTTCCTACTTGCCTTTAACATTTGGTTGGGAGGGAAGTTTTTAACTTTTGTCATGTTCGGTGTTCAGGGAAATTCACCTCATCAAATCCTCCTGTGTTGATAGATGGGGCAACAGGCTCAGGGAGCCTCATATCCAGAGTTATGCAACGGGTAGGAGCTTGGTTGGTAGGCCAGAAACAAATGACTCCAGCCTCCTGTCATGGGCTCTTTGCACAGTACCCCTCTAATTCGCCAACTTTGGAGAACCTTGATTCAGTTTACACGTTGAGGTGTGACTGGAGTTAAGTTATGCTAAAGGGTTTACTGATAAGTGTGTTTGTGTACCATAAGCTTTGAGGGCCATTTAGCCATCCTACTTGGGTCTAGTCCCAGGTCCCCAGATAAGAATACAAGATTGACATGAAAGATACAAAAGAGAGTGAGGTAGCCTTGTTCTTATTTCTTATTTCAAACAAAAGGAGCTAGAGACTTCCAGAATCAGAAACACTAGTACAAGCCTTTGGATAATTTAAAGCACTTTTTCTGAGAATATAAGCACTAGGTTACAGTTCACAGTTTCAGTGACTGGACCAAGTTCTGACTAGAGTTCCTGGATCACCAAAACTATCACATTTCTTGATGTTCTTTTGTTTCCCCCTCACTTCCTCATAAATTTAAAGTCCAATAACAAAGCCAACAGTGGTCCTCTGTGGGTGCATGCAGCCACTTACGTTCAGTGAACATATTAAAGCACTCATTTTCTATCAGGTTGTCTTAGTCTGCTCAAGTTGCTAGAACAAAGTATCATAGACTAGGTGGCTTAAACAACAGAAATTTATTTTCTCACATTTTTCTGGAGACTGAAAGCCTAAGGTCAAGGTGCTGGCGTGGTCAATATCTGGTATAGACTCTCTTCCAAACTTTTAGATGGCCACCTTCCCAGTGTGCCTTCACGTAGCAGAAAGAACAAGAGAAGGCTTTTTGGTTTCTCTTTGTACTAGGACACTAAACCCATTATGAGCCAGACCCCACCCCCAATATGACCCATCTAAATATAATGACCTCCCAAAGACTCCGTCTCCAATTTCACCATAGTGAGGATTAGGGCTTCAACATAGCATTTTGGAGGGACACAATTCAGTCCATTGCACAGGGGCCACAGCAGACTTGAAAAATACAGGTGTAAATAAGACACAGACATTTCCTCTAGCTGGGAAGATGGATTTAAAAAGAAGGGATCCATGTGAAGTGTGCCATTAGTAAGCAAAACAGAAACACTTTCTAGAAGCATCTGCTGATCTCACAGAAGAGATGAAATTTAAGTAGAACTGAGAAGGACTTGAGGATGTTTTTGGTGTGGAGAAGACATAGGTAGGGAATTATAAATATTCACAAGGGACCAGCTATATAATTTATGAGAGGACTACTGCAAAATGAAAATGGAAAGCCACTTGTTCTCAAATTAAAAAATCTCAAGAAAGTGACAGTAGAGCATTAAACCAAATATGGGCAAAAAGACAACTTTTTAAAAATTTATTATTATTGTTTTTTAAAGATTTTATTTATGTATTTGAGAGAGAGAGAGAGCATGAGAGGGGAGGGGTCAGAGGGAGAAGCAGACTCCCCACTGAGCAGGGAGCCCAATGCAGGACTCAATCTTGGGACTCCAGGATCACGACCTGAGCTGAAGGCAGTTGCTTAACCGACTGAGCCACCCAGGTGCTTAAAAGGACAACTATTGATTGTATGATTCTACTTGTATGAAGTACCTAGAATAGTCAAATTCAAAGAGCCAGAAAGTAGACTAGTGATTACCAGGTGTTGACGTGAAGGGAAAATGGGGAGTTATTTTTGAAGGGGTACAGAGTTTAATCTTGGGGTGATGAAAAAGTTCCAGCAATGGATGGTGATGGTGGTTGCACAACAGTATTAATGTATTTCATGCCACTGGATTGTGCATTTAAAAATGATTGAAATGGTAAACTTTATGTTTTGTATAGTTTAACACAATAAAAAATAAACCACATATTGGGTCCTTGTGAGTCCAAGATGTTGCACAGCTGCTAGGAGGTATGGTAGTGAATTCATCTCTGATTTGCAGCATACTCAGGATATGGTAAGTCCTTCTATCTTGCTAGAATGGTTGTGGTGTATCAGGGCTGGCAGGGGCTGAGAGCTGAAACAGTAGACTGAGACCAGGTCATTTTATCAGACAGTGTTGCTTGCCTGTCCAACAGGTTTACGCCGCTTTCCTCTTAATAAGCTACCTGTTTTGTTCAGGTATATCTTCCTTGGGCCAGATAAAGTTATCTCAATCTCAGGGCTGAATACTGATTAGCCTGTGAAAATGGAGTAATACTCTGAGTGTAACCATTGCCAGTGCTTAATTTAGCAGCAGCCCCAAATTTGTCTTCATAGTTTTTTTCTATGGAGTGCTGGGAAACATGTAACTAAGTTTCAGGATTAGTCCTGGGAATTCCATAATTCCCCAAAAGTGAACTCCAATTGTGACACGAGATATCACCTATAATACTCACTGTATTTGTCTAAATGTAGTCTGTTTTTTCTCTCTGTCTATTTTTTGGTAAATTATTCTTTTCCTCCCATGTGCGCGTTGCTTACATTCTGTGTCTCCGAGGGTTACTCAAGATTAGTTAGTCCCCTCCTGTGTATAGAAAGTGACAAGTTCTGCAGTTTATCATTGGGGAATATCATCAATTACTTTCCTCTACAAAATCCAGATGAAAATATTTTGCATTTCAGCGCAATTATTAAAGTGATATGTAAACAAATGCTATGTCGTTGAATTAAATTTTTCTGGGTAATTTTGTTGTTAGAAGTATAAGTTTTAATATCTGCTAAATATGGCATCAGATGAATTACATGAATTTGAATAATTTTATTATACAGAATATTATTTTGCAAGACTTCTTTTTTTTGGATCATCAAAGCATATTTTTACAACCAAATCTTTATATCCAGTGAAGTATAGTATAATTATGGTATAATATCTATCACTTAAGAGTCATTTCTGTGAAGTTTATATTCATCATAGCACATTTAGCTATATAAAATAAAATTTCTTTTTTCTTTTATTAAAGTATATTGATATACAATGATATATTAGTTTCAGGTGTACAACATGATTCAACAAATCTGTACATTACTCAATGCTCACCAATGTAAGTATAGTTTCACTAAATAGTTTCTCTTCTAAATCTAATTTCAGAATTGTACTTATCTAGAGATTGCACAACATTTTGCCCTGTTTATCACCTAAAATTAGTAGCTTTTAAAATTAAGTACATATTCTGTATTGTGCTAGGTGCTGTACAGAATTTAATCATGAATAAGAAATCTACCTGCAGCTTACATTTTATGCAAAGTACCAATGATTTTAACAGGAAAGCCAAGAGAAAACATCATATGGATGTGACCTAAAAGAACACTGTATGGCCACACAGTGGAAGACATCACATATCATTGAGCTGAACAGGGAGAAAGTATGAGATGAGATAGGCAAGTGGGATCGGTAGAATCTATTTAAGCTGAAATCAAGCAAAACACACTTTGGTAAGTACTTAATGAAGGGGTCATTCAAGGTAGAGAGGAACCTGTAGAATCCATGACACTGCTGGATTAAAGCAGCATTTACTTCAGGAGAAAGAGGTGATTCAGTTTATGGACATTTAGGGATAAGTATAAGAAGTTAATAAAGGGCGATTGTGCATTTTATAGGGCCATTTGTATTTAACCTGTTGCTTTGAGGACATTGAAAACATTTGTAAATTACAATTTATCAATCTCAATCTTCCCTTTAATAGAGATTAGCCTGTTAACAATGTGAAGAATAATTTGAGCTATGGAAGAATAGAGGTCAAGGGATCTAGTTGGAGGGGTATGGTAAACATAAAACCTTTTAAGAGTTAACAACTGACTAAATTTAGACTTAAGTACTGTTCTGAATAATCTAGTTGGCTAGGATAATAAATGGTGGCATTACTAATTGAACTAGGAAAGTCAGGAGAATGTTGGTTTATGAGGGAAGATAATTAATTCTGTTTAGGCATTTCGCAAATTAATAGGAACTCGAGGTCCACGGTGCCAAGATGAGCAGTATGTACCTTGATAATTCAGTGAGAAGTCAATCGTTTTGCCAGCATTCTCTAGATCTGGTATATGGTGCACTATATACCAGACACTACTTTTAACTGTTGGGATGTTAAGCAGTTAACAAAACAGACAAAAACAGAAACCCTCCCCTCATTGAGGATACATTTCAGTGGTGGAAAAACAGCAAAGGACACTGAGTGAAATAGGAGAAAAAAATCCAGAGAGATGCTAAACTGAAGTAGAAGTAAAGGAATTTTTTGAAGAAGGAGAAAGTGATTTACTGGGCCAAATGCTGTCTGTGGATTAAGAGGAAGAAACACAGTCATTAGATTTGACAGGGTGGAAGTTGTTGGTGACTTTGTTAAGAACTGTTTTAGAGATAGGTGAGGATAGAAGCCTGAGTCGAGTGGGGCCAAGAAAAAAAAGAAGACGGAATTAATTTAGACAACTAGTCCACTTGTTAAAAGAGTTTGCTATAAAGGAGAGTAGAGAAGTAGGCCATTGGTAGAGGGGAAAATGAGTCACGGGGTTGTTGCCTTCTCTGTTTTGAAGTGGATGACATTGTAGGATATTTGAATATTGATGGAAAAATCCACTAGTGAAGGAAAAGTGATGATAGAGTAAGTAAAGGGAAGAATTGTAATGTCTTTGAGTGGATGAGAGGCAATGGCATCCAGCATACAGGTTGGATGGTCTGTTCTTGGATAGGAATATGGATGATTCATCCTATATGATAAGGAAAGAGGGAGCAGTATTTTGGAGTCTAGATGCAGAGGTTGATAGATTTGAATGGAGAAACTTGTGGAAATTCTGTTCCTACTGCTTTGGTCCCCCTTCACTCCAGAAAAATAATCATCAAGGAAATGAGCAGAGAATGAGGAGATGTTTATGTAACTTCCATCAATAATCAGGACAACATTATTTTATTATATAGATTTAAAAGAAAAGAAACCAGAATAATTTCATGTTACAATATAATGTCTTTTTGAAATATTTGTAACATTGGACAGTACAGGATTCTTTAGTATCTGTGTGAGATACTGATTTTTGCATCATGGAAATTCTAAGATAAAGTTTAAATATCTCTAATGTCCATCAGTAGGGAAGTGATTGAATACATTATGGTACATCTACACTGAGGAATATTGAAATTAGAAAATAAATTTAAGTTAGATCTGTAGCTATAGGACTGGAAGGATTTCCAATATGCCTTTTTCGAGTGAGAAAAGTCAGTTACAGGCTAATGTGCTTATTGTGATCCCTGATTTTATAAAAACAAACAAAATGTATATCTTGTGTGTATTTTTGCATATCCTGTTACTACTATGAATAAACAATGCAAAAGATACATAGTAGGCTTATTAGTATTAGTTGCCTTTTGGGCGGCTGAGAATGAAAGGGTGATGGAGGGATTAACAGGTTTATTTTTACAGATCTCACCTTTCACTGATGATATAATGAATACACACACAGACACACACACATATATATACATATAGTTTTAATTATAAACTAACTGAGCAAACAGGTTTAGAGACTCTGTGTATCATTCAATATCCTCTTTCAGTAACATACCCAACATTAAAAACCAAACTTAACAATTCCATTTTATGGTTCTTTTCATAAAAATATAAAAATCTCTGTTGACTTTTTGCATATTTTGGACTTTTCATACTATTATCCTATTTTCTTCTTTCTACATCCTCATGGAGTTACAGATCAATTGGTAATTGGGGTGAAGGAGACAATAATAAGTATTTGTCTCAGTGTTCTATGATGGCTAATTCAGAGGAGCAGTATGTTTAGAGAATGCCAACTTCTGTTCTTTGAGTAGATTTTGCACTCTATTTGGAAGGATTTTATGCCAGAGGCAGCTGCTGCCCCTGTGATGGGTCAGTGTGTGATGCTGGGCCTGTTGCCTAATCTCATAGACAATATTTCTTATGCTTCAATATGAAATGAAATAATTTTTAAATGCCTAATTCATAGAAAAAATGTGAGCAAAAAATAAAAAGGATACTAGATGCAGAAATATTTTTCACCTTCTCTCTTACGAGTCTTTTCATCAGTGTTTGTCACATTTAATCAAGCCCTCCTTCTTGTAAGACCATTTGAGCTTCTGTGATGTAACACCATCCCCCAGAAATCTTACCCGCACTTATGTCTTCCAGCTCAGACTTCTTCCCTAAGTTCCAGCTGTGTCACAGATCCTCTCCATGAGATCGAGACACTTCAAACCTGACATGGTTCAAGCTGAACTCCCATCTTTCCACATCATTATTCTCCAGTGCTTGCCAACTCAATGAATTTATAACTCTTCATAGTTCTTGTAAATGGAACAGAGAGGCAAAAGAGAGAACCAGAGAGATAGTTAACATTCATCCAATTGTGAAGATGTATTTCAACAGCCAGCAAAGAAATGAGACCCACAGTCCAACACCCCGTGAAGTACTTTATTCTGCCAGGAGCCCTGAGAATGAGCTCAGAAGCCAATTCTCCTCCAGTGAGCCTTCAGAAAGTCTGATAATTAGGATCTTTGATCCACTTCGATTTTACCTGTTTCTTTACAGACCACATTAGATTCCTATTGCTGCTGTAACAAATTACCACAAACTTAATGATTTAAAACAACACAAATTTATTATCCTAAGATTCTGGAGGCCAGAGGCCTAAAACAAGTCTCACTGGGGATAAAATGCAGGTGTTGGCAGGACCATGCCTTTCTTCTGGCAGTTGAAGGGGAGAACCTGTTTTCTTGCTATCTCCAGCTACTGGGGCCACCTGCATTCCTCAGCTTTTGAACCCTCTTGCAATGTTGGGCTGGGTCTCCCTCATGCTGCCATTTTTTGGGGTCCCCCTGTTATGTCTCTCTCCTCTGCTTATAAGGACACTTACGATTACATTAGGTTCAACCAGATAATCCAGGATAATCTTCCCAACTCAGAGTCGGCTGATTGGCAAACTTAATTCTGTCTGTAACGTGAATCTCCCCCTTGCAGATAACCAGCATCTTCTCAGGTCCTAGAGATTAGGATGGAAACATCTTTGGAAGCCACTGTTCTGCCTGACACCTGAGTTCACCCAAGATATTGTAGGCAAATTATAGCTACCTCCCCCACACAAACACACACATAACAAAGGGAGAGTGGAGTTGGGGTGTGAAATATTTATAAAGTAACTGGAAAGTGAGAATGTGAGAGCAGCTATGGTGTGAATAGCATGAGTAGCTACGGAGTTAGGGATATCCCTTCCTCTGATGTGTTCTCAGGTGTTCCAGTAAAATCATACCTGTATAAGTTTATAAGAACATATGAGTTTGGAAACACAGTAGACTAAGAATAAAATAAGTTGGCCACTGGAGGTAATTAATGCTTATCCCTTCCCTTATGTCTAGACTATTTGTGATAGTGACTCTTCTGATGCCACACCTGTACAGTATAGCTCAAGCCGTGAGATGGGAAGCAGTCCATAGCAGAGTGGCACTGGACACCAGCCCAAATCCATCTGCAATAAACCATTTTTCTTGGGTAAATTGTAACCCGTGTCCCCATCTAGAAAATGAAAAATTCTCATCCACCTCCAAAACCCTATGATTTGTATGGTCAAAACTAGCCCCAAATCATAATGCCAGGGCAAACTTCCTTCTACCTTGTAGAGGTAGCCTGACTTTTATTTTGCCTTGAGGATAGATGAAATATTATTATTCAAGTAGATGATGCTGTGAACATCGAGAGCAAGAGATTTGACTTTATATAATTCAAGTAACTGCCTAGATTTATAGCTGGTTTAAAGTATGTAATACTATATTCAGAAGCTGAATGATTTATATTTTAAAGGACCTCACCTTACAGCAGTCAGTTGGGGAAGTAGCTGCAGACCTTAGAACTTAGGATGTTTGGATTGCATGCCATCTGAATTTTGGGGTGTAAAATAGGGAAAAAGGAAGAGCTAACAGCTCTCTGGGTAGTTGGAATGTCTTCTCATCACTTGGATTCTTTTTGAGGCAGGGAAGAGGTATCCAACTGCTGTCAGGTGAGGTTCTTTCTCTTGGCATGTTTTTAAAGGCCTTCATGACTTGGAAGGTCAAGTGCCAATTGTACCTTTTCTTAAACCATAGCAAGTAAAAATGAGGAAAGTGCTTGGTAGACATTATCTGCAAAGAATTTTTGTTTAGGACCTGTGCTTTCACTGTGACTGAATTGCTCTTAGTTGGAATATTTGAAAATTAGCATGATCCCCCAACATGTGGTTCTTTCCACCCTTTAGCTTTTCGGACTTCACTTTTAACACACTAGTCACCAAAAAGGCAGTCTCCTTTCCTAAATGCGGTAGTATCTTTGAACCACAAGTTAATGAAATGGATGATTTTAACTGCCAAACCACAACAGTGCCTCCAGTGTCTGTAATCTTGCTTTGAGCTGGCCCAAATGCATGTGTTCTACATCTGTATTAGAGACTTTAGCCTTGACATTCCTTCATCCCATGCAATATTGGTTGAATAAAAGAAAAAGAAAGAGCAGACATGCTTCACCCAGATGTAATATTTAGTCAGCCTGGAAATTCTTTCACCATGCTCTGGCTTTACTGTCACAAAATAGTATGGAACCAGTGTCTGCCTCCTGTATCCAATTTAAATTGACAATTGCTGGTGACTTATTGTCCTGATTTTTAATCAGCTAATTACAGTAGATCTGTGAACAAGAGTGCTGCAGTTTATTCCAATGGAAGTTTTATTCTCAGTTTCATGTCTACAAATTCTGTGTTTAATTACTTATCTCCTGTGTGAGCCACTAATTTTTGAGTGTCTTTAAAAGATTAGAAAAAAAGGAATCCAAATAATTTTTAAAGTTTTGTCAAAAAACAAGGTCATGTGTCACAACTTTGTTGTATTCATTTTTTGAAAATGATATATAATGATTTTGACTGGTGATACTCACCACCATCTCCTGCCAGTTGTAAACACCAGATAACATGAGAACTCTTGATATTGTTTTTGTCCTTCTTTCCACCTTCCCCTTTCTCCTTTGTCCTGCCCCTTCTCTCTTTCCTCTTCCCTTTTTTCTTTTCCCTTCCAAGCCATAAGCCATATTTAGTTGTGCTAATAAGGTAATGTAATGCAGAATGGATTAATACATTTTTCCGTTTCATAGTGTATTCTTCAATCTGACACTATGGTTTGAGGCATATAGAGTGAAAAAAAATATGAAACTGGATTTCAGTTAGATTTTCCCATTCTTTTAATCCATAAATATTTCTGCAGCACTGGAAAATAAAGTGTAAGAGTATAGTTTACTGCTCAAGTGTATGAACAGTTCTCCTTACAATAACATTTGTCAGCTAATAAATATCACAGAGAGCATCTGGGCACATACTGCATTTAATGCTTCAGACCGGAGAGCGATGGTCTTCACGTGCTAAGGGTTTGCCGAGGTTCTACAAACATTCCTTAAAATATAATTTAAAACACTTTCACATGTGTTGTAAAACATTTTGTGTCTGCCAATTTATTAACTTATCCAGATAGGTGTATTTGTTTTTCGTGCATACCATGCAATAAATTGTCTTTCTCAATCACTGTGCATGTGGCTCATCTTACAATTTTTTTTTTTTTTTTATCAAGTGGATGATGGTTCTCTTTGCACAGGTCATGTTAGAAAGACTGACTTGCTTCTGTGCATGTTCCCTTATGTAAAATGGTGGAAGTAAAAGAACCGTTGAATCCAAAATTGTGCATATTTCATAAAGCACAATATGAACAGATGTACATACATGTAATTTATAAATATATATATGTATATATATACATATAAAGTATATACATAAGTATGTACCTATAAATTGATAAGTAGATATAGATAATCTTCAAATGTTTGTACTGGTAGAAATGTGTGAACAAAAGTTTGGAGACTGCAACTCAAAAGTATAAGTTTAAAAAAAGGAGTGGATCTTTTTATTGGTGTGCTTCTAGATTATACAGTTTGTTGCATGTTTTGGGAGTCAGATATTAATTAAATTAATTAATGATAACTTCAACTCACTTGCATAGGTCTCAAACACATGCCAGGCTAGTCTCAGACATGTCTGTTTGGAGTAGCTCTTTGTAGTCTAACAGTATCAACTAATATATTTTTTTAAAGATTTATTTATTTGAGAGAGAGAGAGAGCGTGCGCGCAAGGAGGGGGAGGGGCAGAGGGAGAGGAGAGAGAGAGAAAGAGAGAGAGAGATAGAAGCAGACTCTCCGCTGAGTGTGGAGCCCATCATGGATCTCCATCCAAAACCCTGAGATCATGACCTGAGCTGAAATCAAGAGTCCGATGCGCAACCGAGCCACCCAGGTGCCCCTCAACGAATATTTTACCGTCAAGTGGTAAGATGATATTATAGATAGATTTAACACATATTTAATGTTTTTTCTGCATTTTATATCTTTCATAGGGAGTCCAGTTACTGTTAAGTAATTAGCACAGTAGAAACCCTCTAAGTCTGTACTTAATGACTCATTAGATTATGAAATAACCCATTTCCTCTGAACACCGATGGCAGGATGGCTGTTCAAAGTTAGTGAGATAGTTGGTTGCATGCCCACACACTCCATCTCCCTCTACCTGTGCTGTATGCTAATCAAGAGCCAGTTCTTTTTGTTTTGAAACATGTTTATGCTAGTTGTTCTCTGAGTTACTGTTACATTAAATTTAACATTTAATTGTTCATGTAATTGAATTGATTGTTATGTAAGGAGACAAAATATAGGAGCAAAAGGAAATATTTCTAAGAAAAGTAAATTAAATGCTTTGGAAAATTTTGGTTGAAATCACAATTAAATTAGGTATAGAAAAACCAATTGTAAATTATTGGAAACAAGTCATAAAAATCTGGATGATTTTCATGTGCAAGTTGCTTATATTTTAGATATCTTTAAATTCCTGCTCTGTCTTAAAGAAATGAATACTAGACTTTATAGATGATGCCTTGGAGTAGTTTGTGTAAGAAAGATTATAAGCTCTAAGGAGCAGTCACTTACATAGAAAGGCTTTATCCTTTGTTTGAAAATGGCAACCATGTGGGCCTTTGTATGTTTACTTAAAAAATTAAGTTAAATTTGTAACCTTTCATAAGCTTCTCCTTAACTATTCTTTTGACATAGTCTAATTACCAGTCTAACTATATCTGTTAAGAGGACAGCTACTATAATTCACAAAAATACTGATTTGAAGGGGCACATGCACCCCATTGTTTATAGCAGCACTATCAACAACAGCCAAATTCTGGAAAGAGCCCCAATGTCCATCAACTGGTGAATGGATAAAGAAGATGTGGTACACACACACACACTAGAATATTACTCAACCATAAAAAAAATGAAATCTTGCCATTTGCAATGACAGGGATTGAGCTAGAGTATATTATGGTAAGTGAAATAAGTCCGTCTGAGAAAGACAAATACCGTATGATTTCACTTATATGTAGAATTTAAGAAGCGAAACTGATGAACATAGAGGAAAAGAAAAAAAAAAAAGAAGGAGGCAAACCGTAAGAGACTCTGAACTACAGAGAACAAAGGGAGGGTTGATGGAAAGAGGTAGGTGGGGGATGGGCTAGATGAGGGATGGGTATTAAGGACTACATTTATTGCGATGAATACTGATGTTGTATGTAAGTGACGAACCACTGAATTCTACTCCTGAAAGTAATATTACACTATATGTTAACTAGAATTTAAAAAAAGTTGAAACAAAAAAAATTAAAAAAGATGACATCCGCTGTAGTTCAACTTTGATATTTCCGTCCATTTCTCTTTTATGCATCTGCAGCAAAGTAATTGAAAGATTTTGAGACTGAAGGACAAGGTGTTAAAAATCTGTTAACATTTGCAATTTAATTGTGTGAGTCATGAGGTTTTGATATTGTATAACCTAAAGAAAATTCAGAAATAAGTGGAAAAGTACAGGTAATAGACATGAAAACAAGTGTTACTAAGATTTTCTACTTTCAGATTCTCAAGGGGCACCTGGCTGGCTCAGTCAGTTAAGCTTTTGACTTTGGCTCAGGTCATGATCCTAGGGTCCTGGGATCAGCCTTGCATTGAGCTCCCAGCTCAGCGGGAGCCTGCTTCTCCCTCTCACTCTGCCTACTGCTCCCCCTGTGCTTATGCGCTCTCTCTCTCTGTCCAATAAATAAAAACCTTTTAAAAAATCCTCAAAACAGCTTCATTGTTTTTACCAATTAACTACAAAATAAGTAAAGATCATAAATGCAAACCTAAGCAAGAAATTCTAAAGCACATTTTAATATATTGGGAGATCTGTGTAAATTTTCATCTGGCAGGTGTTTCTTTATCAAAAGATGTTTCAGGTGCTGTACTTTAGATGTGCAAAGGTGATTCAGACCCGTCTGGGCTTTCAAAAAATAAGAATAAGGACAACACCACATTAACACAAAGAAATTAGTGGATGATAAGCTTACTTCCCACTAAGGGGATGAAAGAAACTTCTAGCAAGTGTAGTTTAAACACAGCCGCAAAAAAATAAAGTTTTCTGACAAATAGCTAGAGGGAAAGGTAATCGCAGAGAAGAAGCTGAACGAGCAAAAGGCAATACAAGAGGAGCAGAAAATACTTCTGGAGAAGGGAAAGAGCTCTTGGTTCTGCAGTCCGGTGAGGGAGGGAGCTCCTGAGGCTCCAAGGCGCCACGGACATTGGAACATCTGTTAAGATGGGTATAAAATATAATGAGAGAACCTGTGAGAGACAGTAATCCTCCTTGTAGAGAAGCTTCTTCATAGAGAAAATGGCATTTCATTTTGACGTGATGGATACATATTTTGGGACAACTTACAGGGGATTGTTTGAAGAGGTGAGAGACCAGAGGCAGACACATCACTACTGATACAATGCAATGGAAAATAACTCATGAACTTAGTGAAACAGTTTCCCTTCTTTTAAAGGTAATTACTGTTGACTTTTAAAAATAAATTTCAAGTTGGTGGAATATAAGTTAAGAAAATTTCATTTCCTTCTACTTTATTGTTCCTTTTTTGCTTATATTCAGAAATTCCACCATTAAGTTAGTGTCTTGGAAGCATTCGACTAATGTAAAGTGAAGAATTAATTTAAAAAGTTTCTAGATCAAAACGGAATCATTATTACTAAATAATATGAAAGGGAAAACAAAGATACAATTTTACCGTGTAGAGAAATGATATGTTTGCTCAAACTCCTTTATTATTAGAAGGCCACTAAAATTGGATCTTTAAATGTTTCAAAAGATTCCTAATTATTGTCATATGGTTCAGTTTCATGTACATTTAAGAAAAATGTCTTTAGGCATTAAGGAGTTTCCTTCTATAAATCACTGAAGAATATTTCTTACAAAATGGACTTTCAGTTTTATATATGAGTAATAGGGAAAAGCAGTACAATTGTATCTTTTTTTTCAGTGCTTCAGTGGAGAAATTAGCTTGTATATAAGCAAAATTGCAACAAAATAGCTTCACAGTACAGAATTGCCTTGTATAATACATGTGGTATAAGAAAATATGAATATAGTTCATATATGTAATAATTTTAAAGTATGTTGGGAAGGTTAATATTTGTAAGAATTTGCAGGATACGTAGCATGCATATATTGAGAGCTATAATTATTGTGTAGTAGGATACTTACTTTTAACATAATTTTAAATTAATGCTTAAGGAAAAAATATTTTAAAAACATCAATAAGAAAAAAAATACTTATATTTTACCTTCCCTCCAAAATACTTCACCAAGATACTTTATAAAATATACTTCTATATACATAAAACTATATAAATTACTTTTTAAACTATTTTCTTAAAAAATTACATTAATACATCATTTTTAAACTTCATTTCTTTACTCAGCATATCATATCCCTTTATCATCTTTCTTTTAAAGATTTAATTTATTTGAGAGAGAGAGCCTGAGCGGGGGAGGGGTGTGCTGGGGAAGGGGCAGAGGGAGAGGGAGAAGCAGACACCCCACTGAGCAGGGAGCCTCAACGAGGGGGGGGGGGACAGACACGATGCTCATCCTAGGACTCTGAGATCAGGACTTGAGCCTTGAGCCGAAGGCAGAGGTTTCACTGACAGCCACTTAGGCGCCCCTCCCCTTATCTTTTAATGTTCTAAATGATTTTTCAAGAATGCGATCCTAATGACTTATGCAAATGTTATCAGATTGATGTGTCATATTTTATTTAGTCAATCATCTGTGGTTGGTATTTGCACTGTTCAGATTGTCTCTAATGTAACCATGGTTGTGAATTGCCTGAGACCTAAACATTTGTGCCCATGTTTTAGGAGACAAGGATGTAGGCAGTAAGTATCTTCAGGCTTTTGATTCATAGTATGAAAAAGCTATCCAATTTATATGACTACTTTCTCTAAACTCTCCCATTCTGGATACTGTCTTTGTTTCATTTTTGTGTTTGTTATTTTTTTTTATTTTTTGTAGTTTTCTGCTTAAAAAATGATTTCTTTGATATTGAACAGACTTCACATTTATTGCTGTTTGTGTTTGTGTGTGTGCGAATTGCACACTAAAGTACTTTTCTGCAAACTTATATGGATGCCTGTGCTATTTAGGTTGTAGGTATTTTTCTCTTGTCCTTTTGTTTAGATATTTTCTTGCTGGCATTTTTGAAATGCAGATATTTATAATTTGATGAGTCTAATCTAAACGACTCGGTTCCACCTCGGCTGTTAGGTACGTGTACATATGCTTATGTGTGTGCGGTGGTGGCTCTGTGTGTGTGCTTGTATGATTGCGGTGGGGGCATTAGTAAATGGGCATATATAAGGGAAGAGCATTCCAGTAAATTTTGAAATATCAATTAACTATGTATTATTTAGTTTCATTAAGGATAAAGTCAAAGAGCCTATGTAAATAGCCTATATATTTAAGAATTTGAGGAGTCACTTGAGTTGCAGGGTTGAGCCCTAAAAGTCCTGTGGGGGCTAATGAATTTCCTCTAGAAGGAATGTGTTACTTTTACAATCAGAAACCAGGCTGAATGCTACTCAAAATCGATGACCTTGGGTGGTTTTGAAAATACAGAAGAGAGAATTCCTAGAAAGATAAAAACTACATTAATGCTAGAAGATAAAAACGAATGCGATGATTGAGTCTCTCAAACCACTCAAGACAAATTAGGCTGTGATTGTCACAACAGCATTTTTATCTGATGAGACCTTAAAACTGACTATACGGCTGCCAATAAATGTTTCCCATTAGAAGTGACACCATACATTTTACATGATGAAATACTGTTGTTAATGGGTGTAGTACTTCAGCGGGGCCAAAAATATTTCATCAAGTGGATCCTCTGCATGGGGTAAAATTTCACCAAGTATAAAAATTTTATGAGCAATATTTTATAAAATATGTATTTAGATAAATTTGGCCAAACTATAGAGAAAAGCAAGAAATTAAGAACATAAATTTCAGGTTCGCAGTTCCCTCTGGGAGAAAGGGAATGGGATGTGATCAGGGAGGGTAAATAGGGGAGCAGCAATGGTACTGAGAATGTTTAAATTGGTGGTGGTTACACAGACTTTGTTTTTTATTTTTTAAAATTATTCCTTATATACACATTATACACAGGCTTTGTGTGAATAAGGTATTAAAATATTTTACTACTTAATTTTAAAAATCATGAAGATATTTTAAATGAATGAATAACAGTCAGTACTTCCTGGATGTGATCTGTGTGCCAGGCACTCCCCTCATATTCTGGTTCCTCTTTACCCATCATGTTTCTACACCGTAATGACCTCCTACCTGTCTTGTGTCCCGGCTCTGCCTCTGGTCCTCCCTTACTCCTCTTTGGTGGACATCCCCAGAGTCTTGGTTTGGCTCTCCAGAGTCTTCTGTGTGGAAACACTCTGGGTAAGTTCTCTCCAAGCAACGTACAAATAAATTTGAGCTTCTATACCTGACTCACCTCCAATTTCCTCATCTTACCTGTGCCCTGTTGCCACAGAGTCCCAGATTCATGCCACCATGTTTTCCAAATGGAGAATCAGTGAGTCTAAAAAATTAATAAATGAAAGTTGTTAATATATGACATGGAGCGTCTTCTCTCCTTGTCTCATATTACTGATGGCCTTCGGAGACAATGCCCCCTGCCTCTGCTGTCTGAGACGATGTTTAATTTTTACCCCAACTTCTTTCCTCAGCTCCACATCTCCATTCAGCTGCATGATCTACTTGTGTATCAAACATATATAAAAACTGAATGAATAATTCTCCCACTTACCCCAAACCTCCTCCTCCTGTGCTGTCTTGATGAATTGCAGGGCTCCTGCCAAGTGGTATAGGTAAGACACGTAGGAGGTATCCTGAGAGTCCTCCCCTCCTTCACCTCTCCATCTCCAGTGACTGCGCCTTTATCATCTGTTTTCTTTTCTCCTTCCTTCTCATTGCTGTAGTTTAAGGCTTCATTTTTATTCAGCTAGATTGTATGTAGTAAAAGTTTTTTTAAATAGCAAATGGCCTCCTTATTGATCTGTCATTTTGCCTACTCAAATTTACTTTCGACACAGTGAACATTCTAGGATACTGATCTGTTGATATCATCCTCCTCTTCAAAACTCATAATGTCTCTTAAGTGTCTATCTTAGTGGTCTCTGAAGCACAAACCTCAGGGGTGGGCAAGATGAGCCAGTAGAATTCATTAAAAAAAAATGATCACTTTTATTTGTGTTTTTTTAAACAAATTTTTATTGAGATATAATTGACATACAGCACTGTGTAAATTTAAGGTGTACAGTGTGTTGATCTGATACACATATATTTCAATATGATTATGACTGTAGCTTTAGCTAATACCTCTATCACATCAAATGATTATCTTTTTTGTGCTAAGAATATTTTGTGTTTGTTTTGAATGTAAAAAATTAGGAAATAACTAATCTTTATTAGTATTAAAGTATGAGCTGGCACTGCTTTTTAACTCAATCTGTTCTATGGCCATGACAAGATGTATTGAGGAAAGAGTGGGAATTAAAAGCCTCCAGGAGTTGACAGTGGCAACTTTATTCTCTTTCTTTCAACGTATATTGACATATTGCAGTCAGGTTAAATGGATTTGCCAATTATATTACCTAGTTTGAACTAAACTAACTTTCAGAAAATGGACGAGGAACTAAGAACTATTTAGTTAAAATGAAAGGGAGGGAGGGAAGAAAAAGGGACGGCAGGAAGGGAGATAAGGAAGGGAAAGAGGGGGATGGAAAAAAAGGGAAGTTTGCTGATTAGGAATAATACTAATGATGGGGCGCCTGAGTGGCTCAGTCCTTAAGAATCTGCCTTCGGCTCAGGGCATGATCCTGGGATCCTGGGATCCAGCCCCACGTCAGGCTCCTCCGCTGGGAGCCTGCTTCTTCCTCTCCTACTCCCCCTGCTTGTGTTCCCTCTCTCGCTGGCTTTCTCTCTGTCAAATAAATAAATAAAATCTTAAAAAAAAAATACTAATGATGAAAACACCAGTGATAATTCACAAGGGGCAGAGCTGCCCCTATTACATGTGGTACAGGCTCGTATCATTCACACTGGTGATAAAAATGGCAATCAGCTAATTAGAATGACAAGAAGTTGGGCAAGCAATTATATTTTAGGAAGAAGATGATTGGTAATACGGATTTACAGCTACTATCTAATAGTGAATCTTACCTGAAGTGTATACTGAACCTTCAGATGTTAGTGGTGAAAATATGAAGCTCCAGGGATCTCCAAGTCAAACACCTAGAACATAAAAACAGACCCCTTTTTGAAGCAAACGCTTGCTTGCTATGGTAGACAGCACTTGAAATGGATTTGAAATTTTTCCACTAGATTATTTCATTGTTGAAAATGATTTTAAGGCAATTCTAAGTAGTTGTCTTTGATCTTTAAATCTTTTAATTATTTTTAAATGAAGAGGTTTTTGTGATTTATGTAAACTATTTGTTAAAAGTAAAAACTGCATTCTCTACACACTGTCTTTCCCACACATTATTGAAAATATTTTTTGAAAAAAAAGTTTCCTTTGGCGAAACTAGATTAAACAAAAGACATTTAGTGAATGAATGAATGAATGAATGAATGACTACAGTATCTAATACCTTTCAGTTAATTTGCCAGAAAAGAAGTACTGATTAATGTTAGGGAAGATAGAAATTTGCTAACCGAATTTTTACCAAAACTGTGTAATTCGTGGCTGGGATTGAAAATGAGCATTATGATTTTGTGAGTATAGCTCAGGTTGCATTTTTGTGCTTGCATCTAAGTAAGTTTGTGCATTATCTCTTTTGAGTTCTGACACACATCAAGAGCAAATGGGTGGCTAATTCAAACGCAACAGATTTGTAAGGCACCGCTTTACAACGTGTTAGGTTAAGTGGGAGTTGGGGATGAGGCATGTTTATTTTTCAAATGTTCTCTATTTCATCTCCAACACAGTCTTTTAAAAATATATTTTATAGATGCTTAAACATGTATACATGATAATGAAATAAAAACGTATATATTTAGCTTTTTAAAATAAAAACAGGCATAAACTTAAAACACTTTTGTTTTTTATTTTGTTTTTACTGATTGTGGACACTCTACCATAAGTTTAGAATATCTACAGAACATAGGATGTTTAGGAAGGCAGGATAAAATTATAATTACAAGTTTTAACAAGATAAAAAGGGCCTTTCACAATCCTGACCATCTAATTTCAATAGAGTGTGTTATTATTTTCACTGTCTGGTTTCCCAGTCGTCCTAGAGGAAAGTACTTGTGAAGTGGGCACAGGCATCAAAGGGTGAAGAGCAAAGGAAACATTAGAAACTATTTCAAGGGTGGTTATTCAATTATCCAATGTGTTGTATAATATAAGAATAGATACTCATGATGGTGTCAAGGCTTCATCTGTATATAGTAAATGGTTTTGTGTTTCACCAAAATTATTCAGAGTTTATCACTTGAAATATTATGCGCCAGTACTGAAAAAGATGTCATAGTCTCAATAAATTAGACAGTAGTGTAGAGTTCTTTCCTTGCTGGACACTGCACCAGAGCGTGTAATGAAATTATTCACCACCATCAAGTCTGTGGCCAGTTCGCTCACGTGTTGGTGATGTCTGTTATGTATATGTAAGCACGCATATCGTGTTAACGAAGGAAAACTCAGTTTTAGATATGAATGTGGTAGGCAGGCAACAAGCCGATTTTGTTTCAGATGCTCATTTGTTGGAGTTACTACATTTCGGGTATAAGATTTGCTTCAGATTATGGCTGACCTGATTATAGAGACCTGGGGAAATTGGGCACCTTCTTGAAGCTGATTAATAAGACCAACAGTAGCAAGACATTCTTGGATTTATGTTTTCTAGAACTTTATGCATATTTCTAATTGTGTTTAAGGGAAATGAAGCACACTTAATGATTCTCAGGATACTCAGGATAAAGAGGCACAAAAAAAAAGAAAGAGATGAAGTTCAGTGGCAGGTATTTAGGTGGTATTTGTTGGTAAGTGTTCGTGGCTCACGGAACTTTCATAAACTCTGCAGTGCTCCAAAGTCCTGATAGTTTTTATTAAGCCTTGTCAAACTCTATCCTAAATAACATGCTTATGGTTCTTGGTCTCCTTTTCTCAGCCTTTAGGTCACTCTGTGTTTTAGGTCAGATTGATCTGTAGTGAAATTTTCTGGTATCAATGATTATCTGAGGATAAAATGTCAGTAGAAAATTAAAGTACGCACACAACTCTTAAGAGAGACCACAGATACACCACCTATATTGCACTAATTTGTTAATTTGTGCAATTGTGTATTCGTTATTCTAAGTTACTATTTTTAAAGAATAATGGATATTTCTATTTATTTTAGTAAGACATACTCCAGGACTTCTGTTTCCTAGTCCCTTTAGTCAGACCCTAAAGATGGAATGTTTTTATAAAAGACATTAAGGGTGAATTTTAGGTGATGCCACCTGATTATCAATATTAACTTATTACTTTTATTTAGAAATAATGCCCCAGGCATTTGTATTCTGTACAGAATTACTGAAAGGGTTTTTAATGAAAGTTATTTACTAGAATATGTTTTATTCATTAAATTATTGATGACATACCAGTTTTGCATTTATCATTTCCAGTAACCTTTTTGCTAAGCTGTCTCTCTAGCGTGATGGATAGAAACAAAGATTTTACTATGAGGTAAAGGTGACCCTGGAAATACTCAGATAAGCTATCTTCTATTGGTGCCTTATACAATATCATTGAAATACTGATTTAAAAAAATATTCTAGAATCATGGCAGGAAATACATGTTATGTGTCTTAAATGTGAATCTATAAAAGCTAGAGAGGATACTGTATAGACAATTGATATGGTAAGTGGGTCCTGCAGCTGTGTTGGCGTCATAAATGCTTTGCATGTGTTCTTGAAAAGCAAATAAAAGAGCAATCCCCTCATCTTCCAAGGGCATGGGATATTTTTTTCCCCTTTTAATAGTAGTCCCAAATATGATCCTCATTTTGTTTTCTTAAAATGTTTGAAACCGTGAGTAGACACTTCACATGGAGACGCAGCTGCTCAGTTGATCAGGCACAAAAGAAGCCCAACAATATTCTCAAAGTGAAATTGAAATTGTAATTATGTGAATTTTAGCTACTGGAATTATAAATATGGGGTCCCTCAAGGAAAGCTTGGAAAGCGGCCAACTAACTGCATTTTATGACAACATTCACATATATCACAAAGAAATTTACATTTTGTTACCCTCTTCCTTTTATTGGCGTGTAAGCCATCTTTGTGCTCTCTACCACTAACCTCCTCTAGTTGAAGGTAGAAGTCGGGCGGTTGGGAGTTGCTTTAATGATTTCCTCTTAGCTGCTCATTATGAACAGCTGCACCAAATTGCACAACATCACTTTGAATCCATATAGACCAGCGCTCAGCTCAGATTAAAAGAAATGTGTAACTTTATCTTCATGGCTTTTTCAGTGTTTTCGCTGAGCATTTTTAAGACATTTAAAAAAAAATTGATGCAGAACAATTATTGTTGCAGTTTGATACTGTTCAAATGGACTACTATTGTTTTGGAACTTTTGAGTTACTTCCTGTATACTTTGGAAACTCTTAGCAACTTCTGACAAAACCTAGAGAAAATTTTCTTTTCAAGGTTTCTAAAAACTTCTGTTTAGTCTTTTATACCATCCCTCGAAATTATTAATCCTACTTTTTTTTCGGTTGCTGACGATCGTTGCTTGAGCTTGTCAGAGCCCTAAACCTATGTGCTCCTTTCCACAGATTCTTATTAGGATAATGTTAGACCTTTGTGACTTCTTGTTTGTTTTCCTTGTTTTATTCAGTTCTCGTGTCTGTCTAGCTGTATATTTGTTCAATTTTTAATCATTCCTTTTTAAATTTTTTGAAATTATTTAATTTTTGAAAACGTTACCTCCCTGAATGTACTTTATTATTGCCTTAAATTTTAACTAATTATTTGTAACATACCTTCAACTATAACATATAGCTTCAGATTTTTTAATAAAAAATTTCCAAACAAAAAGAAAAATATCAGTTATCGTTTGCATTTGGGGTCAGCATCTACTATTTAAACTAATGCAAAAAACGTATCTATCATCTATAGTTATCTTTTTTATGCCTTGTGGATTCTGCATGCTTAAGGATGCCTTGGAAGAAAAGTGAATATTTAAAGCATAAGCATTATTTTGGTACTTCTTACTATGAATTTTGAAGTGGTGAGTGATTTTGAATTTTTATCAATATTTTAAAAATATTTTCTACGTATAAAATATTTTTTAATAATTAAAAAATATAATACTTTTATGTCTCAGAATTATGAGATATCTAGAGTTAGAATTGTTTGCTGTGGCTAAAGCTATTGTTCCCTTCTAAGACTTCTATTCATTGGGTTCTTTTTGAGGATTTGACGGTATTAGTCTTTTAATATGCTTTTTGCCTCTTTCAAACTCTTCCTCCCACCCCTATCCCTGGTACTGGTTTCTCATAGCAGCATCTCACGTCACTGCTGGCCTCCTAAATAGGTCTCAGTAGATTATTCACGCTTGTGTATGTTCCTTTCTTACTAAGCTTACTTTACCCTGAGTGCTGTTTTGCCCCCCAGGTTTTCACCTGACACTCAAGGCTCACAGATCTCACTTCATCTCCACTATCAAGTGCAACTGGAAATCTCCACTGAGTTGTTCTTCAGATACTTTCAACTCAGCTTATCCAAAATGGAACTTATCATTTTTCATTGTTCCCTATTCCAACTTGTTCCCTGTAGTATATCTGCACATCTCACTTTGAAAAAGCTAGGAACACGGACAACATCCTATAGACACACTCTTCCTTCTCGCTTTACTCCTGCGACATTAAGGCTTATCAGATTGAGCTTTTCAATACCTACGGCAGATTGTCTCATTCAACATTCATTCCAGCCCACTTTGATCTTGCTGCCTTATATTCTAAAGCTGGAAAATAACAAAACTGTATGCTTCCAGACTGTCTTGCAAGTAGGTTTCTACGTGTAACATAGATCCACCAAATAAGAGAACAAAAAGAAGCAGTAATCACACTCAGCAAGCATCCCATCAAGCCTTGGTGATACCATCTGATTTTTCTGGACAACTTCACATCAAAGGTGCCAAGGGACGAAGAACGACTGAACATTTCTCCTGACTTTGTTGCCTGTGATTTCCATAGTCTGGTATTCAGGGCTCTCCATGATCAGCCCATCTGCCTTCATGTTCTTTCTGTCCTTCCACTGCTCTGTGCTACACATAAACAGAACTGCTTTTGTTATTCATACCTGAACCATAATCTTCTGTGATCATACCCTTGCTCAGCATTTTCCTACCTAGGGTCCTAGCCTCACCCCTTACTGTTCCCAGATACTCACTTCTGTTACTTCTCTTATCGTTTTCTACACTGGAATTCATTTATTTATATGATGATGTTTTCTGTTCTATTTTATATCTTTTTAAGATATAGTGTATGTTTTCTTTGTAACCCCATAGCTTTTAGCAGGAATTTTTCGACCTTGACTATTTAAGTATTTTGAATAAATGAATGGTTTTGAGTAAGGATTACTGAGATCCGAGCATAATTATTTTATTTTGTGGTAGCATTTTATATTGTGGTAAAATACATATAACATAAAATTTGCTATTTTAACTATTTTTAAGGGTACAGTTTGATGGCATTAAATACTTTCATGTCATTGTACAACTATCACCACCACTCATCTCTAGGACTTTTTTATCTTCCGGAACTAAAACTTTCTACCCATTAAACAGAACTTTCCCTTTCGCAGTAACTAGCCCCAGCCCCTGCAAACTATCATTCTACTTTCTACCTCTATGAAACTGACTACTCTATGTACCTCATATAAATGGAATCATAATACTTTTCCTTTTGTGACTGGCTTATTTCACTTAGCATAACGTCCTCCATATTCATCCAGGTTGTCACATGGGTCAGAATTTCAGTACTTTTTAAGGCGGAGTAATGTTCTGTTGAGTGTATGTGTCACATTTGGCTTATCCATTTATCTGTCAATGAACTGTTGACAGATGGCATTTTTCTGCCAGAACCATTTATCTGTCAGTGGACACTTGGGTTGACTCCGATTTTGGCTATTGTGAATATGTGGCTCTGAGCATAAGTATACACATATCTGTTCAAGTTCCTGCTTTCAGTTATTTTGGGTATATACCCAGAAGTGGAATTGCTGGATCATATGATAATTCTATGTTTAACTTTTGGAAGAGCTGTTATACTGTTTTCCACAGTGACTGTACTATTTTAAGTTCCCACAAGCAATGCATTAATTTCATCACATCCTTGCTTAAATGTATTTTCTGTTTCTTTCTTTTTGATAGCAGTCATCCTCATGGCTGTAAAGTGGTATCTCCCTATGGTTTTGATTTACATTGCCCCAGTGATTAAGGATATAAAACATCTTTTCATGTGCCTGTTGGCCATTTGCATGTCTTCTTTGGAGAAATGTTTATTCAGGTCCTTTGCCTTATTTGTTAATAGGATTGTTTTTTTGTTGTTGAGCTGTAGATGTTCTTTTACACACTCTGGATATTAATGGGATTAATATCAGACAGATGATTTGAAAATATTTTCTTCCATTCTGTGCGCTGCCTTTTTACTCTGCCAGTAATGTCCTTTGATGTGCAAAAGTTTGTAATTCTGGTAAAATTCAGTTTATCTATGTTTCTTTTGCTGCCTGTGCTTTTCGAGTCATATCTCAGAAATCATTGCCAAATCGAATATCACGGAGCTTTTCTTCTTTTGTTTCTTTTAAGAGTTTCCCCTGTTGTTTCTTTTCTAAGCTCTTATGTTTAGGTTTTTGATCCATTTTGAGTTCATTCTGTATATGATGTATGGTAAGAGTCTAACTTTATTTTTTTGCATGTGGATATCTGGTTTTCTCAATACCATCTGTTGAAAAGACTACTCTCTCCCCACTGAATGGTCTCAGCACCCTTCTTGAAAATCATTTGACCATACATGTGAGGGTTTATTTCTGGGCTCTGTATTCATTCCATTGGTCTATATGTCTCTCTTTATGCTGGTACCACACTATTTGGTTACTTTTGTAGTAAGTTTTGAAATCAGGAAATATGAGACCTCCAACTTTTTTTTTTTTTCCCAAGGCTATTTTGGCTATTCTGGTCCCTTGAGATTCCACATAAATTTTAGTATCAACCACATTTTTTGTCCTCTCCTTGTTCAGCCGCACAAATGGCCATAAGAATAAAAGCAATTTAAGAGGGCATGTGATGTGATGAGCACTGGGTGTTTTATGCAATTAATGAATCACTGAACAATAGCCTCAAAATTAATGATGTACGATATGTTGACTAACTGAATTTAAATTAAAAAAAGAATAAAAACAATTCGTATTTCATCACTTTTTTTTAGTGCAGGAAAATATTGCATATTTTTTGATGTTAATAATATCTGAACCATTAGACTACAAAGAAAGACAGTAATGTATAATGCAAACAACCATGAATAGCATTTGAGAACTTGAGGGACTCTGGTTGTAACCTCTAACTAGCTGTGTGGTCAGCAACAAGCTATTTAATCCTTCTGGGCCTCAGTTTCCTCATTCTTACGCCAAGGGTGTTGAAATGGATTATCTCTAAGATGTGTTCCAACTCTAAAACTTTATGGAGAATATAATCTTTAGGAACTCTTCATGGTAGTGCTTTAGTTCCTTTCCCTGCCTATACCTAGCTAATGTTATGATTATGAAGAATAGCCCTTCTCTCTCCTGAATGTGTATTATATGTATCCTGTCCTGTGACAGAGGGAAATCTCTCTTGTGAATTCTGCACATGCATATGTTTGTTAATGTTCCATCAACCAGGAGATTGATGAGGTGGCAGTTTAACAAAGGACGAAAGACAAGTTGTACCCAGGTGTGCAGGGAAAAGGAGTGAGTCAGGTCCAAAAGAGCCATCACAAGTAGTTAAGGCCAGAGGCAAAATATTGTGAGAGGCCAGTGAAGGGAAGGAAGTGGAAAGCATGTAGAAGTGGAAAGCTTGAGACTAGAATGCTGGAAACTGGGACAGCACAAGACATTTCTACCCAAGTGTCCAACTAGAATTAGAGCTACCAATTCTTACTTGCCCAGGGACCCTAGAGATACAGAAGTAGAGAAAAAGAAATATTCCTGAAGTGTTGAAAGGAAAAAAGAAAGCATAAAAACAGGTGAAATTAGAACGAGAATGTAATGTAATATGCATAGGATTAGCCAAAAGTAGTTTAACAGATGGTAAAATGTGTAAGGTGCATACTGTGATCCTGACCAGTAACTACCAAATATTCAGTAAAGTCCCCTAAGCTCATGAATGCTTTGTGTGAGAAACATTTTGGTGTGTGGAAAGTGACAAAGCTGATTTTCATGCCTGCATCCCTGGAGCCCGACGCAGAGGCAGCCCTTGAGAATTCAAGAACCCGGAGAACATTAGCACACCAGGAATTTCCAGAGCTTTGGGGAAGGTCTTGGAGATTTACAATGTCAGAAACTGGTGGAGAGTAGGGATACAAGGTGATGTCAGAATACACATTAAAAAGTAGCAATTAGCTTATTGAGTGGGCTTAATTCAGTGGAATATACAAACAAGTTTAATTTTATTTTTCTCCAACTACTGCTTTCAAATTTCTTGTGTGGAACCCGTCTTCCTTTTCCCTGCAGGCGTAACTTTTTTTTTTTTTCCTTTTAACCCACTTAAAATAGTCTCATGGTAATTCAAATTCACTTTCAGTTTTTAAAAATTCATTTTGGTCTAAATCAAATCCTTCATGTGCATTTATTCTTAACCAATAAGGTCTTCCCTTTCATTTGTGGTATGGAGCTGTGACCTTTTTTGTGGTTTATTTTACATTCTTTGAACCTGTCTTTCCGTGAATCTGGTTCCTCATGTTGAGAGAATGAGAGGAGAGACTGGAGACAGAGGGGAGAATGGTCTTATGTGATTGATGCTTTTGTATTCAGCATCAATTTCAACTAATTCTTTTGGTTATGAATAGTGTCAAAAAGATGATCTCCCTCCTAGATTATACCCGTGGGCTCTTTGGAGGACCTCCTCCCACTCAACTCAACCATGGGAATACCGTCTATACAGAGTCCTGATACAAGTGACAGTTTCTGGTTATTCTCTTCGCTAACTCAGTTCAGTTTCTTTCTCTAGCTATACAATCCACCAGACATAAAGAAAAAAAATTATGGACCATTAACAAACTCTGTGACACTGGGCAAGTTATTAAATATCTCAACTTTTCATTTGTAAATTTGGAATTGTACTCTACACTTAGACATAATAACTAAAGACGTATGAGGTGCTTAGAACAATGCCTGGCACATACTCCTTAATATTTTCTATTATTGTTGGGGCTGAGTTCCCCTTGTCCCAGTAAGCAGTCTGCTTATCTAGGCAAGAGAAGAGGTCAGTCCTCAAACCTTCCACCTGAAAGCTTGACCCACCGGAACTCCTCATAACTTTCCAGCCTTCTCTTGGCCTGTGGTGGAGAAGAGAGACAGTTTGATAGAGGGAGGGATTTGTCCAGCTACCCAGTAAATCCTATGTCTAGCATCCCTCTTCAGAATGTAGGAATACTTGTCAACTATTATCTTCACTGTCAAGTCTTTAGCCAAACTACTATCCAACTAACTGGTCCCTCGGTTCTATCACAAGCAGCAGGTTGATTTTTGAAGGCTTTATTTTTCATTCTAAAGTTATAAATCTCATTATTGTGCTTAGAAAATGCTTTTTAAAAAATATTCAACTCCATGAATATGATTTGTTTGGGGACATTGTTGAAAAGCAAGGAGAAAAGAAAATGGAGCTTTTTTTCCATGACATTTATCCCGTATTCCCACAGCCATTGGAGAAATTTTTAAAAGATACCCAAATCATTTAAACATGAGTTTTAAATATGTGAGTATGAAAGTTTAAGAAACGCAGAGATTCAGTTTTTATTTAAAACACAACAATTTAAAAGTGGAAGCAAGTTGTCTTGCCTGTCTTGAAGAAAAACATTTTCAAATTGTATCTTTGTTTTCTCCAAATATATGAAGCGTAGTTGGGGATATTAAATACACCCCATCTACTCAACACTTAGTCCATCCAACTTCCTCGTTTTCTTCTTGCCTAATTGCAGGGAAAATTAGGGGAAATGAGCATTATCATTTTTAAGGTCCAATCTTAAGCTCCTTAAAACTCTCAAATTTTTTGGCTTTATTTTACTTTAGTTTACTTTGATTTGTGAACTTAAAGAGTGAATAGTTTGACTTGCCCTTGAAAGTGCATTGGTTTTGATTCCTTCTTCCCAACATCTTTCTGTGTCTTTGGTGACTGAAATATGTAGGTAGAGTTGTAAATGACTACAGGGTGGGATGATTTTTGGAGAACTGGACAGAGAACCCAAGTTGATAAATCCAGTCCCTTGTTTTAAGATCTTCACTCTTGATAAGTGGAAATATGCATGAGACAAAGTATCACAGCTTCATTAGATGTTAACAATTTTAACAGGTATAACTATTTATCTAATAAAATAATAAATACAAGTGGAAAAAAATAGAAGGGAAAACACTGTAGAGTAGACTGGTTAGCAGAAAGGGAAGGACGGGGGGATGCTCAATTCTGGAGAACTGCCCCTTTCTTTCTAGTTTTTTAGAGACCAGCCCTGACATGAAGTCAGTATTTAATGAATATCTAATGAAGACCTCAAGTATAGGATTTTGCATAAAATAAGTTTCTAATCAACAGTATTAATCATAAGATCATCAAAATGTGAAACTAATTCAATAAAATATCTAATATGAGCCTTGAACATTAGAATGATTCATTGTAATTACCTATCTTACAGATAATGAAAGTTTAACTTAATTTAATTGCTTTGCAAAATACGTATTTTCTCACTTATTTCTGGTTTCTTTGTGTTTAAAACCAAGACTTAATTTGACGACATGCAAACTATTGCCAAAGGCCTTTCAGTTCTCTTTCAGTTTGAATTAATTGAGATGATAAGCACACATTGTTAATGATGACAATAGCTAATACTTATTGAGCATTTCCTATGAGCCAGACTTGTGCTAAGAGCTTTGCCCATTTTATCTCTGATATCTTCCCTTCCAACAACCCTGTGGTTTTGCCCTTCTTACCATTCCCATTTTACAGTGAGAAAACCAAGGCCCAGGCACCCCAAGTTCCATGCCCCAAATCAAACTGATAGCTAGTGACGGAAATGGTCAGTCACATTGCGAAGTTCCCTGTTGCCACTCCCAAAATTTGGCTTAACTCTTTCACCTTGAAAGATCTGAAATATGACTACCATTCTGTATTATGAAGAGTAATAAAATTTTAATGACTAGAAGAGTAGTGTGTTCTATTTAACAGGGCATGGTATTTGTCATTGTGTTTTCTCCTGATAGTTTGTCATGGAGTCACAATGAGACCTTCAGCCGATTCTAATTATCCTCACAAAATACCGAATAAGAAGAACAGCAGCTAAAATTTTTTGAGCCCTCACTGAAATGCTCGGCTCTGCGTATTCCATATTCAGAGCACATTTATTCTTTGGAATCATCTTAGTATTACCTCCATCACATGGATGAGGGGACTGAGAGGTAGAAACTTAAGTCCATTGCTCAAAGGTCACATTTTCACTGCTTTTTGGCTAGATATTCCCCATCCTTTATTTTAAGACCCCAAAGCAGAATTTTATGCCTATCATCTAGATTTCATCTTTCCAGTTTCACCCTATCAGTTCTGGCCTGTTGGGATCCCTCTAATCTTATTTCTGTCATCCCACACTGTTCTCTTAGCTCTTGAAGCCTGCCATCAAAAATGCCTCCGCTGTCATCATCCCAATTGTTGATAAGAATGTTGAACAGATTGGTACCAAGCACAGAGCCCCGAGGTCCTGGGCTGGAGAGCCCTCCCAACATTGTCTCAGTTCATCCTTCAGCATTCTGTGAGGGCTGCTGATTTACAGGTTGTGAATTACCTCTCATTCAGCCCATTTGTCTTCATCGGTGCACAGATTTTGTCAAATTCTTTCTCCTCCTCTAGTATAACACCTATCTCAAAGATAATATCAGAATGAATTTGCTATCCTATAAGCCAGTGTGGTGATGGTGGTGAGAAGAATGCAATGTAAATGTGAAGCTTCTATAAACTATTATTTATAGATTCACAGAAATGGGCAATATCTTCAAGAGTCTCTCAATAATTGACTTCGATACTGGCATATTAATATTTATGTCATTCAATTCTTAAATCTCTGTAGGTCTTCAAGCTTCTTAGTAAGTGCCTGATATCTAAATTTTTGTAAAGTGAGAAGTCCTACATGTCTTCCCCTTGATTTTTCAACCTAATATTTTCTAATTCTGTCATTACCCAGAGGTGTTTAATAGGGGAAACTAATATTGATTTTATAACATAAAACTTACAGCCATACCTAGAAAGTCTCTACTTTCTTTCAAGTTACCTAATATGTATCCATCAACATTAAATTTAATGAAATATCTCTTGAACGTGTTTGTATTTTTAGCTTGACTTTTAAAGCTAATGAGTTCCATGTGCTTACTGCTTAACTACTTAAAATGAGTATTTTAGAACTTTTTAAAATTTTAGTTTTGGAAAATAAGAGTAGCACAAAATTTGTGAGATATTGAGCTTGTATACTATTTACACAGTGCCTTCTCCATACTTGATGCTCAGTAAACATTTGTTTAAAGAATTTTTGTGTTGTCATGGAAATCTAGTGAATTTCCCTTTTTGAATTATAAAACTTCCTTCTTTAAGGGTCAAGGAGTGCACATTAGTTTTAGTATCTTAATATTTGGCAGGTAAGTCTATGTTTTATAACATAGAGTTTCACCTATCTATTTTTGAATTTCATTCTCTAAACTTGAGTCCCAGTTGATTCCAGTACAGTCCTATATGGGAGTTACATAACATCCTTGTTAATTGTCATTTTCCACCTCTGAATCTTTGCCATATTGGTTATATCTTTCCTGTTCTACATCTGGTTAATCAGAATGTAAGCTTCCAGGTATACGTGACCATTGGTGATTGTTTGAGGGCATCTGAAGACTTTTTCGTTTGTCTTATTTCTGTCATTTATATGGATTTATCTTGTTTCAACCTTTCTGACGATTATATGCTGGTTTAATTCTTTAGAATCAGCAAGTCATTAATATTGTCTAGACCCCTTATGTTCCAAATGAATTCCATTTTTCCTATTCTGCATCCAGTGGATAAGGTTTAGCCACTATTTGCCAGGACCACTAATCTTTTATGTCGCTAAAAACTCTTATTACCTTTCCTGCTTTTCTTTTTCTGAGTAAATAGATAAACACCTTTTTATAGATTCTGTTATGTCTGTCTGCACAGTCACAAAACTCTGTTTCTCTTCTATTAAAGCCTATGTACTTAGTCATATGTGTATATTTGTCCCAATTTAAAGTCTAGAAAATTTTTTTAAAATAAATAAAAATGGTAAAATACTGAACTTCGCACAAACAGTACAATGATATTGATATGTATTATTTGTACATTCATATTTCATTTAAAATATATCATAAAATTATTTAAACTTTGGATCAAGATGTTGCTTCATCAAGGTTTTTGCCAAACCAAAATTAAACACTCTATGTAATGCTATTGTCCTTTAAAATTTTTCACATAAAAGAGACTTTCGGTCTGGCCCCACACATTCACCTAACATTTCTCTGGAGTTTTCATCACTTATTCTAAGAAGCTCTTGTTCAGCAATTGAATTTTCAGACTGTTATTAAATTTAGGTTACTAGTTTCTCAGATTTGGTTTGAGATTTCTGAGGGAAAAGACCCAGAGCTTCACCATTAGCTACCCGATGCATAATGTCTGCTTCCAAAACAATGAACAGGGAAATGCGACCCCATGCTTGGGAATTGAAATCTTGCCAATTGCACTGAAGTGTTACATTCATTATGTCATACCACACACATCTGATAAGGGAAGACATAATGCTGTTGGATAGGTTCTTGTATACAAGAACTCCATAGGTCAAGCAAAGAGCTGTTTTTCATTTAATAACTGAACTATGCAGGTGCTAATTTGGACCATATGTAGGACAATGCAGAAATATGTTACTCCACAGTGGAATGGTAGCATTTATGTGAGCTGATATTAAGGGGAATTTTTGATTAATTAAGGTTTCTATGCTCTGCTTAATTTAAACCATGGAAGTCAATCAACATGACTTTATAAAAAAAAAATAAAGCTTGTAGAAAACTGTCATAATGCTAAAATTTTTCCTGTTCCTTTTCTGCACACACCCTGACTTTTTGAAGCTCCCCGTGGACCAGTTCATCTGAGAGAAACATATTGGACACTGGGAAAGGCCAAATTAAAACTGAGGCAGCAACTGACTCCCTCATTAAATATGCCTGCCATGGGATCTACATGGTGTGTCTGGCACAAGTAGTACTGAGTGATTCAGGTTCTTAATATTTTTCATATTCTTGTGGGAACTTAGTTAGGAAAAAGGACCCCAGAGGTAACATGTTAAGAACCATTTTCACCATTTAATTGCAAATTTGTACTAACCAACCAAATATAGTCTATGTGTTGAGGATTAAATAAATCCATGAGAACTTTGATGAAAATTTTGTTTGAATGCTATTAGAAACAATCCCTAAGAGAACCTCTTAGACTCTGCCTATCTGGTGAAATCCACATTTTGCAACCTTCTGGACTCTAGTTACTCATATGCTTCCCTAGCTTTTCGTACTCTCCTTTTGCTCCTTTTTGAGACTGTTATAAAAATTATTCTATTTGCATTGCAAATATTATTCTCTTCTTTAAAAATTTGTTATGGCTAAGTAATTCTGTAGTTCATTATTATCATATAAATGTATGTGAAGAAAAATTTTTGTCACCCTACTGGGTTCAGAAATGCTGTCCAGCTCTCGCTATTTTATGTGTTTTACTGCTGTTGAGCAACTGTGGGGTTCATGGTGTAATGGCAGCAAATGGATGCCCTCCCTAATTCTGAGGAGCAAGAAAATTTCCAGAAAATATAATTATTGATCATATCTTTGTGGCACACTCTTAACTAGGATATGGACTTTCCTCAGCCTAGATTTCTGTGTGATGTAAAGTGTCTGTCCTTCAAAATGAAAATATGGACAAATTTTCTCCAAAGATGCATGCAAAACTTATCTCCACCGTATAATGAACTGATTTGGAGACCGTGTGCATGTCATAATACTTCTGTTCTTTCCTTTATACTTCCGCCCAAAATCATCTGAGTGAAGTACCTTATATACCCATTCCTATATCCCTGTGGGTTTCTTTTTTTTTTTTTTTAAGATTTTATTTATTTATTTGACAGAGAGAGAGCTAGCCAGCGAGAGAGGGAACACAAGCAGGGGGAGCGGGAGAGGAAGAAGCAGGAAGAAGCAGCCTTCCCAGTGGAGCTGGGAGCCCGATGCAGGGCTTGATCCCAGGACACCGGGATCACGCCCTGAGCTGAAGGCAGACACTTAAGGACTGGGCCACCCAAGCACCCCTCCCTATGGGTTTCTAATTGGACTTATCCCTTCTAATGCACCCATATGTATCAGTCTCATAAATCTCTATGAAACATACGTTACAAAACTTACCCTTGCCTTAGAAAATATTCATGCCTCTATAATAAAACCTGAAGCCCCAGCTGGATAACCAGGTCATTCCACCATGTAGCCCAACCGATAGTCAACTTTCTCTCCTGCTGCCCTTCCTTGTATGTCTCCACTCAAGCAAGTCCGTCCATCACTAGACTTCTGCTACTATTAGGTTAGCTGTCCTCTAACCTGTGCTTGCCCAATTCTATTTCCCTGGAATGTGCATCCCACCACCTATTTATTAAAGCCCCATATTCCACATTCCCATCACAGACTCCAGCTCTACTACCCATGATCTCCTCAGCCTCAGGACTCTTGAAATGGGTTATTACAGAATCTCAGAATTTTCAAACCTAACAGTTTGGAAAATGATCTGTCTTAGTATCCTCATTTTATAAGTAAGAAAACTGAGACACATCAAAGATAAAATTACTAGCTTGCTATTGCAGAAATCTTTAAAAATGCACACAGGGGTGATTTACCCTGATGTTAACTCATCACTATTGTAATTTCTTTGATCAGACTTTGGGTCTAATACCCAGCACCTAGTAAGTATGTAATGAGTGCTTTGCAAATAATTTGATAATGACATCCTGATCAAATGTACATGATAGACTATGGAGACTATTTTTAATCATCTAAAGCCTATCCAAAATGTAGAATATTAGCTTCCATCATTAGAAGCTTTGTAACAAAAATGATTTGTCAAAATCATTCATTCAATTTAGCAGATTATTTCCCTCATAGTTGTCATAAACAGCTAAATTTAGTTATAGAAGAAACCATTCTTGGTATTTCTATGACTAAACACAAAAGTTATTAAAACCTTCTATTTGAAAAACCTGTTTATTATGGATAATAAATAATATTATCTGCCTTAGTAAATATCTGCCTTAGTAACTATGCTGTTTCTACCTTACCACTTTATATTGGAAATACAACAGTTGAGTTCTGGAAGTCACACATGGAGTACATTCTTTGGAATCTTCTTTGTTTGATCACTGTTGAACAACACACAAAGCTTTGTATTTTTTCACCTGAATAAATAGTGCCCTTCATTTCACCCTTTGAGGTCAATACATACGTCTCACAAGACAGGCGTTCATCAGATTCTAATGAAAAGCCAAACTCTCAGCATTCATGCCACCTGACTGAGAGTGGAGGAGCCTCTATTTTTTATTTTTATTTTGCACAACCAGGTGCTGGTCACCAGTAGCTTTGTATACTGTGATGTTTTCTTAGTAGAAAAAAACAGTATATATATTGATATGCTGCTCTTGACTTTGATAACCAACATAGTTTCAAAGCAGATGACTTGCCAAATACTCGGAATATTTAAATTTCATTGTAATATGTAATAACAGGTGTGCAGAAGAGTTGCCAATGTCCACACAGTGCTTGTGGATTCTGTTATTAATTGCCAGATAAAATGGTATTTAACTGATATCTTGAATTCTAACTTGGCAATAGCTCTTTCAAAGGTTTCAGCTTTCAGTAGAAATCATTGTCCTTATTATTTATAAATGTCAGTTGGGGGTGGAAAACATGTTTACTCTTTTTAAGATATCTAAGACATTTTGCAACATGTATTTAGATGAAATTGTTTTTGTTGTGTCTTGAATTTGACACTTTTGAAAATAAAGTGAAAAAAGCCACTGTGATTGAATTGTGCAGAACAAATGCATTGTAAGTTTTAGAGTCCGAAGCAGAAACAAAAACTTCATCTGCATAGCTTAGATGAGTCACTATAATTTGGCCTTGTGTTAGATGCAGGGGCCAGATTTGGGGGGACTAAAATTGTTCCAGTGGTGACCAGATCATTAAGGTTTGCTAACAAACCCTACATACTCTGTAGTATTTGGAAATGTCTCACAGTAGCATCATTAAAACGAACTAAGTATACACTTAGATGTGATGAAAGCTAAGTTAATACAAATATGCAGGTGGTTTCCTTATTTGGGCACAGGGTAATATTTCTGTAGCACATCCATACCTCATTATTCATTCGTAATAAAACCTGAAGCCCCAGCTGGATAATCAGGTCATTCCACCATGTAGCCCAACCTATAGTCAACTTTCTCTCCTGCTGCCCTTCCTTGTATGTCTCCACTCAAGCAAGTCCGTCCATCACTAGACTTCTGCTACTAGGGAAATATTTGATATGTTATAAACTAATAGCCAGTTTGGACTATTCTGGATAATTTTAGATATATTAGAAAGTCAGTTCCATTAACATCTCTTCTGGATAAAGTTTAGTGATAATCTATGGACTGCTAGAACCTCTTGTTTTGTTTTGTTTTGTTTTTACCAACTAGCTGCTTCCCACTTACCCTGTTCCAGGGACAGCTTTCTCACATGCAGTGAGGTCCAACTGCCATCTTCAGCAAACTCCTTCACTACTCAGATGGGGCAAGTTGTATTCTATTCATCGACATGCTCTTTTTCAGAATTAGAATGTATCCCAAATGGATGTGAACATCTATATAAATATTGTATGTGTTATTTCCCACCATGACATCCTCAAATGATCCTTTCCTTTTATATAGAGTTGACTACGTCAGAAACCAACCAAAGCAGACTACACGTGCTCTACTAGAGTAGAAAACACATTGGGTCTTCTTATCATCTTAAATATTATAAAAAAACTTGGGCACAAACAGACAAAAGCCTCATATATACGTATAAAACATTTAAAAAAGAAAAAATTGATTCACTGTCTTAAATGTACTAATTTCAATGAGTCATTTGTTCAGAAAAGAGAAGAAGCTGTATTTATGAAGGATAATGTGCACTTACCACATCACATGAAAGGAAAACAGTCTGATAGCAGCAGAAGTTCAGTGTGCTTGGACTATGGTGAATGCTGGGAAGAGTAGTTTGGGAGGAGTGTGGGAGGTGGCCAGACACAAATCATATGTAACCATTTATATAGAGAAGAAATTCAGATTATATTCTGTTGTGTCAATGCAAAAGATGAGACATATAAAGGACCAATGTTTTCATCAAAAGTTTAATCAAAGTAGTTAAATCTTTAAAAATTAGTCATTCCTTTAAAGCAGCTGTTTCTAGTTATCAGAAAAATGATCTAAATGAAATAACTCAGAATTGGAGATTCTGGTTAAATGAGGCCTTGAAGATGATGAATTTCTTGATAGGATAGTTTAAGGTTTGGAGGTAATTCTGGAAGCAGATATGTTAGTATAATCATTGTTTTTGTTGTTTTTTTAATCCCTGTTACTCTTCTAATAGAACCCTTTTGTCTCAACTTTCACAGTCTGTTCAAACAGGTACCAGAACCACAACTAACCCCATCTCCAAACAAACACAAACAAAGAAGCAAACACATACACAAAACAAAACAATAACAGCAAAAGAAAGACTGAAATGAGAATCAGGTGGCTCCTGGCATTTTGGACTTGGCGTTATGAAACGACACACTTTAGGCTAAACCTCAGCGGTGGCATTGGATGGGGGGCAGGACCACTCCCTGGAATGGGTCATGGATACCTCTTAGTTTTGTTGAGTAGTGGCTTTGGACCATGGTGAAGGGTAAGAGTGATTGTAACTATTACTTATCTCACAGTGATAACAGACAGGAGCAGTATTTATGACTGCTACCACCCAGCTTCACTTTGACCTTCTGATTTTGTGTCAGGTAACATGACATAGGGCAATATGTCCCAAGACGTGTCCATGCAAAGTGACACTCAAGATAATTTGGGATCATATGAGGACAAATTTTTTATTTTGATAGAAATATATGTACTTCAATGTAATTATAAAAAATAAGTAACAACCTAAACTAAGAATTTCATAGACATTATGGGTGTAGCAAAGTCCAAGCAAATCTATTTAAATGGAAATAGTACCTAATATGACAAAAAATGTCAATGTCATAGCTAAATGATGGAAGATTGAGGAATGCTAGCATTAACCTAACAAAGACCCTGAAATTGAAACTCTGGTTCTGTGATTTCCTAGCTGTGTGACTTTGGCAAAAATCACTTTAATCTTTGAGTGAACATTTCTTATACAATAGGGAAAATAATGCACATTCCATCATTATTTTATGGTAATTAAATGAAATGATTAATTTATAGACACTAACATAATGTCTCTCTAGAGTAAGTGCCCCAAATTAACAGGCACCATTCCTGGTTTCTATCACCATGGACTCCTTGAGAGCAAAACTGTGTCTTCTATACTATTACATTCTTAGAAGCTAGTCTGGTGCTTAGCAGTCAATGAATGTTTTTGAATGGATAAAAGAATGGATAATAAGTGAATGAGTTTTCTGAATTTGAATTTCTTAATAAGTTAAATTAATTGGACTTTTTCTCAACTTGTATTCAACCCAGAGCAGTAAATTATTTTTAGATGCTGACTACATACTAACCATTCTTTTAGGTGAGATAATCATCACCTTCAAAGACTTCACAACATATGCTGCAAAGTAACTCCAACGCAGATAAGAGAACAGTAGGCAGGTCAAGTGTATTTGAGCAGTTACTAAGTATTTAATATTTCGGGCATAATTTGAATTTTCCCAGTCTCCATAAGCTTATTGATAGCAAAGAGGTAATTTAGCAGCAACACTTAAATTCGGCTTCTTCTTCTTCGTTATAGTGGGTGCCCCAGGCATCCAGACCTCAGAGGAGTGGAATTGATTATGTGCTCCCCCACCTCCCAGAAAACTAGTTATATTCGAGATTAGTCAATATTATCTCAAATGTGTTTGTAAAAAACTTTGTTCCCAAGTAAGTTCTGTGTTTGCTCTGTAGGGCCGGGCAGTCTCTCTGCTGGGCGGTGGGTGGCCTGGCAGTGTTTCACTCTACAGCACTTCATTGCTGTTCCAACAGACACCATGTTATCAGTGGCTGCTTTTCCAGACTTAACAGTTCCCCGTCAGTTGCCACATTTCTTCCAGATGCAAAGAGCTCAATTACTACTCCATCAAGCGGTACCACAGACAAGTACCAAGTTGGGAAGCAATCTGTGGCAGAATGAGCAAGGGGAAGGTGACTTTCTTTCCTCTGATTTACACTATTAGAGAATTCCAAGAAATGCTGTTTAGCTAATGTTTTACAGTCTTCAGTTGTCACAGTTACTGAAGTCCCAGAGAACAGTTAAAGAGATGGTCAATGTGCTATGTTTGAAACAACTTTGACCTCTGAAATCTAGGGTTTTGTTGCTAGTGCAAGTTTATTTGTTGTGCATTGCCATATGGATTTGCCACTGGCTCTTCAAATTTAATATTTCTTAAATTTAACTCATGATATTATCCTTCAAATTTACCCTCACTCCTAATCTCTTATCCTGTTTTTTCTTTTTTGTTTTTTGTTTTGGCCAGTTCTTGATTTATCTTTTTTTATTTTGATTTTTCCTAGGTTTTAATTCTCCCAGAAAGCTCTAAAGTCCCCTGCTCAATAGACTCTGATAGGTTATCTCACATGACTGAACTTCAGCCCTGACACAGCCTAGGCTCAATTTGTGATCCCTGTTCTCCTGGAGCATTGTATGTGGGGCTGAAAGCGACAAGCGTTGGCTTTGCAGAGGGAGGCAGTGTTCACATAATGGAACTTAGTTTTGATCCTCCAAGTTATTGGGAGCTATTGAAGCAGGGAAGTAACTCATCAGAATTTAATATTAGATCCTTCTGACAGGTTTAGGGTGGATGGATTGGAAAGGACTGGAAACAAAGACTGTGACAATCATATAGGTGAGATAAAATGAGAATCTGAAGAGATCTGTTTATTATGTACAGATGAGCTAAAATGAGCAAAATTTGGTACTAACTCAATAAAAGAAGTGAAGTGAATTGTGAAGTTGAAGGTGACTTTCATCTTTCTGGTTTCCAAGCTGAAGTCAGTACAGTACAGTGGTTAAATGCTCCAAAGGCAGGACACCTGGTTTTACTACTTACTAGCTGTGTGACCTTGGGCGAGTTACTTAAGACTGCCATCGGATAATGGTAGTAATGACTTCATAGGATTTTTGTGAACATTCAGTGAGTTAATATTTGTGAACTCGGAACAATGCTTGGCACACAGTGAACATTCAGATAGTTTTAGTGATTGCTGTCATAGTTTGTAGTTAATGTAATACTTATTATTTTAATATTATCAAATGAGTGATAGTGGTGCCACAACTGGAATGGGCAATAAAAGAGGCAAAGCAAATTTACAAACTAAGGGGGTGCTTTGATTCCGGTTTACTGAGCCCTCTGTACCAGTCATATATCCAGGTAGCGGCGCACAGCCAGAAGATGAGTCTGCAGTTCCAGCAAGGGTTCTGGCTAGAAGAACATGCGTAGGTGAGATTGGCTTCTATAAAAATGAGCTGGGTCGAGCTACTAAACAGAAACCAGTGTGTTCAGGAATAAATGAAATGAGAATGTGATGACAAGATGTCTAGCATATTCTTTCAAGAAGTTGTAGATGAGAAGGAAAAAAAAAATAGTATGGAAGTAAACAGAGGGAGAACCTTTTCAAGATAGTTTTTAAATAAAATTTTAAAATCTTTTAAATAAAAAATGGAATCAATTTAATGTGTTTATAGACTGAATTTATACAAAGCCAGAAGAGGGCAAGGAAAGGAAAATACTTAAAAATAGAAATCACAATGGCAACTAATATTAATGATTTACTAACAGAAAAAGTTGTGTTCATTTTTTGTCAGCCACTGTTCTAAGAACTTACGTGCATTATCTTACTGGAGCCTCAGAACCAAGGAAAATGGGTACTAGGTGAGGTTGCTTAGGGTGCATGGCCTTGAACCCGGGACTGCCTGGTACTCAGGCACTCATGTCTCTAAGCTCTGTACTATTTTGTTTCCCATACTTGGAATAAAAGGGATAATGAACAGTGATCCTAAAAACAGTAGTAGACATTAGAATTGAGAACACAAATGGGAAAATAAAGTGCATCAAATAGTTGGGGATATGTTTTAAGAATCTTTGGGTTAGGCTAGAAAGGAATGAGTAGGAGATTATAGAAAGTAGATTTCTCATAACTGCCTCTGTGAAAATATAAATAACATTTTTTGTGTTAATAATGTCTGAATCCTAATATTCAGTTGTCAAACATCCAGTCATCAAGTGAGTTTAATTAACTTACTGCTTTATAAAATGCCTAAATCTGTTGATTGTCCTGAGGAAGTTCTAAGGCTCCCTTGGCAAGAAGGATTGAAAGTGATATTTAAAAGTAATTATCGTAGATGTGAGTCTCTTTACCTACACTAATTTTATGCAGAAAATAGAGTGAGATTTACTGGTATGTCTTTTTGTTTGTTTGTTGTCCACAAAAGTTTGAGTGTGGTTAATGGGGTAGTTGTTAGCAGAAACCTTTTTCTTACAGCAGTGTTGGGGTTTTAAAATCTTTCGCACTTAAATTATCTGCCCCCCCCACCTTGTTTTTAGCTATGCGGTATTTACTCAAGAGAAAAAAAGGAATCCCTATTGATTCATACCAGCCTTATAAAACAGAGTATGTGCTTCTACTTTTTATACGCAAATGAAATAGAATGATTATAAACAATGAAGTTGCCAACGTGATATTGCTAATCAGCTTGTTTAAACAAAACCCAAATCGTGTGCCAAATACCTGCCAGCTTGTTAAACAGTTTGTGTTCTTTGTATGTGGCTAAATTTTATTCCCCAGAGATTTGATGCTATGAAGCTGGAATTCAATTTGTATGTGGTTAGGATGATATTAGGTCCTAGAAACACTGCCAGGACGTATCTTTCCAAACAGGTGGGAGAATGATGTGGAGTAGAACAAGTCTACAGTGATGTTTGAAGAGATGCATAAATAGATTTATTTTTATAATGTCCTTTCAGAAATCTCCTCAACCTTTTTCATTTACTCAAGTGAATTGCAAGGTTAAGAGGTTCTCATTACATACATTGTATTTTCTTTTGCTTTATACAATATAAAGGACATCTTTTACGATCTGTAAATCTTTATTTTTCAGAACACTTTTACATACATTTCATGAATCCATACTTGGTTTGTTAAATTTTTCCCCTCTTTGTTAAAAAGACATTTATCAATTAAAGAAACTTATGGCACAAAAAATTTCTTTTGGAAATGCTGAAAAAATAAATTATTTCTCTGCTTTAAAATATACAGCACTGAGCTGTTTATGTGGAATGGAGATAAATACCTTACCAAATGTCTGAAATGTTGGCTAATCTGCATGTCTGTGGTGGAGATTAGGTCATTCTAGAAAACTGTACTCAGATAAGAACATACGACTATTTTTATTTATCCCTTTTAAAATTATTACTATTTCGGTAGATTCTGGAACTTTACTGATTTTTTTTTTCCTGGCTATCCTGCCTCACAATGTCTGTTAAGTAAGAAGTCAGTGCATCTCTACAAATATTTTATATTTTTAAAAGTAAGCATATGACGTTTCAATTAAATTTGCCTGTATTAAGCATTTTATCTTAGTTAATTGCTAGTGAGGTTTCACATCTTGTATCATGCAACAAATAAGCCTCGTCAGAAAAACTCGAAACTATTCCAATCAAGTCTGTATTCTGATTAATGCAGTATTTCTGTACTAGCCTTGGAAAAATTGACAGAGTAGAAGAAAAAAATGCTTAACTTTTGGGAAAGATATCATGGAAAGAAACTGTGTTAATGCCATCTTTCATAGTTAGGTCAACCTTCAGCCCTACATATACTCAGCTGTCTTTTTTCTACTTAAGTCTATTTTACTTTCCATGGCCTGTCTTAAGTTAGTGGGACTGGAGAGGAAACTGCACCTGCCCCGTAACAGAAACATAGTGTATGCCCACTTAATAAAGTTCATAGGTCTTGTTTACTACAGGTTAACCCCAGTTAACGTCTACGGTATTCCTTTTTTTTTTTTTTTTTAAGATTTTATTTATTTATTTGAGAGAGAGAGAGCACAGGCAGGGGGAGAGGCAGAGGGAGAGGGAAAAGCAGTCTCCCCGCTGAGCAGGGAGCTCGATGTGGGGCTCAATCCTAGGACCCTGGGATCATGACCTGAGTTGAAGGCTGACGTTTTTAAGCGACTGAGCCACCCAGGTGCCCCATCTATGGTGTTCTTGTTTATTAAACTGAAATCTTTCTGACCAGACTGTCTTTGATTGGACCTAGATCTGCTGACCTACTGCTGCTGTCTATAACTAGTACTCTGTTGTCTCTGAGGAAATGCCAGTGTCTGAAAGGCGTAAGAAAAAAAATACCATAGGAGCGCCTGGGTAGCTCAGTCGTTGGGCATCTGCCTTCGGCTCAGGGCGTGATCCCGGTGTTATGGGATCAAGCCCCGCATCAGGCTCCTCCTCTGGGAGCTTGCTTCTTCCTCTCCCACTTCCCCTGCTTGTGTTCCCTCTCTTGCTGGCTGTCTCTGTCTCTGTCAAATAAATAAAATAAAATCTTTAAAAAAAATACTATAGCTTGTCTTATATATTTCCTTAAAGACAATGAAGTGCTAATATAGACTGTAGTTTATTGAAATGATACTATAATCAGCATAACTTTAGTCCTGTGCAGAATAATATATATTATATATTATATATATAATCCTATAACCAAGGATGAAAATTTTAAGAAATAAGAGTTTAAATTAAGTTCTGAGAAAGTAAGACCTATAAACAAAGTATCTGTAGAAATCTATAGAAGTATCTGTAGAATTCTCTTTAGTCTCTGCCCCTCTCTTCTCTGTTCTTTTGTTCCCCTCAATTCTCTGACGTCTATAAGACTGATTCCCTGTCGCTGTCCATCTGTCCCACTGTAATCACCAGTGCATAAATAATCTTGGCCCTTCCATCCAGAACAACAGTCTAATTTCTGTTTGGCTATAACAGAGCAATGCCATCTACTTTCTGATCTGAAAAACCAGAAACTGACCCATGCACATTTGTTTGTTATTGGAAACATATAATGTCTTTTCTCAGGTCATTTTTCCTTAAGTTGTAGCATTTTTTTTTTTTTGGAAAACCCTCCTTGCCTCTGTTGTCTGCACACTATTACTGAATTTAACAGACTTGCAAAATTATATATATACAATTGTGTGTTAAATTGTGTATTAAGTTGTATATATACAACGATAGGTTGTATATATAAGTGACAGATTTTAGAACCCCAGGAAAGGCCCAAATTGTGTAACGGTGTGAGCACGGGCCAGGTACTCACCTGCCTGGGCAGGTACTGCCTCTTCCATTTTAGACCAAACCCTTCTCTGAGCCACCTTTCTTAGGTTAAGAATTAAATAAGTTAATAAGTGTGAAGCATATAGAACAGTATCTAGAACATAGGGACCAATAAGTGTCAGCTTTCAATTCCTGTGGATAGTTATGCACATATGAGGTTAGCCCATGGACTTTGCCTCAACAGGCACCTAAAACACCAGTGCACACCATAACTCTATGACAAAGCTCAGAAAGAACATATATTGAATTCATCTGAATCACAGATATACATATGTATTTTTTTCCTAAAAGAGCATATCTGTTTGTAAGGCGAATAATTGGTTCAGTAAATTCCCCATTATAATCACCATAACCTTGTGAAAGAATTATATCTCAAAAAGCCCGTAGGAAATTTTAGAAGTGATGGTAAGCGATTACTTCTCATACTTTTAGCTGGAATATCCTTTATCAGTGGCTTACTCATGCACTCAGATTTCTCTTCAGTGTCTTTCATATATTATGTGAAATATAGCATGAAAACGTCAGTTCTGATAGTGGTAAAGAAAGCAGTGAATTGTCATAATGTGATAAGGACATTGAGGTCCCTTGCCCATTTTCCTGAATTTAAAGTGTATTCTATATTTTGGTAGTTTTAGAGGCTGTGACGTATTTATTTGCTTAAAAGTAACTGTGGTGAAACCATTGAATACTCCATATAGATCTTTATATTCAGAGCCATCTGCACCCTATCATACTCTACTTTCCCAGTTCTTTTCCCTGTTCTTCCCCTGCGGGTATACAGTTCTACCACCCAACAAGTTTATTTCCCTCCAAACATGTCCTTTTGTCTTGTCTTTGCTCTTCTATTTCTTTTTTTTTTTTTAAATATAAGATTTATTTATTTATTTATTTGTCAGAGAGAGAGACAGCCAGCGAGAGAGGGAACACAGCAGGGGGAATGGGAGAGGAAGAAGCAGGCTTCCAGCAGAGGAGCCTGATGTGGGGCTCGATCCCAGAAGGGCAGGATCATGCCCTGAGCCGAAGGCAGACGCTTAACGACTGAGCCACCCAGGCGCCCCTGCTCTTCTATTTCTTTGGCTATCTTAGCCTGTCTTTGGCTGACAATATCCAGCTCCCTTCCTCATAAATCTAGATTAAGAAAAATTAAGAAACCAGTGGCTGGAGAAGGAAAGGAAGCAGAAAATATAGATTATTCTTTTAGAAGTATGTTAGTAAAAAAAAAAAAAAAAGAGAGAGAGAGAGAGAATAACATTGAGAGTCCTGAAGAGAGATTTCCTTTACCTTTTTTTTTTTTTTAATCCTTATGGATATGTAGAAAGAACTTTGCTTAACACTGAGAAAAGTAAATTAATATAGAGGAATAAAAAATAGTTTGTACTGGGAAAATGGGAAAGCTTGAGTGAGAAAATCTGGAGGAAGTGAAAATAAGCTGAATCAAGGGTAAAGATGGGTGTCTATCTAGAATTAGAAGGCAGATGATAAGGCTTCAGAGAGATACAGGAGAGTTATTCTTCTGCTATGTGGGGTAAGGAGGAACATAGAGATGAAGATATAGAGGAAAGGTGAAGGATTTGAGTGAACTTATTAGGATGGTCTGTATCTTCTCAGTAACATAACTGGTGAAAATGAGAAATGCAGGGTTGGGGTTGGACCCTTAAGAAGAGTAGAAAAGTTCTGGAAGAGCTATCATGGGAAATAAGATAGGTTGTCAGCTGAATTTAAGGAATGCAAAGTTAAATTGAAGACCTAGTTGAGATTAGATACATGTAGAGATGATGCAAGTGGCACTTAAGGAATCTCCTATTTTGTTCATTTCTAAGAATGCGGTTACATTCTAGGGTTCGGTTCATGATAGATACAGCAGATAACAGGCATAATTAAATGTCAGTGTTATTGTTGGCAAAAGATCAAACATTCCTGAAATTGCAGAAGCAGCATGCCTTTCTTCAAGCCTTTCATTTTAATAAAAAGGATAAATATTGGTTGCCAAAACCATCTAGTGTAATACCAGACCTGCCTGTCCTAGATAGAACTATATCTGCAGATGTGCTAAGCATTTTTGGAGATTTCAGTTAATTCTAACTTCTTCTGTTTTGTAAAATATTGATATACATGGTTTTATATTATTGGAGTTGTCAGTTAAGAACTAAGACTACAGGATTAAGTGGTTATGCCATTTTAGATGTAATGATACAAATTAGATAAGGCTCACCCAGTTTTTGTTATAGATAGGAGAGCATAGAACTATTGTCTTTATTTTTTTTTTAAGTTTTAATTTAAATTCCAGTTAGTTAGCATTAGTTTCAGGGTTACAGTTTAGTGGTTCAACACTTGCATACAGCAGATTCAAGGAGAAGCTAGAGGTGGGATGGATGACAGTGAAGTCAGAAGTGGTGCAGGCATTGTGGGGACAGGAAAGCTAGCAGTTTTGTCTTAGAAAGAAGAAAGAAAATGCACCCTCTTCTTGGCCTGTATTCCTGATTACATAATAATAGAGTAATAGTAATTGCTGTAAAAAATTGACCACAACATTTATAATTGCTCAAACAGCTACACGTTTATTTCTTGCTTACAAAACAGTCCTGAGCTATTCTAGGTTAGTGTAATGTAAAGGATAGTCTATTCCGCTTAGTCATTCAGGGACCCAGGTTAATGGAGTCTCTGTCATCTTCAAGATGTGGCTTCCAAGGTTGTGTAGCTATCTCCTTCCAAGGGGAGAATGAGAAAGATCATGGAAGTTGACATGGGAAGTTTGATGGGCCAGTTCTAGAAGTGTTGCACATTGATTATGCTAATGTTTCGTTATCCAGAACTCTGTCATTATTCAGAACTCTGCCAAACCTATTTGCAAAAAGCAAGCTGAGAATGTAATCTAGTTGTGTGCCTGGGGAAAAGAGGTCTGGAACAACTCGGTTTCATACTCAGTACCATACTAACTGCTGAGTACGAGGTGTGGTAACAGCTGCTATGCTGACCTAAAAGGGAAAGCTATCTGCTACCTAACCCCCATCTCTATTTCATGATTGGGAACACCTGGCTGCTTTCCTCATTGTTCTTGTTTGAAGACATATTAAAATTAAGAAATCAGCAGCTAACTTTATTATCTAATAAATAGAGACTGTTGAATATAATTAGAATTCACCTACTAATGTCATTATTATAAATGACCCTTAATGATGACAATTAGGCAGTATGGAAAATTCTTGTTTTTCCAAGGACACAAAGTTTTATTCCCAGCATGATTGGCAACTGTAGAAGTAATGAGTGCATTTTGACTGGGGAGAAGGAGAATATTGATTTGTATGATTTTTAAAATTTTTTAAATGCTGCAATACTATTTATGCAATATATAAAAACTTACTTTTTTAATGAAAAGTACAAATTTCTCAAATGTGTTTAAATGCATATGTGAAGATACGCTAATGTATATGTTATCATTAAATGGCTGCTATGGAATTTTCTAAATTCAGATTAAACTTTCCTTATAATCCTAACTTGACTTTGATTGTGGGTTCCCATCAGCAAGTATACCCAGGTGCATTCTTTTAAAAAATTATCATCATTATTGGCCTTTGTTACTATATGGTCTGTGCTGTGTCTTAAACTATTGTTTATTTTTTCTCATATTTGAGAGTTGAGTTTGTGTGACATATCTTAAAACATGGAAATGTTAATTAAGACACATGAGAATATTCCAGAACCCCTGTATTGTCTAAGGATTAAATGAAAAATCACTTATATTAAGTCTTGGCCTCACCAGTTAACATAGGCTTCAGAGTTTCAAAGAATAAAGGTTTTGCCAAAGGAAAGGTTTTTGGGGTAAAACAAGAATTCAAATCAGATTTAAAATTATTATCCTCGTCTCTCCTAATACTTCCCAACATGTAATCATACAAACTCCTTATAACTGTAGATATCACTACATGAAATTATAGCCGGAATAATTATAAGGAGAGAATTATACAAATTTTATAGATACATTCAGTTGTCTCCTACTGAGGGACAGACAATTGTGTGTTCTATGTGTATGTCTTTGTGCGTGTACTATGTGTGTGTGTTTAGTATACATGTAAGACTGAATTTTCTAGTTTCCCTTTGTCCCAGTACCAGTTTCTTAAAGTGATATTTATTGAATGGGTTTATGCCACAGTCAGTTTTGATAACATTTCTATAGATAATTAGATAAACACATGGGCTCCTCTGTTTCACACAAGAGTGTGAAGCATTGATTTAGTCACTTACAATACTGACCAAAATATTTTCATCCTAAGTAAGTTGTTCTTGAACTTCAGTATACACAAAAATTAACTTGACAGCTTATTAAAAGTGAAAATTTCTAATGAAATAAAATCAGAGGAGGAGGGGCGCCTGGGTAGCGCAGTCGTTAAGCGTCTGCCTTCGGCTCAGGGTGTGATCCTGCCCTTCTGGGATCCAGTCCCACATCGGGCTCTCCCGCTGGGAGCCTGCTTCTTCCTCTCCCACTCCCCTGCTGTGTTCCCTCTCTCGCTGGCTGTCTCTCTGTCACATAAATAAATAAAATCTTTAAAAAAAAAAATTAGAGGAGGAGCATGAGTACGCATTTATAACAAGTATTCCCTCCAAGGCGCTTGATCCATTGATCACATGTCAAGGGACACGGCCTTAAAGGAGTGCAACAAGGAGTATTTCAATGTTTGACCCTTTTATTATGCGTCTTATATCAGGGTTTAGGCAAATGATGTTTCTGAAACAAATATTCGTGCCCTTGAGATTCATATTTAATCTGAATTCTATAGTGACACCTGGAGACCCTGATCAGTAACCCACCCTGTTTTGCTTTTGAGCATGAAACATCTAAGCTTTAGACAGGGGCTGACAAACTATGGCTTGTGAGCCAAATTGGACCTGCTGCCTGTTTTTGGTGGGTCTGTGAACTAGGAATTTTTGCATTTTGAAATGTAAAAACTAGGTTTTTACATTTTGAAATGGTTGAAAAAAATCAGAAGAAGAAGAATATTTCATGACACATGTAAATTGTATTCAAATTGCAGTGCCCATATATAAAGTTTTCTTAGAATATAGCCTTGCTCATCTGTTTACATATTATCTATGGCTGTTTATGCAGTATAGTGACAAAGTTGTGTAGCCATCACAGAGACTGTATATTGTGCCCTCATTACTTTTCGTTGTTGTTCAGCATACTGCCAATCACAGTGACAGAGTTTTAATGCTGTAGTCTATTTATTATTATTTTTTATTTTTTTAAAGATTTTATGTATTCATTTGAGACAGAGAGAGACAGAGAGAGACAGCATGAGCAGGGGGATAGGGGCAGAGGGAGAGGGAGAAGCAGACTCCCTGCTGAGCAGAGAGCCCGATATGACGCTTGATCCCAGGACCCTGAGATCATGACCCAAACCAAAGGCAGACATTCAACCATCTGAGCCACGCAGGCATCTCTTAATGCTGTAGCCTTTCAAGTGCTACATATGGTCATATGGCAGCATTGATAAAGCATTGTCTTTGTTATGCAGTGGTTCTATAGTTGTGCTGAAGTGATACAACATATGTCAACGTCACTAAACTAAGTATCCTCAACGATATTCCCAACTCATAAGAAAACAATAGAAAATTTAGAAAACTGAAATGGAATATCTCCTCATAGCAGAATTTCTTCACCAAAGTAAAAAATGAAAATGAACCTGCAACCAAAGTAAATTTCTGAGTCACTCTTGTTAGTCAAGCAACGGAAGCTATTTGCTGTTGTCGAGTTAATTGAACTGTGTTTGAAGTAGCTGAAGAAATTTATCCAGGGAAAATAAACTTGTTTAAGACTATTAGCCTTTTTGTAAGAACAGTTGCTGAAAGAATTGGGGATATTGCAAGCAACATAACAGTCAATTGAAAAACAAAGCAAGTGATTTTGAGTGGTTTCCACGGCTATTGAACCAACAGATGTTGACTGATACTGCTCAGTATTTTGCTTATTTGTGGAGTCAGTGCCAAGTGTAAAGTGACTGAAGAATTAGCCCTTGTGAATAGTCTGCATGGAACAACCATAGGTGATAAATTTTTAAAGAAGTTTAGAAAACACTAATTCAGTACAGCCTGACATGAAATTAACTAAGATATTATAACTAATGGTGTTGATGGTATGTACAGAGCAGAGAAAGGATTAGTTGTGCACATTCACAGTTTGTGAAAATGAAAGTACGTTGAGGTATTACTCATTACTGGATACCTTGTGGAAAATATTTGAATCTATAGTGTATTATTGAACCGATAGTGTTCACTGGTGAACTTTTTTCATCTGTGGCTTTACCCATTGTCAGTTGCATGAGTTTTTGTCAGAAATAAAAACTGAATGTCCTGAGTTGCCCCACCATGCAGCAGTTGAATGGTTTAAGAGTGGTAATGTTTTATTATAGTTTTCTTTTTTTATCAGGGCTGAGGTTTAAGTTTTTGTGATGGGAAAAACCACTTTGAATCACTGTTTCAAATATTAAATGATTTTGGATATCAGCTTTGCTTCAGACTTGATATTTCGTAACGAATTCAACTTAAACTTATAAGCAAAACAATGCTTATATGTGAAATTATAATGCAGTAAGGTCGTTTCAAAAATAACTTACATTATTTGAATGAAGTATTTTATTTTCTCATTGCTGTGTAGCAAATTTCTAGAATCTGGGCAGCTTAAAGCAAAACTCATTTATCAACTCACAGTTCTATATGCTGGAGTCAAGGTGTCAGCCAGGCAAGTTCTCCTGTGGAGGCTCTAGGGGAAAACCCACTTCCAAGTTCACTCTTGCCCTGAGTAGAATTCAGTTCCTTTCAGTTAGAGGACAGAAAATCAAGCAGCCTTGGTGACTTCAGCCAAGAGACACTGTCAGCATGAGGAGGCTGCCCACATTCCTTGCTACATGGCCCTCTCCACCTTCAAGCCAGCAACGGTGCACCAAGTCCTTCTTATCCTTGTCATCTCAGGCTTCGTCTATCTCTGACCTTTAGACCAAATTTGAAGGGTTCATGTGGTCAAGCCTGATCACGGGAGTAAAATCCAGCTTATTCGTTGTCCCAGAGATTCTACAGCATGTGTATACAAGAAGGTGAGGACCTTGGGAGTCATCTTGGAATACTGCCTACTACATACAAGGGATGTCAGGCTGCTTTACACACTTCCTGTGCTGTCAGAAGGCAAAATGAAAAGTGAGATCTTCATTTCCACACATTTGCAGCAATATATTTTATGAACTCAACCTATAGATACAGTAGTGTTTTTCAGACTTTTGTGTAAGGACAGAGGAAATTTTCACACTTAAAAATCCATTTAACTATGTAATTGAGAAGCTTTCACGTAACTTTCAATTGAAAGTGATTACTCTGCAATGTAATAACACGTTGAAAGAAAAATATCAGAAGAAGAGTATAACAGAATTCTATAAATGCCTTCCAAGTAATGAGTACACTTAATTAAAATCGTATATTTTTGTGTATTGATACCAGTATTTGGCAATATCTGAAAAGACATTTTCAAATATAAAATACGTAAAATCTTATTTTTAAAGATTTTATTTATTTGCTTTTCAGAGAGAGAGAGTGAGCACAAGCGAGGGGGAGGGGCAGAGGAAGAGGGAGAAGCAGACTCCCTGCTGAACAGGGAGCCCAGTATAGGGCTCAATCCCAGGACCCCAGGATCATGACCTGAGCAGAAAGCAGAGGTTTAGCCTACTGAGCCACCCAGGCGTCCTTAAAACATGTAAAATCGTATTGCAGATCAGCACTAACAGGTGAACATTTGCAGTTGGTTTTGATGATAGGGAACAAATACATTTGAACCCCACTTAAGCAAAATATTATTTAAAAGAACAAGGAATTCCATTCTTTTTTTTTTATTAATAATGATTTTTTATTATATTATGTTAGTCACCATACAGTACATCCCCGGTTTTCGATGTAAGGCTCGATGATTCATTAGTTGCGTATAACACCCAGTGCACCATGCAATACGTGCCCTCCTTACTACCCATCACCGGTCTATCCCATTCCCCCACCCCCCTCCCCTCTGTAGCCCTCAGTTTGTTTCTCATAGTCCATAGTCTCTCATGTTTCATTCCCCCTTCTGATTACCCCCCCTTTCTTTATCCCTTTCTTCCCCTACTGATCATTCTAGTTCTTATGTTCCATAGATGAGAGAAATCATATGATAGTTGTCTAAAAGAACAAGGAATTCCATTCTTGTTTAGAGAACTGTTTTACAAAAAATTGAACTCTATTATTGTTTGAATTTCATCAATTAATTTTCATTGTTATATAATTCCCTACATCATTTCCTCAATTTAGTGTCTTGACCCACAAAGCCTAAAATATTTATTGTCTGTCTTTTTAAAGGAAAAATTTGCCACTCCTTGCTTTAGAGTCATGCAATTTGCTCTGGGGCCATGTTGGTAGTGATGGTGATAGTCTATATATTTTGTTCCTCATATTCTTCATCAAGAATATCTCTGTGCTCATGGATTGGAAGAACAAATAGTGTTAAAACATTTATGCTATGCAGAGCAATCTACACATTCAATGAAATCCCTATCAAAACACCATCGACATTTTTCACAGAGCTGAAACAAATAATCCTAAAATTACCTGAGAGTCTTACATGCTCTATAATCTTCTCTTCTATCCTTTAAGACTCACTTCCATCATTAACTATTCTATGAATACTTCCTGCCTCTCCTAACAGATTTAGTTGTTCCTACCCCGGCAGGTTCCTGATAACTCTGATATTATTGTATTCCATTTACTCCATACTCTATGTTTACATTTGTCTTCAATGACTTGAACGTGAATTTTCCAAGTACAGACTCCAAGTCTTACTAATGTATATATCCTCTGCTTCTTTCTCTGTGCTTGGAACATAGTAGTTATTTAGAAAATGTTCACTGAATAAAGAAAACCATGAAACATTTTATCCCCTAATATAAGATTTATTTATTATTACTTTTTAATAGGAACCATGATTTCCAGGAGACTCTCTGGTGGATTTACAAAAATTAATCACTCTCATTGTTGGAAGCAGAATAATTTGGATAAGTAAATTTGGCTAGAAAAAGCAAAAAAAGAGTTTAGATTCCAACGACTGATTCCAATTCAGATTACTTTTGTAAAAAAATACCTAATCAGTTCTGCAGTTCTGCTGTGAATGAGGAGATATTCAGTAAAGGCCAAGGACTAGGGTGGTATGTATCTGCTCTATTTATTTTAAAGTAAAAAGCAAGAAAAAAAAGGGTGATATTATAAAATAAAATTCTATGTCAAACTGAGAGTTCTAAGAATTAAGTTTTTGTGAGTTTGTTTTGGTACACATAATATCCACATATAAGTTTTGTCCCCACCTTTTAATCTACGTTTGTATAAAGAGATATGATATTTCTTGCGCTTCATTCCATGTCATTGTAAAGTAGAAAGAACGCAACAGTTAGTTATATCAATTATTAGATGGTTGAATGAAAGAGTGATTGAATCTATCTTCTTCAAGTAAATTAATACCAAACACTGTTTTCCTCTTCACCCATCGGCTATGTTTACTTTCAGTAACTTTGACGTTTGTATAATGACATTCTTAGTGGTCTGATCTCATAATTTCTTGGCTTTCCCAGCTCATTTATGTTCCCCGCCAACTTCAGCAGTTACCCACTGGCAAGGCTGTTCTGTGTGTCATTCAAAACCGCTTCTTATCCGGTATCACTAATTTTGTAAAACAATAAGCTCTCAATTAACACACCTGGTGTCTTTTATCATATCTTTTTATAATGACAATATTTATTTTCACCGATAATCTACCTTCTTCACTTTGACATTTACATTGCCTCTACTTTAGACCATGCCCTAGTTATCATTTATTTGGACTATTATAATTGTGTGACGTCTAAGACATATACAACCTCACTATTACTACAACTCAGTAGCCCACCTTGCCTACTATTGATTTATTTCACAATGCCTCTTAATTCCCACTCTTCTGGTCCTAGGCACAGAAAATAAATTCGAGAGCCCCAAATGTCTCATTCAACTTTCTTTATCTTATCTGGATAGTAATCCCATGATTTCCAACTTTGACTATTTGAAAACTTCATTGATTGGGTCACACATGTTACCGAATTATAATTATCTATACAAATACAAAATTGGAGTAAAAGAGTATTCTCTTATAGTTCAAGAAAGTACCATTGTACATGTCATTTGCCACAACTACTCTTGCTGGGATGAATTAGACTAAGTGACCTTTGGAGGCAAGAATATTTTAGGAATCTGATGAGGGACTTTCTGAAGGTCCAGGTAACACAAATCAGGAACTGTCTATTGTTATCATCCATGAGGGAGAGGTAGTTTAAGCTTGGGACTGTTGGTTCCAAATCAGGAAATCCAGACCCAGTATCCATAGCAATCAGGAATGGTAACTTTACTAGTATATATCCAGGGGGCAGCTACTCACTAGCAAACCCAATTCTTGGCAAGTTTTTCAGTTAAGTTGCTTCATTTATTGCGATTTTCAGTCTGGCTGTTTGATATACATACAAGATTTTCCTGTTAGATTTTAATCGGTTCTCTTTTTGAACTGGCTAGAAAGAAAGGGCTGACCTATCTCTGCTTTATGCTTTTACATTTATGTTGTCTTTGTAGACCACCTAGATAAGAGGTCAGTCCTAGTAGGAAACAGGTATGTTCTTTGTCTTTTTCCTCTTTATGTGAATGTATTCTAGATTGATTCTGCCTTACCGAATATAAGTAAAATGAGTCCAACATTCAACATGATGCCTGGCATTTTCTTTCTTAGATTCAATGTATGTACTATTTACAGTTCAAATTATACTCTTCATAGAGAAATTCAATTGGGAAAGATTGATAGTTGGTATTTTTCTTATGAGGTTTGCAAGGATTCTATTTTAAATTAGTGTAAAATGTTTATTAATAAAATGTCTTTAGCATTTAACATTCTGAAAAGAGACATATGGATCTGTCCAAACAGCTTTCTTTTGATGGAGAGAGTCACTTAGTTTTCACAGTTGTTATACTATAAGCTCTCTCTGTATGATCACTGACAAACAGAAACAATCCAAATCATAGTGTAGTTAAAAGCAAATAACATTTAAGGCTGATACATCATGAGAAAATGCCCTTGAATTAAACTTTTAGTTACCAAAACCAAAAGCACAACATAAAGTTTTGAAATAGATGACTATAAGCATTGTTTTCAAATGTAAAGAAAAACATTTTTAAAGATTAATATGGGGAGCCAGGGTATGGCTTAACTTGCCATCTAATTGTAGAATATCAGCCTTAAAACTGGAAAAGACACACAAAATAAATGTCAACTCTGTTTTTACTATTATAAAAACTATGACTATTAACACTTCCTTTTTCTTTCAATAGCCGGAAAAAGTATGCTAAACCAAAATGAGCCTAATAAATGTTTTAACTAAGGCAAATATATTCCTGTAGCCAAATCCTTTTACATTTAGATATCAGTCAGTAGCTAGAAAAATTCATTTTTCTTTTTAGAGTTTAGCTGTTTTACTCTTCCACATGTTTTATATTTGTTAAAGGATGTGGCTCTTCTGAAAGACATTTTGACTTACAGGCTCTCTGTTGTGTGGATAAATGAAAGCAAATGATGCTGTTGTAAAGCATAAGGACAGAAACAATGTTGCCAAGTTTGCAACAAGTATAAGCCTGTAATGCATGTAAATAATCTGTTAAATATCAGGGTTGTCAGAAGGACTGTTATATATTTCTGCCCTTCTCATTCATAGTTTGATATAAATCACTCCTCCTATGACTAAGAAACTTTATGGAGCAAGTTTCTTCCCGAGTTAAGTTGCTTCCTCAATCTGCATGGGTCCGTGTTTCACCTTACCCCCAGTAGTTCAGATCCGGACAGTCTGATTCAACAAAGGCCCATGGTGTTGTGTCCTTTGTAAGCTAGATAAAATGTAACACAAACACAGACTGGGTCCTTGGGGTCATTAGGCACAGGGTCGAACAGACTGGCTGATCAAGAAGTTTGTTTTGCTAAGTCAACACTTCATGCAGTGATCCAGATTTCGTTCTGGAATGTTGGTGGCAACGTGCAAAAATCTTGGTATATTGTTTAAATATTGTATTAGCTTAAGGCATATCTGAGGAAGATAGAAAGATAGAGAAGGAGTTTGAGCCAACATGTCATGGGGACTCTCATTTTACTTAAAATTCTTTTAGCCTAATAAAACTTTTGCTTAAATACTATGAATATATTTCAACATAGAGCAGAGCGTAATAACTAAAGGCATGGGCTCTGGGGCGGGCTTAGCGCTGTGTGACCTCAGGCCAGTGGCTTCATGTCTGTATGCCTCAACTTCTTCATCTCTAAAGTGGGAATAATAGTAGCCCCTACTATCTAATGTAGAAATTAAATGAATTAATACATGGAAAGTCCCTCTGACAACTGTTAAGCACCTGACGATGAATGTTTGCAGCTATCACAGCTGTTATTCAGCCAGGGCACACTGGAACCTGAATACTTATTATTTATGGCTACCTGTATACAATAAGTAGTGCCCGGCTGTCTGACTTCTCATATCTCTGAGAAGCAATTAAAATCAGTGGCTATTCGGCAGCTATCAAATCCATCTGAATGCCAGCTGGAGAGACTGACCTCAGAATGGTGAGGAAGATATATCAAGATTGAATTACATAAGACAGTGGTGATAACTGTGCAGCTGAAAGACACTCAGAGGAGTTGGAAGTTGAGGCTTAAACGGGGAAGAAAACTCTGTAAATGGTTTTCTCCAGAATCGAAACATCAGAAGAACGTGAGCTGGGAGAGCATTTTATTGGAGCCTCATTACTTGAGGCTCAGGGTGGGGGTAGATGAGGTTGTTTTCCATTGGCCAGGATGGTTGAGGAAAAGAGATTTAACTTTGTCCAAAGAAAGCAACATGCAGAAACCAGGAAAGGAAATTAGGTTTCTTAGGGATTCCAGAAAGAGACAAACTTGGGACTGAAAGAAGGAAGCTCAAGTAAACGCATGGAGAAGTGGATTCTGATCGCAGCTCTGACGCTAAGCTGCTGAGCAATTAGGACAATAACAGTCTCTCTGAGCACTGACTTTCTTACTTTTAAAATAATTATGTTGAAATATCAAGCATTACAGATTGATGGCTTGGGAACAAATTTGAAGAACTGAAGTGAGATTTTGTGTGTGTGTGTGTGTGTGTGATGTCTAAAAGATCTGGAATAAAAGCTCTATAGGGGCATTTTTCTGTTTCCTGATTTTATCAGGGCTCCCCTACCCCATCCTTTGTCCCCCTTCCTCATGCCCTTGCTTGCCCCTGATAAGCATTTGGATTTAAGACCTCTGTACCTCTCTTTCTATTGTCTTTTTTTTTTTTAAATCTCTGTCAGGCTGTACACATAATGATAGAATGAATAATAATACTGGCTGTTATTTGGATCCTTTTATGTGCCTGAGACTAACCTTCAGAATAACCTTACAAGGTTATATTGTAACATTTTATTTACTTCACAGATGAAAAAACAGACTGAAGGATGCTAAATGGCTTGTGTAAGGCTGCATAGCTTGTGAGTAGCAGGGCCCAGGTCCTAATTTTCCCCTAACTGCAGCCAAGACTGAACGTCTTCCCATTATACCATACTTCCTTCAACTATTATTTGCCATCGCTATTTTCAAAATTATAGAACTAAAAAGTAGAAATATGGGGGTGCCTGGGTGGCACAGCGGTTAAGCGCCTGCCTTCGGCTCAGGGCGTGATCCTGGCGTTATGGGATCGAGCCCCACATCAGGCTCTTCTGCTATGAGCCTGCTTCTTCCTCTCCCACTCCCCCTGCTTGTGTTCCCTCTCTCGCTGGCTGTCTCTAAAAAAAAAAAAAAAAAAAAAAAAAAAGTAGAAATATTTAGTCATCTGGGAGATGTTCTCATCTAGACTAATATATTTTCTAATTATGCCAGAAAAATCAGTCGTTACTTTTCATCAAGAAGAGGCTACTTCAAGATTGGACCCTGCCAGTAGTCTCGAAAGATATTTCTTCAATCAGACATTATAGAACACAAGTTCTGTGAATTGATTCTCTTCTTTTAGAATAGATTAAAATGTGAAGTTGGAATCATCATCCCAATGTTTACAGTTTTAACCTTTGCTTAACATTTCTAAAATGGAGGATCCCCTGTGGCTAAGTTCTAATGTTAGGAATGAGGAGGCAATATTCAGCTAGTTCAAAATGTCATTCAAAAACTTCTCAAGAGGTGGGGGCACCTGTGTGGCATAGTCGGTTGGGCGTCGGACTCTTGGTTTCAGCTCAGGTCCTGATCTCGGGGTCATGGGATTGAGCCCTGTGTTGGGCTCCATGCTCAGCGCAGAGTCTGCTTGGGTTCTCTCTCTCCCTCTGCCTCTGTCCCCTCCCTACCCTCTCTCATTCTTCTGAAAAAGTAAATGAATAAATCTTTAAAAAAAATTCTCAGGAGTTTAATTAAGCCAACTTTCTGGGAGGCTCACACATGCCGAGGCTGTGGTTCTGAGACAACCACACTTCTTGAAAATGACAGGTAAAAGTCTCTGGCAACACGCCCCATTTGTGTATTTAAGGCACTTGGTGATTTCTTAATAGTCATGCTGTCCTCAGAACCATCATCTGCCAATATCTGCTCCTTAAGTACTACCTGAATTATGACTGTTGAGCACACTGAGAAAAACACCTACGTTTGTACAACTGTTAATATTACAAACCCAGGACAGCCGGGATAGAGTAGATTAGCTTCATTTAACCCCATGCATCAACAAAAACTTCAGTTAAGTACTAAGTCCTAAATCTAGGTTATATGTAATAACAGAAAGTGTGACAGACCAACTGACAATGGCAACCTTCATTTCTTAGCCACCAGCTTGAGTTTGTAGTAATGTCTGTATGAAAAATCTTGTTTTGACTTGAGCAAATTAAATATGTACATCAGTAGTGGTGACTGACTATGTGATCCATACTTAACAATTTTCAGTTACTTTCTTCACTAAAATGAGTGTAAACTTTTAAATCAACAACGAAATATATTAAAAAGTCCAAAGACTTTTTAAAAAAAATCAGATATAGAAATGATTTGGAATGATTTGTCCTTCTATAATAATTGGATTAATTTAACAGATCTGTGAATAGTTTGTCCTAAAATGATCCATTGACCATTAGCTTTTACAAAAATGGTACCAAAAGTTCTGCTATGTTTGTATATACGAAGACTATTTTTCACAGGCTGACCAATATTGCACTTCAAACCTGCAAATGAAAACTTTCTTGTGTCTCCATTTCCTCATCTTTCCATAGCTAGGTATCCTATCAAAGGGGGTTCCTTTCATCCATTTATTCTTTGAGTGCCTATGGTGGGCCAAGCACTGATGTGTGCTGGGGGATATGGTGAGTCAGCCATTGAGTTGGGGGCTAGGAGACGGTGTGTGAAGCAAGTATTCAAGGATATGCAGGAGCTAAGAGGGGATGAGAGAGCATTCCAGGAGAGCAGAGAGACTGGAGCGAATGCATGGAGGTGAGAGCACAATATGTAAAGGACTAAAGGTGAATGGTGTTGATGGGTCATGGAGCAAAAAGAAGAGACTGGAGAGCTGGGCAGGAGCTTGGCTACAAGAACCCTGTTAATGGGCTTGATCTCCTACAGGGAGTCATTGAGGAGCTGGAGTCAGGAGAGTTGCATGTTCAGCTGCACAACAGGTAGCTATGTATTGTTTGAGAGGAGAACTGTTAGACTTCAAGGCAAAAGGCCAGGCAAGATGATGATGGTCTGAATGAGGCTGTTCTTATTCCACAGAGAATAAATTGTTTTCTATAATATAGGAAGAATTTTAGGATATCAGAAGAATCCTGCAAAAGGCATCACCAGTAGCAACAATGGTTACATTAGTAGCCGCCAGAATTTATAGAGCACTTACTATGTGCCAGGCACGCTGCCAAGACGCTGCAGGCTCCAGGGCAATCCTTACTGCAACTTCGTGAGCTAGGCACCCTCCTTATCACCATGTTTAGAGAGGGTCACACAACCAGGAAATGGGTTTGAGCTGAGACGCAAAGCCAGATCTTTTTTAGAGCTACGGTCTTAACTACTATGGTATATAAGTAAGCTTATTTAATTTATAAGTTTTCATAAAATAATAAAATAATGGTTTTCAGAATAAAACTGAATAAATTTCTCATTATTTCACTAATCAAAGTAAATGGGTTTTGTGACTTTTGCCCTTGCTTCCAAAGGCACTTCACTTCCAAGTTTGCAGTTATTTTGATGGATGCCTGGACTCCAGAGAAGGCAGTTACTCTACCCAAATAGATGTAAGCCACAAAGCAGGCCCGATGAAACTTATGAAGTAGTAAACACACACACACACACACACACACACACACACACACACACACACACCCCAAACAAACAATGAACAAGGCTTACGAAGTAGTGGAATATATCTTCAGCACTTATCTCTTCACCTTAATTCCTGTTGACTTTTATCCTTGTCCAAGCGAGGTTATCTGTGATCTAGTGCTGTCCCCCTAAGTTCTTGGAACAAAAATTGTCTGGGAAACTGTTTTGAATAGATATGTTTGTTAGTGACTCAGTAGGATATTTCTCCTGGAAGATTTTTATGTATGAAGAGTGGGCCATAGACAGAGAGAGAGTGTGAGAAGGAGAAAGAGAAGGGGAAAGAGAGGTCTTTGGTAAGGGTGGCTTCCTAAAAGGACTAACTCTAATTTTTAAGGAGACATCTGGTATGATGATTTAAACATTCAAGTCACATAACAAATTATCCTTTTGAGATTCTGTCCTTCAAAGCAGACTTCTGATTATAATTTGTCTTCCATTGTGGTTGGACTTCCTGAAGACAGTGTTCTTAGTAAAAGATTTAGTACCTGAATATATGGGCAGTTATAGTTCTCCATTTTAATCCTTAAAGCATCCAGTCTTAATTATTAATTACATATCTACAGCTTTGATTAATGTGCATCAGTTCCACAAATGGTTCCAGAATGCTCACAAACCAAATTTCTAAGTTCAAGACGCTGAGGATGGGTCTGGAGTCATGGTGAATCCATCAAGGAAAGTGTTCTTTAGTGCTGTTTGGCAGTAATCCAATTCGTTTTTCTGTGTTATACCCTTACCTTTGAAAGTCTTACAAGACCTTTTAAGAAAGTCAGATTATAAGCATCCCAAGACTTGGAAGGCGGATAGAGTTTTAAGAAAGCAGGCTTTTCCATTACCACCAGAACATACCATGTAGGAAAATGAAGCCCGTTTTGGAAATCTACTAATCACACTTCCAACATTGATGACTTTTTACATTATTCAAGGGAAAATATCAGTTCTGACAACTGACAATTTCTTATAATTGCATTTAATCAAGGAGTTTATTTTAAAGCTGCCTAGAGTGCTTACTGCATTCCACGTGGCTGACTCTTGGCAAAGTGAGGAGTACTGATAGTCATGCTAAAACCTCATAATTTTTCAGGTAGTCCCCTGTCTAAACCAATAAATCACATTTTCTCTTCTCAAAAGTTATTAGACCTCCTGGGCAGTGTACCAAGCTGGGCAGATGTTTTGAAGATGTTCTGATCAATCCAAATTAGGAAATAGGTGTTTGAAGTTCACTATGTAAACATCATGGTACTGAAACTTGGCTGTGTGGTTTGGGTGGAACACAGTAAAAGAAACACAAAGCATTGTGCTGCCTCTATATGCCCCAGCTGTTAAGAGGAGAAAAAAGTGACAAGTTGGCTTACCTCAGATATATTTTGATCTCCTGGCAAATCCTGGCAGTACTTAGATATGTTTGCTGCTGATAGTAACAGACCAAGCTATTTCTTCCACAGAAAGGTTTGTGGTCTGTTTTGTGATGGCATAAAGTTTTATTCTTTGTCTCTGATGTGGAAATAGCATACCCTTTAATTTTCCGAGGATTGTCATAAATATTGCACTTATGAAAAGCCAAAATGAGTCTACAGTGTGTTCTGAAAGAAACTGCTCATCAATTTAGTTAATCACCAATTATTCGTTAAGCGCTTTTCAGAAATAAAGAAAAGTGTTTTTAAAAACAAGTAAAAAGTTGTTTCAAATATGGAAAATACACATTTTCCTTTGAATGCATGTCTTGCTTAAATATTGACTATGTAAGTACAGCATGAACTCTTCATAACATTGCCATTCACAATTTGATGGAATGTGATGATTTTAAAGTTTGAGTTTACTACTCCCATTTTATTGATGAGGATCTCAAACTGAAAGCTGCAATGGTAATAAAGGCAGAGCTATATTTAAAAGTCGGGTCCAGTGTTATTTCCATCACAGTTTCTTGAATTTGCACTCGTTTTAATGATAACCATGACATAACAAACCTTCAATGTAAACAATTGTTACTTGTTTTGGGAAGCTGATTTGATTTTCATTTTGTCAGAATCTGAAAATAATTCTATCTTTAAACTTATTAGGATAATATTCATAGGACCAAAAGAATGCAGGAGTAGTAACTTGTAAGTCTATAAAACTCCAAACGAAAATAAGAACGAACAAACCTCACTCAGTAAAATAGGAACAAAGTAAGAGAATCGAGATAGTAGTTGTGCAACAATCCCTTTAAAACTGTGAAGTACTATACTAATACCATGTGGCTTCTATCTGGGTATCTTATTGTTCCTCCCAGTTACCATGTGAAAGAAACAAGGCACATAGTATTTTCACTTTGTAGATAAGGAAAAGTAAGCTTAGATGCTTAAATATCTAATGTCTTGACAGCAAGTGTGATAATAGTTCTGATTGCTATTCTAAGTTCACTGAGGACCCGAGCAGGACCTGCCTACTCCCATGCAAAAACAACTGGAGCATGATCACATGACTGTCTTACCCTAAAACATTCACTCCCAGCATGCAAGCCTACATCTTGTACATGCGTCTTGGTTCAACTAAAAAGCTAAATGACTTTGGTCAAGTCATGATCTTTTGTAGCTACTTTCCTTATTTATAATAGAAATGATTATCCTGTCGCATTAAGGTTTGTGCAGTGGAGTGAAATTACATGGTAAAGCACATAGCTCCTAGCCTGATACATAGTTCTCTACAAAGTAGTTTAGTTGAATCTGAATATATATACATTCAATGTGTAGCTTTGGATTAAGGAGTCCTAGCTGCTATACTATACAGAACTATAAAGCAATACTATACAGAAGATCTCTGAGGGTCTGTGATTACCAATGATAGAGAGGTTGCCCTGGGGATACAAATAATATTTTCTTGTTCCATCAAAATCTTTGTAGGAGTGTGTTTACGTGTTCTTTGGTATCTACTTCAGACCCAGATTCTAGAACTATCTTTGGCCCTAAATTTAAATTTGCACATCTATTAGACGATGTGTTCATTTACCCATTCATTTATTCAATAAATATTTATTGAATTGTCCACATTGTGCCAAACTATTTGCTTGGTGGTGGGGCTAGCATGAATAAAACAGACATGTCTCCTCTTTTTATAGATTTTGCAATATGTTGGGAAAAAATACAACTAAAAAAATGACTATGAAAAAAATGTGATGAATATTAGGTGAAATTGAGATAGGGAATCGGGAAATAGTGGGGCATAGGACTACTTAGAGGAGTCTAGCCTAAAGGGAATGATGGCCTTAGTGAGGAAGTGAGCATGTTTAAGCAGAAAATTGAAAGATGAGTTGAGTTAGCTGTTTTTAAATGAGAGAAGAGAAGCAGAACGTCTGGCAATGATTTTCTCCTATGTAGTTCCAGCTTCTCCCATGACATTTGAGATATACAAAGTCATATTTGAATGCTTTGTTGTGACCACTGTGTGTTACTGGAAATAAACTCAGGTCAGCAGAAATCACACATGACTACTGCTCTTTCTTTCCAACTACTGGTAGACAAAACATCTCAGTTCCCCTAAAATGTACTCTGGAAAGGCCTTTAAGTTATTTATGTCTTAGGATCATTGTTTAATTTTTTTTTAATTCCTATCTTTATAAAAGAATGAATTGAGAACAATGAAAAGAAGAACTACTATATACCCAAAGCCTGCTATGTGTCAGGAAATCTTTTGTATTCATTAGTTCTGATCTTACCAACAATCCTCTAGGATTGATACTTTTATCACCATTTGTACAAGTAAAAATTGAGGTAAAGTTAGTCTAAATCTCACTTTATTCTATTAGTCATGAAGTTTTACTTTTAGAAAAATCTTAGGAGTACAACTATATGCTAGTTGAAACGTTAGACTTTCCCCATTTCACAAATACCTTTTCATTATTAATCACTGTAATTTTTTACCATTTTAAGTTATATGATTATAATTGTATATAATTGCCTGATATACATTGTTTTTCTCTGGCTTTTCCTTTAATTTTACACTTGGTAATAGTAATGCCCTACTTGTTATTGAAGCCTGAGTTTTTGTAACTCCAAGAAAAGGGAAGAGAGAACATGAAGAGATAAAGATGACACAATCTTGTTGTTAGTGATCATCGGTATAGTTTTTCTAGGTAGGATTTACTATAATTTTAGTAACACTATATAGCAGTAGTAAGTCCTTGGAACATTATATGTGAAAATATGGAAATAAAAGCATGAAGTGTTCTAGTAAAACTCAAAAAGACAAAAACAGGACAGATTACCATGCTTCCTCTGAGGCAAGAACCCACATCTTTGCCATGGTAGCTATCATACACACATTAAGCTCAATAAATTTTTGGTGAGTTGAAGAATATACAGTTGGGAGACAAATTATTTCTTTGATAAGGAGTGTACTTAAATCAGTTACTTTCATCAATGCAAACATACAGAAGCCATGTCTCTATATATTTTGGAACAGTTGTCAAGAGTAAACAATGGTAGGGGTACCTGGGTGGCTCAGTTGTTAATCGTCTGCCTTTAGCTCAGGTCATGATCCCAGGGTCCTGGGATCTAGTCCTGCTCATCAGGGAGCCTGCTTCTCCCTCTGCCTGCTGATCTTTCTGCTTGTGCTCACGCTCTCTCTCTCTCTCTCTGGCAAGTAAATAAATAAAATATTTTTTAAAAAAGAGTAAACAATGGTAGAAGGCCTCTATGGAATTCAATGGAACTCAGAGAAGAGGTTAAAAAGTATTGAAGAACTTAAGAAAAAAAGATTAATCATATATTAGGTCACAAATAAAACATCAGTTATTTTCCTGAAGTGAAAATATTACCAACCCCCTCAAAAAAACAACAACAGCAACAAAAAAAACTCTTCAATTGCAAGGCAATAAAAATAGAAATTATTGACAAAATTAAGACAAAAAGATCCTTTCATCTGTAAGTTAAAAATAAAATTTTTTATTAAGCAATTCTCCAATGAAAAGGGAAAAATAACCTGAAATAGTAGAATTTCTAAACAGTAATAATTAAAAATACCACATATCAGGACCAATGGCGTATATTTAAACAGTAATTAGAAAAAACTTCAAATCACTAAATGTTTTTATCACAAAAGTGAAGGAATAAAAAAATCAGTGACCTTTAGTCATTGTGCATAGTCTTAGTGCATAGGTGGAAGGAGAAGCGGTGAAGGAAACACCAGCTTTGGGTGGTTTACAAATAGTTAAGGGATTTTTACATCTGACCAAGGTAACAGGGACCGGATTTACCTTCCTCATGAAACAGCTAAATAAATGTATAAAATATATGAAACTATCATGTCATGACATTGAATATCAGGAAAAAAGGGCAGTAACCCCTGAGAAATGGGAAATACATAAGATGAGCCCTGTGATTTTCCCAAATTACTTCCTGGAGAAAATGTCTTAGTTGCAGTGCAGAGAGGGAGAAAGCATGCAGAGCGTAGAAGTCTCCATGAGTGGAGAAGATGAAGCTGTTTGTCCCAAGAGCCCAAGACAGCTGTGGTTCACTGGGCAGTAGACTTGAGAATAGTGAGCTGCGTAGAGACACAGCATCTGAGATCTGTCAAGGGTCCCCCTCAAGCACTGAGCTCAGTATCAGTGATGCACACGAGCAACTTATCTGGAGCTAGGGGAATGGATTCCCTGCATGGATGACCAGGAACAATCTTGAAAGCCAACACGAGACCACTAGCTTGAGTGGAAACCTCACAATTCACAGAGCATCAGGTAGAACATGCAAAGGGATTTTTGCCTCAGTAGTAGGGAAAATCAGCCTCAGGTTATATGTTGCTCTGGCCCCACCTAACAAACTTAAAAGCAAGAATTGAATGGATAAAATTAATTCCAAATAATTGACCACTTTCCATAATAGAGCTCAAGGGTTTTTACAAGAATACAAAAATATCCAGCATCCCAAAAGGTAAAATTCACAATACCTGGCATCTAGTAGAAATTACTAAAAATGCAGGGAAACAGAAAAATTCTACACACAATGGATTCTATTGAATGAGAAGAAAAATCAACCAACAAAACTGACACAGAATTGATACAGATGATAGAATTAATGGTCAATGATATTAAAATAGTTACTATAACTATATTCCATCTGTTCAAGAAACTAAAGGGAAGACTGAACATGTTAAGTAAAAAGTTAGAAGATATTTTTTTAATTGCCCCAAATTGAACTTCTTGTGATAGAACTACAGTGTTTATAATGAAAAATACACTGAATAAGATTAATAGCAGATTTGAGATTTAGGAAAAAAAGATCAGTGAACTTAAAGAACTAATAATAGAATCCATCTAAAATTAAACCCAGGGGAAAAAAGAATGAAAAAAGCCATAACAGTTCTGTGAGCTATGGGAAAACTTCAAATAGTTTAATATAGGTGTAATTGGAATTCACCAAGGAGAGATGGGGACAGAAAAAAAAAATGACAAGAAATAATGACGGAAAAATCCCAAATATGATGGCAACTATTAATCCACAGATTCAAAAGCTCAATGATCCCCAAGTATAAGAAACATAAAGAAAATGACACAAAGGCACACCTAAATCAAATTCCTTAAAACCAGTGTTGAAAAATTTTAAAAGCAGCAGGGCAGGGGAGGAGAGAGAAGATACTTTATATACAGAGAAACAAAGATAAATGAGACAGTGTATTTCTGGTAGGAAACAGTATAAATGGGAAGACGGTGGAGAAACATTTTAGAGGAATTGAAAGAAAAACCTGTCAACCTAGAATTTTTTACCCAACAAAACTGCTGTTCAAGAAATGAAGGCAAAGTACTTTGTCGAATGTACAAAAGCCGAAATAATTCATCACCAGCAGATCTGTACCACACCGAATGTTAAAAGTCATTCAAAAGCAGAAGGAAAATTAGACCAGAGAGAAACCTGAATCTACACAAAGGAATGAAGAGTATAAGAAGTGGTAAGTACATTGGTATATTCAAATATTTTTTGAGATTATTTAAATATCTTTAAAATATAATAAACTGCTTAAAGCAAAAATAGTGACCAATTGTGAGTTTTCTAACATACGTAGATGCATAACCCATAAAAGGAAAATTGATCAACTGTACTTCACAAAAGTTAGAATGTCTGTTCTTCAAGTGATGCTCTTAGTAGAATGCAAAGTCAGGTCACTGACTGCGAAAGAACACTTCCAAACACATATCTCATAAAAGACTAGTATCCAGAATATATAAAGAACTCTCAAAACTCAATGTTTAGAAAATAAACAGTGCGCTAATAAAAACAGGCAAAAATTTTGAGCATTTTACCAACGAAAATATATGGATAGAAAATCAGTACTTGAAAAGATATTCAATATCACTAGTTTCACAGAGGAAATGCAAATTAAAGCAACAATGAGATGCCACTTCACAGCTATATTAATATGTCTACAATGAATGAGACTGACCATATCACCTGTTGGCAAAGATGTAGAGGAACTGGAACTCTCATATTCTGCTAGTGGGAATGTAAAATGTAAAATATACAATCACTTTGGAGAACTTTTTTGCAGTTCTTAAACGTTAAACATACACCTACCATATGACTTAGCCATTCTCCTAATTAGTCATGAAAGAGATGTGCCCATACAAAAACTTACACATGAAATGGTCATTGGAGCATGATTCATAACAGCCCGAAACTGGAAGCAACCCAAATGTCCATTCACAGGCTTCTGAAGGATAGAGAAGCAGTGGTGTAGACATACAAGGGACTACTACTTACCAAAAGGTAAATGAACTGCTGATACATGTTACAGCATGAATGAATCCCAAAATGATTACACCGAGTGAAAGAAGTCAGATAAAGGAGTCCAAAGGTGATTCCATTTATATAAAATTCTAAAAATGCAAACTAATTTATAGTGCAAGAAAGCAGATCTGTGATTCTTTCATGATGAGGGGTTGGGAGAGAAAGGAAGAAAGACACAGAAGGTAATTTTAAAAAACTGGGTAATGGGATGTTTATTATCCTTATTGTCAGGGTGATTTTATAGGCTTTACACAGGTAAAATGGTACACTTTAAATATCTGCATATTTTAATGTATGTCAGTGGTACCTGTTAAAAATAATAAAATGAATAAAGGGATTAAATATCCATCCCCCCCCGCAAAAAAAAAAAAAGCCTAAATAAAAAACAAAATTAACCAAAGAAGCCCAAAGAACGAGTTATTAAATACAAAAGTAGCAATCAGTGAGGTAGACAGTGGAAAAATAAATCAAAATCTGTTGCTATGAAAAAACTTAACAAATAAGACAACCCACCAGCTAATTCAGAAAGGGGAAGGGAAGCAAAATTATACAGAGTAAGAAATGATGACATAAATATAAGAATTATACAAAGTAAGAAATGATGACATAAATATAATTAAAACATTAAAATTTCATTTCACAATAGATTTCAGAAATTTTAATACCATTCATATCTTTGTTTCCTCGGGTTTATTTCTTCTTAGACTCAACAGTAACTGCTATAGATGTTTAGAAGTTACATGCACATGAACGTGTGGATTAAGAATATTTTATTACTGATGGTATTTACAATTGTTGGCTCAGGATAATAATAAAAAGCATACTACTTTTAGTCATTTTTATTATTGTTAAATTTTTCGCACACAGCATACCGCCTTGTTGCCTGCACCCAGGAAGACTACTCCCGTTGCCTCGTCCTTGATACACCACTACCTCCAAGTACTTTCTGAATATTTCCTATTGAATATTTTATTTCCATTATTTTTCTAATTTCCCAAAGTCTGGCCTTATTCTCTGACTGTTTCTTTTTCATATCATGGATGAACTACTTTCTCTTAACTCCTTGAGTGTATTCATTTTATACATTTTGAGGTTTTTATTTTGCTTTCTTTTCATTGACTATATTTCCTCTGAGTTTCCTTTTCTGTTTATCTCCTTTATAATCTTTGTTTCATGTTAGAAACCACCCTCCAATGTCTAGAGATCCTTGGTTCATTTATATTTAAAAGAAAGCACTAAAAAGCCATTTGGAAGGTCTCTATTCCTGTGGGTATTGAGGTATTGAGTGGAGAAGCCACTGGTTAGTTAGGGAAGCCCTTTCCCGAGTTATATTCTTTCTCTTCAGAGGTCAGTTTCACCAGCAAAGACTTCTCTAATCTTCTGCCTATATTTATATTGGAGATAAAAAGATGGCAAGTATAGACCTCAATGTCAACCTGAGAGTTAAATAAAAAAAGGGACTGGGGTCTTCTTATTCAGACCTTCGGGTTTGCTGACCTTCACTTCATGATCCTGTTTTCAATATGGCTCCTGATCCTCCTGCTTGACTGATTTCTGAGTTCCAGAGACCCTGTGTTTTTCAACTTCTCAAAATTTTTTGCAGGGTAAGGGAGGGAGGGACCCTTCCCCGGCTGCCAAAACCAGAGAGGGGATGGAAAGTAGTTCTAACTGGTCCTCATACAGGCTTTCACGTAATTCTGATTTTGGGCCCACATCCACTGGCACCTTCAAGCACCTAGTGCCTAGAGAGAACACTTGGGCATGAACCTCTTCTGTGATATTAACTAGTGCTTAACAATCTGCTTGAAGTCTTCTACAGTTTTGTCGATTTCTCTCTTCTTCACCTACTTCCTTCTAGTTCTGACTGCCCTTATGAATTTATACAATTTGTATTCCTTTACTGTTGCTTCATTAGACTTTCCAGAGGGAGCACAGGTAAATGGATGTGTTCAATCTGTCCTATTTAACTAGAATCTTGGACTCTTCCTCTACGACAGAATTAGAATGATAACATTAAAATTTATATATGGAAGCTGCCTGTAAGTTTCAAGTATTTGGGTGGGTTTTCTTTTGCACTAAAAAAAAAAAAATCCCATTAATATGATGGGAACATTAATAATTGGTAGGTTTAACTTGTGTTAGAAGAGAGAAGAGATATGTCTCTTCAAAAGCCTCCAAATACATGTATTTCATACTTATACTTATTTTAAATCTTCTTAAAATAAAACAAATATATTTGTACAACCTGTGTTCAGAGTTGAATAACCATCAAATAATGAGAATTAAAAAGAAAAGAAAAAAACAAAATGTATCAAGAAGAGATTAATTTTTCCCCCCACACTTCACTGGTGCTGAAATGTATTATGAGCTATCTTTCTTTGTAATGCTTTTGGCATCTCACATCCATAGCAGATCAAGACTAGCATATGTTCTTTCCCTGATTTTCCATTTCTTCACTAACTTAAACATTGTGGGGACTGGCTGTGTTACTCACCAGTTGTGGAATAAAATAGTTGGCTTGAAATTGATTTAAATTAAATCTGATACTTCAAGGATATAAACCATGTTTCTACAGTGTTACCACAGCACCCATGGGGAATTATATAAGCAGTTGGATGCAGGTATGTGTTTATCAATTGGTCTTTTCTCATCTAGGAATACTTTTCATGATTGTATTGTTTTTCTTTCAGTTTGGTAATTTAGTTCAGAAAAAAAAGTCTTGTTTTCCTCTTTCCACGTTTCACCCCCAGCCTTCCAGCAAAAATAAAGTAAAAAATAAATAAAAGAAAACAGATCATCATGAGTTAGGGCAATGTCCTATATGTTCCAAGATAACATTTCAGTATTTTAAGAAAAATATTTACTTTCCATGTGAAAGAATATCTAGTGTCCTTTCTAGAAAAAAACATTTTCATTTGATCACTAGTAAAATATGACATAGCTCAGGATTCCAGGTCATTTAAGGAAGGCATTTACATGTTCTTATTTTCCTTCTAGAATATTTTATTGACTGCTTTACTACTATAACATTTTAAAATAGCTAAGATATCTTCAGAAAATTGTTCGACCAGCCTGTACTTCACTTTACTCCTCCAAAAGGATATTGTAGAACACTAATTGTATTTTTTAAAGATTTATTTATTTTAGAGAGAGAGAGAGAGAGAGCAAGCTAGCGCATGGTGGGGAAGGGCAGAGGGCAAGGGAGAAAGAGAATCTCAAGGAGACTTCACACTAAGTGCAGAGCCCCACTTGGGGCTCCACCCCATGACCCTGAGATCACAATCTGAGCTGAAAGCAAGAGTGGGTAAACCAACAGCCACCCAGACGAACCTAGAACACTAATTGTATCAACTTACACATGTACAACACATGCTACTATCATGTGTTTTTGCTTTAAGGACAATAACAGAAAAGTGCCTGGAAAAGTACATAGAGGAAATCAGGAGTAAATGGATGCTTGAGCCAGACTACCTGAGTTCAAATCTTGATTCCACCACTTACTGTTTTGTGGAAGTAGGGCCCTTGGTTTCCTCATTTTTAAAAATAGGGCTGGTAATAGCACCACATAAAAATGTTAAGAAATTTAAAGAAAGGTAACATATATAAAGAGCATAACCTAGTATCAGTTACTTAGCAAAAACTCAGTAAATAGTACATACTAATTGTCATTATTATCATAAACTATTATTTTTTTTATTACCAAGTTAAGGAAGTTTGTTTTAAAACATTGCCCTGTTTTAGGTAAAACATCTGTTAAATTTGGGACAGAAACCTTGGGTCTTACCTCCTAGTCTTTCATTACAAGCAAAATATATTTCAGAAAACAGTCTAGAAAACAAATGTTAACTATTCGATAAAATATGCTAGGAAATTCTTTGTACTATTTTGAAGTGATAGCAATATTAATAAATTAATAAATAGAATTTCTGTTTGCCACAGTTAATTTGCAATCTAAGAAAAGCTCAAATCAGTTATGCATTTAATGAAAAACAAAAAACGACTTCTGTGTCTAAAACAATGAAGGTCAGGGATTTTCCTTCAGAACGATTACAATTTAAAAGCTTAATAGCAATAAAAAGTTCCAGTTGGTTTTGGAAAGAAAACTATCCCTAATATTTCCATATTCAAAGCCCAGTAAGTAATTTTCCAACTGATATGACTTATTGCACAATAGTAATATCCTTTTTCAATCCCCTCATGTTTCCAAACCTGTAGACTATTCTTTTCTCTAATCTTAGAGCTTTTTCCTTTAATTTCAAGTCCACAAAACTTTGGCTTAGCACTTCCCACATAGTCCAATGACAAAGACGTAGTAAACTAAAAAATATCATAGAAAAACAAAAAACAGTGCCATGCATTTTGCTTTTTAAAAATCCCTCAATTCCGTTCTTTCTGACTTTTCTGCTCCTATCTTAGTTCCTGTAGTAGTCCCAAGAAATGATTCTCCTTGCCACAAACCCGTTTAACCCACTCTCTTTCCACACAGCTATCAGTATGCTCTCTCTATAAAATGTAATCCCCTTCAGAGGTCAAATGGTGCCCACAACATAAATCTAAGCTCCTTAGTGTGGCAGACAAAGCTTTCCTGGTTTCTGCCTATCTGTCCAATGTCTTGATTGGCCTTTTGCACCGATAATATGCTCAGTTTTTAAAAGATGCAATGCCTAAAAGCTCCCCCCAACCCACATACAACCAGACAAGATCAATTCCTTTTCCCTGTAATCAGGAAAAGTGAATTTGATTAACCAAGACAGAGTTACTCAGATAGATAAAAAAGATTGCTGGTTGATATTGCTGGTTTGTCACCATTCAGTGATGAGGTTGAGATTATAAAAAATACAAGCTAGATGTATCTTTACCCTAAGTAAATGTCTGTAGCTCTGGGTACTGCCGCAAAGCTTTCGGAGATTTCCTAGCCATATGCAGGATTGAGCCACCAGTTTGGTGTCTTAGAACAACAGAAGAGGTCCTATGTGAAGGCTTTGGCTTACACCAATGCCAGTTCAAGGCTCTTCTGATTGCTAACTCCTTAGCCTCAGCAGTGCTACCTTAAACCATGCCTGGGAGTAAATTTGCCCGTGTTTGTGGTAGGCAGCCTCTTAGATGGCTCCCAACGATCCCTCCCATCTCTTAATATCCACGCACATAGGCGATCTTCTCCCCTTGAGTGGGCTGAGCTTCGTGGCTCACTTTTCGTAAGTAGAATACAGCAGACATAATGGTACGCCAGTCTTGAGATCAGGTTATAAAAAGCCTCTGCCTTCCTTCTTGGGCACTCGGTCTTAGATCACTCCCTGGGAGGGGGGTGGGAGACAGCAAGCTGACAAGTGAACAACCTGCAGAGAGGTCCCCTTGAGTGAGCTTTGAAGTAGATCCTTCAGACCCGGTCAAGCCTTGAGATGACTGCAGCCCCAGGCAACAGCTTGACTATAACCTCATGAAAGACCCTGAGTCAGGGGCACCCAACTAAGCTGGACCCAGATTCTTGATTCACAGGAACTATGAAATAATGAATGTTTGTTGTTTTTAAACTGCTAAGTTGTAGGGGTAATTTGGACAATCAGTAAGAAATACACTGTTCCTCACACACCTTCATGCAATTCATTGGCTACCATTAGTTTAATTGCAGCAACTAAAATATTGAACTACTTAGAAATTCCTGTACACGCCATGTTGTTTCATTTCTTCCAGACTTTGCACCTGCTTTTCTTCTTCTTAGCCTACCCTTCATGTCCACTTGTTTTCTAGTTTCCCTCTGAGATTTCCTAAGGTGCTAACACTTCCTCTGCATTATTTCTATGCTTTGTACCTACCACTCACAGTGTATTGTGATTTGAGAGAGATATTGACTCCAAAGTATATAACCTAATTCTATGAGCCTCTTTTCTCTGTGCATACGTGTTTAAAGATGACACCTACTTTCCCTCTTAAAAAATATAAAGGAGAGTCTTTGTGAGAGTAGTAGTACCTGGTTTATTTTTAACTTCTGAAAGCTTTAAAAGGCCATTCAAATCCCATATAAGTACAAGGTGGTTCCACATGGCTAAAATACATGTTAACTTAGAATATGTGGGTAAACAAAAACAGAAACAGAAAAATCACCAGATCTTCTGCGTTTTGAAAATGCCCTGTGGCAATTTTCCTTGAAACTTCCACTGACAATAAAAAGGAAGGCACGCATGAGGAAATGCACAATAATGGCTTGTAAAATCACTTTGAAATTACAAGGAGTCCAGCGTTCTGGTTTCTCTCAGGGTCCAGTGGCCATTACCAACATTTAATGGGTGCAGGTGTGGTTGTTTCTTAACCTGTTTTTGTTTTCACTTAATCCCGTTATCACTAGCTGGATTCCCCAGTGCCTGCCCCATCTGTTTGCCCTTATCGTCTCGCCCAGTTAGCACTGCCATGGCAAGCTCAATTTGCCCATGGAAAGAAAAAAAAAAAAAATCCTTGATTTCACCAAGACCAAACAGTGAGTGATCTTGTATTCTTAAGTTCATTGGCCTAAAAGTGTGGAAGCCTTTGGTGGGTTTATTTTCATCAGCTACTCATACTTTTCTCATGATGTCATGATTATTCCCTGTTCATTTCCTAGGTCTAGAATTCTAAAAAAATCTCTGACCTTTTTTTTTTTTTTTCTATCAGCACTCAATGCAGCCCTTTGCTGATTTATTTTTATAATTTATAATTGCTGATTTATCAGCTTGTCATGAGTATGCTATCCTAATTGCCTCATTAATAAAAGCTTCTGTAAGCTTTTCTCTTTACTATAGGGGATTTTTAAAAAATGCTTTGCAAAGATTTCCCTGGATTAAAAAAAGAAAAGAAAAGAATAAAACAGTATTGTGTGTTTTGAGTATAGACACTCTAAGCAGGAAAAAGACCAATCCAGTTGGACATGTGCCAGAAAGGGTGGAATATTTGAAAGAAATTATTCAGTTTCATGATTTTCCTTCATAAATCTTGCTGTTTATTTGGATAAAAGCCATCGATACTCTGGAAGTTTGGATAAAAGCCATCGATACTCTGGAAGTTTGCATCGATACCTTGAACTCTGACTTCCACTCACTGTTTGCAGATGCACAGAATGACCGGCTGCCTATTCCTCTATTACAAATTACTCAGCTTTTTAATAGTGAAAAAATTCATTACTGACTGGAAAAACAGAAGACAGATCATAGATGACAGTTAGCTAGAAGCTGCATCTGAGTTGTTTTTTTTTTAATTTTTTATTATCTTATGTTAGTCACCATACAGTACATCATTAGTTTTTGATGTTAAGTTCCATGATTCATTGCTTGCATATAACACCCAGTGCTCCATGCAATACGTGCCCTCCTTAATACCCATCACCGTGCTAGCCCATCCCTCCACCCCCTCCCCTCTGAAACCCTCAGTTTGTTTCCCAGAGTCCATAGTCTCTCGTGGTTCATTCCCTCTTCTGTTTACCCCCCCTTCATTCTTCCCTTCCTTCTCCTACCGATCTCCCTGCTATTCCTTATGTTCCACAAATGAGTGAAACCATATGATATTTGTCTTTCTCTGCGTGACTAATTTCACTTAGTATAATCTCCTCCAGTCCCGTCCATGTTGCTGCAAATGTTGGGTAATCGTTCTTTCTGATGGCTGACTAATATTCCATTGTATATATGGACCACATCTTCTTAATCCAGTCAGTTGTTGAAGGGCATCTAGGCTCCTTCCACAGTTTAGCTGCTGTGGACAATGCTGCTATGAACATTGGGGTACATATGGCTGTTCTCTTCACTACGTCCGTATCTTTGGGGTAAATACCCAGTAGCGCAATTGCTGGGTTGTAGGGTAGCTCTATTTTTAACTTTTTGAGGGAACTCCACGTGGTTTTCCAAAGTGGCTGTACCAACTTGCATTCCCACCAACAGTATCAGAGGGTTCCCCTTTCTCCACATCCTCTCCAGCGTTTGTTGTTTCTTGCCTTGTCAATTTTTGCCATTCTAAACTGGCATAAGATGTTATCTCAATGTGGTTTTGAGTTGAATTTCCCTGATGGCTAATGATTTTGAACATTTTTTCATGTGTCTTTTAACCATTTGTATGTCTTCTTAGAAAAGTGTCTGTTCATATCTTCTGCCCATTTTTTGATTTGATTATTTGTTTCTCGTGTATTGAGTTTGAGTTCTTTATAGATCTTAAATACCAGCCTTTTATCTGTAATTTCATTTGCAAATATCTTCTCCCATTCTGTGTGTTGCCTCTTCATTTTGGTGACTGTTTCCTTTGGTGTACAGAAACTTTTTATCTTGATGAAGTCCCAAAAGTTCATTTTTTTCTTTTGTTTCCCTTGCCTTTGGAGACATGTCATGCAAGAAGTTGCTGTGCCCGATGTTGAAGAGGTTACAGCCTATGTTCTCCTCTGTGATTTTGATGGATTCCTGTCTCACATCAAGGTCTTTCATCCATTTGGAGTTTATCTTTGTGTATGGTGTGAGGGAGTGGTCAAGTTTCATTCTTTTGTATATAGCTGTCCAATTTTCCCAGCACCATTTATTGAAGAGACTGTCTTTTTTCCACTGGATGTTTTTTCCTGCTTTATCAAAGATTAGTTGACTATAAAGTCGAGGGTCCATTTCTGGAGTCTCTATTCTGTTCTGTTGATCTGTGTGTCTGTTTTTGTTCCAGTACCATGCTGTCTTGGTGATCATAGCTTTGTAGTATAGCTTGAAATCAGGCAACGTGAACGCATGAGTTTTAATCTACTTAGCCAATAAAGGAAAGAAATAGCAATCGGGTAGAAATTCTTTTAAAACATATAATCTTTTTTTTTTTAAAGATTTTTTATTTATTTATTTGACAGAGATAGAGACAGCTAGCGAGAGAGGGAACACAAGCAGGAGGAGTGGAAGAGGAAGAAGCAGGCTCATAGCTGAGGAGCCTGATGTGGGGCTCGATCCCATAATGGCGGGATCACGCCCTGAGCCGAAGGCAGACGCTTAACCACTGTGCCACCCAGGTGCCCCAAAACATTATATAATCTTTAATTCTTACTGTTTCAGTTCAGCTTTTAGAAGCAGACCTGTAATTGTCCCTAATGGCCATTCTTCCTCTTTCTGATGAATTCCTCTTCTACCTTCAATATTAACAAGCTGACAAGCGAGCAACTTTCTGAGAGGTCTGAGTGAGCTTCGAAGTAGATCCTTCAGACCTGGTCAAGCCTTGAGATGGCTGCAGATCCTTGAGTAAAGTCTTCTCTGACACACTTTTCGAGTCCCCACATTGAGCAGTTATCACATTGCCTTCTGATTTTCTGTTTACTTTTCTGTATCCCTCTAGACTTTGAGCTCATTTCCCTCCATATTCCTTTGTTAGAAAAAAAAGTCTGTTATGTGATAGACTTTTAATAAATGTTTTGAGGAAAGGAAGCAAGAAGGAAGAGCTTCAATATAAATTTATCATCATATGCCAAGGGCCATGACAATAATTCAAGCATTGTTTTCTAACTCTTGATAAATAATCAGCCTTATTGAAGTGTTTGGTATGGGTTGCCTTCAGAACTCCCAAGAATACTAAATTGGTATTAATTGGGCCCACATCAGTACTGTGACTGTAGTTGCGTATCATCTTTATGTGACTATAATGTTGAGACAATAATATAATAAGTTCTGCATATAATAATTTTGAAGTCTATATAAATACCAGCCTGAGCAATAACTGGAAATTTACAAATGGGTATTGGATATAATTAAAACTAGAAAGGCATGCAGGTAAACTTTTAATGAACTACTAAGTTACTCTTTGAACTTACATCAATTGTATTTTTTTTAGATTTATTTATTTATTTGAGAGAGAGAGCAAAAGTGGGGGGGGGGCAGAAGGAGAGGAAGAGAGTCCTAAGCTGACTCCCCACTGAATGTGGAGCCCAAAGCGGGGCTCAATCCCATGACTCTGAGATCATGATCTGAGCCAAAGCCAAGAGTTGGACACCCAACCAACCGAGCCACTCAAGCTCCCACCAATTTTAACGAGCAGCTAATATTCTCACAACTTAACATAGAGCATTAAACATGAAATAAAATAAGTATATAGATAGAGTTTTTATGAAAATAATTTTTTTCTAATGAGGGGCATTACATTTATTCATTCAAGAAATAATTATTGAGTTTCTAAAGGTTGTAGCAAGAGATAAAACAAATTCCCTGCCCTCAGGGAGGTGAAATTCTATCTGTGGAGATAGACCATAAAAAAATCTGTCACAGGGCTGTCTGGGTGGCTCAGGCAGTTAACTCCCTGACTCTTGTTCTCAGCTCAGGTCTTGATTTCAGGGTCATGAGTTCAAGCCCCGCATTGGGCTCCAGGCTGAGTGGGCATGGAGCCTACTTAAAAAAAAAAATCTGCCATAGCCTGATGATAAACAGACACACATACACATAAACAGACAGTCAGGTAGATAGAATAATGGCATAGGTAATGAGCATAGCACAACATATGGAGTTGTCAAGTCACTATGTTGTACACCGGAAACTAATATAACTGTGCCTCAACTATATTATAATAATAAAAAGAATAAAAACAGGTAGACACTTCATCTGTTAGTCCTCTGTGAGTACCCATGTTGAGGAATAAATACAAAAATGTAGGAAATGTATCATCAGGAAATGTTTATTTTAGCATTATTTGCATTTGTGGAAAATTGGAAATGATTTAACCAGTTTTAGTGGAATGCTAAGTAAATTTAGAACCTACCTATTATATGTACCACTACAAAGGTTATTGTAAAGTTGATGTTAAAACCTTGAGCAACAGTAAAAAGAAATGAAAAAACAGAAAAGCAGATGACAAATTATTCAAGCTATAAACTTATGTAACTAGTATGAATTTGTATTTCTTAATTTTTTGTTATTTGACTATTAAGATACAATAGGAGTCAAAAACTCCCCAATTTTCTGTTCTAGAACCTAATTTAGTTCATAAGAAGTCAACATGCATGTGATAAGGGTAAAAAGAAAAAAAGAAAGAATAATATCAGTGTTTGAGAAGTGTTAATGAAGAATACTGATGGCTCAGAGACTAGGCTAATTTAGTAGTTGGTAATGGGAGAAATCTATCAGAATGATGGTACCAAGATCTGAACATGTTTTCTAGTGAGATAATTTTGAAAGTGAGATAATTTTAAAGATAATAATGCTTTAGATAAGAGTGAGATGTAGGAGACCAGCTGTGGATGCCAAGTATTCAAAAAATATTTGTTTTAATTTAATTTGACATGTGGACAGCCTCAGTGATCTGTGTTTAAAAGCTCAAAGCACAGGGCAGCTGGGCGGCTCAGTTGTTAAGCATCTGCCTTCAGTTCAGGTCATGGTCCTGGGGTCCTGGGATTGAGTCCCACTTTGGGCTCCCTGCTCAGCAGGAAGCCTGCCTCTCCCTCTCCCATTCCCCCTGCTTGTGTTCCCTCTCTCACTGCTTCTCTCTCTGTCAGATAAACAAATAAAATCTTTAAAAAATCATAAAAAAAATGAAAGCCCAAAGCAAGACAATTTTATCTCAGAAACAGAGGCAATGTTATATCTTACAGTAAATGCGACTCATTTTGGCAATTCAGTTGTCTTGGTTCTTCATGAATGAAAAGGTGATTCAGATATATGTGTAGATAGTTCTGCTTTGGGAAATATTTATTGATAATATATTTAAAAATTTCTTCTAGAAAGTATGAAGTCAGTTGGTTTGGTTGCATCTAACCAATTTTGTGATTGACTCAACCTGCTTATGTAGCTTGTGAAATTTAAATATTTATTTTATGTCATTGGAGTTATGTAAGTATACATGTGAATATTTACACACACGATGCATTTAAGTTATATAATTGTGTCATTTATAAAAGGGGTTAGGCCAGTTTTCAAACATTATTTTTTTAATGACCATTAAAGTATTTGGGTTTCTTTGGAGTAGATTAGCAAGTAATCAGTTAATAGCAAACAATAGTGTATTATTTTTTATTTCTAGGAAGAAGTTGGGTTTAAGTCATTAGGTTTCTTTTTCAAGTTCAGGTGGCTGGTAATGTTTTCAGACAAGATAGAATTTTGTTCTATACACCAGCAGGTAAGAGTTGGATTTGAGAGGATACGTTGCCCCTAAAACTAAATCAAATTGCTTCACTTCCATTTAGTGAGTTTTGATTTTAAAAACCCAAGGAAATAATAAGTATTAGTTTTTGAAAGCATATATCTAGAAAGATAAAGCTATTGTCATTTCTTCCTTGTAGACGAGATCTAAATCCTTGCCCCAAATCTCATAAAAATAACTATTAAATATGCATGTGAATTCATCAATACGTTTGACTTCAAAGAATTAGTTAATATATCGTCATGTATGGTCATTACTGGGTTTCCCTCTATGCTAGTAATGCTCACTTTTGGTACATCATTCTTTGAATATCCTCCACTAATCCTGTAACGCGGCATGTAGATGCTAAAGAAGCAATCTCAAGCCAGCATGAAAACATTCAGCAAAAAATATTTGTAGAGCTATTACTTAATAGACCTATAATTTGTTAGAAGTGACCAAAAAACAAACAAACAAATAAGCTAGGAAACTGAGGGTTGTTGGAGGGGAAGTGGGTGAGGGGATGGGGTAAGTGGGTGATGAGTATTAAGGAGGGCACATGATGTGATGAGCACTGGGTGTTACAGCAACTGACGAATTATTGAAATAACCAAATGACAAAAAAATAAGAGGAAGGAAAATTTTAAACATCATAACCAAACTTAATTTTTTTAGATAAATTCATGTTTATATATACTATTTTCCATACACACACACACGCACACACACATACACACACAGGTTCATCTTATCCTGTGATAAGTTTTTGACCTCTGATAAAATAGGAATAGCATTTGATGATGGCCATTAACACATGAGGATAAATGATTTTAAAAGCAAAATAAAGTTAAATTGAATTTTGAGTCCACAATATATAATGACTAGGTTTTCGCAAACTAGGTTTGGGCTTAGCCTAAGTTGGGATCGTGAAAAAGAGACTATTCAGCTGTTCAGTGGTATTTGAGAATGAGTAGAATTGAAATCTATAAAATATGACTTCATTTGCCACATGTCAGAAGCCATAAAAGCAAATGTATCTAAAGGTCTTTCATGCCTACATGTACAACACAAATGGTCTTTTTCATCATTTACAGTAAATATGATTATTGCCAGATTGTAAATATGGACCCAGGCTGTTCCTTGGGAAATTTAGTTCAATCTGTTTGCAACTCTTTACAGATGTGAGTTTTCCATAAAGATAATATCTTTGTACTTTGCTACAAAATGTAGATTAGATTATTGCATTTATCTCTCAAAGATAATATATATATATATATATATATATATATATATATATATATATATAACATTACTTAAGTAATTCACGTTAGTACTGAATGTTTATGATTTTCTGTAAAAGAAGATAATAGGAGAAAGGTTAGGAAAATAAGATGGCCGTTTCTTCATAATAGAGACATCTCATTTTAAAGACAGCAATATAATGACCTTAACAGAAGTGCTCTTGCTGTCTTTCCGTTGTCTTGATATCGTAGGAAGAATCCAAGGACAGCGTGCCTCATTTGGGTCCTGGTTGGAATCCCTGCTATTATTCTGTATCTCGGTTTGTGGCAACCAGCTCAGAGGCATTTACTGTGGTTCACAAGAACTGGGCAAAAAATAGTCAGTAATAGATGGATAGACATTCATCTCCATTTTTGAAAAACTTGATGTACCTACTTTACTAATGCAGGTCAGCCCTAACATTTTGCATGTTAGGCCACTGTTTTTGGCAAATAGACCTGCTTCTCTACCTACAAACACCTGCACCCCCTTACCTTTTATGGTATTCTTTTTTATTTTTTTTTTCTTTCTAAAGGCTGTTCATTTTGTTAATCTTTATTAACACACAAGATCTACCTGACATATAAACTATTCCTTAGGAGTCATTTGTGTACTTGACGGAAGTACATTGATTTGTTAAGATTTTGACCACCTTTTTAAATAATGATAAGCCACAAATTTCTCGCCATCTTGTGAAAATGAGTTTCACGATTGAAAAGAACCCAAACCATCTCAGATGCAGATCACTTTTTTAAAAAAAAATTATTTATACACAAATAATGAACCATGGAACATTACATCAAAAAGTAAGGATATACTGTATGGTGACTAACATAATAAAAAATTATTATAAAGAAAATAAAAAATTAAAAAATTATGTAAAATGCTACTCCACAGGTTGAGGAATTGGGTTGATCACCTCCTACGTGGCAGTGTATATCTCTGAGGGATAACAAAACATTTGTGATAGATGAATAAAAGCATTCTGAACTAAAGCTCACACCATCATAGAGGGGTTTCCAGTGCGTTGTTTGTTTCAACCAAGACAAAACCAAATAGCTCATCTGCCTAAAAAAATTGAAAAAGACAGATAAAAACTGACTTTAAAATAAAGGTCATTAGGACACTTGGGTGGTGCAATCAGTTAAGCATCCGACTTGGTTTTGGCTCAGGTCATGATCTGAGGCTTGTAAAATTGAGCACCACATCGGGCTCCATGCTCAGCGTGGACTCTCGCTCCCTCTGCCCCGCCCCGCCTCAACTAAATTAAATAAATAAATAAATAAATAAATAAATAAATAAATAAATAAATATAAATAAGTAAATCTTTAAAAATAAAATAAAAGCATAAACATACTAAGTGTCGAAACCAACTCCATGGTGTAGGCAGTCATTAAGTCCCAGGGAACAACATGACCTTGAAGCAGTGAGACCACAGGTCTTCGGAAATGGTGGCTGCACGCACCTGTGTTGTAACACCTCAGTACCCGTGTTTGTGATTCACCTAGATGAGCCTCAGCCCATCTCACAGAGAAATATTAAAGAGATATTTCTAATTTGTTCTTCATTCCCTCTGGAAGTTTTCATATGGTTATAGTCAGGGAAGCAAAATTCAATGTTCTCTCTTCAAAAATGATGTTTGGATAGGAGAGCAATATATTTTTAAGAGCTTACATATATGAAGATCTTCCACTAGATTTGATATCATTATCTCATTTCATCCTAACCTCAATCTTGTGAGTTATCTATTGTTATTCCAACTTTATACAGAAGGAAACAGACTGAGACTAGTTAGAGAGGGAGTTGGTGAAAGGTCGTGTTGGTGATAAATATAAAACTAATGGCATAGATTATATAAAAAATAAAATGACTAAAATGACTACCAGACCCCAAAAAATATGAACCAAATCTTAAATTATTTTAAGCTGCAGGTTGGGGTATTGCACATGGTTATGATGCATCAAATAAAATTGCCCTTATATGTTTCTAGTAAGTCTTCACCAAAAATATTGCATTCCATTTGAGAATTGTGTTTATAGGTCTCATTTAGTAAAAATGAGGTACAGAATAGCACTGGTTTTAGTTATTTAATAAGCTTTCTATTTTAGAATAGATTTAGATTTACAGAAAATTTTGAATATAGCACGAGGAGTTCCCATATACCACACACCCAGTTTACACTATCATTAATGTCTTACATTAGTGTGATACATTTATTAGAATTAATGAATCAATGTTGATTCATTATTATTAACTAAAGTCCCTACTTTATTCACATGTTCTTGGTTATTACCTGAGGCTCTTTTTCTCTTCCAGGATCCCATCCAGGGTTCTACATTATTTGTAGTCATCATGTTTCCTTAGGCTCCTCTTGGCTTCTCTGCTTTTGAAGACTTGACAATTTTGAGGAGTGCCGGTCAGAACATCCCTCAGTAAAGAGTTGTCTGATATGTTTTCATTTGTCTATATGTGTCTTAAACAAAGAAATCTCCCAATGAATTCAAATTATACTCCAATTTTCTACAGTCTTCTGGCTATCAGTTCTATCTGTGCTCCTGTAGCAATGAGGTAAAGACCCTGAGGTACAATTTAGGACCTGGAGCTTTTCTGCAAGTAAAGAATTGGGAATCCTATAGCAGGTGCAAAGGACCTATATTTCAGTCTGGTTGAGTCACTTGTTAGATTTTTGTACATGGGCCATGTACAAAATAAATTCATCTCCTAGATCCAGTTTACTCATAAGTAAAGGGTGACCTTCCACTTTAGAGGCTGTTGGAAGAATTAAAAGAATGAAGCATGCTTCGTTTCTGATATAGTAATTTCTTGACATAGTAAGCTATTAATAAGTAGTAGCTTTAAAAATATTATCAGGTAGTCCATATAAAGAACTAAGCACAGAATAGGCTCTTATAAAAATCTATTTAAAATGAGTGATTCGAGAAGTAAGCCTACTTGATTTGTGAAAATATTTAATTTGAAAATATTCATTATCCTAAGGGAAGTAACATTTTTGCCTATAGTTTCACTAGAATGACACCATAGCTCTTTCTCTGAGTAAAAAAAAAAAATCTATTCAGTTTTTAGAGTGCTAAAGTTTTTTTGTTCATCAAATTCAGAGATTGATATCCATCAGGTTGACATAACTTCCTTCGGGAGCACAGATGGGTCAGCTGATCACCGTTGAGTAACTAATGATTAAAATTACATTCATAGTCAAACAATAGTTAATTCTATCATGAAAATAATCTAGTATTGGAACAGACAGCTGTTTGTACAGACTTCTATTCAAGTGGATAGTGAAAATAGCAAGAGATAATACGTACTCTTGTTTGTAATGCATTTTTCATTTAGCCTGTGAAAAGTAAACTAATCAAGCCCATTCAAAGCCTATGTGCACAAATAAGGCCATTAGAAAAAACAAACTAGAAACTAGGAAATGGTCTTTGGAATATGAAAAGCTAGATAAGATTGAGTGATCATGATAATAAGGACTGGCCTTTGTGTCCAAGGCTTTAAAGAAACCAGAATGGGCTCAATGGAAATTGGGCTCTGAGCCCAAGAAGAATTAGGCAGGGAGCCTAAAGGAAATTTAATGTTCTCTGCTTCTTCTTTCTGTTTTCTATTTAATTTGGTTTTGGAAGAAATCTCTATTTATAAGTCAATTTTAAGTTTATCTGAAGCAGGTGGATGATGTTTTAAGTACTGAGATGGAGATGCAAAGAAAGATACAGAAAAGGAGAGGACACCACTGATAGATGTCAGAGAGACTGTGGAAGTCTTTGCAGATAGAATTCGATCCTTCTGTAATATAAAGAAGATTTATAGCTTTTGCCTGGGTGAACTAAATATTCAATTGTCTGTGTTTCATAGTTTGGCTAACCTGTTCTCCAGGATTGTAATAGAATCAAAAAAGAACTGTAATAGTTTGATTTACTAGACATTTCTATTAAAGCAGTTTCCATGTACTCATAAAGTATATTGAAATATCAAGAGGACTTATTTCATTTTGCTTTAAGCCCAACCTTGTTTTCTAAGGCTGTGAATATGAAGAAAATGGGTAGTGATCTACAAATTCAAATGGGGAGAAATATTTATTGTGGGAGGAAAGAAATAACTAACATATCCATTAAGAATAAAAATTTATTTGCTACAAACAATATATCGAAGTTATATTATGGCCAAATGTTCTTTAAGATTTTATTAAGTAAAGTTCCAGAAGATATCAGGTATGGAAAAAATGTTGAAATTTAATATACACAGAGTATATAACTAAGAAATTTACAAATGAACACCCCCCACATCTCTTTAATTTTCAATAAACGTAACACTAGTTTGCTAGTGATTTTATTTTTACTAAACTTACGCAAATTTTAAGTGTAAGGCATAACAATGATCACATCAATTCTAGACCCCAAAGTCTAAGATGAACTCAGAAGTAAATCGATTAAAACAATTGGCAGAAACCAATAATTAATGAAATTATATAATGCACATATAATTCTTTTTCAGCTCTAGGGATTAGGGTCACCAGTTTTTAGTAGAAGAGATCCCACAAATAGCATAAGAGAAACCAAAAATAACAGAGAAGATATTCAATTAATGAACTAAATAATCATCGGGGCGCCTGGGTGGCTCAGTCGTTAAGCGTCTGCCTTCGGCTCAGGATGTGATCCTGGGATTCTGGGATCGAGCCCTGCATCAGGCTCCTCCGCTGGGAGCCTGCTTCTTCCTCTCCCACTCCCCCTGCTTGTGTTCCCTCTCTCACTGGCTGTCTCTCTCTCTGTCAAATAAATAAATAAAATCTTTAAAAAAAATGAACTAAATAATCAAGTGATACAAAGGTGGTATTTATTATGTCTTAATGATATATCCTGTTATATCCTTATAGAATTAAGGTCTAAAGAATGCAGTTTGGCACATTAAAAATATTACTATTCATATAAAATAAAAATTAGAAATTGAGAAACAGTTATTTTGAACAGGATCCTGAGTTCTAGCTAGGTTCATTGCTTAAAATCTATATTATTTTGAACAAATGTTTTCATGTTGGGACCATCTATAAGCTGGAACTGTTTCACTTATAAGCAATATTGTTGCGTAGATTAAATGAATCTAGTATAGGCTCCAAATGAAAATACTTAGAAAGTTGTAAAATGGCACAAAGAGCAAGTATCCTTGATGTCTCTGTTAAAGGAATGTGCTCCTCTTCCCAAGTTAGGAAATTTCAACTGAGCCTTAAACTTGAACCTATTTCTGGATAGTAATTGTAATTATAATCATAAGAACTATAGACTCATTTGGTATTCTCTTGTTTACTGCTTCATAAAAACAAAGCAGCATCAAAGTTAATAACCTTTGAGGCTCTCAATGTAGCCAGTATTCCTAAACACACTTTGAAAAGGTGGGGGAAAAGGACAGAATGGCTACATGCACAAAAAAGACAATTGTTCTTGGATCTAAGCCTCCTTTATTTTATTCTAATTTTTTTAGGAGAGGCATAGTGAAACTAGAAAGCCTCAGTGAAATTAATCACCTAACAACCAAATGGCAGCCTTATGTTTAGAGGCCTACTGGCTTACAGATGAGTCCATTTTTGGTTTCCACTCCAGATGTCATGACATCAGCATATCTATGGACAGTGTATCCCAAGCATCCAGCTTTGTTTCCCTAGGGCAGCTTTCATACACACATTGCCAAGGCAATAGTTCTAAACAGTCTGTGACTTAACTACTAATCAAATTACTTTGACAAGATATAGTCACTTTAAAAAAAAAGGAAAAAAAAAGAAAAAAGAAGAGCACAGACTGTTGGCACTTAACCACACAGTGGTATGCCTTTATTGCTATGCAGTTGTTAGCTGAAGGCTTTCTAATCTGCCCACTGGGATTATCAGTGGTTTAAGGGCACTGTTAGTACCCAGTGGCTAATAGGTACACATTTATCCCAGGGATAGAAAAATAAAGACTTATCACATGGAATAGAGCTGCTGGCATGTAAGTGGCACTCAAATGGATCCCTTAAAAAATAAAAATTCCAAGCAAATACTGATGCCTATCATCTTTTTTCTCTTTTTCCTTCTTCCACATCTCCTTCATTCATTCTTATAACAGTTCCCAGATTTCCACAGGTATCAGCCCTGTAGTTTGTCTTGGGATAGCGAAGATAAGTTATGAACCAATCAGTGATGATTTTGTTTCTATGTGTGTGTTGCTTAACACCTGCCTGTTCTACTCTGACACGTATTTTAGCTACTTAAAATTATTTCTGATTTGGATAGGAGAGGATCCCTTAATATCAGTGATTTGATGTGATATATATTAGAGATGACATCATTCTTTTGAAATATGATTTAAAACTGGACAGACTTTATAAGAGAAATATTAGGATCAGGAAGAGCTGGAGAAAACACCAGGCATTTGAGTTGTTTCCAGTTTGGGGCATTATGAATAATGCTGCTATGAACATTGTCTTATGGTGGACTTGTTCATACATTATTATAAGAAATATAACTGGCAGTAGAATTGCTGGGCCATGGGCCATGCTAGTTTCACATTAGTAGAAAATATTAACAGTTCTCCATAGTATTTTTAATGTTTTATATGCCCACTGGAAGTGTGTGAGACTTCTAGTTGCTTTGTAACCTCACCAAAACTTGCAATTGTTGATCTCTTTTTTAGCCATTCTGGTGGGTTCATAGAAATACCCACATTATGATATTAATGTGCACTTTTCTGATTTATAATGGGGTTGACAAATTTTTCATGTTTACTGACCATTTGGGTATCTGTTTTGTGAGGTCGTGGAGGTGATTGCCAGGTTTTTGTTGTTGTTGTTATTTTTTTGTATTCGATTATCCTTTGCTTGTTTTTTTTAATAATAATTTTTTATTATGTTATGTTAGTCACCATACAGTACATCCATAGTTTTTGAACTAGTGTTCCATGATTCATTATTTGAGTATAACACCCAGTGCTCCATTCAATATGTGCCCTCCTTAATACCCATCACCGGCCTATCCCAACATTTGCAGCAACATGGACAGGACTGGAGGAGATTATGCTAAGTGAAATAAGTCAAGCAGAGAAAGACAATTATCATATGGTTTCACTCATTTATGGAACATAAGAAATAGCAGGGAGATTGATAGGAGAAGGAAGGGAAGAATGAAGGGGGGTAAACAGAAGGGGGAATGAACCACGAGAGACTATCCTTTGCTTGTTGATTTTTAAGTGGTCTTTACGTATTTTGTATTTGAACCTTCTGACAGTCATATGGATTGTAAATATCATTTCTCACCCTATAGCTTGCATTGACATTTCTTTAATGATGTCTCAATGAACAGAATTTCCCAAAATGAATGTATCCAATTTGTTAATCTTTTCCCTTATTGGATGTGGGTGTGTATGTATGTGTATATGTACATATAAATACATATGTATGGTTATACAGTAGAGTTCTGAAATAAATTTTGACTTTATCTTTCCTCAATATCTTGTGGGCAGCCATGGACAATAATAAGAATAATCCTGGCTATGCCTTCTTTTTTGCATTATTTATATCCTTATCTTCTATAATGTCTTGGTAGCATTCTGTATAGCTGACTGCATAATAGTTACTCAATTATTATTTCCCGTCTTCCATGACATAGCTGGTTCTTACCTGATTTTCTTCTTACTTCTTGTTTTTTTTTTTGTTTTATTATGGTTTTTTTTTGCCAAAACCTGTGATATCTAACTTGAAATGATTAAATTCATAAAGTTCTCTCTGCTAGATTTTTTTTTCTTTCCTATTCCTTCTCAAATATTCTTACCCATATTCACAGATATATGCAAATGACTTGAACATTTGTATCTTCAGATCAAACATCTTTTCTGAATTCCTGATTTATAGACCCAACTAAGTAATATCTCTACCTGGGTGCTTTATAGGCACTTGAAATCAAACCTGTCCGAAATGAACTTACAAGCTTTCTACCACTCTCCAGCGTTCTCTAGCTAGGTAAATCGTATCATCATACATCCTTGAGTCCAGGTTCAAGGGAATCATCCCCTATTTACCATGTTATTTAATCCTACCTTTTTAGTTATTAAATATTTCTCTGTTTCAAGCTACTCTCAAATCATGACTAGATGACACCAACAAGTCTTTAATCTGCTCGGCAGAAAGCCTTGCTTCTCCCTCTCCCTGTACCCCTCATCATGCTCATGCTCTCTCTCATGCTCTCTCTCTCTCTCTCCCCCTCTTTCAAAAAAATAAAAATCTTTAAAATTTTTTTTAAATAAAAATTCATTTTAAGTACAGTGTTTTTCTTTATTATGTCACTAAGGAGATCTCTTCTCATCAATATGCTCTGCAAAATTTCTGACACAATTTGCTTGTAGCCCCAGGGACTGGCTTTGCCCTTTTGGAAAGATTGTATGTTCCAGGCATTTGCCCATGTGTTTAGCCTGTGCATTGTTTGCCATACAGCAACAATGGGAAGGTTCATTTCTTTTCTTTGGGCAAAAACTTGGTGTCCAGTGTTACAAGTAAACTTCTGTCCACATACACAGTGCAACACCATGAATACCATAGTACTTCCTATGTAACTATTTTAACTTTCTCTATCCCTCTAGAATGATAGGATTTTTTTCTCCTTAACCATTTCACCTTCACTAATAGGCAGCATTTATACAGGCATATATGCTTGAGATCTATTTATATGCCATTAAATAGGTAGAGAACATTGGTCCATTTATTTTAAGGTATTTATTGAGTAGTTAGGGAATCATGAATAATAACGCTACGTGCTGTTCAATGACTGTGAGGCAGTGCTGAGTATTAGGTCCAAAGCTCTGGAATCTACAGTTTGGTTTTGACTCTTCATTGCACGATGTAAAGGCTATTCAGGCTCTTTGTTTTGGTTTCCTTATGTATAACATTGAAATTAAATATGTATTTTATAAGGCTGTTGTGATGACTAAAAAAGAAAACACTGGTAAGCAATGAATAAATCTTAGCAATTACTAAAGTAAAACTTAGGAAGATGCATCTTTCATTTGAAATTCTTGCTTGTACTATAAAATATATTTTTTTAAATATTTTTTATTTATTTATTAGAGAGAGAGACAGCCAGTGAGAGAGGGAACACAAGCAGGGGAAGTGGGAGAGGAAGAAGCAGGCTCCCAGTGGAGGAGCCTGATGCGGGGCTCGATCCCACAGCCTGCATCACGCCCTGAGCCAGAGGCAGACGCTTAACGACTGAGCCACGCAGGTGCCCCTATAAAATATATTTTAAATCTGACATATGGCAAGACTTATTTTGTTCAAATTTAATATTTCTAATATTGTATAAATAGGTTGTGCAAATACTTGATAAATCATTCAAATTGTATAAAATGGTATTATGATAAGAATTCTACCACCCTTGTAGAATTATATTTGAAAACAGTAATGTTTTTTTAAAAAGGATAGCACTTTAAAATATTTATAACATGTTCGACATATCTAGATCATAAATTGCTAAGTGTTTTGCATACTTAACTGGTAAGAGGCTTCTACTCCTAATACTCAAGTCATTGTTAGACTTTGTAACATTCTGATATAGAAGGAAGTATAATTGTTGGGTTTATGTGTGGAATAATGCCATTTTCAAGCTCATTACATGCATGGTAACAATGAAATCTGTGAATGAGAATCATAAATCTTGTATAAGAGGAATCCACCTGTGGCTTTTTGATCTTGGAACTGAGCCATAATTTTTCAACACCAGTGAAAGTGCACCTGTCTATCAGATAAGAAAACACAGTGGTCATTAATTATATTCTTTCTTTCATTATCTCATGGGCTTGGAACCATTAGTGTTATTTATAGGACAGACTTTGTGTTTGATTTAAGTCATGTTGAAAGCTGCAGCCCATGTGTGAGTTACTTTGGCAAGATCATGGTTTGATCATGTAGTGAAGACATCAGAAACAAAATGTGCTTTGGATTATGCTAGGCTCTGCTTAAACTATTCTTCAAGAGAGACAAAATCATAAAGAATGTTGCAAGTTAATACCATGTTCAGAGTTTCAGGAGTTTGGTGCACCTTTTACTTGTCAACTTACCATAGAGGCCTAAGAAAGTAGGAGGGAGGAAAAAGAAAGCCAGGATTCCAGGCAGCATGGTAAATTTCCAAACAAGAAGTCGATCAAGTAGCATACCTTCAGAGTAGAGAAAGTTGAAGTAAGTGAGGAGCTCTGTTCAAAAGAGAGATAATTGCCTTTCTAATTTTCTTATCTTTTAAGATTTATTCATTGGAAATTTCAGGTTAATATTATTACTTTCATTTTCCCTATAGTATCTCCACTATTTTCTCTACTATGCCTTCTCTAAATATCAGAGTTGTTGTTCACGAATTTTTATTCATTAAAAACTTTATGGACCATGGGAAAGGAGTAGAAGGAGAGAAAGGAGTAGAAAGAGAGGCAGAGAAGGAAGGGCAAAAAGGAAAAGACAGGAAGAGCAAGAAGTAGAACAAAAGGAAGAGGATGAGATCCCTGCTCTCCAGTGTCTAAAATACTCCCATGTACAATGCCATAACAAAATGCCACAGACTGGGTGGCTTCAAACAATGCAAATGTCTTTTTTCACAACTCTTGAGTCCAGGAGTCCAAGATCAAGGTGTCAGTGGGGTTGATTTCTTCTAAGACTTCTCTTGAGCGTGGCTTGTGGATGGACCTCCTCCTCTAGTGTCCTCCCATGGTCTTCCTTCTGTGTGTTTTGTCCTAATTGTTGCTTCTTATAACGACACCAGTCATATTGACTTTGAGCTCACCCTCATGATCTTATTTTAACTTAATCACCTCTTTAAGGTCCCCATTTCTAAATACAGTTGCATTTTGAGGTACTGGAGTCAGGAGTTCAGCATATGAATTTGGGGGGGCACATTCAAATTTCTATAATGTATTTTTGGACAAATTAGAATACAAAGAGTAGAAAAATTAATTCCAGCCAAGGAAATTTGGGATAGGTTCTGATAAAGGGATTATATATTCTTTTTTTTTTTTTTAAGATTTATTTCTTTATTTTAGAAAGAAAGAGCGAGTGAGGGGTGGGGCAGAGGGAGAGGGAGAGAGAAGCTCAAGCAGATGCCATGCTGAGCACAGAGCCCAGTGTGGGGCTCGATCTCATGACCCTGATTTCAGACCTGAACTGAAACCAAGAGTCAGACGCTTAACCAACTGCACCACCCAGGTGCCCTGAGGGGGTATGTATTCTTAAATTCATATACATGTCATCACAGAATGACAGGCTTGAATTTTAGGGCTCTGGGCATTTATTTCTTTCTTTCTTTCTTTCTTTCTTTCTTTCTTTCTTTCTTTCTTTCTTTCTCTTTCTTTCTTTCTTTCTTTCTTTCTTTCTTTCTTTCTTTCTTTCTTTCTTTCTCTCTCTCTCTCTCTCTCTCTCTCTCTCTCCTTGTTAAGATTTTATTTAAGAGAGAGAGAGAGAGAACAAGCAGTAGGGAGGGGCAGGGGGGAGAGAGAGAGAACAGATTCCCTGCTGAGCAGGAAGCCTAATGTGGGACTCCGATCCTAGGACTTGGAATCATGACCTGAGCCGAAGGCAGATCCTTAACCACCTGAGCCACCCAGGCGCCCCCAGGGCTCTGGGCATTTTCAAGCAATTTTTCAAGCATTTACAATCAAAAATTGTATAAGTATGTATGTATAAGTAGGATTAATTTTTCAGGAAGCAAGCTATGTATAATATCCTTAGCTACTATTTATTCAGGAGAAATGTTGAAACATGCCAAGCCTTTTGTATTAACATTCAATTCAAAGAAATATTTTGTACTAAAGATCATTTTAGTTATAAGCATATACATGGGTTATTTCCCAAAATTATTTCCAAATGTATGTGCCCTAATACATTTCCCTGTAGCTTTATTTCTCTGCTACCACTCTGGAATAAGACCTTGAAATGCGAAAGAATGAGATAGGTTTAGTTTAAAATGAAAACAGAAGTCCATTATTTATACACTTAAGTTTTGAAAAAATTAACACATTATAAACCCAGAAATGAAAAACTACAAAGGTATGCAAGCATTCTAATTTAAATTGTCCCATATTTATTGAATGTTAAATCTTTTAAAGAAGGAATGCTGGTATATTTTTGTAATCAGACGGGTTTAAGTTCAGCCTCCATTTCTATTGTCTGCAATGCTTTCTATACCGAAAAGATAAAGCATTCTATTTGCAATATAATTACTGTTGTTTCTTCTACATATGTATGTAACATGTCTACTATAGACTAAATATCTGTGTAGCCCCCAAATTCATGTTGAAACCTAATCCCCATTTTGATGGTATTTGGAGGTAGGGCCATTGGGAGGTGATCAGATCCTAAGGGCAGAGACCTCATGAATGGGTTGAGTGCCTTTATAAAAGAGCGCCCCAAGTGTTCACTTCTCCCTTCTCACCACCCAAGAAGACACAGTGAGAAGGCAGCGTATGTGAACCAGGAAGCAGGTTCTCAACAGACGCTGAATTTGCCAGTGCCTTGATCTTGGGCTTCAGATCCAGAACTGTGAGAAATAAATTCACGTTGTTAATGAGCCACCCAGTCTATTGTGTTGCAAACAATGTCTCTGTAAAATTGAATACCAGGAACAGCTTCAAGAAACGCATCTGTCATTGGGGAGGGGGGGAGCCATTTTTGACATCTTAAATAAGTAAATCTCAAAAGATAAAATCTAATAGTGTTTTTTAAAATACATACTATGATTTCATCTAAGGCCTTTACTTAAGGATATGAAGTACTTACTAGTTTAAACTGACGATGACAAAGTTGAAGATTATGGCAAAAATGCTAATGATAATGGTAATGAAGTTGTTAAATTGTCTTTGCTTCCCCTTTATCGCTTCTGGTCTAGAGGAACCAGGCAACTCTGTAAACATTTTTGGAAGCCCATTATCTCTAGTACCTGGCTTTCCAACATCTGTACTTTCTCTTGTATCTAAATGTATTATTTTTCTCTCAATTCTGTTATACTACCAAGGTAATAATTTTTAGCACAACTGAAGTTGACATTAAGAACTTTCTAAGAGTGTCATTAGGGTTAATTTTAGGCAAAATGGCTGGCTAGTCAAGAAAGTGTGTCTAAACTACACCACTGCCTAAAGTCGGTCTTTTATCTCAGTTTATATGCACATCTACCTTATTATTTTGATTTGAATAATCAGTTATGATTGAGGCATGGTCCAATTACTTTGTCATATATTAAATAATTATATATATATTCTTAAATTTTAAGTTTGTATTTTCTGTACTTTAAATAAGAAAATGGAGGATTCGTGGATAGCTTTATATCTTTGACCATGCTATAGCTATGATTCCAGTTAAATATGTGGCTGCTGATTTTTTAAATCTTTATTTAAATATTCTGTTAAATATAGAAAAATGCTCAAACCCCAAGACTATGTTTCAGGGTATCACAAAGAGAACATACCTACATAAATACTACCAAAACCAGGAAATAAAAAAGCACCGTTGACGTCCCAGAGCACTCCTTTTACCCTTTCACTGCCGATGCATTATTCTTCTTTGTAGTCCTCCTCTGCAAAGCAAACCAATTTCCTGACTTCTAACTATACAGGTTTGTCTTTCTTGGTATTGAACTTTATGTAAATAAACCATTCTCTATGTGTTCTTTTCTGTTTGGCTTATTTTTCTCAATATTATTATCGTGGGAACCATTTGTATTATTGTGTACTAGTGTGTTAATTTTCATGTTTGAGAGTATCTTATGGGTGCTCCAGGGTGGGTTAGTTGGTTAAGCGTCTGACTTCGGCTCAGGTCATGGTCCTGGGATCGAGCCTGGAGTTAGGCTTCCTGCTTATCGGGTAGCCTGCTTCTCCCTCTCCTCCCCGCTCATGCTCTCTCGCTATCTCTGTCTCTCTCTCAAATAAAATCTCAAAAAGAAGAAGAAGAAGAAGAAGAAGAAGAAGAAGAAGAAGAAGAAGAAGAAGAAGAAGAAAATGTCTTAAACAGAGAAAGACAATTATCATATGGTTTCACTTATTTGTGAAACATAAGGAATAGCAAGGAGGACACCCGGAGAAGGAAGGGAAAAATGAAGGGTGGGGGGAACAGAGTGGGAGACGAACCATGAGAGACTATGGACTCCGGGATACAAATTGAGGGTTTTAGAGGGGAGGGGGCTGGGGTTATGTGTTAGCCCGGTGATGGTATTGAGGGCACGTATTGCATGGAGTACTGGGTGTTATACGCAAACAATGAATCATGGAACACTACATCAAAAACAAATGATGTACTGTATGGTGACTAACATATCATAATAAAAAAATATATAAATAAAAAATAAACTGTGTTTCTGGAAGCAAAACCTGAGGCAACAGTTTGTGTTAAAGTGGTTTCATCATTCCTAATAAAATCTCAGGGAAGAAAATGGTAGGGCACCGTGGAAGTGGGATTGGGAAGGTTGGAGGGCAAGCAAGATAGATGTGATATAAAGCAAAGTTCTCAGGAGGGGTGCTTGTCCATTCTCTCAGGGGAGCTCTGTGCAGGGTGTAACTTCAAGTCAGAGGTGTCTGGATCAGGGGTAAAGGAGCTGGGAAACTTACTCTAGAATCTTTCACTCATTGGTTAAGGGTCACCTGTAAGGTACATAAATTTTCAGGCACTTCAGGCTTTCTGCATGCATGGTAAATTAATTTCCTGCTACCAAAAACTGCCTTCTGATCTAGAGATGCAGGTGTTGGCTGTTGAAAATGAAAGCAGTCCTACAAAGATGGCAAAGGGATACAAGGAGATATGGATGGAGCGCTAAAGGAACTATTACAAACAGAATACCATTGTATAAAATGCACCATGATTTATTTATTCATGATACTATTGAAAGACATTTGAGTTGATTTCCAGCCTTGGGCTATTATGAATCATGCTGCTGTGAACATTCTTTGACTTGTCTTTTTGTGGACTTATGTGTGTATTGCTCTCAGCTTCTTATTTAATAGAAGATACCAACAGTTCTCCACAGTAGTTTTAACAGTTCATACTTCCATCTGGAGTGTGTGAGACTTGCAGTTTTTCTGTAGTCACAGCAAAATTTGGGATCTGTCAGTCTCCTTGTTAGCCATACCTTGTTAGCTATTTTGAGTTGACATTTATGATTCCTAATGGAGTTGGCCATTTTTTCATATGTTTATTGGCCACTTGGATATCTTCTTTTATGAAGTTGTGTGTTTGATTTTTTTTTTTTTTGGATTGCCTTTCTCTTGTTGATTTGTCAGAGTTCTTTATATAATTTAGGTTTGAGTCTTTTGTTGGTTACATTGTGCAGTAGGTTGAATAATGGCCGCCTAACTATATCTCGTCTTAATCCCTGGAATCTATAAATGTCACTGAATATGATAAAGACTTTTTGGATGTGATAAAATTAAGGATTTTGAGATAGATTACCCTGGTTTATCTTGGTGGACTGTAAATGCGGTCACTTGTACATCTTAAGAGGGAGGCAGAGGGACATTTGACACAGGCACAAAAGATAAGGCAACAAGGACTCTAAGCCTCAGTTGATGTAGCCATTGGAAGCTGGAAGAGCAAGGCGCAGATTTTCCCTTAGCGTCTGCTAACACACTGATTTTGGCCACATGATACTGATTTCAGACTCCAATCATCCAGAACTGTGAAAGAATATCTTTCTGTTGCTTTAATTCACTAGGTGTGTGGTAGTCTGTTAGAGCTTTAAGAAAACTCTCATCTCTACTGCATGGCCTGTGTTTTCATTCTTTTAATGGTGTCTTAGATGAATAAAAACACCCAGTGTGACTGTAGTCCAATTTATCAATCTCTTTCTTATGATTAAGGACTTTTTCCTGCCGTGTTTAGGTTTCGCTGTCCTGATGATATGAAAATATTCTCCCATGTTCTCTTGTTTCACCTCTCATCTTTATGTTCACCAACCACCTAGAATGGATTTTTTGTATATAATATGAGGGAGGTTAGGTTTTATTTTTTCCCCTTAGTGGATATCCCTTAAATTTAGGACCATTTATTAAAACAACTGCACTTTCCCTCTGCACTTAAGGCATCTTTCTTGTAAATGAGATGATTGTATATTATAGATTTGTTTCTCTACTTTCCTCTCTATTTCATTGATCTGTCTGTCTGTCCTTGCACACATACCTGTCTGAATTAATTTAGGCTTATAATAAGTCTGATATTAAGCAGAGAAAATTCTCCAATCTTATTCTTCAAAGTTTTCTTGGCTGTCTAACCTTTGCATATCCATAACCATTTTACAATCACTTTGTCAATTTCACACCAAAAAAATCTGATGGAATTTGGAATTTTATTGACTCTATAGAACAATTTGCAGACAATTGAGGGCATATAAAAAGTGGCCCTTTCAATTCATAAATATGACATTTCCTACCATTTATTGAGGTTTTATTTAGTTTCTCAAGATAATGTTTTAAAGCGTTTACTAGATTTATTTCTAAGTGTTTGATGTTATTATTTATTATAAATAGTAACTTGAAAGTGTCATTTTCTTAATCTGTAGCTGATAAATAGAAATATGAATTGATTTTTTTAAATATTGATAATCAAACCAAATGGTTAAACTCACTTATTTACTCTAAAAATTTTTCCTTTGCGTTCTCTATATACAAAATCATCTTATGTACAAATAAACTATTTTTTTTCTCTGAGACTCATAGATGTTGCTTTCTTTTTCCTTTTTTCCCGCCTTTATTTCATTGATGAGGCTCTTCATTACAGTTTAAATAGAGTATTAATGGTGGATATTCATATCTTGTTCCTAATATCAGAGGGAAAGGTTTACCGCTAAGTATGAGATATGCTTAGATTTTTTTTGGTTGATCTTTATCAGATTAAGAATATTCCCTTCTGAGGCGCCTGGGTGGCACAGCGGTTAAGCGTCTGCCTTCGGCTCGGGGCGTGATCCCGGCGTTATGGGATCGAGCCCCACATCAGGCTCCTCTGCTATGAGCCTGCTTCTTCCTCTCCCACTCCCCCTGCTTGTGTTCCCTGTCTCGCTGGCTGTCTCTGTCTCTGTCAAATAAATAAATAAAATCTTTAAAAAAAAAAAAAAGAATATTCCCTTCTAAGCACAGATGTTTCTAGTGAGCTCGAATCAATAAAATTGACCTGAGCCGAAAAAAAAAAAGTATATATTCCCTTCTAATCTTAATTTTACTGAGTTGTTTGTTTTGCTTTCTGTCACAAATGTAGATATGCTTTGTTCTGGATGTTATTTGAGACAAGAATTTGATTCCTCCACCCCATTATTCTGTTTAATGTGTTGAATTACATCAATTGATTTTCTAATATTAATAAACCTAACCTGGTAATGACATATTATTCTGTTATATATGACTAGATTTGATTTGTCAGTTTTTTGAACATGAATATTTGCAGCTATATTTACCAATGAAATCAGCCTATAATTTTCTCTTCCTGTGATATTCTCTTCAGATTTTGGCATCATCTTAGCCCCCATAAAATGAGTTTGGATGGATTTTCTCCTTCTCCATTTTCTGAACAAGTTCTTACAAGACTAACATCGTTTCTTCCTTAAATGAATTGGTAAAGTTTATTGATGAAACTAGCTGAGGCAGAGTTTTGTTGTACAAAAGTTTTGGGGTTTTTTCTTTACCCATACCCCCACCTCCCTCCCCTCTGGCAACCACAAGCTTGTTCTCTGAGTTTATGAGTCTGTTTCTGGCTTTTGTTAGTTCGTTCATTTGTTTTGTTTTCTTAGGTTCCACATATAAGTGAAATCATATGGTATTTGTCTTTCTCTGACTTATTTCATTTGGCATAACAACCTCTGGGTCCATCCATGTTGTTACAAATGGCAAGATTTCATTCTTTTTTATGACCAAGTAATATTTCCAGTGTGTGTGTGTGTGTGTGTGTGTGTGTGTACCGCATCTTCTTAATCCATTCATCTATCAGTGGACACTGAGGTAGCTTTCATATTTTGGGTATTATAAATAATGCTGCAACAATCATAGGGGTGCACATATCTTTTCAAAATAGTGTTTTTATTTTCTTCAGGTAAATACCCAAAAGTGGAATTACTGGATTGCGTAGTATTTCTATTTTTAGTTTTTTAAAGAAAAATCCATACTGTTTTCCAGGGGGTTGCACCAACTTACATTCCCACCAACAATGCATAAGAGTTTCCTTTTCTCCACTTCCTCACCAACACTTATTATTTCTTGTCCTTTTAATACTAGTCATTCCAACTGGTGTGAGATAATTCTTTGGTTTGATTTGCATTTCCCACATGACTAGTGATGTTGAGAATCTCTTCATGTATCTGCTGACCATCTGTATATCTTTGGAAAAGTGTTTATTCAGATCCCTTGCCCAGTTTTTAATTGTATTGTTTGTTGGTTTGTTTTGTGTTGAGTTCTATAAATTCTTTATATATTTTGGTTATTAATTGGATAATATATCCTTATTGGATTTATCATTTGCATATATCTTCTCCCATTCAGTAGGTTGCCTTCTTGTTTTGTTGATCTTTTCCTTTGCTGTGCAGAAGTTTTTAGTTTAATGTAGTCCCATTTGTTTATTTTTGCATTTGTTTTCCTTGCCTAAGGAGACAGATCCAGAAAAATATTAGTAAGGCTGATGTCCAAGACTTTGCTGCCTGTGTTTTCTTTCAGGAGTTTTATAGTTTCACATCTTACATTTAGGTATTTAATCCATTTTGAGGGTGGGTGTGTGTGTGTGTGTGTGTGTGTGTGTGTGTGTGTGTCTGTATGGTATAAGAAAGTGGTACAGTTTCATTCTGTTGCATGTAGCTGACCACTTTTCCCAACACCATTTGTTAAAGAGACTATTTTTTCCCCATTGCAAAAATAATTGACCATATAAATGTGGGGTTTTTTTCTGGACTCTTTATCCTGCTTCACTGATCTGTGTGTCTATTTTTGTACCAATACCATACTGCTTAGCTTAATATAGCTTTGTAGTATATTTTGAAGTCTGGGATTGTGATACTTCAGCTTTGTTCTTGTTTCTCAAGGTTTCTTTGTTTATTCAGGGTCTTTTGTGGTTCAATACAAGTTTTAGGATTATTTGTTGTAGTTCTATGAAAAATGCTATTGGTATTTTGATAAGGATTATATTAAATATGCACATTGCTTTGGGTAGTATGGTCATTTTAACAGTATTCTTCCAGTTCATGATTATGGTATATCTTTCAATTTATTTGTGTCTTCTTCAGCTTTTTTCATCAATGTGATAGTTTTCTGGGTACCAATCTTTCATCTCTTTGGTTAAATTTACTCCTAGGTATTTAACTTTTTATGCAATTATAAATTGAATTGTTTTCTTAATTTCTTTTCCTGCTAATTGGTTATTAGTGTATAGAAACATAAGAGATTTCTGTATATTAATTTTGTATCCTGCAACTTACTAAATTCATTTATTAGTTCCAGTAGGTCCAAAAGATTTTTATCTGTTGATTAGAATAAATCTATTATGGATTCAAGGAAATTATTTTCTTCTTATGTCAGTTTAGGAGGATGAGCTTTTCTGGGAATTTTATATCTTTACAGATTTTCCAATTTATTGGCATACGATCTTTTTAAAGTCTGTGTGGTCTGAAGTAATGTTCCTTTTTCATTCTTGGTATTGGGGTTTTTTATGCTTTTTTCCATTTTTTTAATTTTTCCTTTTTCTTTCTCTTTCTTTCTTTCTTTCTTTCTTTCTTTCTTTCTCTTTCTTTCTTTCTTTCTTTCTTTCTTTCTTTCTTTCTTTCTTTCTTTCTTTCTTTCTTTCTTTCAGTATCACCAGAGGATATTTTTTGTTATTATTAAAGACTCAAACTTGTTTCCAAGGTTCCTCTCTATTGCTTTTATCTTTTATAGTACCTACACTCTATTTTTCTTCACATATTTTTCTGTTGTTTTTCTGTATCTCTGAAATGAATGCTTAAGACCGTTGATTTTTATTATTATTTTTTCTGTTCTAACGTGCGTATTTCAGGCTGTTCTATCTTCAGCTATAGGTCTTCCCTTTGCACTGTGCCTTAGAGTGTCTTCCTGTAAGCTTTCGTCCCTCTCTCAAAAGTAGAAAGACAGCTGTTTCTCAATGCTTTCCATCCTACTGTGGGTGGGGGACAGGACAACCTTTGCTGTTCTGATTAAGACCTAGTCTTCGGCAAACATTTTGTCAATGGGTAGTGAACCTGTCCTAACCCCAGATTTAAGACTGTGCCCTGCTTGTACTCTTCTTTCTCCCCAAAGAGCTGTGTGTGTGTGTGTGTGTGTGTGTGTGTGTGTGTGTACATGTGTGTGTTTAGTTCCCTTCATCTATTCCAATGAGTTTTCATAAGGTCCCTATGGGTGATAATGTTTGTTGCTATTCCCCACCCTTTTAAGACTTTTTTTTCTCCCCATGAGAAAATGAGGGGAAGGATCTAGGCAGGGCCTGTGCCTTTTCTAAAAGTGGTTGCTCTTAGATACAAATAGGCCTATACCTTATAAAAGGCTCTCCCCTGACTCTCATTGGTCTTTTTTTGGGAGAAGAGCCTGAGAGCTGGTATAAATTTCCCTTGTGTCTGTGGTTCCCAAACATTCTATATTCTCTTGCTATACCACAGTTAGCCTACAGCAATTCATTAAGACTTTCAACTGAGTTCTTCTTCCAGACGTTCTTTGGTATCTTACTCCAGGTAAGCAAGTGGTTGCATTCTGTCTGTCTTTGGACATGCCCCCCTGCCTTATATTTCATGTTAGTTAGTCTGTGACTTCAACTCTCTCCCGAGATCAAGAGAAGTTGTGTGTTTACAGATTGTTGAAGATGTTATTGTTGTAAGGGTAGCAGCAATGCTCCTTCCTTCTTTCTACTTTCTTTGTGGAACTAGATTATTTATTGTTAAGTCCTTAATTATCCAGAGGCAAAAAGAATCTTAGTCCTGGAGACCAGGGCATTCTGAGATTTTTCTAGATCAATAATAATCAAATAAGATAGAGTCTATACTAGTCCGAAGAGGGAGGAGGTAGATAAATGGGTAGCGATGTTATTTTCCTACAATTTTTGTCTGATTGCTTTATAGAAAGATGTGATGTTATTTGGTCTGCTTTTTTAAAGAGATGAGTACAACGATAGGCATTAGGTTAAATGCAAAAATGGCTGCTTTGGAGTCAGCTGTAACAAAAGGAAAGAAACAACCAAACAAAAGTCATGGGTGAGAAATGTTAAGCTGCTGTAAGACATTAAAATTTAGTACTTCTTTCCACTTCATTTGATGGATTTGGAAGCCATTCTTCATACTTTCTCAATTATATATTATGACAGAGTATTTTGGGAATGAAATTAAAGGATCATAAATCATGGAGAACAAATACTTAGAAGAATGTTTAGAAGACTACTGTTCAATTATTAAATTGACCCTTTACTCTTTCAGGGTGATAAGTGGATAATAAAAGTAGAAGTAGAACTGAGTGGGAAGTGTAAATCCAACACAATTCAATTAATGGTAAATCCTTGATAAGTCTTTGTCATTGCTTAAGAAATTTAAAGTCTCCCTTCCTAAGCTGTAATTCTTGTGCAAGAAGCCGTTGGGTTTTCATCAGGATGCTGTGGCTGTAGAAACATCCGCTTCATTCATTTTACTAGCAAGTATTTTTGTACTTTAACAAGAGTATATTAAAAGACTGGCTCAGAGGGCTCTTTCTGCTTCTTTTGGTGCTTTTGGTAACAAAGGACTAGTCTCCATTTTAGGACAGTTCTACCATCCTGCCCGTAGTCTCACTCAGTAGACATATCTGAGAACTGTATTGTGTGGACTCTGCTCTCTCCACCTTCAAGAAAATATCAACTAACCAAATTTGTGGAGTGAAGGGAAAAACATAAGTCCTGTGTTACACCCCTTTTTGTCCACCAAAATTGTATGTTTTCAAAGGGAACCAGTATGCCTCTGCTTTGTGGTTTGGGTAGTTTCAATATAAAAAACAGTACCCTTATCTTGAATAAATTGTAATACTTCTCCAACAGAAAATCGAATAGCATGATAGATTCATCTGTGTGACTTTGTTAATTTTATATATTTATTTATTTTTAGTTTCTGGACCCCACGTTTTTCCATTTTTTTCTTCTCTCTGTGAAGGAAGTGTAGTTCAGATATTTGTCTGGTTGCCTTTGCACAATGTCACTGCATCTACTTATCTTTATACAAGATTATTATGGTTTATTCTCTACGTATAAAGATGTGTTTAAGCTGATTATTTTTTTATGTCTGACAACCATCAGTAAACTCAAGATTGTTATCCAGCAACTGGAATCAGTTGACGGGTGCCTCTATACCCTATATGAGGAGTTGGCAAACTATGGTCCATAGGCCAAATCCAGCCCACCACTCGTTTTTGTATGCTCAGGAGCCAGGAATAGATTTTACATTTGTTGAATGATTTTTTAAAAATTAAATTAATTAATTAATTTTTATTCTTAACATATAGTGTATTGTTTGTTTCAGGGGTACAGGTCTGTGATTTATCAGTCTTACACAATACACAGGGCTCACCACAACACATACCCATCATATTGAATGATTTTTTAAAAATCAAAAGAAGAATGATATTCATGACACATGAAAATTATATGACATTTAGATTTCAGTGGCCATAAATAAAGTTTTATTGAAACACAGCCACACTCATTTATTTTTGGACTATTAATGGCTGCTTTCTGCTGCAATGGCAGAGGTGAGTAGAGCTGGAGAACAATATGGCCCAAAAAGTCTAAAATATTTATTATCTACCAATCTACAGGAAAGGTTTGCTGACATCTGCTGTATAAGAAATGTCTAGATTGATCAGGATCTGGAATATTTCAAAGAGAAGTGTGCTAAGCAGTATATGATACAGAGGGATGGATATTGTCATCATTATGATAGAATTCATGGCTTCCAAAAAATACTGGATATTTACAAAATAATGCATTTGACATTTGTGGTTATATGCAACTAATACTAATACCTCCCCGAGACACACACACAGTTGGGGTTTTAATCATTTAATCATTTCATGTGAAGAACAGTTTTAAAATAATGAAAATGATTCAGGCACCTGGGTGGCGCAGTTGGTTAAGCATCTGACTCTTGGTTTTGGCTCAGATCATGATCTCAGGGTAGTGATATCAAGCCCCACATCAGGATCCACGCTCAGCACAAAGTCAGCTTGAGAGACTCTCTTACGCTCCCTCTACCCCTTCCCCTCCTCTCTCTCTCTCTCTAAAATAAATAAATAAAATTTTGAAATCTTACAAAAAGATACTGAGAATTATTACTCAAACCACACACAGAAATCAATACTATTTTTCTGTTACCACAACCTATCAATGTTTGGTGGTTTCTGTGTTGCAGTAAGTAATTTTTTATAATCTCTCTTCATTATCTTATTTAGGCATTGGAAGAAATTTTTTAAAGCAAAATTATAATTTGAAACAAAATATCGGATATTTACTTAAAGTTCAGTTTTTAGGGGCTCTTGGGTGGCTCAGTCGTTAAGCGTCTGCCTTTGGCTCAGGGAGTGATCCCAGGGTTCTGGGATTGAGCCCCACATTGTGCTCCCTGCTCCGCTGGGAAGCCTGCTTCTTCCCTCTCTCACTGGCTGTCTCTCTCTCTCTCTGTCAAATAAATAAATAAAATCTTAAAAAAAAAAAGTTCCGTTTTTTAAAATATCTTATTACCCAAAGTGTGGTTTAACATTCAAGATTTAGTAAAAAATAAAATTATTTTTTCTCATGACTATAGTTGGACTTATCACCAGTGAAGATATCAGTGTTTACCAATATTTCAGTAGGAAATTTATTATTTTAATTTATATGGATTTTTTTCAAAGCATTTACTGATAGCTCACTTACTTACACCAAATGTTTATTCCTTTATAGTCTTTCTAATATCGAGACAATGCTTCTATCCCAAAAGCTTCTATAGTCTCTTACCAGAACTGATTCCTTTTATTTGGTTTGCTAATCTATTATTAGATATTAGTAGGTTAATGTTGACATTATTTCACTGTTGAACATTAGTTCTTTTTCACAGAATCAGTTTCTTATTTTCCCAATATCGGTTACAGTAAACTGATGTTTCCTCATGCACGTTTCGTAATATATTCATAATATAAACAAACAAAATAATATGGGATGTCTAAGTGACAGAAGGATAATAAAGAATGTCTAAATAACAGAAGTTTGTGGGGCTAAATGATTATAGAGATAGGACACCGTTTGCCCTTCCCAGGGTGTTTTAATTTGACTGTCAAAAAAATGCATGTTGATCATGTAAACATGATCTATTTTCTAAGGCTAGCAAAACAGAATTGTATGTCAAAGATGACCAGAAAGCAGAGGTAAACTTTCTCAAGTATGGGTAAAATCAGGGCAAATTGTATTGGCCAAAAGGAATTCTTACAATGTTCTAAATATTAAAACAGCAGGAAAACATTATTGATGTTTTTTGTAACATCCTGGGTCCTTATTCTTAAAATTAGCTCAGGAAAAGAAATAGTGAAGCTCACTGAAATTATTTTGAAAAATATATTTATATTAAAAAAATAAGAGTCATAACTGCAAAAAGACATAAAACTTGATTTGTGTCATATCCATGCCTAAACTTCCTGGGCTTCTTTTTTTTCCCCAAGCATGGTTCATATCGCTTTAATTCAATAAACCTTTTTCCAAATGCCTTTTATGCGTCAGGTATGGCGTTAGACTTTGAAGAGGATACAAAGTGGGTGAATTCATAGACCTGGTTCTGAGGGTAATCATAGTCCAACAGTTGGTGTTGAATGTAGACAATACCTACATGGCAAAATATGTTAGGTAAGGTTATGAGAGAAAATATTTAAAGTGGTTATTTGTGAGGTGCCAGGGTGGCTCAGTCAGTTAAATCTGCCTTCTACTCAGGTCATGATTCCAGGGTGCTGGATGGAGCCCTGTGTTGGGCTCCCGGCTCAGTGGGGAGCCTGCTTCTCCCTCTGCCTCTGCTGCTCCCCCTGCTTGTGCTCTCTCTCTGTCTCTAATAAATAAATAAAACCTTCAAAAAAAATAAAAAATAAAGTGATAGTTTGTGATCTGATTAAAGAGAAAAACTTGAATGCCATCTTTATAGTTAGAACTTTATTCTGTACTCCTTAGAAACTTTTGAGCACAGGGCAGTTATGCCTTGGGTTGTGCTTAAATGCCACAGGGGGAAAAAAATGAGCAAAGTTGTCTTTTGTTTTATTTGTTTAGTTTCATTTTTGTTCTTGTTTTTGTTTTTCCTTCCTTTCAACCACTATTCTCATCGATGTTAAGAAATAGGGAGAAAAAAGATCAAATTAGTGGTATTGACTGTTATATATCCAATGCGATTTTGACACCATTATTTCATTTCTTTATGGAATTGTTTTATTGTTGTTCTTGTTGTTAGAGAATGATTTTCCTGTAAACATCACGAACTGGAATTATTTGAAGCCAGCGTTATAGGGATTTAACAAAAATAGAAATAACGATGATTTATATAACTTTTGCGCTGAATTTATTTAGTAACCTAATTAATTCCATGACCTTATTCCCTATTTTATTCCTGAGTTTCTGTAACGTAGTTCACTTTAATGTGGATCTAGGCTCCTTAAGCATCATATATAACATACATAAATATATACATCTAGATCCCATATGTAAATTTCTATATTTCATATTTATATTTTAGTATTTGGGATTATGTTATGGGTAAGTTTGCACACAGCTGCAAAAAGCCTCTTTGCAAATCTAAGAAATGTGCCCAAGGCCAGAGAAAAATCTTTGTTTATTTAGCTTACTTTGATTTAGTTAATTTTATGGATTTCATAAACTCTTCGTAAGGATAGGCTGTTTTCTTTTTCATTTCCAAGTTTGCTCAGGTTTTTTTTCTGCAAGGAAGATCTCAAGGGAAATCAATAACCTTAATTTTTTATCTTTAGCATTTTTAACAAAGCATGAAGTAATCTGAAAAAGAGAAAGAGTGGTTATTACTCTTTGTATCAGAGTTTTATCAGAAAAGCAGAACTAGTGTGGGAATTATGGAATAATGGACTCACTATGAGGCCTGATGCAATTGTGGAAGAAGCTGAGGAGTAACCAGGAGTCTGGAAGGAAGCAGAGCTGGACACAGAGCAAGGGAGAGCAAGGACAAACTGGGACCCCCCATTCCCTTCGCACCTACTTCCACCACATCCAACCAGAATGGCATTCAAAGTGCAGTGGCCACTGCTTAATGTCCGGTTTCCAAACCTGTAGATTTCTCTTTTGCCTAACTTTAACCAGGAACTATACAGGAAAGGAGGTTCTGAGAAATGGTTTTCAGCTTAGCCAGGTTGACATAATATGCAACCACTGCTATTTTAAAAATCATTTACATATTCATTAATTTAGTTATTTAATAGGCACTTATAACTTGCCAAGCTCCTTGTTAATTACTGAGGATAAAATTATAAAAAAGAACGCCCCCCCCTCCTCAAAATTCAATTTTTTTTTTCAGAGACAAAAATATAAGAAGCAATTAGAATAAAAGGGTAAGAAGAAGTACAGGTAAAAAATGGGAGGGAATAGTTGAGGTCCTTTAAAAGAATTCACTAGTGAAGCCTTCCCAGGCAAGGAGACATCAAAATAGATGCCTGCTGGAGGGGCTTATGTGATGGATAGGGAAAGAAGTGGGAGAAGGAAAGTAGCATGAAATGCCCCTGAACCAATCAGGGAGATGATGGTGTCTTGGGAGAACTGAAAAAAGTTCAGGGTAACTAAAATGCTGAATTCTCAAAAGAAATGGGTAACTTGAGATGGACAAATTATTGTTTCTTTGGTAAATTGTGATACATGTATTTAATTTTTTTTCCTGCTCCCATACTCATTTCAATAGTAATTCATTTATCTGAGGATTGTCACTTTAAAAGTTCCTCTGATGCTAGTTAGGAGTGTGTTTAATTGGTATTATTTCTCACGGCAGATGTTTTAGAAATATGTAAGTCAGATAGAAACTGCATTTAATTTTAAAATCTCAATTTAAATCTGTCTAAGTAGAATATAAACAAGAACATGTGTTTAAGCAAGCTTTTTTCTCTCTCTCCATATCCTTCTAGCAACAAGTCCTTTCCTTCTGGGTGGTCACTATTGTGGTCTTTGTTTTTATACAAAGGAAAATATAGGAGGACTCTCCTGTAAACCAAACTACAGTGGAATTTTGCTCAGAATTAGACTGCTAACCACAATCATGCATTCCTTCCTGTGGTTGTTATCAGCACAGTTAATCTCTAATTACAATGATATGCTGCACTATTCAAAACTCAAAAATTCACATATTTGTATGGAGGGAGGAAAAAAGAGAGTATTTCACCTTAGATTCAAATAACCACGCTGTAAAATCCAAAAGGTATGTTCAATAAAGTAGGTAACTGCACAATATATACCCCCCCGAAAAAAGCAAAAGTTTTCCTCCATATCTACAATAATCAACAGGGAAAAAATGCAACAATAAGTATAGAATCATTAGACAAATTAGACAAATAGCAAAAATATGCAGATCTAAGTTATGTAGTAAAGTTTCAATCAAATTGCCAGCAGGAGTTTTGTGCAGTTTTAAATGCGTATTTCAATGTTTGTTTGTTCGTTTGTTTTTAAAAGATTTATTTATTTGAGAGACAGGGCATGTGCATGCACGGGGGGTGGGGCAGAGGGAGAGGGAGAGAAGCAGACTTCTGAGTGCTGAGTGGAGCTGACTTGGGGCTCTTTCTCATGACCTGAGCCAAAATCAAGAGTCAGAGGCCTAACTGACTGAGTCACCCAGATTCCCCTCAATGTCTGTTTTAAGTAATAATTGTAGCCTATGTTAGCAGAGCATAGGATCTTGTATAGTTAAATGAATCATGAATCTACAAATATCAAATCAAAGTGACACTGGTACAGAAATAGATAAGAAGATTAATGGAGGTGACTAGAAAACACAGGAGCCAGTTTCAGTGTTTGAATGCGTGCATATCTATATGTGTCGGAGATTCAAATATAATAAAAGTATCATTTTCAATCAGTGGATAAATACTTATTTCATAAGTAGCCCTGGATATTAATTTGGTATAAAATGTAATGTAGTATGCATCTATTACATTTGATACAACTCTGATAAATTCAGTTAAGTTTTTAAAAATTGAAAACATATATTTCCTTTCCTGCAAGCCGATGGACTAAAATAACATGAAAAACTTCATATATATATATTTTTTTTTCTGGGTGTAGGGAGAATAGAAAAACCAAAAAGTTGACCTCCTCAATAAAATCACAAGGCAGAAAGATATTTGAAATTAATAATATACTTCCCATTTTGCCTGGGACAGTCCTGTTGTCCCAAGGGTAATTGGACTTCTGAAAATGTCTTGGTTTGGATGATTCCAGTAATTATAAACAGGAACTAGAAGCTCATGGACTATTAATGCACCTGGTCCTGGTGTAGGGGGTGGAGTGTGGTAGGAATGGAGTTTGTAATTTTGATGTCAATAAGTTAGAGCATTAGTTTAATGCTCATGTGGGAACAGGAAGTGGAGTTTGGAGCCCACTTGAGGAACAGAATTGGGGCCTTTGAAGTCCACTGTGGTGAATAATATTTTGCTGGATTCCCTTTCAGAATTAAAGGACTTGTTACCACCAATTGTGAGGAATGACTGGCAAACAGTCTCTTGTTGCCAGCGCCCTTTGGAAATTATTTCAGCTAAAGAGAGCTGTCTCACTAAAGCCATCCCCCTTTGTCAGGGCAGCCAACATCCAACTGACAGGGGTACAAATGCCTGACCCCGTTTCCTCAGTGGGTTACAACTAGAGAGGACCATCTCAACTCCAAAGCCACACACAGGGTGAGCAGAGGCATTTAATATAACTGCATTACAGCTCCACTTCTTCTACCACCCAATTGTATTTCCTTCCTTTTCCTTCCACAGGGGTTCACCTCAAGCACACTTCCAAACAAATAGCTTGAACTCTAAACTTTTTTTTCAGTCTTTTTTTTTCTGGAGAACTCAATCTGGGGCCTGTAAAAGAGTGATCTAATGATAATCTGGTGAAAGAGTGACCTAGAGATGATCTGCCCCATGCCATAGGAAGGCTGCCTGTCTTTCCCAAGATTCTGGGTAGGAGGGCGAGAAAAGACCATCTGACAAAACTAAGTGCGGGATATGTAGCCGTGCCTGTGCTGAGGTTCAGATTTGCTCTATACTTAGGAAGCCTCGTGCTGAAAAATTATGATATCTATCTTTAGTCAGAGCTAGCACCTCACTTCACTGCCATAAAAAAGTTTTAAATCTCTCTCAAGGGTAATAATACCACCCAGACCGGAAGTGATTCCCCCAGCTAAAAAAGGAGTAGTGTTAGCTACTAAGGATGAGCTCACAATAAAAACTGACACAACAAATCAAGAAAATTCATTATGGATTAATTGGTAGATGTAAATATACTGAGGCATTAGTTTCAAGAATTTTCAAGATAATTAAGCTGAAAATTTTAAATCAGGATTTTTAAATGAATAGACTTAAAAATAAAATGATTAGGTTTTTTAAAAGAAGATGCTATGAAATATTAACTGTAAATTGTAAAAGAACTAATGTGAACATCTAAAATGAAATAAAAGCATTATAATTAAAGGAGAAAAAAAATCTCAACGAACAACTTAAAGAAACCAAAGAGAAAATTAGTAAGTTGGAATATAGAATTGGAAAAATTACCCCCCAAGTGCAGTACAGAGATATAAAACTTGAAAATTATGAAAGAGATTATGACACACAGACCGTATAATGAGATGATGCAATACGTCAACTGTAAGTTTCAGAAGGACAAAACAGAGAGAATGGCAGTGAGGCAATACTGGAAAAACAATAGCTGAAAATTTTTTTGAATAGATGAAAGGCGGGGATCTTAAGACTTGAGACGCACAGTGAGTTAACTGCAGGGTAAATAAAAATTAGCCATCACCTGGACACAACTTAGTGAAAAGGTGTAACACTGAACACAAAGAGAAAATCTTCAAAGCAACTGTAGAAAAAACTCAGGCAGCCTGTGAAGGGAAAACAATTAGGCTAAGTTGTTAAAATATCTGCAATAGTCTAAAATGTCAACAACAATAGAGATCAAAAGACAATGAGGAACTAGGTTCAGCTTCCATAAGGGTAATAAATGTTCTGCTAGAATTCTAGACTCAGCTAAATTGTTATTTAAGTATAAGATTCTACATATATGGATGGAGAATATATACAGGAAATGACTTGCTCATTTTTACGTGCTTAAGATAATTGAATTTTATCCCCTCTACATAGTTACAATACGAAATCTTTGGCAATGGCCAAAGACTAGTTTTGTAACATTTGTGGGGTCTTTGTAGTTCATATGCCACTTTAACATTTCTATGTAGCCTTCAGACATACACCCACCCACTCCCCACCCTTAACCCCCCCCTACACACACACAGCCTGGACTGGAATATTATTTCATGCTAGAAATGATGTTTTGTGTTTGAAGGCTAAGCAACTGAAATTTTGCCAGATCTCATCAAATTCTACTTTGTAAATAGCTGTGAAGCCATTGCTTTATTGTTTTCTTTTTACCCTGATGCCATTGTTTCATTCTTAACTCCCTGATTTTTTTTTATTATGATATGTTAGTCACCATACAGTACATCCTCAGTTTTTGATGTAGTGTTCCATGATTCATTGTTTGCGTATAACAGCCAGTGTTCCATGCAATACATGCCCTCCTTACTACCCATCACCGGGCTAGCCCATCCCCCCAGCCTCCTCTCCTCTAAAATCCTCAGTTTGTTTCTCAGAGTCCATAGTCTCTCGTGGAAATTAACTCCCTGATTTAAGACTCTAAGTGGAGAATCAATTTGTTAAAATTGTGTGTATGTGTGTTTAAAAGAATAAATTTTGGTTTTAAGCAAATACGAGTCATGTTGCATTTCCATAAATCCTGAAAAATGTAATAAGGATGATAACTGGGTTAGTATTACTTTCAATATTCAATTGTATCCTTCTTACAACTTTTCATCACTGACTTCTGCTCTATTATCAGATAACTTTCATTATTTTGAAGAACTTAGTATTTCCATTTACTATTTATCAAACATAATTCTCCTTTATCAAAAGAGACTCTGGTTTTTTTGTTTCACTAGTTAATTATCATTTTCTTTTAATTGCCCTATATACATCTTTGTCAAAGAAATTTATATTAGCATTGATGTTTGTTTAAAAAAACAATGTTGTAATTTTTAATAAAAAGGGGTATTTCTGGTTGTACACAATTTGTTTGCCTTGGATATAAAAATGTGTTTAGTGTTTTCAGTTGTGCAAGTGAGAGCGTTTTGATAAGTAAGGTCCAGAGTGCTATCAACATTATTGGCACTCATTTTCTTCCCTTCAGGAAAGATGAATCATCAGTAACCAAACTTGAATAATGACACCTAAGAATCTAAAACATAGCTTTTAAAAAGCACCGAGGATTCTGCAGATGTTCTCAAGTCATTGCATGATATACCCGAGAAGGAAGAAGGCTTCAGCTAATAGTAGCTTGTATCCATTTGAGTATAAATGGCTTACCCTAAAGTCAAAGAGGCAATTCAACAGTAACAAGAAAAAAAATCAGTGGAAATATGAAAAAATCCAATCTATCAAGCAGATATTATGCTCCTATATACTGAAAAAACATGGTTTTTTAACTGAACTTTATTAATGTGGGTGCTCCGTACTGTGTAAGCACCAGTATGAAATTGGTACGGTGTTAAAGATAGATTCATATTTGAAGTATGATAATAAATTTATAATTCACCATGCCTACTCTATGTTGATTTGCCTAAGTAAGTCCAGTATTAAACCATTACAAAATATACAGGAAAGTTGTTTTTTTTTTTATCGTGGAAAATTAAAAGTGTGGCATTAACTGAATATATCGTGTGGAATATTCTCTTCTGGTGTTTCATTGCAATTCAGTAAGGATTGATTTAGTTTCTCCTCTTTATCAGGAACTTTGTTAGATTTTAGAAGATTCTGGAGTCAAGGGTCCAAGAAGTATAAAACTAATTTAAAACATCCTGGCATGCAGACAACCAGATATAGGGTAGGATGAAGTATGCCTTAAATAAAACTACAAATAACATATACTGTGGTCACGCAGAGGATGGACTGATTAAGGCTGTCTGAGAGGATTCAGATAAAGCTTTAGGTGGGAAGGGATATTTGAATTTGATTTGTGAGGTGCAGCAGTGCTTTTTAAAGGTGGAGAGCTAGGAGGGTAAGCAGGGCAGATTAGACTGCTTTAGGTTAAACCTTTGATAAATGCCAATACAGTCCATTGAAGGGAACATTTAAGGTCTTTACACTTTTCTTAGAAATAATGATATACACATGTTGTTAAGCATTTACTAGGTGCCTTACGTTTTATTTCTACTTAATAAGAATGATTTCATCCAATACACTACGGTATGACATAGGCATTACTATCCTATTTTACTGGTGCAGAAACTGAGGCTTAGTGACTCTGCTACAGAATTGTACTGAGATATTAGTAGCTATATTGATTTATATTATTGTACAACAAATTACCATCATCTTAGTGGCTTGAAACAATTCCCATTTATCATCTCATAGTCGGGTCAGAAGTAGAAGTATAGGTTAGCTCAGTCCCCTGCTCAGGGTCTTGCCAAACTGAAATCAAGATATTAACCAGGGCTGTGGTTCCTATCTGAGGCTTGGGGACCTCTTCTGAGCTCATTTGTTGTTGACATGATTTATTTCCTTGTGACTGTGACCCAGGCCCCTGTCTTCTTGCTGGCTCTTGGTGGGGTCCACTCTTAGCACCTAGAGGTTACCCATAGTCCCCTTCCAGTGGATTCCCATGGGAAGTTCAGTGTGAGTGTTTGTTTTCTTCCAAGCTAGCAGGAGCTGATCCCTCTGACTTCTAAATACCTCTGCAGGCTTCTGGGCTAGAGTCTGATATGCAAGTCAATCACTGAGTGACAACCCCATCACCACTTGGCATAAAATTTAACCTAAAAATGAGTAACTATCCCATCATATTCATATGCACAGGTTCCACCCATACGCCAGGGGACAGAAGTCGTGGAGGCCCTCTCATAATTCTCCTTGCTGTGCTCTGCCCTTCCTAATGCAAAATACATTCACTCCCCTTCCAAGGTTCCCCCAAAACTCTTCACATTACATCATCAGCTATACTCTAAATTCTCGTCACCTAATTATAAATTTCATAATTTCATCAGGTATAGTCCAAAATTGTATCTAAATTCCTTAGCTTAAAGTAAAAAAATTCCCATCATCTGAATCATCTTAATGGGATGCAGATGAAGCCCTACCGTAATCCATAAATACAACTCCTGGGGCACAATTCTACCCCACCTGTGGACTTACAAAAGTAGAGAAAAGTTAGTTGCCTGCAACATTCCCAACATGCGATGGTGAGACAGACATTTAGGATAGTTGCTATAAACATTTTGGTTCAAAAAATGGAAACGGTAGGTAAAAAGGAGTCACTGGTCCAAAGCAGTTCTGTAATCCCTCCGGCAAATGGGAGTTTCTTGATTAGTTTGTAAAAAATTATGAATAATTCTCTATGGCTCTTGGTTCTACCCTCTGAGTCATCCTTCCTTTTTTATGAAAAGTAGTACACATTTGTACACCCCTTCTTTTGTTTTGGCTCCTTTTCTTAGAAGCCCTCTGGTTTGGTTGAGATGTGTGAGGCAACTCCTAATCTCTTGAAATAGCCTTTGTATGACTGAATTCTCTGACATTTTACTGTAAGCAGTGAGTAGAACCCAAGCAGCGTCTTCACTGTTTTACTTGGAAATCTCAACTACATGTCCAAGAAAAGCTGAGTTTTCCACATCAGTGGATACAGTTTTGCTAAGCATTCTGCCATTACAAGAATCTCTCTTCCTCTTTTTAAGACAAGACTGGGTACATATAAAACTAATTAATATTTCTGCACTTCCAAACATCACCTCTAAAGGTGTGTACCCTTTCACACTTTTTATCTGCTAATATAAATATATACAAATACATGTAGACATCCTTAAAGTTCATTTTACTTTTTCTTTCAAAAACACATTTCTTTGAAATCAAGGTGTTAGTCTTATTTGGAGGCTCAACCAAGGACATTTTTGCTTCCAACCCTCTGGATGTTTGCAGAATTCAGTTCCTTTAGTTGTGAAAGTAGGATTGGGGTTATCTTGCTATCTGTCAGTTGGGGACCACTGTCAGCTACTAGAGGCTGCTTTCTGGTCCTTGCCACATGGCCCTTTACCATAGGATCTCACACTTCCACCCTTTCTGACTTTAAAAATGGTCCTGTCATTTTTTTTTAAAGATTTTATTTATTTACATGACAGAGAGACAGCCAGCGAGAGAGGGAACACAGCAGGGGAGTGGGAGAGGAAGAAGCAGGCTCCCAGCGGAGGAGCCAGTGTGGGACTTGATCCGGGAATGCCGGGATCACGCCCTGAGCTGAAGGCAGACGCTTAATGACTGCACTACCCAGGCACCCCTGTCATTTTTTTTTTAAGGGCTCAGCTAATTAGGTCAGGTCCACCTTGATTTTCTCCCTTTTGATTAACTCAAAGTCAACTGATTCATATCTAGTTATGGGAATGGTATCCCATTATACTCTCAGGTTCTATCTGTATTCAAAGAAAGGGGGAATACAGCCAGGCTATAGGGATCATGTGGGTTATTCAGAATTCTGCCTACCACAGTGGCATAGCTATAACCCACATCCAGATCTCTTTTTGCTCTAAAGTTTCTTCTCTTAGTATTATGCCATACTACCATCTCCTAGACTTATTTTGAAGCATATTTCTCAATTTAATATGTTAAAGCCAGCATAGATGTACATGCATTTTGAAAGTATTAGGCAAAGACCAAATGTATTTACCTGTCACCAATGAAGAGCTACGCCCATATTTGCTCAGAAATATAGTTGTTTGATACAGAAACCTTTTATACATATAAACATTCATTAAAGTAGTGAATGATGCAGTTGATATAACTAATTTTTTTTCCTCCTATCCAATCAGTTCTATCAAATAAAATCTATTATGAGCTCTCAACCAATGAAAACTAGTTTGGCACATCACTGTTCATCTTCTCAGCTTATATTATTAGTTAGAAGTCTAGTCAACTAGTAATAAATGGTAGAGTACAAGATAGAATTTTTAATCTCCCTTCAGTAACAGACTCACTATGAAGATTTAGGTTTGACATGCTGGCCCTCTGGTGTTGAGGACCCATGTTCATTCATGTTGCTCAACCATCCTAAATTCATGTCTTGCATTATGTGCTCTGGCTGCTGCCACAATTCCCGATAATGTGGACAAGGAGAAGGACAATGAGGGCATAGGCATTTCTACTAAAGAGAAAAACTATTTAAGAGAAGTTGCTTCCTCTCACATCCCATTTTTATAGAACCAAGTTAAATGGGAATTCCTAGCTGCAAAAGACTCTAAGAAACTTAGTTTTTGTTGAACAATGATAGATCCAGCCAAAACTATGTATTAATATAGAAAAAAGGAAAAATGGTGATCAGAGGACCATTAGCAATAATGACCATATGTTTTATAATTACTAGTGATTGTTGGCCAGTACTTCAAGTTATTATGACCAGTTTTGACCTGTCATTTCTAGCTAATCAAAGGTAGGCTAATTATAGGGCAGAAAAATCACAGAAGTTATGAAAAATCTAAAGCTTTACTGGTTTGGGACAGAGAAGCACCTAAGGTACCAACGAAATAAACAGATGGTAAAGATCAATGGTCGATAAGAAATTAGTGGAAATTCTTTGCTTTATAAAAGACAATATAAACATCAATGGAACGTGAAGAAAAGTGACCAAAATTGTCAAGAGTTGCCAGAAAAAAGTGTAGCTCAGGTAAAGATTGCTTCTGGGGATGTGAAGAAAGGAGGCTATGACTGACCACGTAAGGACACAGGAACACAGTTGTGTGGGGAACACGTACTGTTAATTTTACGTAGCTTTGATTCAGATGATGCTTCCATTTTAGAAAACTCATCTCCTATGCTGGGTAGAATAGTGACTCTTTGTAAATCATTAAACTAAAATCCCACATATAATTACATTAATATTTTTCTGTAACCACATGAAAAAGTACAATTTCCTAATATGCACTATTTTCTTTATAGTTGTCATTGGGATGACTTAAATGACATAATCGCCAAATCAACAGAGCTCTGAGATATCTAAGGAATGTAATCAGATATCATTTAAATATCCTTAAGAATTGTGTCTTGGCTATACTGTAAGAATATGACATAAATTCAGAATAGTATGAAGCAGGGAATAGATTAATTCAATCCTAGTAAGTGGTAAACTGACTAGGGTATGAGGCTGTTGACTCAAACCAGACAGAAGATAATCTTTGTTAAAGCTTCTCGAATTGAAAAACTCTGTGCTATTAGTCAACTCTATTTAGAAGGTATGGATTTGAATTCATGGCTGTTACCGTCATTTGGAAATGTAGCCCGATGTGTTTCTCAGTAGAAAAGGGGAAAATCCATCTGGATGTTTGCAGTCCATTTTTATCCTTCATTCCACAGAAATCGTGATCCCAATTTTCCTTTTTCCCTTGGTGGATAATTTTCTTTCAAACTCTGGAAGTATCAGAGTTGTCAACATGGATGATAGAGTGTCAATTATCATCATAGCCTTATTATGTTTTTGTTAAATCTAGATATGGAGATTTTCTTGCTAGTAATTTGGTCAATTAGTTTTATTTGATATTTTAAGTATTTTATTAAGGTAATTGGGAATAGTAGAGTGTTGAGCAGGTTAGCCTTAGACTCCAATTAAATGTGTATCCGAGGAATTCTTAAGACTTACAATTTCTAGATCAAAAATTATAAAGTAATTTTTCATGTAATTAATGAGTCTTACATGTCACTGTATTTCAGAGTTTAATATATTAGGATTGCTGAAGTTATTTAAGTACTCTAGCAAGTTACTAACTTGGAGTAATTGAATTAGAGTTGCCCCTTGAACAATGAGAGTTTCAACTGTACGGATCTACTTACACTGGATTTTTTTCAATAAATACAGTACAGTACTGTAAATAAATGTATTTTCTCTTCCTTATGATCTTCTTAATAACATTTTCTCTAGCTTACTTTATTGTAAGAATTTAGTTTATAATCAATATAACATGCAAAATACGTGGTAATCGACTGTTCATGTTATCACTTCTGGTCAACTGTAAGATATTAGTTTTGTGGGAGTCAAAAGTTAAAAGCAAATTTTCAGATGTGTGTGTTGGGGGGGGGCAGTGCTTCATTTAACCACTGCATTGTTCAGGAGTCAACTCAAGGGGTGCCTGGTTGACTCAGTCGGTTAAGTGTCTGACCCTTGGTTTCAGCTCAGGTTGTGATCTCAGGGTCCTGTGATTGAGCCCTACATCGGGCTCGGTGCTCAGTGCAGAGTTGACTTGAGATTCTTCCCCCCTCTCTCTTTCTCTCTCTCTCTCCCCCTCTGTCCCTCCCTCTCATGCTCTTTCTCTCTCTCAATAAATAAATAAATATTTTTAAAAATGGTCTACTCAAAAGAGACTTAATATATTGAATTTATACTTGAGCCATGGTTGATAGTGTTTCAAAGAATGAACTAAGTCTGTAAACGATAGAGATTAAAAACTTTCCAGTTTGTTTATATTAGACTGATTACACATTACTCAGAAGCTCTCTTGAAACATGTTGTAAAATTTACCCAATTTATGAAAAATACAAGATAACTTAAAATTAGAACTTAAAACCTTAAGTGAACAGATCTGTAAATTTGTGATTTTATCAAATTTAATATTAATTTCAGGAATCCAAATAGCTGTAATTATTTCTCCAGGCACAGAAGTTACCCTCAGGCTCACCAAAATTTTGTACAATAAATATGCTTTTTAGGGGAAGCATAAAAAATTTCATATTTTTAAAAACAAAAGTAATACTTATTTAAACAAAACAAAGGTACATATAAAGATTAAATAATCTTTGTGCATTTCCAAACATCCTCTTTCAGTGGCCTCTGTCCTTTCAAAGTTTTTTCTCTGCTAATATAAACATACACATATATATCTGTATACATAGTAAAAATTTACTAACTTTATTTGAAAAAGAACACATTTGTTTGGACAAAAATCTTTAAAAAACCAATTCTCAAAAAATTACAAATGGCCAAAAAATATGTGAAAAATATTCAAACCACCTTCAATTAAATAAATACATATATAAAGATAACTGCATAATTTTTGTATTTCATTTTGGCAATTGTTTAATAAACATTGTTGGAAAAATTAGTGAAGTGAAATGGACACTCACATATATGGATAATGTTTCTGGAAACAGGCAGACTCTGACAGATATTTTGGTGATATGTGTCGAAGAGCTTAGCATATACATGGTTTTTGATCTAGTGATTAAGTTTCTAAATATTTATGGACAGGATGATGGTCATAGTCACGCCTACAAAAAATTTAAATGAACTAAGTGGCCAAAGAAAGGACTTATTAAAAAATAGTGTTTACATAGTTCACCAAATATGATGTAGCCGTTAAAAACTGTGTTGTAAAGAATAATGGCCTAGGAATATGCTTTGCAAAATTAAGATATAAATATATATATATATATATCCTCTATAAAGCATTTATAAACATGCTTCTAATTAAAATGTATATATACTATAGATATATATTTGCAAGGTATAAACAAAAACAGTAAAGTATTATGATTTTAATATTTTAAGGTAGTAGAATTACAGATTCTTAAATATGTTTTGCTTATGCTTCTCTGTATATGCAGGTTTTCCTCAGTGAGTATGCATAATCTTAATAAACAAAAAGTCTCATAACATAAACAAAAAATCTCATAAACAAAAAGTGATTTAAAATTTAATAATAAAAATAATATGCAACATCATGTATTCATTCATTATATTTACTAATTTCTGATGAGGCCTCTTCCACGTATAATGCACCGTATTTATTTTCTTGCTGGCTGGCTCTGTTTAGTTGATGTATTTTTAGATGATCTAGTTAATCAGTTTGGACTAGTTAATCAGTTTGGAGAATAAAATTAGAACACATTCCTTCAGATTCCAGCCAAGTATCCTTTACCCTAGACTACACTGCAAAATAAAAAATAATTTGAAAATTAACTAAAAGAGGCACCAGAACACTAAAAGTGAAAAAAAGCCATACAAATATGTTTGTACAAAAGTTTAAAATCTTGGGCTTGTGAGAGTTTTGGAGAATATTTTTGAAAAACTGACCATCCAAATAAAGCAAGTTTGTCTGGGATGCAAATTTATAAACAAAATGGTTATATGAAGTGAGAAAGGCATGAGTCTTTGTTTGCTTCGATATTATTTTTAACACGTTGAAATATTCCAGTAAGTGATTTGAATTGCAATTTAGGAACCAACTGAGTCAACAAAATAAATATGACAATTCAATGCCATTTGAGGCAATTGGCATTTTATAAAAGAAATTGTCTTGTAGAGTAGATGGTGCTTCTGGCTCAGGTTGCATCTCTTTTTCTCCTTTTTTTCCCCCTGGATAGAGATCCTTGCCACCAGGTTCAAAGCACTCTCTTGCCAACTCTAACACCATGGAAATAATTTAAAAGGTGCACTGGATGAAATGCTTCAAGGTAGCAGAGTCTTTTACGACTGTGTTAAGATACAAGGGTATACTTGTACAGGTGATCAAGAGAGGGAACATACAAATATATCATGCTAATTTGGCAATTTTCACAATTATTTTAGGACCATCGCCAGAAGTTCATCAATTCATGCTTCCATTTTCTCTACAGTGGAAGGCTATACTGGTTGTCCAGCCTCTCCTTGAATGTTTATAGAACCAGAAAACCCTCAGTCTCTCCCAGGTTCTTACCTTGAGGTCATAGATGCCATAGGAATGCCTAAGTAAGTTTCAGGAATCAGATCACACTTGAAATTATATGTGAATTTTTGAATATGTGGATTAGTTTCCATACTTAATCAAATTCCCGAAAGTGCCAGTGACCTCAAAAAAATAAAGAACCACTGCAGAAATAGGTGATTCTATAGCTCAAATAACTGAAAAGCCAAAAACGAAATGGTATTACAATGACAATTTCTACTAAGTCGTATAGATGTAAAACACTTGAAATTCAAATCTTAGTTCTGTCACTTATTAGTTGTATGATCTTGGGCAGTTTAGTTAACATCTCAAAGCATCAAGTTCTTCATCTATGAAATGCAAATAATATATAATTCGCAGTGTTGTAAGAATTAGTAAAGATAATCTATATGTAATTTTCTAGAATAGCTTTCTTTATTCTTTCTTTCTTTCTTCCCTACATTCAATTTTTAGCAGTGTGTATGTTGTATGGTATTATATGCATGTAGAAAGCTAAGGAATGCTTAGTAAATTCTTAAGTCTTACATCACGTGTGTAGGTCTCCCCTGTAACCAATTCCCCTCCTGCCTCCTTTACATCTCTGCTTTTGCCTTTCTTTCTGTTCCTAAAACATCTCACACAAACTCCCATTTCAAGGCTTTTGATTGGCTGTTCACTTTATCTGGATTTCTCCCTACTTCCTTCTGCCCTTCCCCGCATTTAAAAAAAAATAAGTATTTCCTCTCCTTCACGTCTGTATTTTTCAAAGGAAGCCAGTCTATCAAGATTGCAACACCTGTGCAACACCTGGCCCCCTCCACACATAGGTGATACACCTGGAATATCCTGGAATGTTTAGAAATCAAGGAAGCTATCAAAGAATGCTGAGATTGTATTGAAGACGGTTTCATAATCAAAAGGAGGAATGATATGTAGATGAAACTTTTATTTCTTGGTTATTATGGAATAATGTGTATCAGACCATCTCTTCAACTGAGCATAATTATAAAGGCAGAATATGAAAAAAAAAGACAAATAAACACAATGTTGTAAAAGTAATTAGTGAGCAACCAAAGCAGCCAGCACTTGAGGGCCCCACATGCCAGAAAAAATTTTAGGTGAGCCAACTTTCCCTGACATTTTTCCCCATGAAATATTAGCCAAATTTCAGATACAGCACGAAAGTGAAACAGAAAGTGATGCCCTAAAGCAGAAATTAACTAAGTTCAACTCATAGGCCAAGTTTAGCTTCCTGTGCACACCATGCTCGTTGGTTCACATAATGCCCGTGGCTGTTTCTGCAGGACAATGGCAGAGTTGAGTAGTCCTGTCGGAGACTGTCTAGCATGTGGAGCAGAATCGATGTCCCCTCTCATCTAGCTGGAAGGATAAATAGTGGATTTGAGAGCTGCCAGTGAGAATGGGTCCCAGAAAACACTGTTTCAGTTGAGACCTCTGAAAAGTTGTGCTCTGTGCACTAAGGGAAGACTCAAAATAGATACCTCTATGAAACTAACACCCAGCCTTGATTCATCTCCGCCCCGATTAGATCAAAGTCATTGATTTGTATCCGTTCCCACTGACAACTTGATGAAAGTAGATCCTCTGTGGAAGAAAATCACTTTATCCAGAACTTCTACAATATTCTATACTCAACACCTAACACCAGAAATGTCAAGAGGTGGGGACGAATGACAGAAAAGCAAGAGAAAAAAGACAAATAATAGAAAGAGATCCTAAAGTAGTCAAGATATTGAAGTTTACCAGGCATATACTTTAAAGTAACTGATTTATATATAAAAGAAAATAGATGACAATATTGATAATTCACCACAGAACCATAATGTAGGCAAAAATTGAAAATTCTAGAAGTGATAAATACAATTAATGACATTAAGAATGCAATAGATATATTTTAGCAGCAGATAAAAGTTATCTACACCAAAGCAGTGAAAGAAAGGAGGATAGAAAATACACAGAGGAATGCAGGAGACATGGAACCCAACAAAAAAGCCTAATATAACTGTCATAGGGGTCCTATATATAGGAGACAGAGATGGGGTGGAAACAAAACTGGAAGAAATACTAGTTGAGAGATTTTTATTTAACTAATAATATCAAGTCACAAATTAATGAAACCCCATTAATCCTATTAAAAGGATGAATGAAAAGAAGCCTCACCTGTGTATCCTTCAATAAATCTTCTGAAAACCTGAGACAAAGAGGAAAGCTGTAAAAACAGAGAGAAAGAAAAGGTAAAGGTACATTTTTCTCAATGAAGCCGTGGTAAGACTGACAACTATTAATCAAAAACTACAGAAACCAGATAAATCTGATCAAACTTCTAAGTATAACTAGAGAAAACATAAGACTATAGGAATATGTCATCAGGTATAAAATCAGCCAAATCCAGAATGTAAAAACTTCTAAGGTCATATGACCTGATTTCTTCATCCAATAGTAGAAGGAGGAGGAGGAGAGGAGGGGAAAAAGAGATAGAAGGGGAAGAGAAGAGAAAAAGAAGAGAAGAAGTAATTAACTTGAAGTGCATACTAATCAGATGCAATGCTGGAACCCTCCTTATGTCCTGATTTCAGTAACTCCCCCCCCAAAAAAAGACAGACATTTATGAACCAACTGGGGAATTTTAGTCGTGAAAATCCTATTTTGAATGTTTTTTTTAAAACCCTTAATTCTTAGAGACATAAACTGAACCAGACACACATTAATAATAATGATATTTATGATTCCCTTTCATATAATTCAGTGGAGGTGTGGGTACATGGATAAATGAAATAAGATTTACCATTTAATATTTTTGAAGCTGGTCAACGAATATAGGAAATCCATTATACTATTATATCTATATTTGTGTTTTAGATTATTTCTATAATAAAAAGGCAAAATTTTAAAAAGAGAAAAAAATTACCTTTAGCTACTTGAGTTGAAAAAATGAGCTTACAATTCATACCCAAAAAAAGGCATTTCTGGAATTATTTTATTATACCTTAAGTACAGTTCAGAAACATTGAAAGTCAAAATAATTCTGGATTCCAAAGTTTCAGTTCCTTTATAGAGAGTCAGGACTTTTTTTTTTTTTAATTTCCTCTTTATTTCCAATCTGTGCTATAGAAAGTTCCACACTTTCTAGCTGAGCTGCAACAGAGACTGTGCTTTGTACCCCAGTTTGGACAGGAGCCAGTCTTACTGTGTTCCTGTACTAGCCCTTGCTGCTACTTCATGTGAATAAGCAAAAAGATCCTTTTCTTTAGTGGAGGCCACGTGTGTGGGGTCTGGGTTCCAGCCTTTGTTGATCTCTCATTTGAGTGTTGTTGTGCACCGAACGAATGAAACCAGCTTTTGTGCCAACCTTAGGATTATGAAATCTTTTCTCAATTTTCCAGTCTCCATTCGCAGTTACACTGACGTGTTTTTTTCATAGAAAATTACTGATTTACTATCTCCTCCTCCCCCCACTGACTTTCTTCACCTTCCTTTCTTCACACATTGCTGGTGCAAATTTCTTTTAAGGCTGTAATCGATGACTCTTCTCTCCGTGTTCCATGAAATCCTTCCCTTCACGTGAACTGGTGCGTGGCAACATGGCCATTTCTTTCACAGATTTAAAAGGGGCTATAGAGAACAACCCACACTTCTTAAAAATTACACTTTTCATTTTGAGATAATTGTAGATTTGCATGCAGTGTAAGAAATAATATCCTTTACGGTTTTCTCTAAGGCTGCCATGTTACAAATTGTATTGCAGAATCACAACCAGTATATTGACAATGATGCAACTCATCAGTCTTACTCGGATTTCCTCAAGTTTACTTGCATTCATTCCTGTATGTGTATTTAGGTCAATGCAGTTTTGCCACATGCATAGGTTAACCCACACATTCATGCTTTTGTACAGATACTATGTCTTAGCTGAACTATTTATAAAAATAATAGCTAACACATATAGTATTTAATATATGCCCAACAGTGTCATAAGCATCTTACATATATTGACTCTCTTAACACTCAGAACAAGATTAGAAATTAGGCATTATTTATTATCTCCATTTTATTTGATTTTTATTTTTTAAAGATTTATTTATTTTGGAGAGAGAGAGCATGTGTGCGTGCAAGCTGGGCGGGGCAGAGGGAGAGACAGAACCTGAAGCAGACTCTCCACGGAGTGCAGAACCCAACATGGGGCTCATCCCCAACCCTTAGATCATGACCTGAGCTGAGATAAAGAGTCGGACGCTCAACCGACTGAGTCACGCAGGCATCCCTCTTATCTCCATTTTAAAGATGAAAATACTGAGGCACAGAGAGGCACCTCACCCCTGTGTCACATAGCAAACTAGGGGCAGAGTGAAACTTGAGCTAGGCATTCTGACCCAGTGTCTGTGGTCTTGCTCTCTGCACTCTATGTCCTAGCAAATTACTTGCTGTTTTCTGCACTTCCCTATCTACTAAATGGGCACTAATGGGAATATTTTGAGTTAACCTCTCAATTCAATTTGTTTTCTAGTTCTGCCACAGAAAAGCTATTTTTCTGTGACTCTAAGTGCACATTGCAGCTTGGCCAGCACCTAGCTAGCTGTATATCTTACTTTACTGGAATGGCATGAGGATGAAGGGAGCCTCGGCATGTCGGCTGTCGGGCCCAGTGTTGGAGGGATCATCTGGGTTGCTTGCCTTCTCTTCCCCTGGAATCTGTAATTGTTTCTCTCGGTCACCACAGATAGGTCCAGACCCTGTCACCACACACCTGAATCCCTTCAAGATGATAAATTTAGATATTCGGACACTGTTCATATATGTGCTGTATGAACTGTACTGTATGAACTGAACATATGTGTACTGTATGAACTATTCACATATGTGTATATATATATATGTACAGAGGAAGTAACAGAGTCCTGTGGCTCCCCCAGCCCTGCCGCCCGTCTCAACCCCCCAGTGATCCATATCCTCCTTTCTGTTCCCCCAGCGCACCATTGCCCACATCCTCTCCTTGGCACTCCCTTACTCGGCATCTTCGAGTCTCCTCAATCTTTGGGTCTTGGCTTTTATTTGTTTGCTTGTTTGTTTACTTACTCACTTATTTGTGTATAAAGCAGCAGTACTCTTCATTGAAGAAAGCATATGCAAAAGCCCAGCATGTAAGAGGCATCAATAAAAAAAAAATAGTCTCCAGAATCCCCATGACTCAGTTCCAGGCTCTGTGGAACAGAGCTTGAGCAATTCTGCTTCTCTTTACTCCATTTTGACATTATTTCCTATTCGTTGCACCCCTCTGAACCCTCCTTTCCACATTTCTATTTTTTTTTTTTTTTGCTCTGATTCCTACCTTTTATTCTTACCTGGAATTTTCTCCTTCCTCCCTTCCACATTCGCATTTCCTATTCACTCTTATAACAAACTCTAAAAGGTTTTTAAATAAAATTAAGTTAAATTAAAATAAATACATTTTAAAAAGTTTTTTTGAAGAAACCATCTTCTTCCCTCATTCCACCCCAACCCCGTATTTTTCTCACCAGCCTCTCTGGCCTCTATTGCCCGCACCAGTGCACCCACTGCGGCATTTAATAATATGTTACTTTATGTTGAGTTTTACCGCTGCTGAGAGTCTCCTTGCGTAATTGCAAGCTCTGGAATGACAGTGCCATCCTCTCGGAGTCTCATCTTTGCCACTACATCATCTTAATTCTTCTTTGTATTCCCATAGCAAGTAGTACAGCATACTACATATATGGCCCACCCATTTTTGTTGATTGAATAACTTAAATGTTTACAGCATCACAGCATGAGGTATAGAAATTATATGATATGTTCAGTTTTCAAGGGAAACACCATTTAAATTCTGGGTAGCTTTAGAAACGAGCAGATGATTCTTATTGACTTCATAGCTCTCTTAAAATGAGTAATCCCCCTCATATCTATTAAAACAAATTTTCAGTTAGAAAAGTGTCTCTCTTTGATCACATGCATAGAGTTATTGCTAATGACTTATGTTACTGAAAATAGTTAAGCCGAGGTATGCCTATAAAACGGAATCTGCAAAAGAAACAAAATAATAATAATATCTAAGCCTGTCAGCGATTATGCAGGCAGTGACAGGGTAGATGCAGGCTATATTTGTGGTAGAAATAAATATATAGTTGGCATAAATAAAAATCTAAAGAAAAAAATGGTTGATAAGTTGCTTTTTTTCCTAAATATGCTATGCCTATGAATTGGACCCCAAATTCATCCTTGTGTCAATTCTTTGCAACAAACTTCTGTAAGAAATTTATGTAACATGTGTATTGCATAATTACCACATACATAATTATATGCTTTTTATGTTTAGATAGTATTATCATACCACATTTTTTTCTATAAAGAAGATTTACATTTAATCAAGCTCAAGAAGCCCTAGTAGGAGGTATTAAGGAAGGGAGAAACAAGGTTCAGATGCCCCTAAGTATCTTCTATTGTTGACGAATAAAGACTGCTGTTTTGAGTGAAAAGTCATACCATTTTCTTTGTTTCAGGGAAGGTGACATAGAGGGAAATTATTTCATTATCATCAGAACTGTTTTACTATTGTTGATCTTGAAGAACTTAGAGTGGTTTGGACAATTACTAACAGGTTTTTTTTTATAGTAATATTTTTTTATTATATTATGTTAGTCACCATACAGTACATCCCTGTTTTTTTGATGTAAAGTTCGATCATTCATTAGTTGCGTGTAACACCCAGCGCACCATGCAATACATGCCCTCCTTACTACCCATCAGTTTTTAAGTGGTACTTCAAGAGAGCCTGGGATGAGAGTGAATTCCAAACAAAAGAGATATATGCAATATTGATATATTAAATGAAGAGAGTAGGTAGCACTTATATATTTGTGTAATAGTTTAGGACTATATATTGCCCTAGACATTTAATCTTCAAGGAATAGATTTCATAAAGAGCGGAAAGGCTAGCCAACAAAAACTTGCCTGTCACAGCCCTCAGTCTGGTCTGCGGGGAACTAGAACAGAACTACCTGCAAGGGCGGAGGGGGAAATTTACGAAGACTCATTGTTTATCCAATAACTGTATTGAAAGGCTTAGATAACGAGATTGTGCGTCGATTCTCTATAGCTTTGCCGCCCATTTGAGGTATTTTATCTGATTCAGACATTTAGGCTTCATAGTTGAGGAGCTAGGATAATTGAAGAAATTGATCAGATTATACAGCACAGGAGTATGATTTAGGATAGAAGGAGTGGAACAGGTGAAATGTCTAAACTCAAATTGCCAAGTCACAATAAAATAATAACTCACAGGATTACTTAGGGAGGTAACATAAAAATGTGCAGCACGTGGGCTCTGAAATCTGACTGGCCCTTCCACATTATAGGTGTGCAGTTCCAGGCAAGCCACTCAAGCTCTGGGCTTTATTGTCCTCTGTGGAAAGTGGTAATATTATCAACTGCTTCATATAACTGATATGTGGCATGGGAGATAATCTATTATTTTTGCCCAGCATCGATTTTATCCTTCTAATCTGAAGACCCCAGAACCCTAGTTTCCCTCTGGTAGCCAGCCCCTCCTCCACTTTTAGCCTCCCATTCAGAAGAGGAAGCATGTGATTTAATCTGGCCGGCTGTGCTCTCCTTACCTTGGCTCTGTGATTGGGTCAGAGACGTTTGATGTCCGGTCAGAGCAAAAGGGATACAATGAGAATTTTTCTGGGACTATTGGGAGGAAGAGTCATTTCTTTCTCACTGGACTGGAACCTGGAAGAATATGAGGCTGAAGCTGCTGAAAGTCATCTGTCCATGAAGAGCGTGAGAACTAAAATAACATAGGAGGAGAGCAAAGCCCAAAGAGCGGGGGAATATTGCTTAAACCCCCAAACCCAGCAGTTTGTGAAACAAGCTCTCCCCCTGTACTTTCAGTTACTTAAACCAACAAATTCCTTATTTTGGGGGTGCTGGGAAGGGGTTCAGTGTAAGCCAGTTTGAGTTGAGTTTTCCGACACCTGAAACATAAAAAATGTTAACTATATGAGGTTTAAATTATATAAATTATAATATATAAATAATATAAATTATAATAAAATTATATATTTTATATAGATTTAAATTTTATATAAATTATAATAAAATTAAATTATTTAGATTATATATATGCTATCCTTCAGGAATATAACTGACATCTCTTGTGTATTCATTATATTCTAGATACTATACTATTAGCCTCACATAATTATTCCATTTAATCCTTAAAGCCTCATCAGGCAGGACATATTAGTCATCCGTTGCTGCATAACAAATTACACAACACCTTGTATTTATTATTTCATAATTTCTCTAAGTCAGGAATTTGGGAGCAGCTGATTTGACTGGTTCTGGCTCATCATCTCTCATAAAGTTTCAGTTACAATGTCATTTGGGATTGCAGATGTATGAAGGCTTGACTGGGGTTGGAGAGTCCATTGCCAAGATGGAAGAGTGAGTGATTCAGTACAGACAAAAGTTTCAGTATGTTTTATGATTGTGTATTGGAAGTGACACTGTGTTACTTACATAACACCCTACTGGTCACTAAGTTAGCTCTCTTCACTGTAGGAGGGGACTGCCCAAAGACATGAGAGGCAGGGACCATGGGGCCATATTGGAGACTTGCTAAACACAGAGCATATTATCTCCATTTTATAGATGAAGAAATGAAGCCTTAGGATATTTAAGTACTTTGTCTAAGGTCACATAGCTATTAAATGATGAAACAAGATTTGAGACCTAGCCTGTCTTATTCCAGAATATGATTTCTTAACCACAGTGCAATGCTTTTTAGTTAACTGTCTCAGTAAAAGTTACCCATTATTATTTAATTATAATGTATTCAAAACTCATTTTCCTTCATAAGTGGATATAAAACTATAACATGTAAAGCTCATTTAACGTTTCTCTCCATCACTTTAATATTGAAATATGTCTTTGTTTTCAAACTATAACAAATATTTATAGTAAGGCTTAAAGCAGCATATCCTTGCAAAAGACTTTTTAAAGAGAGTCCATGTATTTTATGACATTTGGAACAACATCCCTGGCATCTCCATTGACCAAAGCCAATCAGAAGCCAGCCAGTGTGGGAGCCTTGAGTGCATGTCTCAGGACCAGGCTTCAGGGGATGGAACCAAGCAAAGAAGGGCAAAAAAGTTCCATAGAAGCAAACGGAATTACAAGCTCAATATCCCTATACTTTTAGTTAGTAAATAACTTGTTTGGATAGAAACAAATTGTAAGTAAAGTGAAAAATAATCCTGTGTAGAGTACCATTTTTGATGGGATTTTCAAAAACAAATTTGGTCACTGAAATATCCTGAATAGTATTTCATCCTTTTCCTTCTTTTTCTGGCTTTAATCAGCCTGTCTTTTCTCATCTTCCATATTGATTCTTTTTAGACCAACAGTATTTTTAGAAGGCTTTGCCCAGTTCATAAAGTCAAGTGTTTAATAACTGTTTAAATGTCTAAGCATGGTGTATTCCACATCGCAGAATAGGTAAATGATTGCTAAAGAAAACAAGTTGTACCAAATCATTTTATTTAAAAGATTATTTTAGCAGAATCAGGTTGGCTGATACATTCTACCAAATTTCAGTATCATTTTTCAGTAAGAAACCATGTGTGACTCTTTTAAAAAAACTCTTTTAAATATTTTCCTTATTATTGTGATTTAGAATTTCATGTTCGCTTGTCATTTGTGACTTATTTTTTGTTTTTGCCTTAACCTAAGATTCTCATTTTATATGTGTTAAAGGTTCTCTGCTGAAAACATAAGGGTATGCTTTCATGGATATCTATGTATGACATTGTACTTTCCCGCCCCTACCAAAGGGATCCCATTTACCACCGTCCTTGAGCCAAGGTGTTCTCTTACCCATCAAGTGTAGAATTCCTTTTTTTTTTTTTTAAGATTTATCTATTTATTTTTATTTGAGAAAGAGAGAGAGTGCACACAGCGGGGGAGACGGGTGTGGAAGTGGGGCAGAAGGAGAGAGAGAAAATCTCAAAGAGACTCCCTGCTGAATGTGGAGCCTGATAACAGAGCTCAATCCCACAACCCTGAGATCACGACCTGAGCCGAAATCAAGAGTCAGACATTTAACTGACTGAGCCACCCAAGTGCCCCACGTCTAGAATTCTTCCTGCAGAGCATCTCTGGGATCCACTGTTTCGTCTTCATTTCCATGGCCAAAATTTCAATTCACATTATAATCACCTTGGCAACTCCCTGCTGGGCTCATACATTAAGTACCCCAAACATTTATTTACTAAAAATGGTGAAAATACGGAATTGGAATTGAGGGTGCTTATGTAGACAAACTTGTTTTGGATAACAAAGAAATATCAATGTTCTATAGATAGTAGGAATCATTAGGCTGTATGTTGGGCAAGAGGTCAGGATAGATGTTCTGATACATGAGACATAGAGCTGCCTATTGAAGCCATAAGAACAGATATTTTCCCTGGTGATGACTGGAGTTGATATTTTCCATAGCGTAACTTTTGTTTTTAATTGAAAGAGTCTATAATTGGTTTCATCAATATAGGAAAGTGCCTTGCTTGAAAACATAGCTAAAGTAATTCAGAGAAGTAAAATAATATTTTTTGAGGTCCCCTTTTCGAGTCTGGCAACAAAACTCAATGTTCAGGGCCAAGCAGAACAGCATAATGAAAAAAAAAAATCCTCGTAAGTTTTTTTTGTTGCTTTTTTTTCCCCCTTCTAATGTCAGAAAGGACCTCCGCATATTTTCTAGAAATCTTGCAGTTTGAAATTGCTATTGTTTTTGGCTCTGTTTTAACCAGTAAACTAGTTACCCTGAATTCTAAGACACCCATGATAGACGTGTGGGTAGTGAAATAGACCCTCTGTTTAGTGGACTATGGTTTCTGCAGAAAGAACTGTAGTACTCCAGGCTATTTTAGTGTCATGGCTTTAAAAGGATAACCCTAGTGCAATTAAGTCATAGTTTGGAGTGGAAAGGAGGTGGGGAAGGAGATATTAAAACCAATGAAAACACTGCTGACCAAATTACTTTGGCTATTTGATGGAGCAGATACAACAGATTAAAAAGTGGTGATTTGCAATACTGTGCACATACTACCATCCAAGAGGGTTTGACTTTTAGATTAATGAAGCTGTGAAGAAAAACTGCCACCTATGTGCTTGCTGATTTTTCAAATATGAAATACTTTAAAAACTGAAGTCTAATTATGGACTGTATTTCTCCTGTGAACATTAATAAAAGTTTGACCAAACCTAAATTATGCTTTCCACAACCTTTTTAAAGTCAAATGAAAAAAAAAACAAACCTCAACCAATTATAGTAACAGTGCTGTGTAGGAGGTTTGCAAATATATGATACATTTTGACAGCTGTTTTTTACTGGAATCCTATCAAGACAATCACTAAAATATTTTGGAATGCTTAAAATGAGGGAACGCTAAATTCATAGCTGTGCCTCAGCTCCTGGAGGCCCCAGAGTTCGAAAGTGTTTTTGGGTTGCTACAGTGCTACCAATTCTTGAAGTCGGCCACATTCTGTAACCCAGATTCCCCAGTGATTAATACAAAATATTTACTTTAAATGTAATCCTTCACTTTTCAAAATGTTTATGCTATTTGTGCATAGAAGGTGATCCTTCTGACACGCTCGATCAATAAAATAGACAAGTAGGATATTCAAAGACTGTCCCTATAAAATGGGTTTGAGGATTATAAAGTTATACCCTCAAACTTGTCAATAACAGATTGCTGTGAAGATATAGGAAGGAATAAAACCGTGTGCAGAGCTGACCCTTGACCCTGTCCTTGTCACACGTATCTTAGATAAAGATGAGGAAAAGATAATGTCCTATCTCCTGGTCTGTGAACTGAGTATCTATAATAACTATATAATTTGCCATACATCTCTACGTGGTTAATCTTAATTTCACCTTTGTATTTTTGTTATTGTTGTTGTTAGTGTGTTTTATTTTGAGTAGAGTTAACCTGAATTTTAGTTAAAATCACCTTCTCCCATCCTTCCACCTCTTTTCTTCCCTCCCTTTACTCCAACTCATTCACCTTTGGTTAATTTTGTCCAAGTCCCGTTGGGTCCCAGAGATTTCCCACTTGTCCAAAAACACCTAAGTCTGGGGCTTCCTTCTGATTCTCTCCTTCTCTCCCAGCATTGGACACAAATCTGTTCAATCAGATGGCTCCAGGGAGCCATGGTCAGTAACAGTTAGGTGACCAACAGGAAGCCCATATTTTGCGGGAACATCAGTTCCAGGTCCTTTTCACAGTGGGTCCCTGAAGTTATTTTTGACAGCCCTTATTCCAAGCACTGTATGAGACAAGGCCTAAAATATCCAATACACATAGACTCTGGCCCCAGCCTAATTTCATCTATTTTATCTATTTTTTTATTTTTTAATTTTTATTTACTTATTTTATTTCTTAATTTTATCTATTACCATCCCCGCCTCTCACTTTCAACTTGTAGGAATGTCACACACATGGCATTCTTCCTTTGCTGCTTTTGTTAATGTTGTCCCTTCTGCCTGGAAATAAAATGTATAAATCCTCCTTGGCACAGCTCAAGTGTCCGTTCCTACGGAAGACTTCTCCCCCATCTCCAGGTTAAGCTGTGTGTTTCTCACCAACCTGTCTGTTTAGAACACTGGTTCCAAACTTCAGGGTGCACCGAAATAACTCGGAGGGCTTGTCGAAATACGGATTCCTAAATTTCTGATTCAGTAGAGCTGGGAAGGGGCCTGAGAGTTTTCATTTCTAACAGTCCCTCGGGGACTGATAACCTAGGGATGACACTGTGAGAATCACTGTTAATTAAACCTAGGAAATGGTAAGATGGTGTCGAGTTTCCCCAACTCAACTGTGTCGTCTTTGAAGGCAAATGACTTGATATCTCTCTCTCTCTCTCTCATCTTTATATGTACTTGTGGTACCTGAGCGCTGAGCCTGGCACTCAGTAAGCAATCAATACTGAAAAATCAAAGCTAATAGACTCGGGAGATGCCCAGATGCCTGGAGCCTCATGGTGCCAGAAACCAGCTCAACTAGCTATCCGGGAACTCATTCTAGCTGCCACAGTATTTCAGTTTCTTCACCTCCCCTTAATGATTAAAAACTAGTGCCCACCATATCTGCTCATTTTGAGAATTTAAATTAAATATAATGACCTATATGTTACATATATACACATTTGTTTGATGTAATCCTCTCTGTGGGTTTTGGTGTGTGTGTGTGTGTGTGTGTGTGTGTGTGTGTGTGTGTGTGTGTGTGTAATGATGAGTTTACTAGCTAGTATATCTTAAGTACTTATTTAGTGGTATCTTATTAGAATTATGAATAACTTTGCTCGAAAAATCTCTCCTGTTTATGTTATATCCATATTAACCACACAGTTTATACTGGCCAGTTTCTATTTGGGGGGGGGGGGGAGGGAAGCAGGAGGAAGAGAGAAGCCGTTATATAGAAGACAAGAGGACACATAATAGGCCCCTGAAACATGATTTGCTGTGGTAACTGGAAAGTCCTTGTTTATTAAAAGTGGTTTAGGTTTAGACAATATGTTCTTGAATTTTCAAAGCTTTGGTTTTCCTTGGAATGGGTAAGCCTTTAAATTAAATGTGGTTGACTTAACATAAACATCTAATACTGTCTTCATCTCTTGTATCTGCTCTCCTCGGCACATTGCCGAGTTACTTGAGGGCTGCTAAAGTTCTCAAGTACTGATTAACATATACTGTGAGGTTAGTTTTCCATCTGGAGATTTTACATATGTGCACACTAAAATACTGAAGGATTCTGACTACGAAAAAGTCTTAAATTCCAGGAAATACAGGTGAACAACTATCTTCCAATAGAAGTATATAGTTGGCTCTGTTCTGACCAGTGTTGGATAGGAAGGTGCTTCAGTCTGTCAGATGGCTGGGGATGTCATTGAGTCAGTGTGTACCACCTAAATCCTGGAAACTGCGCATAGCCTTGGAAGTATCTTACTCCTATATTAGAGAGACTTAGGTACCAAGAATAAACAGATTTTTAAAGTATATTTAGGTAGGGGGTTAGGGAGGAAAGCAGAATAAACTTTTCGAAAGGGTATTTGATTTAAATTAGAACCTAACCTATTCTACTTACTTTAGAGAACTTCATTAACTAGGGTCAAAGTTAATACTGACATGAAGTTACCTGACATAGGATTATTAGGGGATGATTTTTTTAATACTCTGATAAATTATCCTGTCCTCAACACCCTTATAAATCGACGCTCAGTTACTTTTACCATCTGTGAATGAAAAAGCATACATTATTAAACATGTGCTATGTTTCAGGCTCTTAGACATTCATTTATTTATCACATGACTGATTTTTATCACAACGACCTTAGAGATGGGCAAACAGAAGCTCTGAATAAGAGAGATTTGCCCAAGAAAATAACTCTGAGTGAGCAGACACGGGGCCAATTCTTACTGCAAATCCAGAACCGACTACATTTCAGCAAAGTCCTTTTCATCAAGCATGAAAATCTCTTCCCCTGTTCACATATGTTAAATCTACATTAACTCCTGTATGTTAGCCATCCAGTTATTCTGCTGGTGTTCACCACTCACCCGAGGGTGAATTTGCCTTTTAAGAAGTGAGAATGTGCCTTCCCCCCTTACGTATTCAACCTGTAAGGCAAATGAAGGTAAGTACTAATATATCTACTAGCACTTTATTTCCTTAGGAGGAATTAGTAGGAGACTTGCTCAAGATTGTCCAACAAATAAGTCAGAATCTACCTCACTATATTCTCTCCCCCCAAATCCAAATTTTCTTGCCCTTACATGTGAATTCCTGTTATAGTTCTTCTGTACTATAAAGTAAGATCAAGCGTTGCTGTAATTCATTTACTATTTTAGAGTTTGAAAACCACCAGGTTCTATTTTAATTGTATTGGTTTCCTTGAGAAACAAGTTTACCAGTAGCAAAATCATGCACGACTTGTGCATTGTCTTCTACTTAATCTTGAAGTGTCACAGTCACAGTACAACACAGACAGATTTCACAGACTCTGAAGGATTTGAGACTCTCTGCCTTAATGTTCACAGCATGAATTTTTCATAAACGCTGAGACCCATCTCGAACCAGTCAGGATACCTGTGATATACTGAAACAACCATTACATGTGAGCAAGGAACATTTCTTTCATGATGAATCATAATCAGAAATATTTCACGCAACTCTTAAATAGCAGAAATGGTCCTTATAATAAAATTCTAATGGCACATTTATTTTTTTTAAAGATTTTATTTATTTGAGAGAGAGAGAGCACACAAGTTGGGGGGGAGGGTGCAGAGGGAGAAGCAGACTCCACCGATCAGGGAGCCCAAGGTGGGTCTGGATCCCAGGACCCCGGGATGATGATCTGAGCCAAAGGCAAATAATCAACCAACTGAGCCACCCAGGTACCTCATGGAACACTTATTTTTGAATATATCTTCAGCCGTGGGACTACGTAACTGAGGCTTTTCAATTTTCTTATAATAGTGAGTAAATATGCATCCTCCCTGAGAAGGAAAAAAAAAAAACAAACTCAAGTTTTCAATGGCTAGATCATAATTGGCTTAAAAGAAACATGAACAAAGATTTAAGTCAAATTTTCTGACGGTTGAAGGTTTTCTTATTATTCTGGAGAAAGGAAATGTGTTACTTAGCAAGTCTTTTATTTTGTGAATATAAAAGATAAAATTTTCCTATTATAAATGAGAGTTTCATGGAAAAAATATTTAAGTCTGTGGACATTAAAGTCAGACAGATTGGATTTCAATCCTAGCTCTGTTATTTCCTAGCTGTGTGAACTTGGCCACATATTTAACCTCATGCTGACTGCTAGTCAAGGACAGCCATCAGAATAATGACACTTTCAAGAGCAGTGATGAGAATTAAGTGAGATAATCCATGTAAAGTATTTATTACCACTCCTCCACGCAAGAGGTCTTGAATATATATCGGCAATTATAGCAATCACTGAGATATACAAATTTTGATAAGATAGAAGTAAGCCCTCCATGCACATTAGAACCTAAAATTGAAATCAGGGAATGAGAATGTCATTAATGAGAAGTAAGAGTGACACGTGATTTGCCACAGCTTCACAAACCCATCAATATGTGCAAGCTGACTTTAGAAAGAAAACAAGTCTGGACTAAAAACCGGTGAGCGAAGACGTCAAGGAGCTTGGCCGTATTACTACCTACATAAATAATTCATATAAACCGCAGAATCTCAATGGACAAAGAAGTTGAGACCATATTCCCTCACAGAATATATATTTGAAATACATAAAATCTTAGTTTATGCGCATGTGTTCTTAGAAGCATGGCAAACAACACTGAAGGAGCAGGATTATCAAAAATATAAACAACTTCAGCAGAGAGCTACTAAATGAAAACATGCCAAATCAGTTGAAATTAATAACTTAATGTCACAATAAATTTTATCTGAAATTTCTATAGTGTTATGTTATCATATATAATTTTGTACATGGAGCTTGAAATTTTTATCAGATGAGATGATAGTCACTGACTACATGTGAATATTGCAATTAACATTTAATTAAAATTAAACTTAATTAAGAGTCTAGCTCCTTGGTAGCACTGAGTTAGACCTTTAATAACATTTAAAAAAAAGAGACTCTGCTCTCTATTCCACACTATTGACAGTAAAGCCTTTGTAGGCATTAGAAAGAACTTTAAACTAAAATTACATCTGGGTTAATTTGGTCTCATAAGTAATTTGAGTTATCTGATGGAGTTGCAGGAAGATTCATTATACTTTTGGATATGATTTCTAACTCATGAGTGATAGACTACCCAAGTAAATGTGAAAAACCTCCCAGAGATAGTGAAAGAATTGAGCAACTTTAGAGAAGGCAGACATGCATAAGGACTGAAAAAATTCTGGGTGAAGTCATAGTGTCAAGATTTGATGCTGTTTTCTCCCTGCAGTGATTACCATCCACTCCCCAAGAAAGGCATTATGAAATGGAATGTATGAATAACAAATGTTAGTAATGGATTGATTTTTATCAATAAAATATGTATCTTTATCACTTTATTCAAAATATTCTTGTGAAATCTTCTAAGAAGTAAAATTCAAATAAAGAGAAGAATGCATTGACAGCCAAAACTAAATAAGTACTTGACAAGATATTGATAGGCTGTTTATTAAATTCATGTACGTAAGAGAGAATAAAGGCTGTATTTTAAAATATTCATTCCAAACCAATTTTATTAATTATTAAAGCAGAATCTCTTGCTTCTTCTTAATCATGGGTCGCCCAAGTAATCATGAAGGGGGTCAGTCATGTTCCACTTATCATCTGTAAATTGTTTGCAGATTCTTCTCAACTTCTGTCTAATTAGAGTATCAACCGGGAAGGACAAAGGAGAGCAAAAGAAATCGTTGATTAAATTGAAGTAGGAAAACCTTCATGCAGAAGGAGGCGCCTTTAACTTTCACAAGAATGGGTTAAGTAAAATCTCAAAACCATTCTGCCCAAAGCACTCTGGTTTCTCACATTCAAGTTCCTGTGAAGTTCAGTAGAAATGCAATCCTTATGTTTCTGATTCATTTTCAACTAATTCAACACAATGTTTTGCAAGCACTTTTTGATGTCAGAGAAGCATGTTGTGTTGTCTCTCTAAAGTCACTTTTTGTTGAAGCAGGAAGTTACAAATTAACATAAAGAGCAAAACTATATTTTTAAAAACATGATTTAAACCTTCAAAATGAATTAGCCTAAAACTTACCAAAATATGATTGTTTTATTCATCATTTTAGTTAAAGAATTTGAAAACATTCTTATGTCAAACACATGGCTTATTTTACAACAGAAAGACTTGATGCAGAAATTATAGGAATGGAAGAGGGAGTAAATAATTTTAAATACATTTTGAATGCAAGAGAACAGAGGTTTTATAACACTTAGGCCTTATCCGTTTTGAGGCCCGGCTTTACTCAAAATATATGTTTTTAGAAGTGGCTGAGTGCTTTGAGTTGTGGTATATATGATTATGGTATTGTTTATTTTTCACTGCTTATTTTCATTCTATCGTATTTCATTTTAAAAGAATAATAGAATTATGGGTTCTCTAATACATGCCTTTAACATGGTTTCATTATTAGCTGCTGTGATGTCGGTTCATTAGTGGTCATCTATGAGCACTTGAGACTTTCCCTCCACCATCTTAGAGGCTCCCAGATGCACTTCTCTCTCTCTGCCATCAAAAACAGTCTTTGATATTTGAAACCTCCAGTGTTTAGAAGAAATTCTGGGAAAATGATCAATATTTGAAATGAGCCCCGCCATGCCTTCTTTTCATTTCTTTCCATTTCCCTAAGTATAATTTGAGAAGATTATGCTGTCTTTCACTTGGTCTTTCTTTAGTATAAGCATTTCATGTCCATTTATAATGAATTTAATAGTTTAGAAAAATTACATAATTAAAAAATATGTAAGAAGTTGCCATTCTAAATTATGGCACCTGCATTATTAATTTGTATAATTTCAGTAACTCTTTAATGTAACTCTTACTGAAATCTCTCATTAACCTTAAGAGCCCAAACCTGGAAACATCTTATTATAAAGCCTGGAAACATCTCTATGGCCAACCAGTTAAACGGCAAGGAAGCTAATATAAAGGGTGTATTTTGTAAAAGAGTATCAAATGGTGTGCAGCGGAATAAGCACAGATTCAACACGACCTCATTTCATCTGCATATTAGAGTTTAAATAAATTTTCCAAATTCACATATTTAATCAATGGTGGGGAATGTAACTCAAAGCAAATCTGTTTGATTCCAAATTCCATTTATGTTCTTTTATTTGATAAACACTTATGAAGTGAGTTTACAGTTTGTAGGAGAACCCAAGTCTATCGTAAGAGACAAGTGTGTACCAATGATTATGATGAGAATACAATAACGGAGACCATTAACATGCATATAGATGTGGGAACATCATCTGTGAAGAAAAGTCCGATGCTGCCTAGATAGGTCAGAGCAGATCTCATGGAGAAAACCACTGAAATAAATTTTGAGATAATGCTAAGACTTCACCAAGGAAATCAGAGATTAAAAGGCCTTCTGTCGAGACGCTTGGGTGGTTCAGCCGGTGAAGCGTCTGCCTTTGACTCAGGTCATGAACTCAGGGTCCTGGGATCAAGCACCATGTCAGGCTCCCGGTTCAGTGGGGAGTCTGCTTCTCCCTCTGCCCCTCCCCTGCCTGTGTGCTCTCTTTCTCAAATAAATAAAATCTTCAAAATTAAAAAAAGGACTTCTGTCAAAGAGATTAGGATGTTTAGAAATCTGCATGTGTGTAATAGTATCACAGGCTGGGTTATAAAGTATATACCAAACTGGATCACAGACCAGGCCACAGCCTGATTCATTGACCAGTGAAGGGATTAAAAAGGTAGAAGCTAGAGGGCGCCTGGGTGGCACAGTGGTTAAGCGTCTGCCTTCAGCTCAGCGTGTGATCCCGGCTTTATGGGATCGAGCCCCACATCAGGCTCTTCCGCTATGAGCCTGCTTCTTCCTCTCCCACTCCCCCTGCTTGTGTTTCCTCTTTCACTGGCTGTCTCTATCTCTGTCGAATGAATAAATAAAATCTTTAAAAAAAAAAAAAGGTAGAAGCTAGAGAACAGGAAGCTTACATTTATCCTATGGATCAATTCTGTCCAATAGAAACATAATATCAGTTATATGTACAATTTTAAATTTTCTATCACGCATGTTAAAAAAAAGTTGGTAAAATTAATTTTAATAACACAATATACAGAATATAACACACTGTATTTTATGCATAATATATAAAATATGTTCTCTTTGGGTCACCTGGGTGGCATAGTTGATTGAGCTTCCAACTCTTGGTTTCAGCATAGGTCATGATCTCAGGATCATGAGATTGAGCCCTGTGGTGGGCTCCACGCTAAGTTGAAGTCTGCCTGAGATTCTCTCTCCCTCTCCATCTGCCCCTCCTGCTTGTGCACACTTGTTCTCTCTCTCTAATATAAATAAATAAATGTTTTTTAAAAAGTTCTGTTTTTTTTTAATTCTTCATTTAAAGTCAATTTAGTTAATATATACTGTATTATTATTTTCAGGGATAGAATTTAGTGGTTCATCATTTGCATTTAACACCCAGTGCTCATTACATCAAGTGCCCTCCTTAATGCCCATCATCCAATTATCTCTGCTCTCCTCCTGTAACCCTCAGTTTGTTTCCTAGAGTTCAATGTCCCTTATGGTTTGCCTCCTCTATTTTCATCTTATTTTATTTTTTCCTTCCCTTCCCCTATGTTCATCTGTTTTGTTTTCTAAATTCCACACTAAATTTTGTTTTCTAAAATCCAAGTGAAATCATATGGCATTTGTCTTTCTCTGACTGAGTTATTTCGCTTGTCATAATACCCTCTAGTTCCATCCACATTGCTGCAGATTGCAAAATTTCATTCTTTTTGATGGCTGAGTAATATTCCATTGTGTATAGAAATCACATCTTTATGCATTCATGTGTGGACAGAAATCTGAGCTCTTTCTGTATTTTGGCTATTGTGGACATTACTGCTATAAATATTAAGGTGCATCTGCCCCTTCGAATCACTATATTTGTATCCTTTGTATAAATACCTAGTAGTACAATTGCTGGGTCATAGGTCATAAAGCTGCAGCTTTATTTTTAACTTTTCAAGTAACCTGCATCCTGTTTTCCAGGGTGGCTGCACCAGTTTGCATTCCCACCAACAGTGTAAGAGGGTCCCATTATCCACATCTTTGCCGACATCTGTTGTTTTCTGAGTTATTAATTTTAGCCATTCTGACTGGTGTGAGGTGGTAGCACGCTGTGATTTTGATTTGTATTTCCCTGATGCTGAGTGATGTTGAACATTTTTCATGTGTCTGTTGGCCACTTTTATGTCTTCTTTGAAGAAAGGTCTGTTCATGTCTTCTGCCCATGTCTTGACTAGGTTTTTTGTTTTTTGGGTGTTGAGTTTGATATGTTCTTTATAGATTTTGGATAGTAACCCTTTATCTGTTAAGATATTTGCAAATACCTTCTCCCATTCCGTAGGTTGCTTGTTAATTTTGTTGACTGTTTCCTTTGCTGTGCAAGAGGTTTTCATCTTGATGAAGTCCCAATAGTTCATTTTTGCTTTTGTTTTCCTTGCCTTTAGAGATGTGTCTAACAAGAAGTTGCTGTGCCTAGGTCAAAGAGGTAACTGCCTGTGTTCTTTTCTAGGATTGTGATGGTTTCTGTTCTCACATTTAGGTCTTTCATCCATTTTGAATTTATTTTTATATATGGTGTAAAAAAGTGCTCCAGTTTCATTCTTCTGGATGCTGCTATCCAGTTTACCCAATACCATTTGTTGAAGAGATTGTCCTTTTTCCATTGCATATTCTTTCCTGCTTTGTGGAAGATTAGTTGACCGTATAGTTGCAGGTCCATTTCTGGATTTTCTATTCTGCTCCATTGATCAATGTGTCTGCTTTTGTGCCATTACCATACTGTATTGATTACAGCTTTGTACTATAACTTGAAATCTGGAATCCTAATGCCACCAGTTTTTGCTGCCTGTGTTCTCCTCCAGGATTTTATTGTATTCCTGTCTCACATTTAGGTCTTTCATCTATTTTAACTTTTTTTGTGTGTATTCTCACCACTGTTGTTCAATATAGTACTGGAAATCCTAGCTTTAGCAATCAGACAACAAAAAGAAATAAAAGGCACCCAAATTGGCAAAGAAGTCAAACTTTCACTCTTCGCAGGTGACATGATACTCTATGGAGAAAACCCAAAAACTCCACCAAAAAATTGCTAGAACTGATACAGAAATTCAGCCAAGTGCCAGGATGCAAAATCAATGCACAGAAGTCAGTTGCATTTCTATACACTAACAATGAGACAGAAGAAAGAGAAATCAAGGAATTGATCCCATTTACAACTGTACCAAAAACCATAAGATACCTAGGGATAAGCCTAAGCAAAGAGGTAAAGGATCTGTACTCTGAAAACTATAGAACACTTATGAAAGAGATTGAGGAAGACACAAGAAGTGGAAAAACATCCCATCCTCATGAATTGGAAGACAAATATTGTTAAAATGTCTATCCTACCCAAAACAATCTACACATTCAATGCAACCCCTATCAAAACATCATCAATATTTTTTCACGGATCTGGAACAAACAATCCTAAAATTTGTATGGTACCAGAAAAGACCCTGAATAGCCAAAGGAATGCTGAAAAAGAAAACCGAAGCTGGAGGCATCATAATGCTGGATTTCAAGCTGTATTACAAAGCTGTAATCATCAAGTTGGTATGCTACTGGCACAGAAACAGACACAGAGATCAATGGAACAGAATAAAGAACCTAGAAATGGACCCTCAACTCTATAGTCAACGAATCTTTGACAAAGCAGGAAAGACTATCCAATGGAAAAAAGACAGTCTCTTCAACAAATGGTGTTGGGAAAACTGGACAGCAACATGCAGAAGAAACTGGACTACTTTCTTATACCACACACAAATATGTTCTATTTAACTCAATATATTTAGTATATATTGTTTCAACATATAACAAAGCAAAAATTATTAATGAGATATGTTACATTTTTTATACTAAGCTGTCAAATTCCCGTGTGTATTTTACACTCATGGCTACATCTTAATTAGGACTAACCACATTTGAAGTGCTTAATAGGTACACTGGTCCAGTAGCTACTATCCTGAATGATTTGGCTACAGACAGTAGTAAACATTTTAAGCAGGGGAATAATACAACCAGTTTAGTCCATCGTGCTGGCAGTTTGGAAGGTGATTTAAAGATTAGAGGCAAAAGACTGGCTGAGAGGTTTTTGCAGCAGTCCATGCAACGAAGAGAATTTGAACTGAAGTAGTGATCATGCAGGTGGTATTGAAAGGTGGATCGATAGTAGAGCTGAATGAACGTTACTGATCACTCCGGAGTGGTCATAAGGTAGCAAGAGGTCCTGAGGATGATGCAGTTTCTGATCTGAACAGGTTGACGGTTGATTGTCGTGAATCCAAGTATTTTATGCTTGACTCTGTGCACCATAGTGTAGGGGTTAAGAGCAATGATTTTAGGGTCAGTGTTCCTGGGTTTGAATCCTGTCTCCTTACTAGCAGTGAGTCCTTGAGCAAATTACTTAACCTCTCTGTGCTTTAGTTTTCTTTTCTGTAAAATTGAGATAATGCTATCTTACCTTTCTCACGGGGTTGTTAATAAATGTAAAGCACTTGGAGCATGCTTGGCATACTATTAAACGATATGAGTGTTATCTATAATTTTAATCACTTGAAAATTGAGCATTTATGTATAAATGATGAGGTCATAACACTAATAACTAAAATATTGAATTAACTAGAGCACCCACAACCTGCTACATAAATGGGATTTTGTTGACATGTTTTTTATCTTTACATCTAGTAGTGGAATCATTAGGAAAGTATCTTTAAAACAGTATTGTAAACCATTTTATGAGTATAATGGAGGCATACATTTTGTCAGTATATTAGCAAATGTGATTGAACTTAAGAAAATTTACTTTACTCTTACCCATATACAGTTGACCCTTAAACATCATGGGTCATGCAGTTCAAACTGCATAGGTCCACTTATATGGATTTTTTAAAAAATAAATACAGTACTGTTAATGTATTTTCTCTTACAATTTTCTTATAACATTTTCTTTTCTCTAGCTTACTTTATTATAATACAGTATGTAATATATAAAATATACAAAAATGTGTTAATCGTTTGTTATCCTCAGGCTTCTGGTCAACAGTAGGCAATTAGTAGTTAAATTTTGGGGGAATCAGGAGTCATTCACAGATCTTCGACTGTGCAGGTGCTCAGTACCCCTAATCTCTGTGTTGTTCAAGGGTCAACAGTAGTTACACAGGCTTCTGTTGTGGTTTGTGAAATTTTCATGCAGATGACATAAATTTAACTGTTTAACCTTTTAACCATTGCCTTTCCCACTCTTCTCTACTCTAGATATTATTTCTACTGATTTTTTTTATAATCTATACTTCTTATCTGTTTTTATTCACATAACTTATCTCTCGATAATTTCAAGGAACAATGATGCCTTAGAGTACTATTAAATTCCAAATGACCTTGACACATTGGAAATTGTCAAACGTATAGAAGATACGATAATAAGGAGATAATCGTTACTGTGTTTGAGAGTCTACTATATTGTCACTCAATCTTTGCACTAATCCCATTACCAACATTTCAGTTTTACAGATAAGGAATCTAAGGCACACAGAAACTAAACTGTCCATTATCATTTTGAAATTTTCATTCTAAGAATACAAACATAAACTTCAGGATGCAATATTTAGGTTGTATATTTGAAAGAAATTTTAAGAATAAGTTGTTTGGAATAATATTGAGAGATAGAAACATCACATTTATAAATTTTCGCTATAGTCTTTGTAAAACTCCTATCAGAGTACAATTTATGGCACCACAATTTAAAAAAAAGAAAAGAACCACAAGCCTTCAGAGAAAGTGATATAAATAGGATCTTTACATTGAATTATAATGCTTCATGAAAGTAGATTCCACATCTCTTTAATTCATAAAATAAATAATTTTAAAACAAAAAATGCATTTAAAAATAAAGTGGCAATTAGTTTTTGAATACCTATTCAGAGCACAGTAGTATGCTAAAAGTTCTGAGAATACAAACAAATATAATGATCTCTGTGCACAGGATCCTACCCTGTAACATACTCAGGGAAATTATAATAGTTAATAGCATGTAAAATAATAATAAATTAGATATAAGAAGGACATCCTAAACATCAGAACAATAAAATACTAAACAGCAACTAAGGGAGGCTGCAGACTCACTTTTATGTGTGCACTTTTAGAAAGAAGGTAATTAAATATTCATGCTGATTGATTTAATGATTGAAATGGGTGATTTATTGAATACATTCTGTGTGTCGCTTGATGACCATACTGTACATGTTATCATTTAACATCAGGTCCTGTTATAGAGATTAGTCAGTAAGTTCTTATCTTCCACCTCTGCTGAAATTTTCAGAAAAAGACCCTTTGCTTGCTTTCTAAAACCATGTTACTAAATAGCAGTCCTTTAGATATTAGATATTGAGCACCTGCTATGTGGCAAGCCTTATGCTAGGGTCTAGATCTGTAAAAGTGTCCTTAAAAGAACTTTCCAAGGCAGTCAGATACAGAACCAAAATATAATGGGAACATACTTCTATTTTTAAGGAGTTTGCGAAGATAAATTCATTCAACAAATTTTATTGAACTTCTGCCATGAGCCAGGCACTGTTCTAGAAATACATCACTGGAGATACATTAAAAGCAAAACCAGAAGAATCCCTGCCCAATGGAGTTCGTTGTCCAGTGCCATTGGACCTCCAATGAATAGGTAATTAATTCTGGTGATCGCAAAGAGTCAGTAGAAACCACACAGAGCTGGGGACATTTAAGGAGGGTTTTGAAGGATGAACTGGAATTTGCTGGGTCAACAAGGAGGTGCGGGACATTGCTGGTGAAGTGAAAGACTTTCCAAAGGCAACGAGGGAGTTGGGGATACCATGGTATCTGTTCACACACAACATTTGCTTCCTCTTAGATGGTCAGATATTAAGGAAATAACCTGTTAGATGGCAGAAAATATCATGACATCTCTATGGTATATCTTGCAAATTTTTAATCATCTAAAGATGTTAGATTTATTGTTAATAGTCATGAAAGTATAGACCCAATTGTACTAAGTATGCTTTGAAAATAAGGAAGAATTACTTTTGGACTCATCCATGAGGTAAGATTGTCTGCTGAAGGATAGCAGTTTATAGATATAAAGTTGCAAACAAGTGCTCCTTTTCCTAGAAACAAATTATCCCTCTGAACCAAGGTTCTGCACTTTAAAGAAGGGATTTTTTTTAAACGTTATAAACTTATTTGTAATGAAGGTGAAAAATAAATCTATATATTTTGGCATTACATTTTGCCCACAAATAAAGCCAAATATTTTAAATAAAGAATTATCTTTATAAGGAAGTACAACCAAGAATCACCACCTAGGAATGCATTGTGATTTTCGGTGTTAGTTTAGATTCAAGATGAATACGTACCTTTGCCAGCTGTGCAGTAATTAACAGATACCACACTCTGCCCAACCACACACATTTCAGGGGAAGCTCCTTTATCACAAAGAAATACCAGAGAAAAATCAGAAATAATTTAGGGACATTTATTTAATACTTTAAAAAATTCAGAGACTCGAATATAATATGTAAAGTAAGTCAGTTTTTAATAAAGATGCTTTAGGAGAAAAATAGGACACTCTTAAAATCTGATCTTTAATAAAGGTCCCTGGGTATTAACATTAAGTCATGGCAATGCACTGAAAAGACGTTGTTCTTTTGCTCTGGTTTAAAGAAAGGCTTTCACATTGAGTAAACATGACAAAAAACATTCATTTAAAAAAAAATCATTCTGATAGTAATTTCCTGTATTCCCCTGATGGATGACATTTTTCAGACATTTCCAAGCTTATATGCTAGGGAGCCTTAGTTTAGTAATGATGTATCTGACAGTTAAAATAAAAACATAATCCATTTCACTGTGGGCCATAATTAAGTCAGGGGTGTTGAGGGGGAATGAGGGAACCTCACTGGTTGAATTGCTATTTCTAAAATTTGCATGCAGATGTCACAAACAGGAAAAACCAAGAAGAGAACTTGACCATGGACCATGAGCAATTTTAACAGTTGTTAGTGAGGAGCAAAGGAAACGGCGCCGGGGTGGGGGGAGGCAGGAATAAGCAGTATATTTTAAAATATGGAATTTTAAAAAATGTTATACATAAAGGATTTTATATGAAAATATTTAAAAGTTCATAAAATTATATTTCAGGTTTTCCATTTTGATACTGAAATACTGAAATGTTGAGTTAAACTAATTATTTTGGCTGTTAAAATGTTCTAAGATGCATATGTTTACCATTATGACAAAACCATATTTGTTCAGAGTTCTTTTGGTTACTAATCAAAATTACATTCGAAGAAGGAATTTGGCATCCATAGATCATAATCTCCTGCTACCCTGGATGACCTTTGTGAAAGCATTTGCATGCAAAAGGGTAGAAGCATTAGTTTAACCTGAAGTCCCAAACATAGTTATGTGTTGTCAGTCTGTATTTTAAGTTATTTTCCTACAGAATAGCACCATAATTTCACGAAAAAAAATGTTGACCTTAATTTTGAATTCACATGTATGTTTCATAATGCTCTAAAATACATTCTTAATTCTGATGTGCAGGGAATTCTTCAATTTCAGTGTATGTGAGATGGTCAGCCATAATGCTTCTGCATTGAGTATACAGTGATCCTTTCTGTTTTTCCATAAAGGAAGCATTTCAAAAGCTACGAACCTGCCATTCCATGTGCTACACATGTTAGACATTAACTAATGTGATTTTTCAAGCATCTCTTACATATGACACATTTAGGACTAAATGCTTGTGAGAGTCTTGATTCTAAGAGCCACAATTATAGGTTAGAGCCTATTCTCCCTTTTTTATTTGTGGCTAAGTTTTAATGTGGTCATGGTACATAGTCGCATGATTTACAATCAGATGGATTAGCCACTGACTTATGCCTCACATAAGCATTATAAATTAATATCCATACCTTCCAGATGCAGGGAAAATGCAGAGACCTTTTTATAATGGATTATTCAGACCATTTTGAGTAGGGAGAAACCAATCCAAAGCAAAACAGCTTTTACATATGGCATCCATAGCACTAACACTATTTCACAGAAAATGCTCAGATGAAGAAGCAAAAATGTCCTTGACAAAGACAAAAAAAAAAACAAAAACCAAAAAACAAAAAACACACACAAAACAACAACAACAACAACAAAAAAGCCAAAAAGCCAGCAACTATTTATAGCTACAGCTCAAGCTGTCGAATTTAGAGTAAACCTTTTGCCTGTAACCACATTTGCTGCAGCATTCTTCGGGCTAATTGCAGGCTACTCCTGCTTTGCATGGAGACATCTGTACTGTGGCACACCCTGTAATTACATGGGAAGGGATCACTCATGATTTGGTTGATAGTGTATTATAGCTAAATCCTTTGGGTGGGGACAGGAGGATTGCATTGTTTCAGTCGAGGTGACAAAAAGTGAAACCTTTAAGGAAGTAAAATTGCCCACAGGATAAACCATGCAAGTGTTCTAGGAGAATGTTCCATATTTTATCTTAGCTGCAGAGGAAGACTTTTAAAACTCTATGAAAGAGAGAGAGGGGCAAAGAGATATCTCTAGACAACCAGGATTATTCCCTCCAGCATATGTTTGAAATGAGACATACATAATTGCCCCTGCCCTTGTTCAGGTTTTTATCACCTCTAGACTATTTATTGCAAAAGCTTCTTAGTACAAGCGTCTCATCAGACTGCATCAAGATCCCCATTCTGTAGTCTCCCCCGGACACTCACCGTTAGCACAATCCTCCCATGTCTCTGTTTCTATCATTTTATACATCCTTTCAAAAACTTCAGTGACTCCCATTCTTTGCACATTCCCTTACCTGTCTTTCCCAAACCTCAGAAACTGTCCCCAAACGCCTCCTCTAGCTGTGTCCCTTCCTATAGTACTGAATCACTGTCTTGTTTGGAATTGACTATGGGCCCCTGAATTCAGATTGTCTAAATTTGAGGTCCAGTCATGTCACTTACCATCTACGTGACTGGCAACCAGTGGTTTAAAAAACTTAGGGCTCAATATCTTCATCTATAAAGTGGTTCTAGTAATTGCACCCACATTTTAGGGTTTTTGTGAAGATTTAGCGTATTAATAATACACATAAAACGCTTAGTGCCTGGCACATAGTAAGCACTCATACATTGATAGCTCTTTTATTGCTATTGTTTATTGGAGTACGCATACTCTGTGTCCTCTGGCTGAATCTTTCCTCCAGAAGTGTGTTATCTGGCAAGCATGTTTGATTATGTTTTTGAATTTTCATACTCTTTAGACTGATCTTACTTTCTAGTAACTTGTTATTTACCCGGTTCTTGGCGGAAATTTCATCAGAGTTCTCTGCTTCTGTGATCACTGTTCTGCCCATCTATGGTGAATGTAGCAGTATCCCTCCCCGCAAATTCACATTCACCTAAACCCCAAAATGTGATGTTATTTGGAGATAGTGGCCTTGAAGATGTAATTAATTAAGGATCTTGAGATAAAATCATGTTGGATTTACAGCGGGCCCTAAGTCCATTGACAGATACCCTTCTAAGAAGAGAGGACGCAGAAATGCACAGAGAAGACCTTGTGAAGACAGAAGAGAGATTCGAAGGTTGTGTCTACAAGCCACGGGACACCAAGGGTCACATAATACCAGAAGCTAGGAGAGCAGCATGGGACAGTTTCTCACTCCGAGCCTCCAGAAGGGGCCAACTCTGCCCACACCTGGATTTCAGACTTCTGGCCTTCAGAACTATAAGGGGAAAAGTTCCTATTGTTATAAGCCACCAGTTTGTGAAAATTTGTTATGACAGCCTCTGGAAACTAGTGTGTGAGAATCAGTCCACCCATCTTTCAAGTCTCAGTTCCATTCCCACCTATGTGGTGAAACCTTCACTGCTTAAATCACTCCAGCCTGATACAAACGACCCTCTGCTGAACCTTCATTGAAACGAGCCACATGCCCCCCTTCATTTGGTGCTTGGCTTACCTTGTTGCTTTTATACGTGTGTATGCCTTGGTTCCGCAGCAGGACTATAAACTTTTTAAAGGATGAAAACTGAGCCCCACACATTTTTATGCCCTGGCATTAATTTCAATACCATAGACTATGATAAATGTGACTTGATTGATCCAAATTGCCTCTGAACTTTACGAAAAATGTGCTTCTCTACATCTATTGAAAAATATGCCATAAAAACAATTCACTTAAGTTGCAGTCATCTTTCACCAAGATATCGTTAGTATACATCTACAAAATGTATATTTAAATACCTTTTTAGTGATAATATTGATAACCAGAAGGACATGTATCCAACATCAATTGCAAAAATATAATATATTCCTGAAACAAACACAAATATTAGTTGTAGTATGTGGCTATCATAGTATAGTTCTTCTTTAAAACATGACTTAATTGTATAAATTGTTATCAGCTATGATAATTTGTTTCTTATGTAAATATTTTATTCATTCACTGAAAATGCATGCTGAAAACGGGGAACCGAAATACACCATCTAGTTAATATGATGGGTGTATTGGTGACTATTTCACGAAGTCATTAATAATTAGTGCTTCAAGGACCTGGCTAAGGCCAGGGGTTTCATTTCCTTATGACCTGGCTGGTTTTGCAGCTACAGACTGTCCCCTTTATCAGAACTGGCTGGCTCACAAATCTGTGGTCACTAAGGGAAGTGACCTGCCAACACTGGGTCCGCTGTGTCCACTTTGTGTTCAAAGGTCGGCTAGTTGAGAAGCTGTGTCGCTTCAGTTGTAAAGGACTTCAAAGATCGAAGATAAGGCATCTGGCACTTCCGACTTGAGAGATTAATCTGGGTGTAAACTGAAGGCCTAGAGTCAGAAATGGATGGAAAGGAGAACAGATGTTCAAGCATAACAGAATATAAAGATAGAAATTTGGAAAGGATCAGGGAATTCAACAGAGCCGGAATAAAAGCAGGATTACGGGAGATAGGAAATACATAAAATGCAACACAAAGTAGCTGAAAAATAAGATCATATGAAAGGGGATTGCAATAGCAGCCACAAAGTTCCATCAGTGGGACATGAGTCTCTTTTTAATGAGACCAAGAGTGATGTATTCTTATATTCCCAAATCCCAAAAATAGAGTTTGTGAAAAGGGTGAATAATACGTGTCTGTCAACTGTACCCAGTGAGATAACCTGACCAATGGGCCTCAGCTGAAGGAATTGTTTTTCCATTGCCTTGATTTTTTTTTTCGCAACACTTATTGATCACCTGTTAGGTGCCAGAAGCTTCTCTAGGCACATAGTCCCCACCTTCCACGAGACCGCAGAGGTGGGTGGCTGCACTGATACTATTAAAGGACGGGTGACAAGTGTTTTGAACGAGGCTTGTATGCAGAGGGGTTGCATATTCCATAAGAGAGTCCCCTCCCTTATCTTGAAATTGAGCAAGGAAAGTGTCCCAGATGAGATGTCACTTAAACTGGAAAAGGGGGCCCTCAAAAAGTGCTGGGAGCCGTAAAATCCATCATGAAAAGTAATTTGCACTTACTCCGTTTATAACTTCCCAAGTATTTTGTGAACCACCTACTATTTTCAAGGCACTACAGAGGGCTTGAAAAACCTTCAGAGATTTATAATCTAATCTGGACCTTTCAGTCCAATATAGGCAATCAGTACGGTCACATTAGCAAGAATAGTTGTTACATTGTTTTCAAACTCATGAAAACTTTCACCTAGGAAAAATAGAGAGTTCATATTAAAAATGGGATAGGCTACAGAGAAATACTTTAGTTGATAATAATTTACATAAATAATTTTCAGATCACTTTATCCTAAAGCCTGGCTGAAATATGTTTGTAAATTCTGTATTAATGATTACCGTGTATGTTGGTTTCATATTTCACGTTTGAGTCTAACAACATCACTAATATATTTATTTACAGGCATCCTCACTGAAGCCTGTGAACATTTCCGTAAGAGGTTATTGACAGTTCACATGAAGTTATTTTCTATCACAGTGTTCTATTAGTCAACTTTCAGAAAATGTTAGAGAAAAATGTGTTGTTTTAAAATCTTAAAATATTTTAACTGAACACTTCACGATACAAGAATAATGTGAAAACTGATCATCACCTGTTAAGTTAGAGCATCCAGCAGGCGTATTAAATGCTTGTTCTTCCAGTCCGCCCGAACGCTGACATGCATACAAAAACCTATGTACTTAATTAAAGTATACTTGTTAGAACAGAGAAAAAGTTTATATCATCAAATTTTAGATTGTCAGTAAATATATGAGAAAAATTATTATCTTGGGTCTTTGGGGATAATAAATTGAGAAGCAATTTTCTTTCACTCAGCAGCTAGATTTATGAAAGGCAGATTTCCACGATCAAAGGAACTGTTGTACTACTGCAGAAGTTTATCTTTAAATCTATATGATTCAAAGAATTTTTGTGAAAATTAAGGAGAGCTGTATATAGTATAGGATAGTAAGCAATGGGGCAAAGTAGTTCTCTATATGTATTTACAGAAATGACATCTTCTGTTTCTCCTAATGTATTTATTAGAGGTAAGTATCTTGGCCAAATAATAAGTCTTCTGGGCTGGTGAATAAAACCTATTGCTCATCAACTTATATCTGTACCAAATGAGACAGAATTTATGTGACTCAAGACTTTCATTTAATTCACACAGAATTCAGACATTTAGAAATTGGAGTTCATTTAAACATCTATTTTGGGGGTTGGGCAGTAATAGATACGCGTGTAATCATAACAGGTGTTATGAGACAAACAAATCAATAAAAATAACACCAGCAAATCATTGCCAGAACCTTAAGTATAAATTTGAGGCCAAACCCAATGTAGGCAAAAATTTGGTGTAATTCGTACCCAGAAAAGGAAAAAAAAAAAAAAAAGAAGAAGAAGAGAAGAGAAAGAAAAGAAAAAGAAAAACCCAGCAAATTTGAATATGTATTTGTGAAGGCCTTAGTTTATTGTGAAATTGGTTGGATCAATTTGTCTGAATTTACTGGCATTGCTAAATAAAGATAGGCTGCGTTTGATCTTATTTTCTCTTTTCTAATACATTATGTTTTAAGGAGTTTAGGGTACTTTATTCTAGATATTCCAGTCTGTGGGGCCTGCATATATGTTAGCTACCTCTCCAAAGTACTGGCAAACTTTTATTTAGCACAGCTATTTTTTTCTTCTTCGGTCTTCCATCATTGCTCTCTCCCAGAACTCTTGAGTAGAACGCTACTGCTCAAAGCTTTGTAAAGTATGTTTGAATGGGTTGAACTCTATTACACTTCATCACTTTCCTTAAACAAGTGAGCTAATGATGTCCTTTCCTTTTAAAATGTGTATTGAGACATCCACACATGTTCCGCAGCAACCCCCCAAACTTGTTAAAAGCACGTGCCTGTTTCATGCTCTGGAAGTGCACTTGATGTTGGCACTTGGTATCAAACACAGATGGACATGAGTGTCATCATGTCATTAGTAAATCCATAAGAGAGACGTTTTTCCATATTTATAGTGGAGTTTGAAGGCCTTTAGAGAGTTTCAATGAAAAACGAATACTTGAGCCAGAACACACATTCCATAGAAAAATATGTAAGAAATCAACTCCCTGGTGAGTTTTGTGTTCATATAATTTTTTCCCTAAGATTCTTTGTAATTTCGGAGTAATTTAATGTCTCCAACTTGTTTAAGCTCTAAGTATGTGATTTAAAATACTTCCTTGGAATTTTTAGCAAAATTAGTTAAATTTACTTGCTTTCAGCTATTAGTTTAAAATGGAAGTTAAAAATATCTTGGTTTCCTTTCTTAATAAATTGAACAGTTTGGCTTACAGGAACTCCCAACTAAATATTGACAGTAGAAAAATAAGCAGGGCAAAACTTGAGGTAACTTCTTATCTCTATAAGGACAGTCAAGGGAGAAAAACTATTAAGGAACAAGACTTTGTTCTAGGTTAAAGTCTGCATTGGAAATTCTTACCCAGATATCCAGGTAGTGCCCCAAGAGATGTAAAATCCAGAAGACACGCCACCCATACATCTCAAATGGATACATATTCTGTACCCATACACACACACACACACACAGACATCACAAGAAGTTGGTTAATGCAGTCAACCTCTAAATTCACCAAAGGCAAACTGGAGTTATCAAATACAAATACAAGCAAATAAACCAAACTTGCCAAAATTTGATGAAAACTGATAGCCAAAGAGACGTGCCAAACTCAACAAATGGAAGATTTAGCAACCAAAAAAAGTTAATAGTGAAAATAGAGAAAAACTTCAAAACTGGAATTTAATGTACGTAGTGTTGAGAAGATACTGCATTTATAAAATAAAGCTATTATTTGAGAGAAATAAAAATCTGTAAAATTAAAAATATGATGTAACCAATGATGCAGATTTTTTCTCTCAGTTCTCTTCCAGCTCCTTTGTAGCACAGTCTATTGCATATTAGAAATACAAACTGGAAAGTTTGTATTTCTCGAACTGCCTTACCACTTGGGTTTTGTGTGGGACCTAGCTAGCTTCTTAAAAGGAGAATGCAATGTGTGAGGTTTGGAAGCAGAAGTGAACATGCTGAGGTGGAGGCCACACTTTAGCTGCTTTTGTGTCTGCTGGCAAGTAGGAGGTATTTGACTTTTCTGTGGCAGCTCCAGTAGAGGTCCAGGTGTCTGTTCTCTGGCTTCATGGGCATTCAGAAGCAGCATGCGACATCTGTTTACTGGTACATGTCAGGGCTGAGGTCGCATAGTCTTGTAGCCAGCAGGGAGGTAAGGTAATGGCACCTTATCTCTGGGTTCTGGCTGAGGTGTTCGGACATGGAGCCAGCAATGGTGGTGGCAGATCCTCCGTTTTAGCAAAAGCAGCTTCCCCTGGCCAGTTCTATCACATTCTGGGGGTTGTTTTCAGATTTCTCAATTACAGATTGTTCATCCCAACCGTCAGATCATTTTGTACATAGTTAATTCCATCTATTAAATTTTTTCTGCTTAAACTAGCCAGAGTACAGTTGAACCTTTATTGACATATGCAGATATCCAAGTAATACAGCTTCATATATAGAAGCTGAAGTACAAAATAGACATATTTGAAGATTGAATTAATGAGCTGGAAGATCAAACTAAAATGTAACAAAAAGATCCAAAGATGGAAAATATAAAGGAGAAATCAAAGGACAAAAGAGAAATGTATGTGTTCTTTCATTTGTCTAATAGGAATTCTAGGATAGGACAGAGAAAATGCAGGGGAAGAAATAAATGAAGAAATAAAAAGAAGAAATTCCCAATATTGAAAACAATGTTCAGAGTTGGGTTTCAGAAAGTCACTAACGGAAGACCGTTCCAATTCTAATTACTTAAAATTACTGTAGCAAGAAGTTTGCATACCAACAATGTGAAATGAACTTAAGAGGAAGGCACTGGGGTGCCCGGGTGGCACAGTCGATGAAGCGTCCAGACTCTTGGTTTTGGCTGAGGTCCTGATCTCAGTGTAGTGAGATGGAGTCCTGCATTGGGCTCTGTGCTCAGTGTGGAGTCTGCTTAAGTTTCTCTCTTCCTCTTCCCCTCTTCCTGTGCTCTGTCTCTCTCTTTCTCTAAAATAAATAAATAAATCTTAAAAAAAAAAAAAGGAAGAGGAAAACATCAAATTAAACAGTAGCAGGGAGTGTTGAGGCATTAGTTCAAAAGTTAATAAGATGATGGGAAAAATGAAGTAGCAAACATACTGCTAGTCACAATAAATATGAATGATTGAATTTATCTATTAAAATAGACGCTAGATTCACGAATTTATTATAAGTATAATGTGGAGCCCTGAAAAGTTCTCCAGTCTTAAAAATTAAAATATAGAAAGTAAAACAATATGTAAATTATGGTCACAATTATGGCTGATCATTGTGTATATGTATAAATGTGAATGCATAGGTAAAGAACTAGAAAGGTATACATCACATTTTTAACAATGTTTCCCTCTTGAGTAAGAATTGAACTGGGATTGAAGGTAGAAATAAAGAAATAACAGTGGATACTTTTTCCAATAAAATATTTTTTTACAATACTTGTAACATTAAAAATAAGAAATATTTTGCTACTTCCCAAAGGTAACTCAATGAAAAATATTTTGAACTCAGAAAATTATTGCACATGTAATCATAAAACTCCTATTTGACAAACAGTTTCTACAAAACACTTGGAAAGTCAATGAATCAGAGTATGTCAGAATTTGAGAATAAGTTTTTTTTTTTTAAAGACACCTTCCTTGGAATAATAATTCATATAAAAATTATGCAAAATTTCACCAAGAGCAACTCATCCTGCAGATGATGTATAAATGGCTGTGGATAAGATTCTTCCAAATCTAGAACCAACATGTAAACTGTAAGAAAGATAAAATGTAGAATCTACATTAAGTCTGGAAAAACTTTTGATAAAAAGAAATTATCAGTGTATCTTGATCGGTAAAGGAAAATGAATTTTTCTAACATAGAAAATGATGTAATGGAACTATCTCCATTTGAAAGCAGATATCTTTTAATGCCATCATTTTTCCCTGACACAATAAAAACCAAGAAACCTTTTAATATCAATTTGATTTCAAGAGATTTTTTTTCCAAGTTAGTAGGGAATGTTCTACCAGCCCAGTCAGTATTTTGGTCCTATGTCAGCTCTATATCTCGATGAAAATTAATGAATTGGTTTTGATATATATATATAACTCTCTTACAGATTGTGTTAATGTAGATCCATTCCCTTTGTTCTCATCATTAAGGGAGAAACCGATAAATTCAAAAACGAAAAAGACTCTAGACCTTTGGTAACTCTACAGATGCCATGTAATTCTCAACAGGAAACTGTCAGTATAATAGATACTATGGTGCTCCAACCCATTCCCCTTCAGGTCCAAAGATTCACTCCCCCATTACCAGCAACTGAGTCCCTTCCCAAGAATGCTCTCTACCAAAAGAAGCTGCTTGGGACCAGGTAAGACCCTGTCCCTGGGAGCAGCCTGTATCCAATGACTGGTCCATGTTAGGGATGTGGGTTAAAAAGGCCTATCCCCTTTACCTCAATCGGGGCATCTCTGCAGACCATCCCAGCTCCAGAGCTCCCCAGATGATGAGTTTAGGCACCTGTTGAAACTGCATTACAGTTCAACTTCCCTCTGCCCTGTCCTGCTTCCCTCACTCTTCACAAGTGGTGATCCCTAGAGCGCATCCTGCAAAATCTCCTCCGTGAAAATATTCATCTCCGAATCTGCTTACAGGGGAATCCAGCCTAAGCCTTCTAACCCATTCTAAGTTCAGTAGTATTCAGTTTACTTTTTTTTTTCTGGTTTCCTTTGCTTATATAAATATTTTCATTAAAAGTCACTTTTTAAAATATTTTAAATATATATTTATTTCAAAAGTAAAACCTTTTAATAAAAATGTGTAGATTTTTAATTTACTACTATTTTTTATTTAAAATTTAATTAAAATTATTTAAAATTTAAATTAAATTTAAATTTTAATTTACTACTAATTTTTATTTTAAAAATTAGTAGATTATGAATGGTTTCCATCTTACATATCTTTATATCCTCTTAAACTGCTGCATAAGGTGTCAGTGAAAGAGTACACTATATACTTACAAATGGACTTTTGGTTGCAAAAATTCAGCTATTAAAATGATTCTGCAGAAAATATCTTCGTGCACACGTTAGTGTAGACTCATGATAATTTCCTTAGGATACGTTTCTTGGCATAGAATTCCTGAAGCAAAGGGCACACACACATTTAAGGTTCTCATTGTTCAATTTCACTACCAGAAACATTGCACTACTTCCGCAACCAGATATCTTTGAGAGTAGATACTAATTTGGAAGGTATCTTTATTAAGTCATGAAAATACATCTTGTTTTAATTTGCATTTTTTGTAATTAGTGTGATTGAATTTTTTCATATGTTTATTAGGTATTTGTGAATGTCTTTAATGAGCTACATATTCATATCTGCTGACTCATTGTTTTTTCTGTCAGGTTAAATGTAGTTTTCTTATTAAACAGAAGAGTTCCCTATATATTAAAAATATAGGGGCGCCTGGGTGGCTCAGGTGGTTAAGCGTCCAACTCATGATTTTGGCTCAGGTCACGATCTCAAGGTTGTGAGATCGAGCCCTGTGTCGGTCTGGCCCTCAGTGTGGAGTCTGTTTAAGATTACCTCTCCCCCTCCCCCTCTCACACTCTCTCTCTCTCTCAAAGAAATAAAATCTTTTAAAAACAAAGAATATAACAGAATATTTAATATAAGGACTGACATAAAAATATGACTGATATAGAAGTGTTCATATTCTATACATTTTGTAAGTATGGATATATATAAATAAAAATTAAGTGGTTTTATGATATTAATATGAATATACTAAAACTACATTACAAATGCAACTACCTTAATATGGTCTTCTAGATCCCAAAAGACAAATTAGATTCCCTTCACATTATTTCTTAAATCGTCATGCAGTTTTTCTTCATAGATCTTATCACAGATTCTAACTATATATATGTATGTATTCATATATATGGCAAATATACTGGGTGTTTAATAAAATAAGATTTTGTTTAATTTCCCTAGACTAGAAGCATTGTGAGAGCAGAGGCCATCAATGATTTGCATTTAGGACAAATCTGGCACATAGTATATAATTAGAATGATTTCTAATTCAAAAGCATTTTTATACGTAGGTTCAAAATATTTTTTTCCAAACTTTTCATTGCCTCTTAATTATATCTATGTTTTAAAATCAAGTTTTTAAGGGGCGCTTGAGTGGCTCCATCAGTTGAGCATACGACTCTTGATTTGGACTCAGGTCATGATCTCAGTGTCATGAGATTGAACCCCGCATCAGGTTCTGCACTGAGCCTGGAGCCTGCTTAAGATTCTCTTTCTCCCTCTGCTCCTTCACCCCTGATCACACACCTTCTCTCTCTCTCTCTCTCAAAAAAAAAAAAAAAAGTTTTTAAGAAAACCTTTTTATAATGGAATAACTTTCCCATTTATGACTTTGGTACACACTCGGTATGTTCACTATCCCAAGTTTCTTCTAGTCCCATTATTTTCTTCTAGTGTTTTATGGTTTTCCTTTTATATTTTGATCATCTTTAATTTATATACAATCTATTTCAATTTTACAGGGTAACTGTTTTGTTTTTAATTTTCTTTTGTTTGGGCCCAAATAGTTTGCCAGTTTTTTTCCGAAGAACTTTTATTGAATAAACCATCTTTTTATGACTGCTTTGAAGCACTACTTCTTCAGTTGTGAGATTCTTTTATATGTACTTGGACGAATTATATGATATTTGGTTCTGTTGCTCAGACAATATCTTGGCTATTGATAGAATAATAAAGTCATTGTAGATCTATAATATTCTTATACCTATTCAGCCACACATGCTTCATTAGTCTTCTCTTTAAGTATCATTAGATTCTCTTACATTCTTTCAAGGTAATATAAGGAATTGTTTTATCAAATCCCCTTCACTCCCCAAGAACAAAAAGAAAAGAAAATAATTCAAGATGTCCAATAATTTGCTTGAAATTGGAAAAAGTAGATCAAAGAGAGCTATCAAAATAGAGATTTGAACAGCCTTGATAACACTGAAATAAAGAGCTAAAAATTGTAAGTTGTCATATTAATCTCACCTAGGACCATAAACTTGTATCATTTACCTTGAAATGATTTTAGAGTTCTCCAAACAGAATCCTTAAGCTTGAAAAGCCAGTTAGAGAAAAAAAACAGCGAATGCTCTCACTTGTGTATGAAATCTTACAAGAAAAAAAAAAAGGTAGAAGCCATAGAAACAGAGAGTAGAACAGTGGGGTTACAGGGACTGGGGTACAGAGGGTGAGGGAAATGGGAGGTGTTGGTCAAAGGATATAAAGCAGAAGCTATGTAGGATAAGTGCTAGAGATCTAATGTACAGGCATGATGACTATAGTTAATAATTCTATATTGAATACTAGAGATATGCTAAGAAAGTAGATTTTAGGTGTTCTCATCACAAAATAAAAGGTAAATATGTGAGGTTATGGTATGTGAGTTTGACTCTAGTAATCATTTCACTGTGTGTCTGTATATTAAATCACGTTGTACACCTTAAATATACATGATTTTTATTTTAAAAAATCACCTAGTAGCCCTTAACTTGGGTTTGGCAAATATATTACCCATAAAAAAGTCTGTTCCACTAAACCAAGCAGGATTATATATACTGTCATGGCAAATAGTACCTGATGAACCATCCCCTCTCCTCCCTCAGGCTCCCTTTTGAAATGTTGTCCTTTCACCCACCCTTTCAAATGTTGGCTTATTACGTCGTCATGGTTTCAGCTGAATTAAGTAAAACTCACTGACTAAAAATCTTAAAAGAAGCCCCTAAATTACTGACAAACTGTGTACATGTCACACAGACCGCTTTGCAGAACTGATGAATGCACACATGTAAGAACTGGAAGAATGTGATTTTCTTTGATTTGGGTGTGTTAGGAAGTCATTGTATACGGAATGGATTTAATGTGTGGCAAGAAAATGCTGCAAAGTGATAACATGGAGCAGTCAGTCCTCAGGAGCAGAAACTATGTGGGATTCATGAAGGCTTCAAGTAGACAACAAAGAATTCAGGGTACAGGGGCGCCTGGGTGGCACAGCGGTTAAGCGTCTGCCTTCGGCTCAGGGCGTGATCCCGGCGTTGTGGGATCGAGCCCCACATCAGGCTCCTCCGCTAGGAGCCTGCTTCTTCCTCTCCCACTCCCCCTGCTTGTGTTCCCTCTCTTGCTGGCTGTCTCTATCTCTGTCGAATAAATAAATAAAATCTTTAAAAAAAAAAAAAGAATTCAGGGATACAAACAAACAGAAGGCCTCAGAGAAGTCACTGGAGGTTTGTAGAACAGCCTCGGTATAAAAATACTGACTAAAGGCAAGCCTCGGCCTTGGAGCGCAGGTGACCTAGGACTCCTGGTTAGGAGTATCAAGAGTGTGTTAGTTGAAAGAAGAGATCAAATCATCTGGTAGGTTTTGGAGACTGTCAAGAGAATGGCGTCAACAAAAGCTATATTAATGAGCTAGCCACATCCACCAGGAATACGTAAGTTTTCACAAATGAGCCAGGTTGGTGGTCAAAATTAACTTGCTGTCTAGACAAATAAAAAGGGGGAAAAATCACTTACTGGTGTGAAGGAGGAAATTGTATAACTTATGATCTCAATAAGAATAAGTGGGGGAGCAATAGAATTATTCATTTCCAGGGTACAAGAATGATCTCTATGAACGCTGACCTTAATCATTTCTTTTCTATTTACCTAAACTGAAAAATCTATTGGGAAATATCCCAATTCATAAAGTCCAAAAAAGCTTTTAGCTTAAGTAAGTACTGTGCGAGTATTAATATAAAACTGAAACACAAATACAACAATGTTGTCAACATCACGCTCCTACCATTTAGAGACCTTTAAAACGGCTCCATTCTCATGGATAGTCAAAGTCTGAGAAGTTTTCTTGAGCTTAACTCCAAAATTGTAGGCAGAGTTCTTGAGAAGTAGCTGAAAATTCTTGAAAAACAGTTGCTGCTTTCTTTCTTTGCTTATCTTTCTTTGCTTCTTCTCTCTTTCTGTTTCTTTCTTTTCTTTTAATAATAATTTTTTATTATGTTATGTTAGTCACCATACAGTACATCCTTAGTTTTTGATGTAATGTTCCATGATTCATTGTTTGCGCATAACACCCAGTGCTCCATGCAATACATGCCCTCCTTAATACCCATCACCGGCCTATCCCATTCCCCCACCCCCCTCCCCTCTGAAGCCCTCTGTTTCTTTCTTTTCTCCCTTCCCTTACTTTCCCTTCCTCCCTTCCTTCCTTTCTCCCCTTTTCCTTCCTTTCTTCCTTCCTTCCTTCCTTCCTTCCTTCCTTCCTTCCTCCCTCCCTTCCTTCCCTCCTTCCTTCCTCCCTTCCTCCTTTCCTCCCTTCCTCCCCTTCCCTTCCTTCCCCTCGCCTCCCCTTCCTTTTTTCTCTCTCCCTCCCTCTCTCTCTTTTTTCTTTCTTTCTTTCTTTCTTTCTTTCTTTCTTTCTTTCTTTCTTTCTTTCTTTCTTTCTTTCATTCTTTCTTTTCCTTTCTTTATTCCCTTTCCCTCCCTCCTCCCTCCCTCCCTCTCTTTCCCTCTGTCTCTTCTTCCTCTTTCTTTCTTTCTTTCTTTCTTTCTTTCTTTCTTTCTTTCTTTCTTCCCTCCTTCCTTCCCCTCCTTCTCTTCCTTCACTTCTTTCTTTCTTCCTTTTTCTTTGTTTTCTTTTTTTTTTTCTTTTTCGGCCTTCGGACATTTGAGAAGTGGTAAGAGAATTACAGATGGCTATATCGCAGTAACCAAAAGAAATATAAGAAAGCTTGAAACAAATGATGTTTTCCTTGACTTCTAAACACACCTTTAATATCATGTGGATTTACCTTTTAGTAAATTTGCATTTTAAGAAATATAGACAATTATATGATCAATGAAAATATATGCAGTCATTGAACAAATATCTATTCAATTTCTACTCTATGAAGGAATATTCCAGACACAGGGGATATAAGAGAGAAAAATGAAACAAAAGAAATGCAGTCCTCATGCCCTGATGAAACTTAAAATAATTAGATCAGACCAAAGTAGAGACCAGTGAGAACAGAATCAGATAAGGAGATAAATCCATGGAGATAACAGAAATTTATAGCTACAGTTTGTAAAACAGGAAGCTGGGGACACATGCTTGCTGTGTTTTAGGAATAGGGAGAAGGCCAGTGCTGCTGAAGCAGAGTGAGTGCAGGGGTGGAGTAGAGCATGAGGGTAGGGAGGGAGTGAGGAACCAGCCTTAGCGCTGGTTGTAGCAGTTTTAAGTGGAAGGGCCATGTGATCAATCATGTTTTAAATCATTGAACACTACATCAAAAATAAATGATGTACTCTACAGTGGCTAACTGAACATAATAAAATAAAAATAAATAAATTAAAGGGTCCCTCTGGTTGTTGTGGGTCGGTGTGGGAGTGCAAGCTCAGGGTCATTCCCCTTGTGTCCCCGTTGCCTTGCCTGGCACATTGCCCGGCCCAGACTGGTGGTTCAGTCAGTGCTCACTGAGTGAGTGAACCAATGAAAAGTGTTTATGACTAACTATAGATTTTATGAACGTAGTAAATAGCAACTTCTTGAATGATATATTCAATAATTTTGGATAATATACATCATCAGGCAGAGAGAAAAAAATTTAAGCCCTGAGAACCAGTTAAAAGATTTGCAGGCTAATAATCCTGAATCACTTTTCACTTTATCCATCTCTAAGTGTAGTGAATAAGGTCCAGAATATTATTAGAATAATTATAGGGAAAGATGGCAATAAAAGATGACAGAACTGATGTATTATAAAACACGTGTGCTGGGCAACTTCTATAAACTAACAATTCCTTCAGCAGGAATCATTTTTGAATATTGTAGTTAAGATATTAAATTTTATATATGCGACTATGAGTCACCCTTGTAGGTAAAAGAGTGACCTTCCTGTGTGTTAAGTGGTATTTGGAAATGCATCACACAGCAGTCTCCATAAGGAAGGTCCATTCCTGTTCTTGGGTCACTGAAAATGTAAGCTGAGGAGGAAAATGTTTCAAATTTTAAAAGAGGCTTGTTTCTTCCCGTTCGACTATGAGCAATAGATTTGAAAAACAAAATACTTCAGAATCACCCAAATTGATTCCTAACTCCTTTAATGGGACCCCTCCCCCATGTTTGGAAAACAAGTCCTACAAACAAACTTCTGAGGAAGAGAAATGCCTCAGAACCAAGCAGTGGATGTGTTCTTCTGGTAAAAGCTGAAATGAAAAAGCAGCACACCTGCTTCCAGCTGCCCCCCTCCCTTCACATAGCTCACACGGCCTTGCCATGTGAAGTCTCGTCCAAGTCAAACAAGTAGCAATTTTAAAGTAGCACCTAAAGAGGAACTCAGGCAGGGTTTGCCAGCAAAACCCCAGACCCTAAAAGTTCCTGCTGCACAGGCTTTATTTTCATTTCCTTGACCCATTTGCAGAGAGTTGTTACTGATGGCCGGCTCGGCCTCCCTGTACACAGCACACCAATAATAAACAGAGGCCAGCTGACACCCAGAGACACCTGCAGAACACTCACAGTGCCGGATTGTTCATCCACGGGAAACGTTTTGACTGGGGCTGGATGGGTAGCCATCCACTGGCTCAGTACACACACACACACACACACACACACACCCAAAAGAAGTTTACCAAGGACCCTCCTGAGGGCCTGCTGGACTGCCAAGAGAGCTAAAAGAAAAGAGCCGCTGACTGTGGGGAGCAGCATGTGAAAGGGCCTCTGTATGCAGTCATCCCCTTGTGTCCCAAGCACTTGGACTTGCTGAAATTAATTTTGCAAAAGTTTGGTAGAAGCTGCAAGCAAGCCTTTGCACAAAGACTTGAAGGCATGGAACTTATTATTCCAGTTTCTTAGGATCCAACTTCTTATTTATTCATAAATTACATATTTGCCAATGAAAATACTTTGTTGAAGGTCTGATCAAGCAGGTGCATTCAAGTAACCTGAAAAGCCTTCACTAACATTTGAAAACTTTTCAGACCTGCGTTTCTTGGAATTGACAACAAAGGTCTTTTTTCCTTCCATGAATTCAAGTTTGAAATAGTTTTCTAAATAATTCAGAAAATAAGATTTAATTTGGTAAGGGATCAATAGGAGTATATATTATAATATTCACCATGTTCTGAAAGTAACTTATTTCAAATGTATTCAAATACAATAATTAACTTCAAGGAGTCTGCTTGGAATTTAAATATTCAGTACACTCAGTACTTTTGACTAACTCTCACTCACGATAAGAGAAATAAAGGAAAGCTGAGTTTTATAATTGTGCAGCTTCAAAAACCAGAGATTAAATTCACTAACAGTATTTTTGAACTGGACCAGATGTACAAGAGGTCATAACAATAGGAGAACATCGCACCCAAAGATGTAACATAATATAACCAAGGGCCGCCACATATAAGATAGGGACAGGGTGAGAATGGAAACTAGATTCCAAACCTCTAATACAATGCTCTTTCTAGAATATTGTGCAACCTATGTTATCTATGTCTTCCTTCTGAATCTGTCGATGATACAGTAATCTGTGAGAGAAAGGACTAAGAAATTGGGTACTATCTCTGGGGCGCCTGGGTGGCGTAGTCGTTAAGCGTCTGCCTTCGGCTCAGGGTGTGATCCCGGTGTTATGGGCGTTATGGGCGTTATGGGCGTCATGGGATCGAGCCCCACATCAGGCTCCTCTGCTATGAGCCTGCGTCTTCCTCTCCCACTCCCCCTGCTTGTGTTCCCTCTCTTGCTGGCTGTCTCTATCTCTGTCAAAAAAATAAATAAAATCTTAAAAAAAAAAAAAGAAATTGGGTACTATCTCTAAAATTGCAGTTTAGTGATTCTACCATATTAAAATCTTTCGTCTCATTTTTTTTCTCTCATTAACAAAGTGCATCTTTCTGATGTTCTTTAAACTCATTTGCATCAAGTCTTAGGAATACAGATATCCTCTTCTTTTTGAAAGTTCTCATCACACTACATTAGTACCTACCTTAGTACCTATTTACAAAAAACGTACATTAGTCCCCGTTTATGCTAATGAAAAGAAATCTGAAGGTGACGTTTCACTTTTCTGACAAAGGTGGGAAGTGCAAATTGCATTCAGTGTTTTTTTTTTGCAGCCAGCTGCTATAGAGGCAGTGTGTACCCTGAGCAGGAGAGTGGCCCCGCCAAGCTCCTTCCCCCAAACTACACTTAGCTTCTCAGCATCCAGCCCTCATTTCTTTGAGCTGTGTCTGTGAGCACCTGCGCTTTATCTCAATTGATTTTGTGCATCCATTGGCAAGATGTGTTCTAAGGTATCAGAAAAGCCTAGAAGAGGTTATGTTTTGGGTTTGGGGATGCTCAAAAATGTTTCCTTATAAGTTAATGGCAATTGCTTGGTCAATTTAGGCCATATCAGCTTACAGAAGGTGTCATAGGAACATCCTACTTTCAGATAGCAGGGGACACCCATTGTGCAAACCACTTTTGGGCAAGAGAGAATACACCAGCTGTGGCTTAAGCAGCAGTGCAGCTGCAGAAAGTATGTGAGAATTGAAGCTGGAGAAAAGCCAGTTTGCCTCAGAGTCCACCTGGACCTACTTAGCACTTCCCTCCCTTGCCCGAACCCTAAACACATGCCCTTAGGGCTCCTGAGGGACAGGGATGGAACATGGAGAGAGCAACAGGCTTAGCTCTTAGTTTGGGTTAACAAGATTGTTCCAAGGACCTTCTGTTGCCTGTTTGACCCTCGTTTGGGTCTTTGTCTGCCTTCCACACCTCTCCTCTTTGCTCCAACAGATAACTGAAGTCAGTTTGGCCAGCAGTCTCTGCTATATGTTAATGAATCAGAGGCTATAGCCTTTCCCCATATTGTCTTTTTATGTTCTTATGAAAGAAATCCAAGGGACATATCAGAGACCTTCTCTAACTGCATGTAACGAGAGCAATTTAAATGGTAAATAACTGGGTTGGTACAATTCTTATATAGGTACACTGGTTCAGTGATTAAGAAAAATTTCTGTGTTCCTATTCTTCTGATCCTTATCCTTAAATAAAGATACCGCTGTTCTACATCCAACAGCCAAAACATAGGCATTTAATTTTCTTTAGAAGTTTCAGGAGCTTTATTATATATTCATTCATTCAGTTAATACTGAGTACTATAGCTTACACTGACTGAATCGATCTGTCTTATGCCTGGTAGTGGGTTAAGTATTCTTCATTGATTATGTCACTTCAGCTTTATAGCAATGCATGAATTAAGTACTTTCATTATCCCTCTTTTCTAGGTGAGGAAACTGAATTTCACAGAGGTTAAGTGAGGTGTCCAAGGTTATCCAGCTAAGACGTTACATAATTAATATTTGAGTAGTCTCTTCCAAAAATGTTAATTATTGGATCTAGGCACCAAGTGTAGGAAGGTTCACTGTATAATTCTTCAAACTTTTCTGCCTGTTTGTAAATTTTCATAATGAAAGGTCAGGAGAAAAATCACTTTTATTTCCATTCCTATGAAGCTTTCATTGATACGTCATATCATGACACATGTGATATTTATTTAGAGCCACGTTATAAACTCTAATGCAAAATTAAGATATTCCCAGATAAACAACGTTAAGGGAGTTCATTATCACTAGACCTGCCCTCAGGCATCCTGCAACCTGAAATGAAAGGACACTAGACAGTAATTTGAAGCCATATGGAGAAATGCAAATCTTACTAAACGTAAATATGAACATTGATGCTGAAATCTTCACAAAATACTATTAAACTGAATTCATTAAAAAGATTACATATCATGACCAAGTAAGATTAATTCTCGAATACAAGGACGGTTTAACATATGAAAATCAATTTACATAATACACCACATAACAGAATGGAAGGAAAAAACCATACATAATCATCTCAACTGATGGAGAAAAAACATTCAACAAAATTCAACAACATGGGACTTGATCTCATGACCATGAGGTCATGATCTGAGCCAAAATCAAAAGTAGGATGCTTAACTGACTGAGCCAACAGGCACCCCCAAATTGAGCATTCTTTATGATAAAAACACTCAACAAGCTAAAAATAGTTAGAAACTACCTCAACATAATAAAAGCCATATGGGAAAAACCCACAGTGGGCATCACACTCAATGGTGAAAGACTGAAAGCTTTTTCTCTAACATCAGGAATAAGGGAAAGGACAATCCCACCGCTCTTATTCAACATGGTACTAAACTGGACCACTTTCTTACACCATACACCAAAAAAATTCAAAATGGATTAAAGACCTAAATGTGAAACATGAAACCATAAAAATCCTAGAGAACACAGGCAGTAACTTCTTTGACATCACCCATAGCAGCTTCTTTCTAGAGATGTCTCCAAAGGCAATGGAAACATAAGCAAAAAATAAACTATTGGGGCTACATCAAAATAAAAGTCTTCTGCACAGCAAAGGAAACAATCCACAAAACTAAAAGGTAACCTACAGAATGGGAGAAGATATTTATAAATGATATATCTGATAAAGGGTTAGTATCCAATATTTATAAAGAACTTATAAAACTCAACACCCAAAAAATGAATAATCCAATTATAAAATGGGCAGAAGACATGAATAGACATTTTTCCAAAGAAGACATCTAGACGGCCAACAGACACATGAAAAGATGCTCAACATCACTGATCATCAGGGAAATACAAATCAAAGCTACAATGAGATATCATCTCACACCTGTCAGAGTGGCTAAATTCAATGGCACAAGAAACAACAGGTGTTGATAAGGATGTGGAGAAAGGGGAACCCTTTTACATTGTTGGTAGGAATGCAAACTGGTGCAGCCACTCTGGAAAACACTATGGAGGTTCCTCAAAAAGTTAAAAATAAAGCCACCCTACAATCCAGAAATTGCACTAGTAGGTATTCACCCCAAAAACATAAAAATACTAATTCAAAGTGATACATGCACCTCTGTGTTTATAGCATCATTATCTACAATAGCCAAATTCCAGAAACAGCTCAAGTGCCCATCGACTGATGAATGCATAAGAAGATGCGGTATATATACACGATGCAATATTACCCATAAAAAAAGAATGAGATCTTGCCATTTGGAATGATGTGGATGGAGCTAGACAGAAATATGCTAAGCAAAATAAGTCAATCAGAAAAAGACAAATACCATGATTTCACTCATATGTGGAATTTAAGAAACAAAGCAAATGAGCAACAGGAAAGAAAAAGAAAGGCAAACCAAGAAACAGCCTCTTAACTATAGAGAACAAACTGATAGTTACCAGGGTGGGGGGTGGAGATGGGTCAAATAGGTGATGGAGATTAAGGAGTGCCTTGCCGTGATGAGCACTGGGAGATGTATGGAAGTGCTGAATCACTATATTATATACCTGAAACTAAAACTCTCAGAAGAAAGCATAAGACAAAATCTTCATGACATTAAATTTGTCAGTGATTTCTTGGATATGACTCTAAAGGCATAGGCAACAAAAGAAAAAAAAAGACAAATTGTACCATAAAAACTTTAAAATTTTTGTTCATCAAAAGACACTATCAACACAATGAAAAGGCAATCTACAGAACAGGAAAAATATTTGCAAGTCACATATCTGATAAAGGGTTAATATCCAGACTATATACAGAATTCCTAAAACTCAACAACAAAAAATCCAACAACCAGATTCAGAAATCAGCAAAGGACTTGAATAGACGTTCTCCAAAAAAGATACGCAAATTGCCAATAAGGACATGAAAAGTGCTCAACACCACTAATCATTAGGGAAATTCAAATCAAAACTGCAATGAGACACAACCTCATACCCATTAGAATGGCTGCTATCAAAAGCAAACAAACAAAAACAGTAAATAACATGTTGACAAGCTGTGGAGAAATTGGAACCCTTGTGCACTGTTGATGGAAATTAAAATGGGGGTGCCTGGATGACTCAGTCTGTTAAGCATCTGCCTTCGGTTCAGGTCACGTTCCCAAGGTCCTGGGATCGAGGCCCGCATCAGGCCCCCTGCCCAGGAAGGCTGCTTCTCCCTCTCCCTCTGCCTCTCCCCCTGCTTGTGCTCTCTTGCTTTCTCTCTGTCAAATAAATAAGTAAATAAAATCTTTAAAAAAAGAAATTAAAATGGTGGACCTGCTGTGGACAGCAACAGTTCTTTAAGAACATTAAAAACAGAATGACCATATGATCCAGCAATTCCATTTCTGAATATATACCCAAAAGAATTGAAGGCAGGATCTCAAGGAGAAATTTGTATACCCATGTTCATAGCAGCATTTTTCACAATAGCTAAAACATGGAAGTAATGGAAGTGTCATCGATGGATGAGTGGATAACAAAGCATTGTATATAGATATAATGGAATATTATTATTCTTAACAATGGAGATTCTGATACATGCTACAACATGGATGAACCTTGAAGATATTTTGTGAAATAAGCCACAAAAATACAAATGCTGTACCATTCCTCTTATATGTGTTACCTAGAATCACAGAGACAGAAAGTAAAGTAATAGTTACCAGAGGCTGAGGGAAGGAGCAAATGGGAAATTATTTTTTAATGTATATAAAGGTTCAGTTCTGCAAGATTAAAAGAGTTCTGGAGATGGATGGTAGTGAAGGCTTACAACAATATGAATATACATAATAATGCTGAACTACACAATTAAAAATCGTTAAGATGGTAAGTTTTATGTGTGTTTTACAATAAAAAATTAAAATGCAGATGCTAAAATGCTGTCATCCAGCTATTCCAGAATTCATCCAGCTATTCCAGAATACTTATTTTATTTTTTTAAAACATCAAATGTTAAGAAATGTTACAGAATTCTCAGTTGTCAATAAATGTTTGTGAGGACTGTCCAAACCCCCATATTGTAACATGAAAAGCCCTCAAATGAATAATCGCAATAAAATATGATGTGTATTATAAAGAGGACAAGTCTGTAGAAAAGTGACCAAGCCTAGTCTAAGGGCAGGATAATCTTCCAGAGGAAGGTAAAGAAGATGAGGAGTAAGGGATATGTGTTTAAGACAGAGGGAATATTGGTACATAGACCCAAAAGCAAAAGAGAGTCCAGCACATAACAGGAATGAAAAATGTTCATTGTGTTCTGAAATTGAAGTGTGGTACTCAAGTGTAAGAGGCAAGACTAGAGGCTCAGGAAGGAACTAGTATGAGGAATATCTTATAAGTCACTTTAGGAAGATCAGATCCTCTCAAGGGCAGAAGTCAGCCATTGAAGGACTTGAGTGGGGAACTGGCATGTTAGGTGTCTCTGGCTATAACGTAGAAGGAGCAAGCCTGAAAACAAGGAACTCAGCTAATTGTATTAATCCAGGTAAGAGGTGATATTGGCTGGACTAAGATAGTGGAAACAAAAATGGATACAAGTGGACAACAATTTCAGCTAATTAACAAGTGGCAGAGTCAGAAAATGGTGACTGTTGGGGCACCCAGGTGGCCAAGTGGATTGAGCTTCTGACTCTTGATTTTGGTTCAAGTCATGATCTCAGGGTCATGAGACGGAACCCTGCATGGCTGGCCTCCACACTGTGCATGGAGCCTGCTTAAGATTCTCTCTCTCCCTCTGTCCCTCCCCCCCCCCACTCTCTCTCTCTCTCTTTCTCTCTAACAAAAAAAAGAAAAGAAAATGGTGACAATCTGTAGGAAGAGCAAGGAGTTAAGAATGATGACAATGGCTAACTTATTAAAAAGGCTTGTCATGTCCAAGGGGTTGCTCTAAACATGTTACATAAGTCATCTCATTTAATTATCACAATAATTAGGTGTTTACTAATTTAGAAATGCTGGGGAATATGTGGATAGGAAATAGTAGAAATGGGGCTTCAATCAAAGACTGTTCACTCCACGCTCCTAAGTACTACCTAGGCAGTTTCTCTTCAACTAGGTAGATGATATAGTCATTTATTAGAGAAAAATGAGAGAAGATGGGTTGGGAAAGAGGGTCAAGATAATGAAAATATTTGTAAAACACTTTAATGGAAATAGATGTTCTATATAATTTATTAGTTTCGTGATCTAAATGCTGAAAGAAGTTTTACCATTTCTCTTAAGTAGGTCAATTATTAAAAGCATTTAATAATAAACAGCAAATGGAAGGTAATTCTATTTACCAGTGTTTCTCAGCCTAACTGCAAATCAGAGTCACCTATAGAATTTTAAAAATCTTGACATGCCTGGACTTGTATAGTAAATATATGTGTAGTAAATATATGGAGAAGTATCTGTATTTTTCTGAACTTCTTAGAGATGCCAGGGCTGCAAGCCACCATTATATAGAATTTATGCCAGTGTTTTTCACAATAAGAGAGCAAGATTGCTGGCATTAGGAATCTAGGCGTGCTTATTAAAATGCAAATTTTCAGTACATTCCCATGCTTTCTAAATCGGAATATCTGGGAGTGTGGCCCAGAAACTGCATTTTAACTGGCTTCCCAAGTGATATTTCTATACAATAAACTTTGACAACTTTTAGTATATGGTATTTTTCTGCTTTGTATTACAGATATTTTAATAATAGAAACTATATCATTACTCTTCCATATGTGTAACACTGATACTATCCATTGAGGACATACCATTTTAGCATCAAATAGTTTTCTGTTCCTTCTTGTTCACTGTTTAAAAGCATAATGCTACATTTCTCATCATTCCTGAATTAGTTACTATTGAGTGAAAGAGAGAACACAAATCCTTGAATCCACAGGAACTGGTACTTGTTAACAGTGTTCCAAACAGTTCTGCGTGTCAGAACTATACTACGCCGATTCATAATAAATCTAGGCCATGGCAAGTTTACAGGATCTCTTTCCAAATAAGGCTTCCACAGAAAACATGTGTCAGGTTTGTTTATCTGTGTCAGAACAATGAGCACAATATGAATGGATTTCTACTCCTTTGATCCTCCAAAATATTTGTTGGTTACTGCTCACGGACTTTCAAGTCCCCCCTTGAGTTGGCCTCCTGTGTGTCCATTAGTTAGGGCTGTCAAGTACAGCGATGCAGGATACACACTGCATAACTCCAGGGAGCACCATTCATACTGTAGTCCATGATGTGCAACTTGGTGCCAATTCTCAGGGGCAATACGTATACCCCATGGGAATTTTAAGTTCTAAATTATGTCTTGCTTTACTATTTCCTATTCCATCACATTGGAAAGCATGGCCATTACTTGAAAAGGTAGATGTAAATTTGTTGACTAAAATAACTTAAAAGCTCATTGGTAAATAAAAGAAAAGCAAGACACATATTCACCAAAATGAAATTTGGTTCAGAGGAAAAAAAGTGATAAAGACTGTCGCTTCTGATTACAAAAAAAATTGTATACAGTTTTCAAAAATATTACATTTATTTAAAGTAGATGTAAAGTTCTGGTTTTTCCTTAATTTGGCTTTAACTTAAAATGTAAGGATTTAAGATTGTCTATTTTAATCTTCACTGCTTAAGTGTTAAGTAGATAATTTTTAATTCATTCCTACAGCAATAATGTTTGTTATCACAGAATTGAGGTCTTACTTAGAGAATGTTTTCTATTACAGAAATATCTGTTGTGAGATTAAGTAAATGTTTTTATCAGATTCCACTATAAAAATCACCACTTTATATTTACATTCTAACAAGAAGATGATGGTATGTCTCAACTGTTTTAAGAAATTTGATGTATTATTACCATTTAGAAATATCTAATTAAAAGAATTCTAATTCTTAAAAAAAAACAGGTTTTTCTCTTTTACTTTGACTTGTTTTGCTTTTTTAATCTTCTAAGTACAAGAGCCTTCTAAATAAAAAAGTTTAAATGTGAAATACTCATAACTAAAAGACAGTACTACATTTTATCTTCTGTCAGTTTAGAGTAATTATATTTTCTTGACCATATATTTTAACATTTTACTTTATTCAATTAGCGTGGGATTATGCAAAACAAATTTTGCAGTATTCATTGAACATAGTAACCAAAAGTGGGTCAAACATTTTGGATACTAAAAGGCACAATTTACAAGCCCATAAACTCCTATTTCATGAAGTACTATCATTTTAATTTCAGAGTGTTGTAGTGAAGACAAATACATTAATGGTTTTGGACCCAGAAATATATTAAATATTGGTAGTTAAAATCAGCACTTGCTTATTTGGGAACCATGAGTCCCTGAGAGCACCACCCCCCACACACTTATTTTGTCCTCTCCAGCTACATGCTTCATTGTTACTTTTTTTTTTTTTAAGATTTTATTTATTTGAGGTAGGGAGAGACAGAGGAAGAGAGAATGGGAGAAGCAGACCCCCGACTGAGCAGGGAGCTAGATGCAGATGTGGGGCTTGATCCCAGGGGCCTAAGATCATGACCCAAGCTGAAGGCAGACGCTTAGCCAACTGAGCCACCCAGGCGCCCCTTCATTGTTACTTTTACATCATCAACCATTCTGTGAGTGGGGAAAGAACCTACTATGTGTCCCACAGTGTGGAAGGCAGGTACTTTTATGAAATCAGGAGGGGAAGAGGCAAAATATAATGGGACAATTTTGTTACCGCTTGGCAGCTCTAATAAGCTTAAGGAAGTATATGACATCGTTGATTAAAGGTACGCTTGGGGATTTTTTTCCATATTTCATACATTCATTCTGATTCTCCCACAATAGGAACGACTTCTTGATTATTGGAGATATTTTCATGAATACGGAATTTCAAATACCAGTAAACAGTGGAACCTACCCTGTAGGGAAAATGTATACTAGATTTCTAGTAGGCGAAATGTCTAGTAGAATATGCCTGTTCTAGCACAGGGAAAAGCTTCCTGTGTAGGGGTGAAATAACATTTGTTCTCCCTAGCACTCAACATTACTGCTACAGTGACACACAAGACAACTCCATGTCAACCTTCTCAATGAAATCAAGAATTAATTTTTACCACAGAATAGAGTAAAAAATGGAAGCTGGTAGAGAACGTCCCAAATCAGTGGCACACTACAGAGTAAATGGAAGTAGTAAGTCATAGGTTAGACTCCCAGGAAAAGAAGAGCACAGAGGTAAAGCTCCTTCAGTCATTTCCAATGGGAAATAGTTTCTGTTTGCTAACTGCTGTGTATCTAAAGAAGCGGAATGCTCAGTTTTTTGGCTTTATGACTTTGTTTTGCCTTTGCTCGTCCTCAAAGTGGTTTCATTCACATTATATACCCTCAATAAATATTTACCAAATGGATGAGCCAGTGTGTATTTTGAAGACTTGCTTGTGATTAAAGGCACTGGACGGTACTATGTGAGCCAGAGTCGTACTGAAGAAGCAGTGTCGTGGGCCAGGTGCGCGAGGAACGCCATGGTCGCCTCATCTGCAAAGTGCCTCCCTACCTCTTGGGTTGTTGTGAGCATTACTCTGGACCACAACTCCTTAGGAGAGTGTTCAGCACCGAACAAACCCTGGATGGTTGCTAAGGTCACTATACTGTTATCTGTGTTGCAACAGCTGATGCCTCATGTGAGGCCACAGTGAGTTGGATGCTCCGTTTTATGATTAAAAGGATTTTCACTGAGTATCCAGTCAGAGTGTGCCACTTTTCAGCCAAAAATTCAGTGGCTTCCTCAGACCAGGCTCTACCTGGGCTTGCTGTGACAGAAGAAGAGACACAGATACTCAGAATAAGGGTGTAACCATTTCATGCCCATTATATTGAACTAACAAATTATTACTAATCTTGCAGTCAGTTCACAGACCAGCCCCTTATCACAGTTCACATATAGCAGGAGCGGAGGCTTCCTTCACTTCCAGTCACCCCATCCAACCACTCATCAAGTTATGACAATGTTACCTTCAAATATTTCTTGAATAGTGTTTCTCAAATTTTAATGTACACATAAATCACTTTAGGATCTTGTTAAAATTCAGTTTCTGTTTGGGTCGGTCTGGAGTCAAACACATTTTATAAACTAAAAACAACTGAGTATGGTATCCAGACCAAAAAAAAAAAAAAGTAGTTTATTACCAGCACTCCAGAAATCAATTGCAGTGTGGGCTGAATTGTGGCCCCCAAAGATAATAGGTCTAAGCCCTAGAACTCGTGAATATTATCTTATATTGTAAAGGTTTGATAGACATAATTCTATTAGGGTCTTGAAATGAAAAGCTTGTCCTGAATTATCCAGCGGGGGTCCTAAATGCCATCCCAAGTGTTTGCAGAGACAAAGGGAGATCAGACTCACACAACGAAGACCATGTGAAAATGGAGGCAGAGGTCCGAGGAAGGCAACCACAAGAACCAGGCAGAGACAAGGAATGAATTCTCCCCCTAAAGCCTACAGAGGAAGTGTGGACCCGCCAGCACCTTGATTTGGGATTTCCACACTCCAGAACGGGGGAGAATAAACTTCTGTTGCTGCAAGCCACAAAATCAATGATCATTTCCACAACAGCAATAGGGAACAAATATACCGGCTTTCATTCCTTTTTCAATAAAATACCCTTCATCCTTCAGTGTCATTGAAATTCATGTCCTTTTCTGAGAACACTTTCTGAGAACCTGAAGAAGATGGGTCAAAGTCCCTTGTATGATATCCTCACATTACTGCATGATATAACTTACTCATTTTTCTCATGTTACTTTTCAGTTTTAGATACGCTTATATATTTAGTAGTGAGATATTTCTGTATCTCAATGACTAGGGCCATTTACTTAACTCATTAACTGTGATAATTCGGTAATTGGCTCAGCACTTTTGCACTAAGCCTATGAATAATTATAGCATTTGATTCTTCTAAATAATCCCTGGTTGTAAGTAATATTTGAATAATCCCTTCTAATATAAAAGTAAAGTAAGTAATCTAAATTTCTTGCTGTATTGTTTTCTATGCTGCTTATCACAAATTACCAAAATTAGAAGCTTAAAACAACACAATTTATTATCTTACAGGTGTGTGGGTCAGAAATCTGACATGGGTCTCCGGCTGAAATCAAAGTATCAGGAGGGCTGTGTTCCTATCTGCAGACTCATGGAGGAAATCACTCTGCTTCCCTTTTCTTGTTTCCAGTGGTTGCCCACATTTCTTGGCTCAGGGCCTCCTTCCTCTTTAGTCAAAGGCAGAAAGTTACATCTTTCTGACTTTTCTTCAGTAGTCGCAGCTCCCTCCCTCATGACAGCTTTTAAGGGCCCTTGTGATTATACTGGGCTGACCCAGACAAACCAGGATAATCTCTCCCATCTCTAGGTCCTTAACTTCAGTCACAAACTCGGAGTCCCTTTGCCATGTAAGGTGGTGTATTCTAGATATTCAGAGGTGGACGTCGTGGGGGGAGGGCATTATTTGCTAACCATACCTGCTATATGGTATTTCTAGTTTTTCAACCTAATTTTGATGATGGAGGTTTTGATATGTCCCATTACTTTTAGAAAACAGCCTTTTTGATTTTTTTTATCTTAACTGTATTTTCTAAAGTCACTCACTTAAAAAGTTCTTATCTAAAGCATTACTTATCCAAATATTTTATCTTTTTATATTGCTGCTAAATACAATTCTAGGCTCTCAACTATTTTGAGAATCATTACTGTCGGGGTAATTTTTATACTGGAATTATTGTTTTTCTAAAGAAGGGATGCATAATTTTAAAACTTATAGCCATCATGCTGTACACTACACCCCCAGAACTTGTCTATAGCTGGAAGTTTGTACCTTTGGCCCACCTTCACCATTTTGCCCATTCCCAACCCCCTGCTTCTGGCTACCACCAATCTGTTCTGTTTTTATAAGTTTGGCTTTTTTAGATTACACATGTAAGTGAGATCAAACAGTAATAGCCTTTCTCTGTCTGACTTATTTCAGTTAGCATAATGCCCTCAGGGTCCATCCACGTTGTTACAGATGGCAGGATTTTCTTCTTTTTTGTGACTGGATAATATTTCAGTGTGTGTGTATAAACAGATACACACACACATATATATTCATATATATATATATATGTATATATATATGTGTGTATATATATGCACTGCATTTTCTTTATTCATTCATCTGTCAATGGACACTTAGGGTGTTTCAATATCTTGACTATTGTGAATAATGCCGGAAGGAACGTTAGAATGCAAATATCTTTTCAAGATATTGATTTTGTTTCCTTAAGATAATGACCAGAAGTGGAATTGCTGGATCATGTCATAATTGTATTTTTAACTTTCTAAGGAGACTCCATACAGTTTTCCAACTTAGATTTCTACCAACAGTACACACGGATTCTCTTTTCTCCACACCCTCTCCAATACTTGTTTTCTCTTGCTCTTTTGGTACTCGCCATTGTAACAGCTGTGAGGTATTATCTCATTGGGGTTTTGACTTGCATTTTCTGATGACCAGTGATGCTGAGTACCTTTTCAATTATCTGGGTGGTCACTTGTATGACTTCTTTGGAAAATGTTTTTTTAGTTTCTCTGCTCATTTTTTTTTTAAGATTTTATTTATTTATTTGACAGAGAGAAAGAGACAGCCAGCAAGAGAGGGAACACGAGCAGGGGGAGTAGGAGAGGAAGAAGCAGGCTCCCAGCAGAGCAGGGATCCCAATGCGGGGCTTGATCCCAGGACCCTGGGATCACGCCCTGAGCCAAAGGCAGACGCTTAACGACTGAGCCACCCAGGCACCCATTTCTGCTCATTTTTTAACTGGATTTTTAAAGGGTTTTGTTTGGGGGGAGCTTCTTGTTTGTTTTGCTATTGAGGTATATGAGGCTTTATGTTTTGAATATTAACCACTTACCAGATACATGGTTTACGACTATTTTCTCCCATTCTATAGATTGTTTTTTCATTTTGTTGATATTTTTCTCTGCTGTGCAGAAGCTTTTTAGTTTGATGTAGTCCCACTTGCTTACTTCAGCTTTTGTTGCCTTTGCTTTTGGAGTCAAATCCAAAAAATCGTTGCCAAGACCTAGAGCTTACCCCCTACATTTCCTTCTAGGAGTTTTATGATTTCAGGTCTTACACTCAAGGCTTTAATCTATTTCAAGTTATATGTATGTGCACATATGATATAAGATACAGTTTCTTCTTCTGCATATGGCTGTCCAGTTTTCCCAACACCATTTGTTGAAGAGACTGTCCTTTCCCCCATTGTATATTCTTGACTCCTACAGCATAAATTAATTAACCATTATACATGGTTTTATTTCTGGGCTCTTCATTCTGTGCCATTGGTCTATGTGTCTATTTTTATGCCAACGCCTTACTGTTTTGAGTACTATAGTCTTGTATTATAGCTTGAAATCAGAACATGTGATTCCACCAACTTTGTTCTTGTTTCTCAAGATTGCTTTGGTTATTTGAGGTCTTTTGTGGTTCCATACAAATTTTAGGATTTTTTTTCTATTTCTGTGAAAAATGCCATCAGAATTTCGATAGGGACTGCACTGAATCTGTAGATTGCTTTGGGTACTATGGAAAATTTAACAATATTAAATCTTACAAACCATGAGTATGAATATCTTTCAATTTATCTGCATCTTCGTATTTTTCCATCAATGTCTTATTGTTTTTAGTCTACAGATTTTTCATTTCCTTGGTTAATATTACTCTTAGGTATTTTATTCCTTATGATGTAATTCTAAATGGGATTATTTACTTCATTTTCCTTTTTTTAAATTAATTTTTCAGTTCAAGTACAATTAACATAGAGTGTTATATTAGTTTCAGGTATAGAACATAATGATTCTACACATTTTTCAGTGTTCATAAGGATAAATGTACTCTCAATACCCTTTATCTATTTCACTCATCTCCCAATGCACCTCCCCTCTGGCAACCACAAGTTTGTTCTCTGTATGTAGGAGTCTGGTTTTTGTTTGTTTGTCTCTTTTTTATATTTGCTCATTTGTTTTGTTTCTTAAATTATATATATGAATGAAATAATATGATATTTGACTTTCTGTGACTATTTCACTTAGCGTTGTACCCTCTAAATCTCTTCATGTTGTTGCAAATAGCAAGATTTCATTCTTTTTTATGCTAAGTGATATTCCTCTGTGTGTGTGTGTGTGTGTGTGTGTGTGTGTGTGTGTACACCACATCTTCATCCATTCATCTACTGACGGACACTTGGGTTAATTTTTCTTTCTTATAGTTTGTAGGGTACATATAACTTTTAGTACTACTATTTTAAAATGTTTAGTAACTCCTTAGGTGATCTCTTTTGAGGTGCATAATAAGAATTACCCTATTTTTCTAAATTAGCAAGCTGAGATGGAGATATTGGCCTTATCAGTATCTGTCAAAAGTGGGGGGAAAGCCAAAATTAGAGGTAGGAAATATTTTGCCTGTAATTTTTTTTACTTCTTTAAATCTTATTGCCACCAATTTATTGATTCATTTTTTAACGTATTAACTGTATATGTTGCCTAAATGTTAGAGAAAACTAGCAGACTCCCATCTGCTAACATTTTAGGTATGTGGATGCTTGTGCTTGTCTCAAATTCATAAATTCATCAAAATCCATTAATTCCTCTCTTCCAGTGAGCCTATCCTGTTCATCCCAGCCCACAGGGATATGGTATTTCTTCCAAAGACTTAAACTGCTTATCTGGTATATTGTCCATTTGATGCTGCCTATGAGATGCCTTGAATTATTCATCATTTTTATTTCATTAAACAATTTCTTCCAGATGGATTGTGAGCTACTTTGTGGCAAATGATAGACATTATGTTTCTTCACACTTCTTTTGTGCTTATTGTACTATTCTGCCCACTGTAGGGAATTAGAGTACATTTGCTTATTGGTCAGCAGTATCACATCCTCACCCTCATCACCATTATCAGCATCTTTAGTAAGCATGTACTGAGAAAATGACAAGTCATTATGTAGAACAGCAAAGAATGTCTTCAAAAATGCTTAACACATTTTTCTTGCATCATACACAGGGAAGAAAATACCATCTCTTGGACTGGGGAATTCAAGGGCCAGTTACAAGCACAAAAAGGTTATGTGACCTAACGGAAATTTCAAGAAATTGAAAAAATCAGGAGATCTGCCTCCCACCCCCACCCCTCCAGGCCTTCACTAGCAAATTACTTTAGGCAAGCCGGGTCATATTGACCATTGCTCTGTTCCTCATCTTCAGAATTGCCGCTCTGGTAGGGCGCCTGGGTGGCTCAGTCCATTAAGCATCCTGACTCTTGATCTCAGCTCAGGTCTTGATCTCACAGTCATGAGTTCAGGGTCATAAGTTTAGGCCTCATGTTGGACTCCACATGGAGCCTACTTAAAAAAAAAAAAAAAAAGGAATTGCCACTATGGCAATTTCTTTCTTGTATACACCATTAGGCTATCCTCTGGGCAAAATGAGAAAATACAAGATAATTTACTTTAAAAGGTAAATAAATTCCTTATAAAAACCAAATTCTTGTTCACAGTCATCTTAAAATCACATTCTCAGATAAGAATTCCCAAGAGGGCAGTGCTTGGTTGGCTCAGTAGGTTAAGAGTCTGCCTTTAGCTCAGGTCATGACCCTGGAGTCCCAGGATCAGAGTCCCATCAGGGAGTCCCACGTTGGGCTCCCTGCTCAGCAGGAAGTCTGTTTCTCCCTCTGCCCCCACCCGACTTGTGCTCTCTCACTCTCTGACTCTCTTTCAAATAAATAAATAAATAATTTTTTAAATGGTCTTAAAAATAAAAGGAATTCCCAAGAGGATAATGGGTTTTAAAAGACATTTTCTGCGGAATTCCCATTTTAAAAATCTCCCTGAATGTGTTTCAAAGTAATTGAAGCCCCTGCTCTCCTTTGCAGAGCTACACTAGAGCAACTCCTTTGCCTTCCTTGTTTCTGAGACCTTGAAGTCCCTGGGAAACATTCAAGAATGATCAGGGTCCTGACAAGGAAAAACCAAGCTCACTGCAAAGCTTAATGTATCTTAATTATTATCCTTGTCCCCACAGTACAGATGACCAAACTGCCTTACAGGATTGTGGTGAATTGCAAATGAGATAACTTTTGTGCAAACCCTGATGCAAAAGCATAATGGTTTTAGAGGCTTAGCTCAGGAAAATTGAAAATGTTCATCTCTTAATCTATTTTTTGTTGATGTTATAAGAAGTATATATTTTATGAAAAATGCACAAATTTGCCACTTCAGATTTGAGTGATCCACATTCAAATTAACATTTCTCATAATCAAAATGTGTAAACTGAACTAGATGGTGTGTGCTATGCTCTAATCTCCATTAATTAATAAGATACAGCAGATACAGATAAGCATCTGCCATCAGCTCATGTCATGATCCTAGGGTCCTAGGATTGAGCCCTGCATCGGGCTCCTTGCTCAGCAGGGAGCCTCCTTCTCCCTTTCCCTCTGCCTGCTGCTCCCCTGGCTTGTACACACTCTTTCTGTCCCTCTCTCTCCCTCGGTCAGATAAATAAATAAAATATTTTAAAAAGTTATAGCATTAAGTACTTGTATGGCTATGTCTGTGAAAAAAAGGTTACCATTTTGATGGACTTTAAAAATGCTTAAACAAGTCATACAGGCAGAAAGGACATAGATAACTTGATATTTTAAATTGACATCAATGTAAGTAGACAAGTTGGTGTTTTGGCCAAAGGTAAATGCTACTTTATTTTGGCATAATTATCATAGTTTAGAACAAAAGTATTTTACAAGGGCAGATAATAAAGACAAACACACATTTATTATTTTTTTTAATCTTGAGATCACAATTTTGTATTTGCACATTACCCCTTAAACCACATCCTGCATGTTTTGGATTTCAGAGAGTTTAGACCTAAGGGAAGTTCTTTTTATCTAATGCTTATTCTCAGAGTTTGTTTTGATTTTTTTTTCCTTAGCATGATACATAAAAGTTTTGAGTTCCTTTAAAGATTCTCTGGATTTATGAGCAAAGGAAGAAGAGGATTAAGATGATTTTATTTTTATTTAATATTTATTAAGCACACAAGTTATTCCAGAATTTTTGGAAAATACCAAACTAAAATAGCTTCAGAATATGTGTTTGCCTTTTAGATTTTTAGATTCAGATGTCTAACCAATCCTGCCACCTTCCTTTTACAGAAGAATTGAGTCATGAAAAACTCAGGTTATTTATCTGTGGTCGAGAGCTGTCTAATGGCAGAACTGGGAATAGACACTGATGTTTTCAGTCCCACGCAGTCCACATTCTTTCCACTATACCAAACTGCCACTCATGGCAACTAAATGTTTCCAAGAAGGATAAATATGTAATTATGCATTAGAATGTAGGAACACTGGGGGCAAGGATGGTGTTTTGTTCATCCATGTGCCCAGCATGTAATAACAATAAACACTTCATAAATATATGTTGAATAATTGAGTGGCTGACCGGTGCTCATTTGACCCTATTACGTGGCATAGGAATCAGTGCATCATCTTTGACTGAGTTAAACATCTTAATTGAAGCCTAGCTGTTCAATTAGCCTTCATTTTGTGGTCTCACTGGCATAAAGGCTGCAAATTCTTCCTATCTCAGAGGAAATGACCACCTCTAGAACACTGGTCTCAAAATCCTAATGCTCAAAATGACCATACAAAGGTCCCTGTACTGCTCTCATTTTACAACCCCTTAAGTTAATATTCCAACACAGCCCTGACTATATTGTTATGCTGCCTAGATGAGCAGATAAGTCCTCACAAGCTCAGCAATTTCTATCACAGTAGGGTCCTTTAGTTAGATTTTTAAGAAACCAAGTAAGTAATTGAAAAATTACAAAACCAAAATGTAAGTTACATCTAAGGCAGTATTATGTCTATATTTTGATCTAAATCCAAAAAATATATTTGATTCCTAGACAACTAAAACTTGTGTGACAATAACCTTCACCGATAGGACTTTAAGGTAATAATTCAGGCAAATGGGTACCATCTTTTAAAATGAGACTTTTGTCCCAAATCCCGAGGTAGACCCATCATGAACTAGGCTGAACTACATAAAAGGTGCTTTTTTTTCTATACTAGATTTTGTCCTAAGTGACCTAAGACACTTGAAGTAGATTGAGAGGCCTTCTTCCTGTCTCCTTTCCCCCCAAGCCCTCTCCTAAATCTTTGCTTGCCAGTCTGATAAGAAAGTCTGGGCAAGAAAACAAGCCAGAATTTCTTTCTAAGGACAAGAGGAAATAAGAGGAAACTCATGTATTTACCCTAGTCTTTCTCAATGTGCAAGCAAGGAGAAGAGACTGCAGCCCATGACTCCTCTGCTGGACACACATCCTGGAACACATCACTTGGTCTTGGGGGTGGTATGAGGAAGATGATTGCTGGGGAAGGAGAGCTGGGGGACTTTGGCTGAATCTCCCTCTGGACTGAATCAATAAATTATATGTAGATAAGAAGAGGCTGTAGCATGCTCTTGGGTGATACCCGTAGATTACTGAGTTCTAATCCTGGCTCCACCACCTACTGTATGGGTGAACTTGACAAAGTTAAATATTTACCAGTTCTATCACAGGCACTGGGGAACTGTTGGCACCTCTTTCCTTTTTCATATCACTGGCTTTCTTTGCTATGAGGGTGACAGACTGGCAGTAGTATATAAATGCTGAAGAAAAGTGGGCTCAGGAATCAGACAGACTTGGTTTCTAGTTCCAGCTCTGTCGCATAACTGGAAAATTACTTCTCTTAAGTCACAGTTTTCTAATCAGTAAAATGGATGTGATAAGTGTGCTTGCTTAGCAAGTTCACTGAGTGTTAGATGAAATAATGCATGTAAAGTGTTTAGCATGACCCAGTTTCATCATTCAGTAAATATTAGATTTTAATAACAAGAGCCAAAGCTTGGGTGTGAGCTTAAATGGGATGGGGGAAGTGGAGGCCTTTCAGCCAGCTATGATCTTAGACTCAGGCTTAGTTCAGACACCTAAGTAACATGGTCTCTTCATGTGATCGAGTCTAAGTCCTTAGGCTGTGACACCAGTTTTTGCCAACAAAGCCTCCAAGCAGTCACGAATGTGTGCCAGCCTTAGCTTGTATTTCCTTCAGGCTCTGCAGGAGCAGGTAGTGGGTAAGTTTGAGGGTCTGGGGTATTCTACCTAAATACAATATCATTACCATATCTTTAACCGTAATGTAGGTTAAATGTCAACACATTGCGAAAAACAAACAGAATTTCATTTTTCAAACAAATAGAATTTATGTCTACTGTGCTCATGTAGGTTGCAACAGTCCTCACCCTGAAGGCTTAAGGCCAAGTCTTCACCCTATTTATGCCTCTCGGTAGTCCCTTCTGCTTTATCTTCTGTTCCCATCACAGCCCATCTGCTCAGACCCACACTGTCTTCTCTAGGAGACTTTTCAGATTTTCCAGTTATGTCTTTAAATTAAAAATCTGATCATGGTATGCATAAAGCTACCCAATGACTTCCTATTGCATTTATATCAAACTGAAAGCCATTCTTTGAGCCCATTTGGCCTACAGAATTTGACTATTTCCTAATCCCAAAATTTATCCCATGTCATTCCTTCCCTAACCCCTTCTTTGCTCTCAACTGTAATCCAGCCACATTGACTTTTTTTCTGTTTCTTGAACAAGCCAGGCTATTTCCTGTATGAGGGTCATTGCACTTGCTTTTCTTTTGGCCTAGAATGTTCTTCCCTTGCAGTTTCTCATGACTTTCTCACTATTCAAGTTTCAATTAAAACATTTTCTTCTCCAAGAGGCCTGATTTAAGTTTCCTATCTAAAGTAGCTAGGCCCTTTCTAGTTAATATCAACTTTATTGTTCTCACAGTGCAATATCTCTATCTGCAATTATTTGCTTACATATGCATGCTTCTTCTTTCTCCATTAAAAAAACAAGCCGTCTATTGAAAACAGGAATCTTATTTTATTCACCATTTATCACCAGTTCCTAGAACAGTAACTTGCTCATGGACTATCAATAAATATTTGTTAAATGTGAAAATGAATGAATGGCCTGAAATCTTCCATTAATAGTAGGCTGGTCTTGGGACGCCTGAGTAGCCCAGTCAGTTAAGCTTCTAGCTTTGGCTCAGTTCACGATCCCAGGGTCCTGGGATGGAGTTCTGTATCAGGCTCCATGCTCAGCAGGGAGACTGTTTCTCCCTCTGCCTGCTGCTCGCCCTGCTTATGCTGTCTTTCTATCTCGCTCTCTCTGACAAATAAATAAAATCTTTAAAAAAAATAGTAGGCTGATTTCCACCTACTCCCCTTTCCATATCTCTGGAATTTATTCAGCACTGAATAATAATGTTTAGAACTTTGCTACCTTCATAGCAATGATCTTTTATATAACCCTTTAACTTAACAGATTGTCACCTTGAATTTCACCTTCCTGGTAACACTACAATCTTCTCTTGTGCATTTGCTCCCTGTTTGCTGGGTGGAGCACCATCACCTCTATTTTTGGGTGAGAGAGGGAGAGGTGGGACACTTAGTAACCCTTAGATAGACCCTAGAGATTCCACTAGGAGGGCCTCACTTCTAGGCCGTGTTGTTTGGAGATATCTAGTCCCAGAAAACATGAAGACTTCTCTAAACTCTTTGGGTTTCTCCTATGCCCTTTAAACAATTCCTACAACTGTTTTTTTTTTGCATTGTTTTATCTGTACATTCTTCATTTGTGCATTACCATGCCATTCCTCATAACCATATTTATCCTTTCCCACTCTTATTTGAGTTTTCTATGCCCCTCAATGGAATCCCCCAATAATTTAAAAGAGAAAATATAGCAATCAACATGAATTTCTGTTATGCCTAATTTCCTTAATTCAAGTAGCTATTCATTTATTTATTCAGCAAATATTTATTGAGTGCCTAGTATACTGTGTCATATACAGTTCAAACCCTTGGAGCATACTAATGAACAGGATAAAGTCTCTGCCTTCAAGTAGCACACATTCTGGTAGGTGTTGGCAGCAATAAATAAAAATATGTATTATAAACACATATTGAGACATACAATAGATCTATTTTGATTGTCCATCTTTAATCTTAAGCTTAAAATTTTATTTCACTGCAAAGTAGGCATGATATATATGAATTCTGAATGGTGCCTTAACTAAATCATGATTTGTTCAGTACGCTGTGGTTTATTCAGTAACTATTGAAGTAGCAAGAGTCCAGCATGTCCCATCATTCTTTTTGTCCTATCATTTGTAATTTGAGAGTTATCTTATAAAAACTGGATTAACTTGAATAAGTAACCAATGTACTGATACCTGTCAAGAACATCAAAGTTCTTCCATTGTGCCTACCCCCAACCCCAAACAACCACGTGTTATTTGTAAATTTAAGTGTGTGGATACCATTCATTTTAAAGATCTTTTTTCTCTAAGCCTAAATATTTTAGAGGTCTGTTTAAGGTCATGGGAAAAATAGTCACTTCCTTTGATCTCTACCCTAATTAGATTACAGGGTTTTAAAAGTTTCTTTATTTTTTTAAGATTATTTATTGATTTATTTGAGAGAGAGAGAGAGACAGCACGAATGAGCGGGAGGGAAAAGCAAACTCCCTGCTGAGCAGCGAGCCCGATGCGGGGCTCAATCCCAGGACCCTGGGATCATGACCTGAACTGAAGGCAGATGCTTAACCGACTGAGTCACCCAGGTGCTCCTAAAAGTTTCTGCCATCAACTGAAGAGCTTGATATTTTATCTATAGGTTAAAGAAAAACAGTCACTCTGAACTCAAGTGGAAGCCCCCAGTGATTAAGCAAAGAAAGTGAAATAAGAATTTGAGTGATTTCTTTAGATTGTGCACAATCTTGCATAGAAGAGAAGAGAAGACAGTGTGAGTTTTCATAGCCCCACTGTTTTTAATTTATGTGTAGGGTTGAAGACATCCTCCTGGAGAATGTGCTCCTTATCATATCAACAATTCACTCTTAATTTTGAGATATTCTTCCATGCTTGCTGGAATGCAGACTGGTATATTAGAGGGAGCAGAGACATGAGTTAATAAACCATCATTCAAAGCTCTAACTCAGCTACTAACTAGCTGTGAGTCCTTGGGGAAAATATTTAATGTTTTTCTTATATGATTAAAAAAATGGAAATAAAAATAAATAACTTACTTAGCATAAATATAAGTAAAGCCCCTGTCACATAGAGGATTATCAATTAAGTTTGACTGTTATACTTTTACCATCAAGCATGCAGATGTCTCATTTTGAAGTTAACATATAGGAATTGGATAGAAGAAAGATATTTTTACTATTTCTTTTCCTTTGTTCATTTATGCATTTAATCAATAAACATTATTGTATGTCTTCTTTGCTGGGCATGAGGCTTGAGTGTGGAGGAACCAAGATACATGTTAACATCCCTAATCACAAGCAGCTCACAGTCTAGTAGAGGCACAAACCAGTCAAGAGACCAATAAGATACAGTAAGAACATTTAAGGAAGAGGTAAGACATGGCTTGTGTGAGGACACTGCATGATAGGGATTTGCCCCACAGAAATCTTCCAAGAAGATGAGTTTCAAAGGGTAGAGAAAATGCTCAGATGGCAAAAGAGAGGAAGGTTATTCCAGATTTCCAGGTAGAGACGTCTTCTTCACTAGACTATGAACTCCATGAGGTCAGGGTTTTACTTTGTTCACTATTATAGCTCCAGCACCGAGGACAGCACCGGGTAAACACTGGTCTCTCATTAAGTATATTTGAATTAGCCTCCCTAAAACATAGTATGATTTACTCTGTTCAGAAGTCTATATTAAAACACATAAATGAGTTTTTTTTAACTGAAAATTGTATGGAGACAATGAAAGGATTTCTTGAGATTGACAAAATTCAGTCCATAATGAGAATGATAAATAATTTACTACAAATTCGTATTCGATCCATTGTAAAGCCTGTCTAGTGGATTTAGATATCAATATACAGTTGCCCCTTATTAAGGAAGTGGTTTTAACCCATAATTAGTTCTTGTTAATTGATGAGACTTTGTTCTGGCTTGGTCATATTCTCTGTTTTGTGTTGCCGGGATGCTAGAATAAGCCTTTCTTATTTCTGGTTGCTTAGTCTTTGCTTGTGCCTGAAGCCCTCTGATCCAAACAAAGCAGTGCACTCTGCAGTGTGCTAAGTGCCTATCTGCTTGCCTGTGCAGTGTTGCAGTCATTTTTCTGTTAGGTTCCAAGATTTCTCTTATTCTCCTAAGCAATTGTATTCTCCTTGCAAGTTGGATGTCCCATCAATGTTCATTTTGAAAAGGAAATAAGAATTCCTTTGTTCATAAGAATCACTTTGTTTTTGGAATCTGAATTGAAAACAGAACCTCCCTTCCTGCCTGCTACCCCACAAGCATAGCACATAGTGAGAGTGTAGTCTTCATAGCCAAATACTTGGATATAAATCCCAGCACTATCACTACCATTCCTAGGACCTTTGTTTTGCTACTTCAGAGTCTCCTTCATTTTTCACCCCTCTCCTCTCTACCCAAGGAGGCTGCTTCTATGGCTGTACATGCATGGTATCAGGGATCTGCCCCTGGTTAAATTTAGCCAATATGAAGTTCCAGCAGAAAGGATTTATTCCCTTGGTCCTCCTGCAAGATTTCCTACAGCTCTCTATGTCACTTGACATAAGGTCTCTTCTCTTCTCAATCTGTAATCTCTCTCTCTGTTTGGGATCCTGGTAAATTCTCCCGCTGGGGTAGGTTAAGGGGAAGGCCAGTGGCAGGGATGGTGTCAATTTCACTACTAGTAGCCCCAGCTACATGCAGTATCCCTTGAGATGACCCTGTGGATCACCCATTAGTCCCTGTGTTAATAGACAAATGTTGCCATTGTTTTCTGTTGGAATTCTTATGTCACACTAAACATATGAACCTAGGCCCAAACCCCTCCTGGTGATTCAGTTTTCTTATCTATACAACAGGATTAATAATGGTATCTATATTATGGATCTTTTGTTAAGATTAAAAATGAGAGAAAACCTTGGCACATAGTAAACACTCATGAAATGTTAGCTTTTAGCACTATTATTATTCTGTTGTATGGTGACACTTTCTGTGAAGCATAATTAAATAGCACCTTGGCAGACTGTCTTGCTGGACTTCATTTAGTTGCCTCAATTCCCAAACCATGTTGGTTGCACACCTGCCATGAACTAAGAACCAGGAGAAATAGGAAGCACACAAAGTTAGTTAAATCATACAAAGTTAGATACAGTCTGCAAGGACCTCAAAAACTACAATATAAAGTCATAGGTACAAAATATAAATATTTAAAAGCTGTTATGGGAGCTCATGTGAGAAGCAGAGGAAATTCCTAAGATAATACTGAAGAGAATTTCCAAAAAATGATAGTCAATTCTGGTGGAAGCCTAGAAAGAATTAAGTATAGGGAAAAGAAGACTGAACTCCCAAAGGTACAGCTCCAAGAAAAATCAAAACTAACAGATTATGAATGCATTGAGGAGATGGTGGTAGTTCTGTTGAAAATTTTGGAGTGGATTAATGATAAGTTCATAAAAAACTTCGGGGGTAGGAAGCCAAGCCAATTAACCTTTTAGGAAATAAAAAGTTGTTGAAGAAAGGAAAGTAATCATAGCTGGGGGAATAAATACCTTGACCTCTCTGATTCTATGGCTCAGCTGGGGTAATGTTTAAATGGTACTAAAATTGTAAACACTACATAATCACTTAATCTAAAATTATGATATTGCTCTATTGGAGGGGCCTGGATGGAAGGAAAGCTTAGAAGTGGTTTGAGAGGAAAAAGGAGACAGGTAATAGAGATAAATCATCATCTTCCACAATAGGAAGTAGATAAAAAAGAGAAAAAAAATGTTAGGGATATCAGTATTAATATGTTATTTCTAAATAACATATTTCTAAATAACATATTTCTAAATAGCTAAAAAAGTTAAATGAGGTTCTTCTGAGGAATAGGTACCAAGATTAAGGAAGTGTGATGAAGATAAAACTGTACTTCTAGATAAGTTTTGAGGTAGTTTTTGAGTCTTGGAAAATATATAAATGCACTATTAAATGCAAATAAATAGTAAGTATGAAATTAAACTAATATCTTGCACAAAGGGGTTACATGAAAGGGGGAGGTGAGAGTGGTCCTGGAATGGTGGTTTGGCATCAGATAATGGACAATCCACAATACTGAAGAGGTTGCACTTCAGAACTCCAAATAACTAATGAAACAAGGATAAATACATTCAGATTTCTGCTTTAGAGAGGAAATTCTGAGATACTTTTGAAAGCAGTTGGAGTGAAGAAGAAATGGTGTCAGGGAAAGTGGTTATGACAGGTCAGCAGGGAAACAATAAGCTTGTTATTTCAAACATCTTATTCAATGTTGGCAGTGATCATAGGAAGCAAGGGCATGGCTTGAGCTATATCGTAAAGGTATGATCAAGAGAATTGGGTGATTGATAGATGTGGGAAGTAGAAGAGAAATGAGAGTTGACGCAGAGGCGTCTACAGTTTAATGGTGAAGCTCTTTGCTTTTGTAGAAAGCATAATTGAAAGTGGATTTACAGAATGATGGTATGGTTTTGCAAACCAACATGCCTACATTACATCCAATTAAGATGATGTAGTAGACAATACCACATACTATGTTGAAATTCAGGAAAACTCCAAGGCTGGAGATAAAGATTTTGATAAAAAATTATCCACATGAGTCTAAAGTTCATGAAAGAATAAGAACTAATACTTAAAGCTATGGAACTGGATAAGATCAATTGGTGAGTGGACACAGACAGAGAAAAGATGAGGACTGAGCCTGGGAGAGCTGCAAAACTTAGACATTGGGGGGGGGGGGGAGGAGGAGCCAGTGAAGATTGATGAAGCAAAAGAAAATCTTGGAAATATATGATGTCACTGGAACCAGATGAAAAAAAGTTTCAAGAAAGAAGGTGAACAATTATGTCAAATGCTACAAGAAGTTCAAGTATAACAAAAACTGAGAATTAACCATCAGATTTGGCAAGATGGAATAGTAGATGTGAGAGACAGAACTATTTATCAGAGTGCTCCAGGGAAAAAAGACTGATTGTAATGGCTAAAGAGATCGTGGGAATCGTAAAGAAAAGCAAAAACTTGGGACTGTAACTAGCTGTTTCTTTTTCAAATAGTAGATAATACAGCATGTTTATATGTCAATAGTCGCGATCTTACAGAAAGCAAAACATCAATGATTCAAGAGTAAGGAAAGAAGAAGTGTGGTTCAATGCATAAAAGAAGGGCTGGCCTTGGATTGAAACCCAGATATTCCAGCTCTTTAAACAGGATAAAAGGATGAACTTAGGTCCACACAAAGATGCATAGATTGATTTGATGGAAGGAAGATGAGGTGGTCTCTGGTCTGATTCTTTTTTTTTTTTTAAGATTTTATTTATTTATTTAACACAGATAGAGACAGCCAGCGAGAGAGGGAACACAAGCAGGAGGAGTGGGAGAGGAAGAAGCAGGCTCATAGCGGAGGAGCCTGATGTGGGGCTCGATCCCATAACGCCGGGATCACGCCCTGAGCCAAAGCAGAGGCTTAACCGCTGTGCCACCCAGGCGCCCCTGGTCTAATTGATTCTATCATCAAAGACAGAATTATTGAGTGTGAGAAAGGATGTAGTTTAAAGTTTAAGGAGAGACAATAAAAAAAAAAAACAGGAGTGTAGGAGGAAGGAAAAGCATATCATAGACAATTACTATGCAAGGGCTATAGGTCCAATCAACTTTATAGTCATTAATATTTGTAAGACTAGTCATAATTTTTTTTTCCCTAGCCAAATTCAGTTGCTGCTATGCAAAAACAGAATAAAGGGAAAGTTGGCTTGAAACAATGTTGGATTTTTTTTTCAGTGAGTGTAATGGAAGGATGTGTGCAAGGAATTTGAAGGGATATGAATTGTGTGTATATATGAAAAGATATGTGTCTAATTGCAATTGAATAAAAGGATATGGAATTTTAAAATAATTATCAACATAAAGAATTTCAGAAAGTAACTTGTTTTAGAGAAATGGATAAGGATAGACATTTTGTATTAAAGAGGGCATGTATTGCATGGAGCACTGGGTGTTATACGCAAACAATGAATTATGGAACACTACATCAAAAGCTAATGATGTACTGTATGGTGACTAACATATCATAATAAAAAAACACTAATTCGAAAAGAAAAAAAAAAAGAAATGTTACAATTATGCTGCACCGTGGAATCTAGGCTAGGTAAAGTATATATGAAATGAGTATATAAAGAGTGTGATAAACAGTAAAACATGGTGGTTTAATGGATTCGCAGTTCCAAAGATCTGAAAGTGTTGTTAAATTGGGGCTTCCAAGGTTTGCGAGCTAGAAAGACAGGAGATGGAGGTCAGAGAGTGGTGTTTGAAGACAAGATTTGGGGAACATGCAGTTAAAGAAAAAAATAGATATTCATTGTAGAAAATTTAGAAAATATCACTCTACAGCAAAACATATATACTATGTGTGTTTGTATGTATGGGTGTGTTTCTGAAGTTATTACTTTCCATTATCCATTTACCACTGTACCAATGATATAAGATTTAATTAGTATAACTTTATACTAGTATAACTAGTATAACTTCATAGCTTTTCTAGTATAACTAGAAAGCACAGTAGCTAGTAGGTTATTGCTAGTGTAAAACCATGGTATTTTTTTTTTTTGGTATAGATATTTCGAATTGGATCAACTTAATGAGTGGTCTTAGAAGTTTTTTTAGTTAGCTGTCTTGGATTTTCTAAGTAATTATCAGTTTACATTAAATAAAATAATTTTTTTCTCCTTTACAATATTTAAAGCTTATACATACTTTGAATATTATTTTCATTCACTAAAATTTCCAGATCATTTTGGATACTTAACAGTGAGGCCAGATACTCCTAAATCATCCTTCACCTCACTGATAATGCAAAAAAAAAAAAAAAAGCCTTTTAAGATATGGTTATGTTTTATAAACTGGGAGAGAAAAAAGTTATTAGTCTATGATTCCCCTCAGAAATTAAATCTCCCAACTGTTACAAAATGAACAAACCAGCTACATGCAAAACTCCTAGGTGCTTTAAGGTAAATAACTATAGATTGAAAAAGGACCACAGTTCTCTACTTTGTCCCTTATCCATACCCCTTTGCAATGACACTTCTGCAGCTCCTTCCAATCAAGGGAAGTCAGTCTCCCTGCCTCTTGAATCTGGGCTGGCCTGTGACCTGCTTTGGCCAACAGGACGTGGAAGGAAAAATGTGTTGGTTCTGAGCCTAACTAGCCTTCAACAGGAAGGACAAAGAACTTTCTTAAACAGAACCCTGAGAATTGTGTGTATAAGTGAAAAGATATGTGTCAAATTGCAATTGAATAAAAGGGTATAGAATTTTAAAATAATTATCGACATAAAAAATTTCAGAAAGTAACTTGTTTTAGAGAAATGGATAAGGACACATTTTGAAATGTTACAAAAAATTGTCAGAACTTGGACTCCATTTGCAAAATCATTTCTTTTCTGAAAGGAAAAGAGGATTCCCTAAAACTAACGATTCATGAAAGTATTCCAAGAGTTTTAAAATTATAGGAGATAAAAATTCTTTCTTCATTTGTTTCCATCGGGGAGCATAGTGACAGTCTCAGAGGGGTAGCACAAGAAGCTAGCTTGTGGGGCAGCTCTCATATCCCTGAAATGGATGTTTCAGTTTTAGCAACATACTGCTTACAATGCCTTTTTTTTTTTTTTCCCAAGTGACTTTGGCTTCACTGTTGAAAAAGTCCCACTTCAATGTATCAGGTTTATGTCTCCTCATTAATGTTTGGCAAGAAAAATCAGGCAACACATGTACTCAACTCATAACAAGTTTATGAATTTGTATTTTAATCCACTTCTGGGAAACAACAAGCAGCCAGAGATCCAAATGATATATTAATGGTCTAAATTGTACTTTAATTCATCTTTTCTCAACACATGAGAAGTAATGAAGACCTAACTAGGCATTCCATAGGTCTTTTCAACTAAGATTCGTTCACACTTGAGGTCACAGACCATCTCAGTAAAGTCTCAGATTCCACATTTTCTTTGGTGCCTGAGCCCCTGCTTCAATGTCAGGAATACTTGTAGCTTAATATCTGTCAAAGGCTTGTTCTTGTGTTTTTGTTGTTGTTACAAAACCTAGTGTTTTCTGCCGAGGTTGCAAATAAATGTAAACCAATATTCGTGACTTCAAATGAATATTATCTAATTTGCTGAAATACTTGTGTTGGTTATACTTTGACTTATTCTAGAGAGGATTAAAAGGTTTTATCTAAGGACAATGAGCATTTTGGAAGTCTGCCTTTTTATAAACGTAACATCATCATTTAAAAGAGCCTTTATATAGTTTTCATGTATCTCCTGGGAAATTAACTGTGATAAAAAAAATGTTATTAGAATGAAAAAGACCATATATTGTATGATTCCATTTATATGAAAAATCCAGGAAAGGCAAATCTATAGAGGCAGAAGGTAGATTAGTGGTTGCGTGGGGCTCTAGGTGGGAACAGGGAGGACTGCAAATGGGCACAAGGGATCTCTCTGGGGTGATAAAAATATTCTAAAGCTGGATTGTGTTGCACGGCTCTGCAAATTTACTAAAAATCATTGAGCTATATATTTAAAATGAGGGTAAATTTTATGTTGTATGAACTACACCTCAATAAAGCTGTTAATTTTTTTTTAAAGCAAGTATTAGAGAAACTTAAAGCAGTTATTTGTAACATTTTATAATTCCTTGTGAAACAGTACAGGGCTCCACATAAGAAAGCTTGCAATTATTAAACTACGTCACACTCGGGCTGAAATACACCTAATTCTTCAAAGGGCCCTCTTAGCCTATTTTGCCCATTCTGGGATGCCAAAATCATGACTTTATTGCCAGTTGGGTCCATCCTGGATGTATACAATAATACCTGGAAAAATTGTTTGACCTTTAACTTCAAAGTACATCCCAAGTTTTAACTGAGAATGCTGAACATAACAAATGATTTGAACCATGTCCAACAACGTAATTATACACACCCAGGCAATGGAATTCTGATATGATTCTTCCATTTCCTTATCCCTAAGGAACTGATAAAACTCTTAACATAATATAAATACAATAGCAAGAGTAATAACAAAAATCTTAAAAAGCAATAGATAATATTCACGGAGTGTTTACCATGTGCCAGGCATTGTTAAGTTCTTAGCAAAAATAGTCTCGATCCACACAGCCACCCTGAGAAACAGGTGTTATGTCCATTTTGTAACAGAAGAAACTGAATCTTAAAAAAGGATAATGAATATACCAGTGTCACAAAGTCAGTAGATGGCAGGGCCAACATTTGTATCCTAGTGTGTGTGTCCATTGTGGTTATAAAACATGGACTTCGCGGAAAGGCACCCTGGGTGTGAGTGTGGTTGCCCCATTCTCTAGCTGCATGTCTCTTGAAGTGGTTATTCTCAATGTGTTCAGTGCCTACATTTACAAAATGAGGATAATAATGCTATCTAACCATTATACATATTTTAGAGAATTAAATAAGTTAATGAATATAAAGCTCTTAATATTTTGCCCAGAACATAATGGCTTCTTAATAAATGATACTTAGTAGTATTAATAGCAGGGGCAATGAGTATTCACTTTAGAAGAAAATATACATTTGATAAATGAATGCATTAAATTTATTAATCAAGAGTGTTAGTTAACTGAATTCTCATTCTTGGACAACCCATATAATACAAAATAGACAAGAGACAATCAGACTTCAGCCAGCTCTCAAGTATTTACAACTAACTCTTACTTCTGTTTCATTATTTTTTCCTGTCACCTAAACTGTGTTTTTATAATGATGTATTTCTAAAGTTAAATGTTGAGTTGTAATTTCCGGACAATCTGTCACCAATTACTACACATCAATAGTTCTAATCAATTTTTTAAAATAATTTCATGAAGCATGTTGTTGATTAGGAATTTTTTTTATTTTAGCAATTTTTTTTATTTTACTAAAAAGTCTTTCAGAATATTCTTTTACACCTAAGTAGCCATACTTGGAAAGATATCAATGAAGTAATTTGTTTCTATTGAAAATAAAAGAAATTATAGACATAATGATCACTAGACTACCCCCCCCCCACCATTGAAAAAGAAACAGTATTTGCATGTTGCTTACAAATTGGGTGCATGGGGCAGAAGCAAGGCTCTGACAGCACCTGACTATGAGCTGAGCGATTCCATGCAAGATAAAAGAGATTTTATTGCTCTACAGAGCTGAAGGAGAAATGGGAAGAAGGGAGAGGCTATAAGAAGGCTTAGCTAACTAAATGCTTATGTCCAAGCAGGATTTTGGTTTCTTGTTTACTTTGGTTTTGTTTGTTTCTTTGTTTGTTTTGGAGATGTTTGGTTCGATTTGGTAAAAACTTGCTAGATTTTGCAGGAACCTACTTAGGGTATAGGACTCACGAATATAGAGAGGAGTAAGAATTTGAACAACCCACCCAGGGACATACAGTAAACCCGGAGGAACCCCCACTTATACTCAGTTTGGCCTGACCTGAAGCTCTTGAGCTTCGGAAAACCCCTTGATTACAAAAATCACAGAGCATCCACTTAACTCTCACAAGGCTGGAGAAGCGAGATTTGAAGTAATTTATTCAGATTCCCTTAGACAATGGGCTTTAATTCGTATGGGAAGGCTGTATACAATAATGTAAAATAGTGCAATTGTGTCTATATGTATATACATGTATTTTATATATATATATAATTTTACACTATCAGGCAGTTTACCCACAAGACACTGAAGAGTAAAGACGTTTAGGAACTTGGCTAAGGTAAAAACCAAGCACTCAAGTTTGTGTTTTTAATTCTTTACAATGCATATTAACTTTATAATAATTATGGAATTTATGGTTTGATCTAGAATTTAACAAGAAAGATAAATTTACCACCGTGTTGATGACTTGTCTATTTATCCTTGTGGTTCTATCAATTTTTGCTTTCCGTATTTTGAGGTTATGTTTTCAAAGGTTCATTCGAGGTTATAATTGCTCTATCTTTCTGTGAATTGAATCTTTTATCATTATCTAGTGACTCTCCATCTCTAGAATGCCTTTTGCCTTCAAGCTCATTTGTCTCATATCAATATGCCTCATATGTCTCATACTAACTCTCTTTTGGACAGACATTTCCTTATGCATATTCTTTGATCAGTTAACTTTCAACCTTAAGTTTTATATCATGTTATTTTATCCACTCTGAGAACCTTCGTTTTTTAACTTAAACATTTGGCCACTTACACTAATTGTAATTACTTAATTATTTTAATTTAGTACCGTGTGTATCAGGTCTCTAGGGCTACCATAACAAAATACCGCATATTGGGCAGCTTAAACAACAGAGATTTATTTTTTCACAGTTATTGAAGCCAGGAGTCAAAGATCGATCAAAATGTTGATGTCAGCAGGGTTGGTTTCTTCTGAAACCTTCCTCTTTGGCTTGCAGGTACCCCTTTCTCACTACGTCTTCACATGGTCTTTCCTCTGCATGTCTCTCTGTGTGTCCAAATATCCTCTCCTTATAAAGTCAGATTGGGTTAGAGACTAATGGGCTTGTTTTACCTTAATAACGTCTTTAAAAGCCCTATGTCTAAATACATTCTCTGAGGTACTGAGGGATAAGGTTTCAACATAGGAATTTTGAGGGGACACAATCAGCCCATAACATTACCATTACATTATGTATTTTTCTATATATTCACTACTTTCTTTGATTACCATTCTATTCTTTATCTCTGACCTTTCAGTTAGAGTCACTTTCTTTTGCCTGAAGTACAGTTGACTCTTCAACAATATAGGGGTTAAAGGCGCCAGCCCCACCAAAAATCTGCATATAACTTTTGACTCCTCAAAACGTTAACTGCTAATAGCCTGTTGTTGACTGGAAACTTTACTGATAACATAAACAGTCAACTAACACATATCTTATATGTTGTATATATTACATACTGTATTCTTACAATAAAGGAAGCTAGAGAAGAGAAAATATTAAGATAATCAAAAGGAAGAGAAAATACACTTACAGTGCTGTAGCGTATTTTTAAAAATTATATCCACATGTAAGTGGAGCCATGTAGTTAAAACCCATGTTGTTCAAGGGTCAACTCTACGTCCTCTAGGATTTGAGTAAGAGTCTTTTGTCAGTCAAGGCCCTCATTTTTGGTCTGAAAATGTCTATATTTTGCTTACTCAAAAGATATTTTCTGGGTTTATAATTCTGAAATCATTCTTTTCTCTGGACACATTAAAGATTGTTTTCATCCTTTTTTGATTTCTCTGCCCTATGTTGAGACAATAAGTTGTATTAGTCTCTGTACCTGAAAGGCTAGATTTTGTCTTCTGTCACCTCCAACTCCCAAGATCATGAAATCCTTGCTAAGATTCCCTGCGTTTGGGCATACGCCTGTTGGACAAAAATGGCTCTAGGGCTCTGCTTTCGTTTCTGGGAATCCATTTTCGCTTAGTTTTTAGATTCTAAGTATTCTTCATTTTCTCGACAGTGCGTCAATGTATGTTACAAGTTGCTTTTTGATTTTGTGCAGAATTTCTTTTTGCTTTCAGCAGGAAATCAGTTACAATATTTGGTATGCCGTTCTGCTGGAAAGATAAGGCCGGCCCACCTCTTTAAAGAGAGACAGAAACAGAGGCAGATAGAGGAGGTTTTGTTTTGTTTTTTCTTTTTCTGTTAATAGAGTTCCATTTTAGGGGAGCCTGGGTGGCTGAGTTGGTTAAGTGTCCAACTCTTGGTTCCAGCTCAGGTTATGATCTCAGGGTCATGGTATCAAGGCCTGTGCTGGGCTCAGTGCTCAGCTCAGAGTCTGCTTAAAATTCTTCCCCCACCTCCTTCCCCCCTCTGTTCCTCCCCCATGCTCTCTCTCTCTCTAAAAAGTAAATAAATAAATAAATAAATAAATAAATAAATAAATAAATAAATAAAATCTTTTTTCCCTCTCTCTATGTGCCTGCATGACTTGCCTTAACATCAGGAGCAGCCCTGATGGAATGAAGATTTCAAGTACCTTTAGGACCACGTATGAAATATTGATAGTTCTAACACGTGCACTTAATGAAGCAGGGATAGCAATATTAGGTATGGGTTTAGTAGTGTAAGAGTCTCAAGAAGTCTCTGAGTTACTGTCCATTTAGCATTTGTGCTGTAAAAGCTAAAAGCTCTGTGGCTGAAAGCATGGAGAAATCTATAGAAATTTAACTTGGACTTATGTGATGGAAACTAGAAGGACCGAGGACTGAATCTATGTAAGACTGAACACAGGAATGACAATGCTAGCTCCTTGAACCATATCTATGGGCAATGGTACTAATCCATCACCACACTTCCTCTCCTGAAGCCAAGGACGGACCTCAGAATCCTTCTCGGCACAGTATCCTCAGCACCCAGTGCCAAACAACCACAGGAGGCAGGAAGATGCAATTTAGCAAAATAACAGCTAATGGTACCTTGTGGCTTGTTCTTCGGTTTTTCAGTTGGGGCACTGTTAGCAACATGTTTTCTCAGGTGCAGCAGGGAAAAGAATTTCAGTTTTCTCCGTTCACCTTTTTGGAAGCTCTGCTAAGGTAACCCATGTTAGTACTTCCTGTAATTGACTACACAGAGACCCAACAAGTAACCATCTAGTGATTGTTGGAGAGGAAAACGAAGGCTTATTGACAGTCTTCCAAATGCAGAACTTTGCCATGAAATTCTGCCCTTGAACTAGATCTGGAAATAAAGACATTAAGAACTTTTCCAGTTATAGTTGGTTTTTCTGTTTGCTTGTTTTGTTTTGTTTTTCTCTTAGAACTCGAGATCAATGTCTATTGGCCTCATAGAGAAAAGACTACAATTCTTCCATTTGCCTGAGCTAGTTTCGACATAAGGGCTTTGATGCCAGCTGTTCCCTTCATCTGATAGGCTCCTGTTCTAGATCTTTACAGGCCTGACTTTTTCTCATCCTTCAAGCTTCAAGTCTTGGTTTAAATTGATCTCCTCAAGGTCTTTTCTGATTACCGAAAGTAGGCTTCACCACCAACAATTCATTCTCTAGTCAGCCATGTTCTTTATTTTTTTAATTTTTTACTTAAATTCATTTAACCAACATATAGTACATCATTAGTTTCAGATGTAGTGTTCAGTAATTTATCAGTTGCGTATAATACCCAGTGCTCATCACATCACATGCCCTCCCTAATGCCCATCATCCATTTACCTCATCCCCTCACCCACCACCCCTCCAACAACCCTCAGTTTGTTTCCCAGAGTTGATAGTCTCTCATGGTTTTTCTCCCTCTCTGATGACTTCATTCTCTAGTCAGCCATGTTTTTTATTTGCTTTGTGGCATTTATCACTCACTGGAAGTATTTTTTTCCTTTCCATATCTCATCTGTCTCCCCTCACCAGAGCATATGTTTTGAAAGGCCAAGGTACTCACTGTCTTGTATCCTTGGCACCTACCACGGTACCTAACATATAGTAGGTGCACAATGATATTTGTGCAGGAATTAATATGAATGAGAAATATGTACTTGCTTTTTATTTTGACCTATGGACTTAATTTGGAAGGTGACTTTAATTTATAGAGATTTTAAATTTATAATGAGATTTTTTGACTCTCACGGTATTGAGAAGGGATCAATTTATATCTCTGTAACAGAAAATACGTAGAAGTTAAGATGGAAAAATGATGTTGTGTTTAGAGAGACACACAAATGAACCTGGATTTTAATCTCAGTTTTTCCATTACTAGCTATGAGACCATGAGTGAGGTACTCAACTTCTCTGTTCCTTAGTTTTCTTATCTAAAGAAATTATGACAAAGAGAAGACAATAGGATTGGGGGGAAAGGAAATAAATTATTGTACTACAAACACTTAAAATAATGTCTGCCCTTTGGAAGACCTCTGTAAGTTATTTAATGATATTGTCATATAAAAGTACTGTAAATGCACATTATATGCCTGTGCAGTTAACTTTTCATGAATTTCTTCATTTGTCAAGAGTAAATAATCATACCTACTTCATAGGAGCATGGTGAGGGTGAAGCATAAAGCACTTAAAATAGGGTCTGGCACATGTAACACTCAAAAACTGTACCTTTTATTATCATATGCAATATACTCAAATGACTTTTATTCATTTACTCTTTCCATTCTCCATCTTTCTTTGTGTGTGCTACCAGACCGTGATCTTTATTCGTGACAGAAATTCTCATGGGCAGGAGGTATCAGGATACATTGACTACGCCCACAGGCTAAAGATCGAAGATTTTGAAGTCTACTTTAGTGAAAAAAGAAGACTTCTTCCAAAACCCACAGATATGAGGTAAATTGTGTGTACTTCTCACACCTTCAGTAAAAGAACAAGCTCCTCAGAGGCATGGTAAAAGATTCTTATTTTATGTTCTGTATCGTGCCTAGAGTGGAATATACATATATATATGGAATGTGGTAAGAGTGGCTCGAATAAAAAATGTAAATGGGCAGTAAACATAGACGCGATTTTTCCATCAACAGTCTGAGGAAGAGAACTTTTCAGAGAAGAGGTAAGTAAGTCTCAGTGACATTCCTTTTAAATCATAAGTAGAGCCTAAAAATGGCTAATCTCATAAGTCTCTTGGACCACTTGGGACTTGGTCTCCTTAGAAGCCTCAAGAACAGTCCACCTAACACATTCTCTGTCCTCTTTTCTTTGGCAACCAACCGAAGTACAAGCCCTTGACTAGCTTGCCCTCATTTACTCGTATTACTAGCCTATTCTGGGATTCCTTCCCACCCATCATTCTTTTTATTATTGACCTCTTCCCCTTCCTCTGGAGACCTCATCCTATCACATATGATTTGCTCTATACTGTCAGTTTATTCACATATCAACACTTCTATCCCCTTGGGAATAGGTCTCAAGCTAATTTTTTAATTCTATCTTTTACTTTCCATAGAATTCAGAAGTGGTAGCAGCATTCTACTTGAACTGTCCTCTATATGCAGATTATTTGACACTTGTAACAACCCTCTCCTCCTCTGACATTCCTGCTGTCTTTTATCCATCCTTATTGCTATTGTCTAAAGACTTCTTAACCCATCACTACCTTAATGGACCTACGCTTTTTCTGATCCTACCTAGATGCACGGCATGTCATTTAGCTTCTCTCTGTAATAATCTCTTTTTGTGCCTTGGCTGTATCTGTCCTGCTAACTTCAAAGGTAGATTGATAAGGACTTTTTTTTTCTGCACCTGTAACTGAATTCCTGGGTCCTGCTGGAGGAAATTTTAGGAAATTACACTAAGGTGTGGATACCCCAAAATACTCTAAAAAATATCCAAAAATATTCTAAATCTTCACCACTCCTTCAAGATCTTTGTTGTCAACTGCTGACGCTGTCTCCTCAAATGTATGATTTGCCTCACATTTCATAGATTACATTGAGTCTAAACATAGAAACTACCAACTGATCTCTTTGTCAACCAAAACAAACTTCCCCACTAGCCAGCATTCCCCTTAGAGTACCCTTCTGATTATTTTCAGTCACAATTCCATTCTGGCAGCCATTGGCCCTTGGGCCTACCATCCATGTTCAGAATATGACTTCTCCTGACTCCTGGCACGCCATCATGCTATCTTGTCCATTAGCCCACCTCTCATAGGGCCAATTGGCTGCAAACTGGTACACTTTCTTCCAACACAGCCAGACCTACACTTCCCCAAGAACCATGAGGGAGTATATGCCCTAAGAATGACTCCGGCTTTTTTCCGGTGACATTTCTGAAACAACATAGGTCTCACTTTAGGTGGCTGCACCCTCTGCTTTTAGAAATAGATGTATTTCTTGAAAAAAATTAGTAGTTCATTCTTACCAAGTGAAATATTTTCTTTATGTATGCATCTAGTCTCACAAAATTTTTACAGATTCAGAGAAAAAAATAACTACTTGTTCTGTTTAGAGCTAATTTATTCAGCTTGTTTTTGATGCTTTCTATCCGTCTTTCCACTGAAGCTATATTTCATCTGTTCCCCCTGTTTTTAAAAATTTTCAAACTCACTCTCTCGACTGACTCCTTTATCTTGCCTCTAAACCTGCTGAAGCCATTTCTATTAAAAAGAGAGAGAGAGAGAAGCCATTTCTATTTTTTAAGAAAGATTACTTCTATTAAAAATCCCTTTTAAAAATCCTTTTTTAACTCTTGCCCTGCCTCTCTTTTGGTTTTCAGCTAAGCTCCTCAAAATAGCAAGTGTCTCCAATTCTCACTTCTCACGTAGGTAATTAGTTCTGTGCCACCATTATTCAAATGGAAGGACTCCTGCTAACATCACCGGTGACTGCCAACTTTGAAATCCCATGGATTATTTCCAGTTCTTCTCTTACTTACTTTCTGTACAGTATTTGATTAGTGTTGATTAATCATTATGCTGAGTAATTCTTTCTTCTCAAAACTATTCAAATACCCTTTTTATTTTCAGAATCCCTCATTGAACTCTCCCCTTGTTTATTTCGTAGACGTTGGCATTCATCAGAGTTCATCCTTAGATTTCGTTTCTTACCATCTACATTCTCCTGGGTGATTTGATCACTTTTCTAGAAGGGAATTGTTCTTATTTCTTATTCAGTTACCCTTCTGCTTACGTCAGAGAATCTTCTGTGCATCCCATTAGCACCTAAAACTTCTTTTCAAAATTAAACTCGTCTTAATCTCTGTAGTTTGCTGTTGCTTCTGTATCCTCCATCTTGGCAAATGGCACTGCCCTTGCAACCCAAGGCAAAATTCAGATGTTATTCTAGATCTCTTCTCTCGGCCGCCACTCCATAACTAATAATTTACTGAAAATACCAGATTCTATAACCTTAACATCTTTGTTTATATTAAAGCAAATGTAACATGTGTCATCTCACCTATATGAACTGTTCATACTAATATTTCAGTATGAATCTTTATCTGATAACATTTTAACAGAAAATACCTAAAAAAAATAATTCCTTAATATCCTTTAATACCTAGTTGGTCCTTATTCATATTTCACTGATTGTCTTAAATTTATCTTTTCACAGTTGATTTGACCACATCAAAATCCAAATAATATTGTGTTTTCTCATTCTATCTTTTGTAATTTTTTTACTATATAACAGTCCCTCCCTTCTTTTTTATTTTCTTATGCTGCTGATTTGTTGGAGAAAGCATGCCATTTATCCCAAGAAATGTCTCATCTTCTAAATGTGACTGATCACTTTCATGCTGTTGTTTTGCATCCTACCTCTATCCTTCTATTTCCTGTCAACTGGCTTGATGAAATCCAGTTTCAATTTTTTCTTTTTTTAGATAACAGTTTTTAATAGGTGAAGCTCTGTGAGCTTGAACAGTGAGTTCAGGTGGTGTCATTCTGACCACTCCACTATAAAGTTCCCCATTGTTTCATTCAAATGGTTTTAGCATACAAAACAAAAGCTACCTAAATGTTTTTCCTAAGGGTTCTATAATGGTAATTCTCTAATTCTAGCATTCATTCTGCATTATTTAGCTAGAATTCTTCCGTAGAGAATAACTTTTCCTCAGTTGGTTATCCTAAAATAGAATTCAGTGCATGCAGAAAGACAAAATAAATATTTGATTATTTCCCTAAATTTATGGGCAAACATGCAAAGCCAAAAGCACAGAACGGTACACAGATAATGCCAAATTGTTTTCAAAGTGGTTCTACCAATTTGTAACCACCAGAAGTACTATGTAAATGTTCTAGTTAACAAACATTTCTCCCCACAGTACTGAGTTATAAATGATCTCTCACTGTGGTTTTTAACTTTCATTTCTGTAATTACTTTTCAGGCTGGACACCTTTTATTGGTTGTTCAAATTTCCTTTCTGTGAATTATCTATTAGGACTTTTCCTCATCTTTTCTATTGGTAATTTACTTCTCCTTTTCTTATAGATTGTGAATTCTTTTTATTTTTATCTTTTGGACATTGATTAATCATTTGCCTCTTGTATATATTGAAAAATATCATCCTCCCATGTCCAAGTGTCCTTTCACTTCCTTTACATTGACTTTGATAGTCAGAAATCAGAAGTTTTAATAGATTTTACTAATACATTTTACTAATCTTTCCATCTGAGGTTTGTAATTTTCTGTTTTGTTTAACCAAACCCTACATTTATGCAGGGCATAAAGATATTGTCCTATAGAGTGTAGTTTTGCTTTTTATTTTATATCTTTAATGTACCCAGATTTAACAATAACATATGATTATTGGGTAAGGGTCCACTTTTTATTATTGTTTTCCTAAATGACTAATAATTTGTCCTAGAACACTTATTGAAAAGTCTCTCTCTCACATGTGCAACACCACTTGTGTCTTAGGTTAGGTTCTGTACGTGTTAGTTTATTTCTGGGCTCGCTCTTTAGTTTTATTCGTCTTTCCTTGAAATAATAGAATCTTGCTAATTTGGTATATTTAAGTAATAGTTATTGAAATGAAGGCAGTTTTTCTTCTTCAGAAGCATCTAGGCTATGCCCGTCCTTTAACATATAAATTTTAGAGTCAGCTTGTGAAGTTCACACACAAAAAAGTTGTAATTTTGATTGGAATTGCTTTCAAGTTATGGCCAATGTACAGTTAACTGGCATCTTTATGATTGTCACTCTTCCATTTATTTACTTATTTATACCTTTTTAAATTTCTTTTAATAATATTTTACAAGTTTCTTGACTAGTGAGTTTTATTAATTTTTTTTCTCATGGGTGCCAGATCATTTCTGAGCTTTTAAACAAAGTTAGCTCTATTCTGTTGATCCCCCTGGATAATTCTTATCACATGAGTTTAAGCCATCTATCAGAATTGATCTCCCGATTTTTCACTCAAGAGATTTCACATCAATAAATGACTAAACAGTGTTACCAGTGGGGAAAGTATCTTTGGTATATGTATTTCCATACTTAGTTCAACTAAGAACTAGAACAGAGACTTTAAAATGAAAGATTCACTTACCTTTTGGCATGCTATCCTATTCTGGTTGGAACAGACATTCGTTCTGTGATTGGAATCCTGTCTTGTGGAAAATAGAAGTATCGACAGCTATGGCTATTATGCAACACAACAGAAGAGAGGGCCCTGAGAACTTGATGTCTTGTCAGTTCAGACTCCATTCTGACGTGTGTTTAAGATTCAGGACCTTCCTGTCAGCATATATGAAAACCTTACAAGCAAATAGCATGTCGCAGTGTAGGAAGTTCACACTTCCTACAACAACTTAGTGAAATAGGTTCAAGATGCATTATTACCGGCTGAGAGAGGAGAAGCCAGAGTAAACCACTTGCTAAAGTTCATGAGAGAGAAATAGGGATGAGTGAGAACAAATTCTTAGGAATTGTAATTCATTGCTCACCTCCAGAACACTATTCTGGATTGAAAATTTTTTGTAGCCTGAGTATGATTGCACTACGTAGAATCCTTGAGTAATATTCTGCCCCACATTTAGCTGCTTACATTTCCCTATTTATGTGTCCATATCATATCCACAAAGATCTAAAGTCTGCCTGTAGAGCTCTACCTATCCCTCAAGTAGATGGGTCAGGAGGAAAGGAAAAGTTTCCTTTGTGTTTTTCTTTGGAGAGTCTATGAAATCTTCATGCCCTTGACCGAGGAATGCCCCTAAATATTAAAGCTCTGAGATATTATTATCATCAAATTTCCCTTGCAATCCCATTGTCTGTTTTATTAAAATGTTTAACATGCCAAACTTCTGAAGTTAGAATTTAAAGTTGTGTTTATCCTGTGCTTAAGTGTGTTCTCATGAAAGCATCTGGTTCTCAAGTTTAAAAGAAAAAGGTTAAGTTTAAAAGAAAAGCAGTAAATGACTCAGTTCTTCTGCACAGGTTATATAAAATATTGCCTGTTTTTAAGGTTATTAATATTGTTCCACATCTAAATTTGGTAACTAATTAGCAGAATATCAGTTTAGTCTCTTCAATAGATACTTGCTGAATGTGAAAAGGAAGGAATCCTTTGGTGAAAAAGCATTCTGGTTGAGGGAGACTTTCCACAACCATCAGCTCCTTAATATTCCAGGTGTGGTCCATGGACCAATAGCACCAGCAGTAAAGCATCTCAGGCTCTACTTCAACCAGTAAAGCAGAATTGGCCTTTAAAATGATCTGCAAAATTTCAGTATGCATATTAAAGTTCGAGACACATACAGCATACCTGTGCTGTCCAGTAGAGTAGCCACGAGCCATATGCAGCTGTTGAGCACTTTAAATATGATTAACTCTGAATTAAGATATTCTAAAATATAAAATATAAACCTGATTTTGAAGATTTATCATAAAAATATTAACTATCTTAATCTGCATTAATTACAATGCTAAAATGATATATTGGATATGTAGGGTTAAATGAGATATATTATTAAAATTTTTTTTCACCTTTCTTTTTTTACTTTAGTGTGGTTGCTAGAAAATTTATAATGACGTATGTGGCTCATGTTTATGACTCAATTCTCTCAATAGATAGAAGATTGATTAGATAGATAGATAGATAGATAGATAGATAGATAGATAGATAGATTTGGTCTACTTGTCCTCACCCCAGAGGTTTAATCCTATCTTGATCTTTAGAACCAGTATTAATCTTAGATAGGCATGATGTAAGAAAAACCCTAGACCAGAGATCACCAGTTAGTAGTGTCTGGCTGCAGACATGTTTTGTTTGGCTTACACGATGTATTTAAAAATTGTGTCAGTGTTTTAGAAACAGGAAATGTCACATAAAATATATTGGATTTGCAGATTCTCTTAAAAACTAAGGTCTTCCCACTAAATAGCAGCTGCCCCCTGAGATGGGCTGTGTTCTCACCAGCTTAACATAGACACAGACTTGACCATTCACACATCCTGGCATCTGCACCGTCCGGCTCAAGACACTCATTTAGAGTACCTCCTGGATTCTCCCAAGCATTTGAGTTTCTGACTACTAGGCTAAATTGCCAACTCAAATGTTAGAAGTTATATTTGCCATTAGCCCAGTCATGCTCTCTGTTGTTCTCCCACTTTGGATGAGTTTAATTTCAGCCCTCAGGCTCTCTCAGGTTGCTCCATACTAGTGAGGTGAAGTCTGAGATAATTATGATGCTGATAAAAATTAACTGAGCACTTATGTGGACAAGGCACTGAACTAAATAATTTATATTCATTATTTCACTTACTCTTTACAACTGCCTTATGGCTTAGGGATTTTTTTTTTTTCATGTTCTAACATCAAAGAATGTGCATCATAGAGATGTTAATTTGCTTAACCCAAAGTTGCACAGAGACAGTTGCACTCACAACTAGAAATAGAGGACCAAAGAGAGATCTGTGGAACCCCCAAAACCATGATTTTTTAAAATCAATACATGATTCTACTCAGGACGTCATCATGAAAAGATATCATTTTTCCCCTTTGATCTCATATCCATATCCTAGTCATCGTCAGGTTGTATATTTCTTTTGCAGATGTGTATCTGACTTGACAAGACCTAATTTGGGATTGTTCTTCAGAACTTGAAGCAATCCCGCTATCCACAGTTAAGACTGGGTAATTTCAGGCATCCTGTACCCACCCTTGCCACTTCCTCCTTTCACTGAGCTTGGCAGAAAACAGCCCTTTGTACTTAACCAGGCTTTTCTTTTCAGTCACTATGAGTAAGAATTACAGTGTCCCACAGCTTTGTGTGTGGAAGAGCTCTGGACAGAACTAAAAGTGGCCTTTAATTGTGGCTTCAGCCTAAAAGTCTTTAGGGAAAAATTGGCCCTGACTTGTTGAACCTCAGTTATGTCCCAGGATACTTTTAGAATCTATTCATATCCTCTGAACTGTGGTTCACATAATTTTTGTAATATTTACTTGGAATTCTTATACAAATAAATTTAATTTTCCAGTACTTAACTCATTTCAGTTTCTCTTTATCCCAAGTTAAACATTAAGTACTATCTCTCATGGAAAACTCAAGGATGGAGAAGAGAGGTCCCCGAAGCTATATTCAGATGGACCTTCTCCTGCCTGTTTCTATAAAACCCAAATATACTAGAACTAACAGTTCCTACCAAATTCCTACTGAAATATCTGCCTGCATTATTCTGTGGTAGAATTTTATTCAGACCCTATTTGGCTCATCGCTTAAAAAAAAATCAGAATACCAGAACAATCATCTGGTAGTCTCTTTAATCGTCTAGAATGTGCTTCCCTGGAGATTGTGCTCTGGGTAAACCTTAAGTGAATAATTAGAGACCTGAGACAACCTCTAGTTTATTGACAACAATTACTATGATTATGACAGGCTGTTTCTTTACACAAGATTTTTTCCAACATTTAAAAATTTTGGTAAAATATATGTAACATAAAATTTACCATTTTAACCATTTTTAAGTGTCTCTTCAGTGGCACTAAATACATTTAAATTGTTGTGCAACACTTCCCGTTTATCATGAAATTATCTTAATTTAGGAAAAGTTCAAAAACCAGTATAATAAATACCAATACACTCACAACCTAGACTAAACAGTTGTTAGCATTTTTCAAATGTGCTTCACCTCTCTTGAGTATGCTGCTGTGTATATACCATTTTAAAATAGCTTGCAGATTTCACCATGTACCTCCTAAGATTAAGAACATCCTCCTATAAACCATCACCATTATCATAAGAAGGTTAATAATTATTTCCTACTATCATCTAATATCCAGCTCATATTCAAATTGTCTGAATTGTCTCAAAATGTGTTTTATAACTGGTTTGGGGAAGCATCCTCCAATCAGTGTTCAAAAATTGCCCTGCTTATGCCTCTTGACTGTCTTTTACTCTAGGTTAACCCCTTCCCCTGCACATCCGAACAAGACATTTTTTTTTCTTGGTCATGACATTGACTTTTTAATGAGATAAGGCCAGTTGCTTTTTACATTGTCCTGCATTCTGGGTTTTTCTGATTGTTTGCTTGTGATATCTTCTAATTTGTTTCTCTTTTCCCTGTATTTTCTTAAAACTGGAAGATAAGTTGAAAGGCTTGATTGTATTAAGTGTAAATATTTTTTCACCAAGAATTCTCTATTGGTGAGTAACTACATATTGCATCATATCAGGAGGCACCTAATGTCAAGTTGTTCCACTAGTAGTAATGCTCAGTTTAGTCCATAGTTAAAGAAGAATTGCTAAATATCTCTTCTATAAAGATTTTCATTTGTTGGCAAAATTTTTATTGTAGCTAAACTAATATGAACCAATATTTATGTGTTTATACAAACTTATTTGTCTATTTCCTGTTCAAAATTTACATTTTTAAAAGAAAGGCTGTTAACAAATTAACCTTCATATCTAGATTTTTTTCATTTATTTTACTAAATTAGAAGAAAAGATGGTATTTGTCATAACAGAATTTAAATAGCATTAAAGTTATAGCATAGAGCTATCAGAAATCATAAACGACTTTTAGTGTGCAAATGAACAGCACCAAAAATTGCACTTGCTTATTGTTCAGAACTCAGAACCAGTATCCTAGAGAAACTGTCAGCTTCCCAGGCCATTCCACAGAATGCCAAACCTATTATTTCTATTTAAAAAGTGATTTTGTTGTATTTAACAAAAAGAAACTTGGGAGTATCAAAGAAATGTCTCCACGCTCCTGCACTTTCCCTGCCTCAGCTGTATAATAACCATCGTTTGGATTAATAAAATAAGTAGGGCCTCACCATGATCACCTTCATTCAGATGCCATATCCATGGCCATCACGGAATCAAAAAAGGAAGGTAACATGATATCTTGGGGAACACATCGTGCTCTCTGGAGTAGTAGACAAAATCAGTTTCTATTCTTGGAATACATATAAATCAATACATTCCAGGTAGATTCTGTTCAAAAGTCCAACACTTATAACTTGGGGAATACTAGAAATCTACTGATGATTGGAAACCTAGCTATATAAGGATGTTTGAGTGTAAATCTCACAAATGAGAAGCAAATTCATGGCTTGCTTAACCACAAAAGAGTAGATGAAACAGAAGTGGGACAAGATCCTAGGTCTCCTAATCCCTTGTCCAGATTCTTTTAACATTCCAGCAGGCTGTGTGTTCATCTATCTGAACATATGACTTGAGAGTCTGTATTTTGCTTTATTTCATTTTATTTTAAAAACAGCACTAGCTTAACTAGTGATAAGCAAAAACTAGTCCACTTGCTCTAATTAATTATTATAATCCCGTATCGATCGATTGCCATTTTCCCTTGTCTATGGCTGAGGTAACATGCAGAGAAACTGGAGAGTGAAATCACATGGACTAAATCCAAATCTATTTACAGTACTTCTGATGGGGGAATTCTGAAGCCATTCTGGAATTGAACGTAACAGAGAGATTTATTGCTCTTTCCACCCTGATTCCCACTTACCCCAGAAATTCTACTCTCCACGTTAGAAAAGTCATCTCAAACTTCAGGAGTTGAGATTAGCCTTCAGTAGGGCAGAATTCTACTTAAACATTTTTTTTAAGGTTCAAGGCAAGCAAAACCTGCCAGTATCAGATGAAAAACTCCCATCAACTTCCCTGTCTTGTTTCATGTGTCTACCCACCTCTCTTCATGCTTCAATTACAAAGAACCACTCACTGTTTCCTAGATACGTCATGCTCTTTCATGACCCTCTACCAGAAGTACCTGTACCTACATTCTCCACCCAGCGAACACTTTCTAAAGACACAATTCAAGCGTGACCTTCTTTTCCAAACTCTTCCATTCCCTGAACTGAGTTCACCACTGTGATTCTGTATCATTGTGTCTACCTCTTTTCCTTTATATCAATTACAACATGATTTTGCCGTGTTTACTGTGAGCTCTTCAGCACAGGAACAACCTTGTTGTTGGAGGTTCCAGGTACCAAATATCTGTACCTCTTCTTTTCTCGTGGCTATAACTGCCAAGTAACTAACACAATAATCCCTGCGGGGAGTCATTCAACAGACAGTTACAGAACACCTTCCATGTACCAAGTTCTAGGACTGGGGATACAATTACCAGAGAAAAGCAAACATTTTCTCATGGAGTTTATAGTCAGTGGTAGGAGATAGAAAATAAACCAGTGACAAATATGTCTATCCACCTATTTGTATGTATACACATACATATATGTTACATATTATATAGATTTCTGTTAAGTAGTTAAGTAGAAAATTCAGCATCTCTACATCTGTATGAAATATCAGAGCAAGATAAGTGCTATGAAGGAAAATAGATCAGGAAAGGGGATTTCTGGTTGCCATTTAGAATTAAGGTGGCCATGGAAGACTTCATTGCACCGTGAAACTGGCAGGTGCACGGGACCAGAAGGAAGTGAACCCGGAGAAACCAGGCAGGAGGGCTGTGTAGGCAGAGGACACAAGCAGTCTGTGTGAGGAACAGCAGGGAGGCCAGTGCGGCTGCAGTGGTGTGGTCATGTAAAGCCGGTTAGGTAATGAAGTCAGAGAAAGAGCCGAAGTCAATCACATAGGGCCTTACAAGTTGTAAGGACTCCATTTTTATTCCGAGTAAAATAGGAAGCAACTGGAGAGTTTTTAGCAGTGGAATGATGTGATGTGCATGAAATTTTTATTGAGATACCTTTGAAAAATCTTGAATCTTTTCATTTCACGTGTGAATACGTGGAATGAGTCTACTAAACAAGAATTTTTGCCTTGGTTTTTCAGTTCATGTTGATTAAAGCCACTTTAAAGGCATTTGGGGGGCGCCTGGGTGGCACAGCGGTTAAGCGTCTGCCTTCGGCTCAGGGCGTGATCCCAGCGTTATGGGATCGAGCCCCACATCAGGCTCTTCCGCTATGAGCCTGCTTCTTCCTCTCCCACTCCCCCTGCTTGTGTTCCCTCTCTCGCTGGCTGTCTCTATCTCTGTCGAATAAATAAATAAAATCTTTAAAAAATAAAAATAAAAAAAATAAAGGCATTTGGGTGAAATACTCTGTAGAAGTTGGTTAACTGACCTGTAATAGACGAGAACAAAGCTAGAAACTTTCTCAATTTGCTGGAAAGGTTTTTTTTGCTTTATTTTCCAAATGCATCCTTTATGTTCTTCATAAATCTAGACTTGTCCCCATTAACTAATGAAATACATATGACTTGGACATTCAAAGAATACATATGACTTGAAGGATATAGAACCAGATAATTATGCTTGGGGTCTTTCTGTAGTCAATATCCTTGAATGCTCTCTTTTAAAAAGGTAGCAATGAGAACTGTCACAAAGAGATTTCAGTCACTATGTGCAAGCCATATAGGATTAGCCCCTAGTTTAAACTTGTCTAAAGATGAAAATGAGCTATTTAGCTCATCTGGGAAGCAGCTGTGCAGAACTTTGGAAGGCAATTGTAAGGAAAAAACACTATTAGGTAAACAAAAGCAACCGAAAGATGGTGAAAAGGGTAAAGGAGTAAGAAATTAGAATCCATTCAAACAAAAGTTACTTGGATGAATGAGGAAGAAAGTCTTTTCCTGCCAACCCAGTAAATGTTTAATCTGGAAAAGCACACTTCCACATCTGGCTTATGTTTCATATTGTAAATATTACTTCTTTCAGTTTTTTATTTTTATTTTTGATGTAAATGTTGGTTTGTTAACAAAAATAAAATAAAAATTAGTGGAGAGATGTGATATTAATATTACAAATGCTAAGTATTTCAAATAAAATATTCAAAATACAAACTATTACCTGTTCTCTAACATATGCTAACAAAGCCTCGAAAGAAGAAAAGTGAAAATATTGGAAATAGTAAACATTTATATTGTTTGAATAGGAGTCACCTAATATAGTAAATACCATGGAAGAACTCTCCAAATAACCAGAGTAGTTATTTTGTGATGCTTGCAATACAGTATGATTTTCAAAGTGGGTATAATTTATTTAAAAGAAAAAAAGGAAGTAAAAATGATTTGCTTATGTTTATTTGTTTGCAGACAGTATTGTAATGTTTGTATGAAGGAATAAGCTAGTTCCAAAATGAATTATTACTTAATTTTCCAAGCAACTATACTGAGTCCTGCTATTCTTCTATTCCTTGAGTCAGCCACATAAATTAACATGTGGCCTCCCAGGGCTTCTAGGCCTTCTTTCCAGGGCTTGAAAATGTCAGGTCAGGTGTAAGGCAACTAAGTCCACAAAACAAAAGATAAATGGAATAAATTGGAAGTCCATGTACCTGGGAAGAGAAATAAGTAAAATGGAGCAATAATTTTTCCCTGATTCTGCATGTAATAATAAAGATAATAACTTACATTTGTGAGTTCATAGCACATTGTCACAAGCATTATGTCAATTTCAGGATCTTCACCCATACATTTATTTCACCTAGTAATTATAACACAATGACTCAAAATAATAAAATGCTATAATATCTACAAAGTATTACAGGAACAGAGATTAAGATGTGATTAAACATCTAGGAAAGTACAAGAAAGGCTACGGCAAGAAAATAATTCAGTTTGTCCTTGAAAAATGAGTAAGAGTCTGCCCAATAGAATAGTGGAGGACGGGGTATTCTAAGTATGAGCAGAAACTCGAGCAAACATGACAAATTTAGGAACAGTGAGTAACTGATACCTATTCAGCTATCTCAATTCCCTATATATATCATATCATAGGACTGAGCTGAAATGAAATATAATACACCTAGAGAAAGACCAAAGTAGCCTGGCAGGAGGTTCTTTAGAGGGTATCCCAAAGCAGTTTCTATCATTGCAGGAGAAGCCAACCCTTTCTAAACCTTTGTCATGAAATTCCGTCATTATATATTAACACCTACTGTAAGTTAAGCCGTGGCTGGCATTGAGAACTCAGCAATTGACAATAAAAGGTTAACTTCTTTTGGAGTGCTTATATTCTGGTAGGTAAGAGAGACCCCCAAAAGTCTTATGTGTACCAATCTGCATTCTTAGTTGCAGACAACAGTCTCTATTGAAGCTGGTTTAAACACAAAGAGATTTAAAGAGGCTATAAAAAGCTCACAGAATCACTGGGAGGATTGAGGAAACAGACTTGAACTGAGTTTCCACTCTTAAGCCACACTGCAGAACTGAGCTGGTAAAGCAGCTGCAGCCTCCAGCACCAATCAGGAAACTACACTATCTGGAACCTTCCACCACTGTTGACAACTTCAGGGACATGCTCCTTGCACAACAATCAGGTCCTGCACCATCTGGAATCTTCTGCCCCACCTGACCGCTCTAACATTGTGCTGTCTCTACCATAATCTATTTGAGCGAAAGTGTTCCTCATGTTCTGTGTCTCTCCCCACATAACTGAGTTCCAAATTAAATTTTCCTGTGAGAGCTTCTCATTGGTGAAAATTAAATCATGTGACAAGCCCTCTGCAAGGTAACCTTGGAAAAGTGGATTATAGCTCTCCCACCTCCACAGTACAGGAGGCACACCAGAGAGGGTCAGACTGAGTACTGAGCAAAACCATCCATGGTATCGGACAAAGTGGTGAGTAAATTGCATGACTTACATCTTTTAAAAAATAATTTCAAGGAAATGAAAAGAGGGTTAAGACTGAGGATAAACAGGCAGGAGCTGCTCTAGGTAAGACGGTCAACAGCAGTCTCTCTGGATAGGTAAAATTTAGGCTCATTTCTAAAAGATGAGAGTGCTTCCTACCTCCCAGGTAGGGAAGAGTAAGGAAGAACTGATTTTAGGCAAAGAGATCATACAGGGTCTAGCAAGATCTCTGGAACGAAACTGGGCTAAAACTTTTGCTGCTCCTTACTTGATGATCTTGGGAAAATTACTCAAACTCTCTAACTTCTCCTCCTTGTTTATAAAATGAGGATGATAATAATACCTACCCAAGAAGGTTACCGTGAGGATTATGAAAGTTAGTATATGAAAAGCACTTATAACAGTGACTGGCATATAGCGCATGCAAGAGACAAGTTTCTATTATCACTAACTTTTCAAATATGTTAAATGTGAGTTATTTCTGAGGTATGTCTTGAGTTGAAAAGTCCAGAGATACAGATTTGAAAGCATTCAACAGAAAGTTAGTGCTTTAATCTCTGAGAAGGAATGTTACTAACTAGGGAAGAGATGTAATGTAAGAATTCCAAATTTTAAATGTTTGGAAGAAGAATAGAACCCAAGAAACTAAACTGAGAACAGGAAGGTACAATGGCACAGGAGGGAAAGCAGAGCACTGTCATATCATGGAATTCAAGAGAGAGAAGTATTTCAGGAATGAAAAAGTAATAGAAAATGGTAGCAGTTTCCTCAAGAAATTAAAAATTAAACAGAACTGCCATATGATCCAGCAATGCCACTTCTGGGTATATATCCAAAGGAAATGAAAACAGGATATTGAAGTGTTACCTACACTCCCATGTTCACTGCAGCATTAGTCACAATAGCTGAGTTATGGAAACAGCCTAAGAGTCCATGAATAGATGAATGGGTAAAGACAGTGTGGTATATATACACAGTGGAGTTCAGCCACGGGAAAGAAAGACCTCCTGACATCTGTGACAGCTTGGATGGACACTGAGTGCATTATGCTAAGTGAAATAAGTCAGATAAGAGCAAATACTGTATGATATCACTTATAGGAGGAGTCTCAAAAAGCCGAATGTATAGAAATGGAGACTAGAATGGTAACCACCAGGGGCTGCAGGGGGCGGGGGGTGGGGGAGGCGTAAAGGGGAAATGTTGGCCAAAGGGTAAAAACTTCCAGCTGTAAGATGAATAAGTCTTGAGGATCCAATGTACAGGGTGGTGATTATAGTTAATAATACTGTATGATATACTTGAAAGTTGTTAAGCAGCTCTTAAATATTATTGCCACTAAAATGAAATATTAATTATATGATGTTCTGCAGGTGTTAGCCAACACTATGGTTGGTAATCATTTTGCAATACATAAGTGTATTAAATTAATATACTGTACACCTTAAACTTATACGATGTTACATGTCAATTACAGCTCCAAAGATCTGGGAGGAAAGGTGAAGAAGTGCCATCTGTTGATTATGATGAGCATTTAAAAATGTCTGTGGTATCTGGATATGTGGAGAACATTAGTGACCTTTATAGGAACTGTTTCTGTCATGTGATGGTATTGGGTCCGGAGAATGCTATATTGTAGTGGGTTGAAAGGTGATTTGGAGGTGGAGGAAGAGAAATGATATAGGTAGAAAATTCTCATCTAGAAATTTGATGAGAAAAATTAAATGAAAGTGAAAGAACCGGGGTGTGTGTCTGTGTATATACACAGTGTGTGTACATGTACAGTACGTGGGCACATTCATGGGATAGATGAGAACTAGTCCGTTATGGAAGAGAGATACAGGAACTAAGAAAAAAGGGTTTTTTTTTTTTTCAAATAAGAGATGTAAGAGCAAAAAAGGAGTTGGAAAGGCAATCAAATCATTTCATCCTGTGGCATTGTAAATCAATTCTTTTACATTTTTCTCCTATTATCACATCCTATAACTACACAATGTATCTAATAGGGAAGATATTAAAATAGTAATGCCCTCATCTGGTAGTATACCTTGTGTTTGAAAAGGCTGGGCTTTGGAATCACTCAAACTTCATTTCTAATTCTGGTTGTATCATCTTGGGAAAGTATCTTGACCTCTCTGTATTGTCTACATCTTTATACAAATTGATAATAATACCTTCCTCAATTGGTAAAGGATCATATGATCAATAAGGTATTGCATGTAAAGTACCTACCATGAAAATCAACCCATAGTAGATGCTTGATATATTTAGGCACCGTTAAACATTTTTATCAAGGAGTATTGAGTATCAATGAGTGGTAAAGTTGGTATTTTTATAAAGTGGGATAACAAATTTACAAAGGCCAGTAAGAATGTAAATTTCCACAGACCATCTATAATGTGACGTATACTTTGAGAAAAAATACACGAAGTACTGGGATAATTTTGGTCCTAAAACTGGACAATGGACAGCTGTCGAACGCCATGAGTAAAATCACAAATCCTCACCATAGTAAGCAGCTATGCACAAATCAGATGGCAAGGTTGCCTGTCTGAGGCAGGACTCTCCCTAGGGGCATGAATAAAAGAGGAGAAGGCATGTGGAAAGGTAAACAAAATATACCCAGTGCAATGTAAAACATGATTTCAGGTAGACGATCTGTTCTTAAAGAATCACACTAGAACATGTGTACACACACACATGAACCCATTACATATTAAGTAATTATAATTCTTGAAATTCATTGCTTTATCAAAGCACTGATTTTTTTGGCAGTTCTCAGATCTGCTAGAAACATTCTCTTCTCCTTTGGATGAAGCAGTATAATGATGTAATGGGTGTTGAAAGATACTCTTCTTAAACATTCTGGGTCTTTCTGAAGATAAATAAGAAGTCTTTTGCTCTCATATCATCCAAGGTAGTAAATACTTTTTTTTTAGGAAAGATATTTGGCTTCACTTTGTCATGACCCTTAGGTATTGCCACGGACATATGGCAGCCTGTTGTATCTGCTTGGAACTTTAAAAACCCATGGAAATTGGGTCACTATGTGAGTTTTCAACTGATTCCACTGTCTAGAATAACAGATTTCTGGACAATAGATTTAATAATTATTAATGTTTTATCCTGTCCAACTCTCTCATTTCTTTCAGATACAGATAGCTAATTTAGCTTGAATATGACCAGGGGCTAATTAAGCTTAAAATGTCCAAAGAGAACTCTAAATTAAATCTTCTTTGAAAGTTTTAGAGTAGTTTTCATTTTTCCTTCTCAAGAATCGCCGACTGAATTCTTCCCCTTCCTCCTGAGTTAGCCAGCTAGCTTTTGGCTTAGGCTAACATTTGTTTTCCCTTTCCTCCTACTCTGATCTTCCCATCTCTAAAATAGACACTTTTTTGTGTATGTATAGCCTTTCTAAAAAAAGTTACATTCAAGAGTGGTGATATTTTAAATAGTATTTTAAATAGTAAAATTGTGATATTTTTCATCTGAGTCAGGTGCCTCCCTCTTTATTAATGTGAGACACCCTCAGGTCACATTTCTTCCGTGAGAAAAGTTAGAATATTTTTCCTAGAAGAAAGCGACAGGACATGAAACCCAGAGGCCTTTCTTTCTCTGGGGCCAGGATGGAAAGATCTGTCCCCACCATCTGCACGTCTATAGTAAGTTCTTGGCAGAGGATGGCTCCTGACTTTCAGTAGTATTTTTTTAAACTGATTTAGGGAATCTCTAGTTAGGACTGCAGTATATCATCAGTCTTTGGTAAAAAAGAAATGGCTGGCTTGCTAACCACAGAAGAAATTATTTCAAGAGAACATCACTTTCTCTAAGTGCAGACTTTTTGAAGTTATTTTTAAAGAAGATGACAAACTACCTTTTACCCCCACTTCGATTTTATTAATGTTCAAATCAGAGAATAAATTATATTATAGAGTAAAATGGAATCTGTAGGACATAATGGCAGTGGTTTGTTGACTTACGTACATACATAAATATGACATGTATGTATGCATATTATAAATATCTGTCAATGAATATTATTATGCTGCAAAGATTTCTAAATATTTTAGTATAATTTCTTATAAAGCACTAAAGTATAATGAGGTATTTATAACTTACTCAATTCTTATAAATCCTCAAAGATGAGCCTTTTAAGTTAATTGGTTGGCAAAGACAAAGTGAGAAAACCTAAATCTTTGGTGAAATGATATTGGAAGGTTTCCTATCTTTTTGGGGAGGGTGAACTGTGGAATGTTACAAACATCTCTGTTTTGATAACTGTTGCCATACTGGAACACCCTGACCTTAGAAATCAAATCATGTCTTGTCTGCAGATGGGTCAGGGATAAGAAGTCCTCAATGTTGTCCACACCCATATCATTAGTCTGCACAGCCCAAGCAGAGATTTTTTCCCGCCAGCCAACAAAGAGCATAAAATTCCAGAGAACTTGGGGAATGGAAAAGGGAGAAAGCTAACTCTACTTATTATCCAGAAGGGGAAATTTCTAGTTCTATCAGCTGCATAGAATAAAATTGAAATCAAATGTAAAGAACTTTTTCATAAGAAATTTGTATTAGAAAACATTTTTGGTTCTAATTATAAAGATAATTTACCTTTATGAAGACAATACAGAAAGTACACAAAAATAGAAAGGAAATTAAAATCACCCATAATTTTACCATTCTGAGATATTACTATTGTTTGGATTTTTTTCCTTCTAGTATTCTTTTATATGTGGAGGTATATAATTATTGATATTAAATTGATATCAACATAGAAACAAATATAGGTATATTGACATAGAGATATATACTAATATTGATATATAGAGATATATAGGGATAGATATTGAGATATATACAATTGATATAAATATTAGCAATATTAAAATTGATATCGATATAGAAACAAATATAGATAAATATGCAGATCCTAATATAGCTTTTTTCAAAACTTTAATCACACTGTCATACAAAATCATTTCAATTGCTCTAAGAAAATCTCTGTTAGAATAATTATTTCAATTGCCATAAGGAAGTCCCTCAAACATATATCTGGGAGGTATCTATAAGTCAATTCACAATGAAATCCATTAAATAATTTTGATTATCTATAACAGACACAATAATGTAACACACAGTCATTAGCCTCAAGAAACTTTTATTATTTCCTTCATTTACATAGAGATTCATAGGAAATAAAATTAAAATTAAATTCGTACTTGATCAGGAGCAAGGAGAAGCATTCTCTGAAATGCCCAAAGACATATACAATTAGGAGAAAATCTGTCACTGTTTATTTGATGATACACTTCATGAAGGTAATGTTATTTTAAAATAATTCTCACAATGTACCTGTATGCTTTAGATTCTATTTGGAGCAACAAATGTGAGGTGCAATTAGCTAATTATCTACGAATGTAAAGTTACATAGAGTAGTTTCCCGGTTTTGAATGTATTGTTTCTGGAAATGTGACAGTTATGGCACAGTATGCCAAGCATGATGCCAAGTGTTACTGGCTTAATGCTATGATCTGACTGGCGGAATGGACATTTTTGGTCTGAGGAACCCTGGACAAGCAGTGCTTCTGAAGAAATGGTTCAGGGTCAGGCTGGGAACAGTTTCAGCTTTTTAAGAATCTTGGAGTGCATATTAGCAATGAGTGAGGCTTGCTGGAGTAGAGATATAAAAACATCTGCCTCTCTCCATCCTACTCACCCCACCCCGAGGTCCTGGTCAGATTGGCAGGTGTGTGCCCTTTGCTTGGATGCTATGGGAAAGCCTTCATAAGAAGCTCTCAACTGTATAATTTCATCATGTTGTTTCATACCCTGGCCAAGGAGATGCTGTTTTCCCCCACATTTTCCTTGGACGACTTTTCCTTGGGGTTAGACCTTCCTCACAATTAGTGTGATAAGATCTAGAGGGACCAATATTAGAGATTGGACCCAGGTGAAAAGGACAAGGGAGCTGTTCAGCAAATTTCTTTAGGCTTTAGGTCAACCTGCTCCAAGGAAAGCCATCCTGGTGGTTCCCCATGGTTCAGACTAGCTCTCAAGAGAACACATTAGGATTTGGGACAAAAGCCTAATAATAAAAAAGCATGCATGTATATACATCTTAGTAAGGAGAACTTGAACCTTTTGGTATGCAGTGAAACTGATATCGATCCCCAGGGAAACTTGTGATATGTGTCATAAGAAGCAAGCATGAATATCCTAAGCCTTTGTCACAGATAATAAAAAGCACGTGCTAAATATGAGGAAAAAATATTTTACTTTGGAAGGTGAATAAAAAGTATTTTGCAATATGATAAGTTTTTGTTTGAATATCCTGCTTTATGATATTTAGAAGTGTGAGCTAATGAAATTTTGCATGAAAAAAGTTTGTAATAAAAACATGATCCAAAATTTTTAAGTTAAAATAAAACAATTTTTAAAAGACACAGTATTCCCACTCCCTATACTTTTTACATTAAGGTCCCTATTTCTTGAGATTGGGAAAAACTGGAAAAGCTTAAACTAACAGAATGCTTTTGGTTGCAGTGCAAACCTATGTATCACTTGACTGCCAGCTTTTACCATTTCCACCATTCGATCATTTTAACCCATCTAGTTAATGGTCAATATATTTGAATCTAGTCTATTCAGTGAAAAGGCTAGGAAAAAAGAAAACAGCTATTAGACCAAACTTACTGGGGAGTTTGCCCATAACTATGGACTGCCGTCTAATCCCTGCTCCTGCGCTGAGAGTGCTGGGCTCACTTCCATTGTTCCTTCTAATCATTAAAATAGCTTTAACCAGAAAATATATCTGTTTTAAAGAGACTAGAATTCTAAGAACTTGGATGTGCACAGCAGTTAAGATCTCAAAGAAAACCTCCTGACAGTGTTTTCACTCTGCATCTCTCGCACCTAGATTGGTGCCAAAAAAGCATCAAGTCCACCTAGAGCAATCGGCCAGGAAGCTGAAGGGACTCTGTGTCCCAGCACCTTGCTGCAATGGAAGAATGGTTCTGTTAGTTCCCGTTGGCTTTCAGCGCAGTTTCTCTATGGCAAAGCACTCGTCCCTGCGATTTTCATTAGATGTGTGTGTGTGTGTGTGTGTGTGTGTGTGTGTGTGTGTTTCATCTCAAGATTAACAGGCAAATGCAAAGTGTTTTCAGACTTTGCTCAGGAAGCCTCAAGTGTCTTGTTCGTGGGTATTTGAATTTCTCAACTCACAAACTCTCCTGTTCTCTCAGCGGTCCATGATAGCCACTAAGTCAGCGTGTAATGAGCTGTGGTGTTGCAGTGGAGACACTGTACATCTGTATCCAATGACAGCTTGACTGCAAGTAGTGGACAAATCCTGCGGGTTACATTTATCAAAGCTGTGTAAATGGCTGCAAAACACAAAGTCAATAATGCTTAATTTATTTTGCCGATAGGATGTCCCAGAGAGTTTAAACTTTACAAACACTTTTTTGAGTTCAGGTTTTGTTCTCCCCTACTTCTTGCTTAATATTTGGAGAATATGGATTTAGCATGACATTCCTACCTGCTTAAGTAACAAGGCTTGGAAAAAATTAGTGAAGTGATCCAAGATAGAGTTGCTTCCATGCCAGAATTTTATTCTTGCGTACTCTGCTTTGGTGCACCTGCCCCTACCCTTTAGAGTCACCTGAGAGAAAGCATTTCCTCCCCGACGCTTTCCATCACCTCTCCAGGTCAAAATGTCCTTCGGAAATAAGTGTGCAAGGCCAAATTGCCTGGTTGGTATTAGCGTACCATGCCTCGGGTAATATTGTTAAGGCTGTTTAATTGTCCATAGATGTATTTCCTACAGCAGATTGCAGGTTGGTTCATGTTACCCTTAGATACTAATGCTCCCCTGTCTCATTACTGCCTTACTCTTGTGCTTGACCTGTACCAAAAACTTAACTCTGGATTTAATCCATGTTTGGAAATACATTGTAAGTATACAAACATACATGTGCGTGCGCGCACACAAACACACGTACACAGAGGCACGTTTTGCCTTAGTTCATCTGATTTGAACCCTCAAGTAATGAGTCCTATGCTAACACTGACATTATGCCCCCAAAACTCTGCATAGTCTCACAGGATGGTAAGGTGTCTGTATTCTCCAAAATACCTGCACAACTTTTTGTAATTCCCACAGTTCTCCGCAATTTTACTAATGCAAAACCTGTAATCACTTACTTAAACAAAAAATCCACAGTGACAGTTGTGAATTTAAATTCACAAATTTATCTTAGCAATTGCCTTTATTTTTTCTACTACTTGAATACTAAAAATTAATTATATTAGGTTCAAAAAGCACCAAGCTTTAGTAGGTGTCTAGGGTGGTTCATAATTGCAGTAAAAAAAGAATTCAGTATTTTCTACAAAAGTTTATCTGGATATTTGTTATAAGATTTAGTTTTCAGCTGTAGCACCAGGTTAAAATGTGTAATTTAATTATTATAATAATTTTAATAGTAAATTAAATTCTAATTAGTTATTCTAAACAGATATGGGAAATTAATCTATTATGTAATGGCCTAATATTACAAAGAAATATGTATCAATAGTATGTAATTTTAGAGTCCCAGAAAAATTTAATATGCTAAGTATATGCCTTGCAGTTCAAATTTTTCATTCTGAGAAAGTTTTTTTCATTATATGTTATCTTTCTTAAACTACTGGTGGACAAGAATTACCATAATTTTTAAATTCTTATTCTCTTTCACAGATTGAAATATTTTGAGATTCTAAAATGATAAAATCTCTGTGATTTTAAAAGGCACAAATGGGCTGTGTAAAATTTAGAAAATTGGATACTTTAAACCCTTTATTCAATTTCAGTATTTTTCTGAAACAGGCTTGCAACAATAACAGTTTTTTTAACCACTCAAATTAAAATAATTGAATTTTTTTAAACCATAAATGGAATTCAAACTACCTATTATTTGCTATGTTTTGAATAACAATTGCTTGAATTACTTCATGCTTATAAAAGTTCACCAATTGATATTTACAATGAAATTAAATATGCAAAAAAAAAGGTTCAGAAAAATGAAATATATGTTTGGTCATAAGAAGTCCTCTTAGACTAGCAGATCAGTACACCAAAGTTTATATCTGAGCTTTATCTCCAAATAGTTTGTTTTATAAAGGTTATCAATTTCATTAAAACTGGTCATTGTTATTGCTGGCTACTCTGTAACTAGACCAGCCTGAGAAATATGAACTCAGAGTTCTCTGCAACCTTTGTGCCATCATTTCTAGTTCTCAAGACAGATTATCAAAAGTGTTTCCAAATTTAAAAAAAAAAAAAAGGTAATTTGGATAATTTGACACATGTTCAATAACACTTTATCTTATCTTGAAACAAGTGAGTTGTTAAACTGTGTTACATCCGTACCATGGAGTAACACTCAGCAGTAAAAAGGAATGAACTAGTGAATATGCACAGCGGTCTAGATCAAACTCCAGAGAATTATGCTGAGTGAAACAAAAGCCAATCTCAAAAAAACCGGCTTACATACTGTTTGATTCCATTTATAAAACATTCTTAAGTTGATAAAATTCTAGAAATAGAGAATGCATTAGTGGTTGTCAGGGGTTACAAAACGGGTAGGGTGGGAGGGAACTAGGTTTGGCTATAAAAAGGGCAACAGGAGGGATCCTTCTACAGGTGGAAATGTTCTGTACCTTGATTGTATCAATGTCGATAAACTACTTGTGATATTGTAAAAAAAAATAATAACACTTTATCTTAATAATCTTTCCCTAATCTTTGGCTTTCAATTTCTCGACTCATTTCAAACTTAACATTTTACTCTTAAAATATTTATATTTATTTATTTTTATTATGTTCCGTTAGCCACTGTATAGTACATCATTAGTTTTTGATGTAGTGTTCAGTGATTCATTAGTTGCGTGTAACACCCAGTGCTCATCACAACACGTGCCCTCCTTAATACCCATCACCCTGTTACCCTGCCCCCTCCCCTCTGAAACCCTCAGTTTGTTTCCCAGGGTCCATAGTCTTTCATGGTTCATCTCCCTCTCTGATTTCTCCCCCTTCAGATTTCCCTCCCTTGCCCTATGGTCCTCCGTGCTATTGCTTATGTTCCACATATGAGTGAAACATATGATAATTGTCTTTCTCTGCTTGACTTACTTCACTTAGCATAATCCCCTCCAGGTCTATCCATGTCTATGCAAATGGTGGGTATTCATCCTTTCTGATGGCTGAGTAATATTCCATTGTATATATGGACCACACCTTCTTTATCCATTCATCTGTTGAAGGATATCTCGGTTCCTTCCACAGTTTGTCTATGGTGGACATTGCTGCTATGAACATTGGGGTTCATGTGCCTCTTCTTTTCACTACATCTGTATCTTTGGGGTAAATACCTAGTAGTGCAATTGCTGGGTCATAGGGTAGTTCTATTTTTAACTTTTTGAGGAACCTCCATACTGTTTTCCAGAGTGGCTGTACCAGCTTGCATTCCCACCATATGCTTAAGCATTTATAATTGAGCACTGCAAAGTATTTAAATAAAATGAAGGGGCGCCTGGGTGGCTCAGTCAGTTAAGCATTCCGCCTTCAGCTCGGGTCATGATCCCAGGGTCCTGGAATGGAGTCCAGCATCAGGCTCCCTGCTCAGCGGGGAGCTTGCTTCTCCATCTTCCTCTGCTGCTCCCTCTGCTTGTGCTCTCGCTCTCTCAAATAAATAAATAAAATATTTAAAAAAAGAAACATAAGTTGTTTGTCCCATTCTATGTTCCTGTATCTCTGCTCTGTTTCATTATTTCAAGGTTTATCTTGTTTTTGTTTAACTTTGGGTTTTCTAATCCCTCTTCTGTATCTCTTCTTCTCTATTATTCTTTTTTCTGCCCTTCCCCACCTCCTTCATCACACATTCCTCCCAATGCATTCTGCAAAACCCATATCCAAAGACATTATTCTGACATAAATACAAATCAGTTTACAAACAGTTTCACATCAAATATACAAGTGAATGTGTTGATTAAAAAAAGAGGGTGAAAACTTTTTTTCAGTTTAATGTTAGTACTAGCAGTATTTTGATAGATTTTGAGCCTGGTATCTATTCCGAATGATTTGTTGTTGTTGTTGTTGTTGTTGTTGTTTTTGTTGTTGTTGTTGTTTTTTGTTTTTTACCATTTATTTGTATGCTAAGAGGAAATTTAAATTGAGTGCATTCAACATCTAAATTGATGTCAGGCTTAGGTTGTTGGGAAAAATTTTGGCTGCAATAAGATTCTGGTCAATTCCATAAATCTCATGATGACTTTCCTGTCATACTAAAGTACATCACACCAACCTTTAAAACATACCACGTATCAGAGAAGGGAAGTCAGCATTGCTTCTGTCAGAATCAGCACAATGCTGTAAGAAGTACTTCAGGGGGCGACTGATTTACAAAAACGGAAGAGGCACTTGTTTTACATTCAAGAAACCTGTCCATTGACTTGTTTCTTTTTCATACAGTGCAAAATCGCTTTAGTCTTAGACATTATAGCAGACTTAGAATTCAATTTCAAAAGCAGAATTTGTCTGCAATTGCCCAAAGGAATAAAAGGTATATTTTACTCTACTATTTGTGCAATACTGATCCTAAGATAATAAGCCAACATTACTTAATAGCTTCCTTTTTTAGAGAGGAAATATTAAGCAACCAAACCCTTAAGTGGAATATTTGACTTATTGAAAATACTGAGTATTCTATGGGTCTTTCAATCAATCCATCAGAGAAGAAACAAACAATAATCACATGTTAGTGCCTAATAGAGAGCTAGATGCAGTGAAAAATGCAAAATATACTGAAGATATAGTGTCTCTTCTCCAAGATCTTATTCTGTCTCTAAGGCAAAATTAACATTTAGGCTGCAGTTAGAGAATACTTAAGAATCAAATTATCACTGAACCCTGCCTTGTACACATTACACCAGAAGGACAGGTGAGGGGCTTATGGGCAGAGCGAGCGAGGACAGTGCTTTCTCATACCCACATGACCTCAGACAGACCCAGGAGAACACGATGTCATCATACCAATCAGAGCCCAGAGAGGACACCAGTTGCAAAAGCCAATTGGCACGGCTGAGCAACACCGTCAAAAGCCCTCAGAAGAGATAGGCATGGCCACTCCTGGAACACTGCCTCCCTCATTGCCTGGGGCCGGTGGAGGGTGTGAGGTGCTACGGACCTAATTAAGGTGCAGTCCCAATGCAGAGGAGAGCTGATACACATGTTGGCCTGAACGTTTCTGTGTCCGACATAAGTGAGAATCACTCAAAATCAAACCTTAGCCTTACCTGGCAACACAATCTCCTGTGATCCTCTGAAGGAAATGTTGCAACAGCCACTGGGAGCTATCCATTAACCAGACCACCCTCCTGGAATAGGGGCCCAGCTAAAGGGTCCACGAAGAACGCAGAGATGCAAGTTCTGGGGCTCCTTGAATCTTTTGGTAGACTCCACAAGCAGCAGTCAGGGATAAAGTGTCATGAAGGGGAAAAACAGGGACCAGGGATAGTACAGGTCTTGAAGATGCAGTCTGATTCTCCACCCATATAGGACTACCTACTGCCAGGGGTCCCCACCACTAGGAACCAGTGAAAGGGCACTTAGACATTTTTTTTTTTTTTTTAGAAAGGCTCTCCAAAGCATGGGGTTCTCTGAGGTGTAAGTCCTGCTTCCCTGTACCTGAGGGCAATACTGTCAGAAAGAAGGGCTGGAACTAAGTTTGGAGAGATAGTAAGGATCCAGATAGGAAGAAAGAAGGACTTAACAGTGAGAAAGAGGGAAAATTTGGAAGGCAGCAAGGGAGAAATCCCAAATGAGAAAGAAAATAAACATTACATGTGAAACAGGGCAAAGACTAGCCAGTCACACTATTCAAAGGAGAGCTGAGGAATTATGGTGGATCCTTTGGAATGGCTCATTTGTTTTCAGTTCCAATTTCCATTTAATATGCCTTAATGCACGGTGGAATCTGGATTGCTAACAAAGACACTGCTCAGGCTTCAGACAGCTAGGACTAAGAGCTGGGCTTCCCTGCTGCAATGCGGAAGTGATTTTGGTGGAGAAGAGGCAGGTGGTGCACACTGTGGCTGGGGAGGTAGAGCTGAAATTGTAGATGGAGCTTCCTACCTGGGAAGCAGAAGCCCGATTTTGACAGAGGCTAAGTCGTTCTGAAACTCACAGCTGTAAGAGGAGTTCCCCTCATTTGGCGTACAGTCTTTCTTTCTTTCTTTCTTTCTTTCTTTCTTTCTTTCTTTCTTTCTTTCTTTCTTTCTTTCTTTCTTTTTCTTCCTTCCTTCCTTCCTTCCTTCCTTCCTTCCTTCCTTCCTTCCTTCCTTCCTTCCTTCCTTTCTTTTTTTACTTTAATCAGCTTATTTTGGAATATAATCTAAATACTATGAAACTTCCTGATTGTAAAGTGTGCAATTCATGAGTTTCAGCAAATGCATAGTCATGCAAATACCACCACAATGAAGATAAGAACATTTTCCTCATCCACTAAAACATAATTTTGACCCCTTTGTAGTCAATCCCCAACCCCCACTCTAGCCCCACTGATCTGCTTTTTTGGTACTAGAGTATGTCTTTCTCTTAGATTTCATATAAACGAAATTAAACAAAGTAGTCTTTGGGTTATGGTTTCTTTCACTTAGATTAATGCTGTTCGTGATTCATCTATGCTGTTGCATGTATCAGTAGCTTATTCTTTTTCATTGCTTAGTAGTGTTTATATATATATATACACACACACATATATATACTTATATAGTATATATATATAAATGTATAATAGTATATATATACACACACATACACATACAGTCTGTTTATTCGTTTACCAGTTGCTGGACATTTGAGTTCTTCCCAGTTTGTGGCTAATCTGAATAAAATGGATATGAACATACACAAGTCTTTGTGTGGACATAAGTTTTCATTTTTCTTGGGTAAATACCTATCAGTGGGATTGTTGAATATGGTAGGCTCATGTTTAACATTATAAGAAACCACCAAACTGTTTTCCAAAGACAGTGCAACACTTTTCACGTCTATCAGCATTTTATGAGTTCCTTTTGCTCCACATCCTTGCCAACATTAGTATTTTAAGTCTTTTTAATTTTAGCTATTCGTCTGTGTGTGTGTGTGTGTGTGTGTGTGTGTGTGTGTGTGTGTGAACTGTCTTAAGCTCAGCACTGACATTTGGAGACAGAGAATTTTTTCTTCTGTTCATTGTAAGATGTTTAGAAGCATGCCTGTCCTCTACCAACTAGATGCTAGTAGCAATCCTCCAGTAATAACAACCAAAATTGTCTCCAGACATTGCCGAAATTCCCCTGGGGGTAAATACACTCCTCCCTGCTGAGAACCTCTAATGTAATGGTTTATCATTGTGGATTTAACCTACGTCTCTCTAATGACAAATGGCAATGAACATCTTTGCTTGAATTAATATATACGGTTTTTCAGGTTATCTATTTCCTCAATTAAGCTTTGACAGTTTGCGTCTTTCAAAGGATTTGTCAGTCTCGTCTAAGTTGTAGGTTTTATTAACTTAAAGTTGCTCATAATATTTCCTCATTACCCTTTTTACCATTTGTAGGATATGTCTTCTCGTTTTTCTTAATCAAACCAACCAGTCCTCTCAACTTTATTGATCTTTTCAAGGAACAAGCTTTTTAATTTCATAGATTTTCTGTTTTGTGTTCCATATTCAAGTTTATTGAAGACAAATTTTAATATTTCCTTTTTCATCTTTATTATTTCCTGTTTTTCTTAGATCACTGACAAGACTTTTCCCCCTCTCTGTTATAAGCATTTATCACTGTAATGTTTCTCTAAGCACTGCTTTAGTAACCTCCTGCAAATTTTTATGTATTTCTTTTCACTTTCATTCATTTCACGTATTTTCTCAATGTTCTTATGATTTTTGCTTTGACCCATGGGTTATTTAGAAATGTTTGGAAGTTTCTCTCAATTATCTTTGTTCATAAAGTATCTTTATTTCACCTTCATTTTTGAAGGATATTTTCACTAAATATAGATAGAATTCGAAGGTGGCAAGATTTTTGAAGTAGTTTAAAGATATCACTCCATTTTTTTCTAGCTTACATAGTTTTTGATGAGATATTGTCTATCCTCCTTACTCTTTTTTTATATCTGCACGTGATGTATCTTTTTATCTGGTTTTAAATCTTTTTCTTTTTGTCACTGATTTTCCACACTTTGATGTATTTTTTCATAATTTGGGATACATTCGTGCCTTGTTGGACTTTTTTAAGTTCTGCTCTACTTGAAGTTCATCAAGCCATGGGTTTGTAGTTTTCATTAAATTTGGGAAAATTTAGACCTTTATTTCTTCAAGTATTTTTTTCTAAACCCCCTTTCTACCACTCCCCTGGGTTCTCACCTTCTCTCTACTCTCTCCTTCTAGAACATCGATTATATGTATGTTAGCTCACTAAGGATCTGAGGGGTTTTTTGGGGAGGGGAGAGTTTTTATTGATATGTCTTCAAGTTCACCATTTCTTTTTCTTTTTGCAGTATCTAATCTTAATCCCCTCAAATGTATTTTTTATTTCTGATATGTTTTTCCTCTCTGAGATTTTATTTGGATTATTTTCATACCTTCCATGTTCTCTTCTTACCATGTACACTTTTTAGCATATTTATAAAATATACACTAGCTATTTTATAACTGTCTCCTAGTCTCATCTTCTTTGTCATTTCTGAGTCCATTTCCATTAATTGATATTTTCTTCTAGTTGTGGATCATTTCTTCCTGTTTGTTTGTATGTCTAGTATATTGATCGGATACTGGACATTGTGGATATTACATTTTTGGGTTCTGGATATTTTTGTATTCCTTTCAAGAATGTTTCACTTTATGCTAAAATGTAATTAAGGTATTTGGAATCAGTAAGGTCTTTCTGATACCTTTTTTTTTTTTGGTATTTGGGTTTTTTTTTAGGATTTAATTAATTAATCTATTTGAGAGAGAGAGAGAGAGAGAGAGAGAGAAAGAGTGAGTGGGGGGAGGAGGCTGAAGGAGGGGAAGGAATCTCAAGTAGACTCCCCACTGAGCACAGATCCTGATGTGGGGCTTGATCTCACAATGCTGAGATCATGACCTGAGCTGAAACCAAGAGTCAGATGCTCAACTGACTGCGCCACCCAGACACCCCATGACACTTGTTTTTAAACCATGTTTGGGCAGATCCAGATCAGTAAGTAGGAGAATATAAATTATAAAAGATAATGACAGTCAAGCTGAACAGCCAAGTTCCAACTTAATTTAAAAGTAAAGATGGAACTATTATTGATTTTTGAGAAGATAGATGATACAACATAAGGAAATAAAATCTGGGGTGAAGTAATATGTTCCATGTATTCAAGAAAAGAAAGTCTAGAATTAGGGAGACCAGCTAGGAAGTGAGTTAAGTAATCTAGGTGTTGCTCAGTAGCATTGAGGATAGAGCAGTACGAAGAGAAAAAATGGTCAATATGAGCAACATTTGTAAGGAAGAAATGATCTGAAAGGAAAGGCATGGTAACAAACTGGAGAGAATGATATTAGAAATGGAAAGGGAAGGGTTGATGACTCCAAGCTTTGTAGCCAGGGTGATACTAAAAGAAATGAGCGAAGAAAACTGGCTTTCAAGGGGAGAGGATGAGTAAGTTTTGGACTTCTGTTTGTGATGAAGGCAGGCACATCCAAGTAACAATGTCCTGGAGGCTGTTGAAAAATAACACAGTTTCACAAATAATAGATCTGAGCAGGAGACCTAAGACTGGACAAAAAGAGACATGGTTAATATGGATGAATTTAGTTGCTTTCTAAGGATATAACTGTCCAAAATCCTATCCTCATGTCAATCTTACTTTAGTAAAAGAAAAACTAATAATATTTTCTCTGTTTTAGATTGTGAGTGCCTTTTGGTTTCTAGATTTGAAAAGGAATTAGAAATATCATAATAATGCAAGGGAAGCTATTCTTCTGTGTAATTACTTACACAAGTATTGGAAGCCTCACATAAAGTGTTGTGTTTGAGGGAACTCCAGCCCATATTCTTTACCAGAATTTTGGCTAACTTTCAGATAAACAAGCTTCCAAATAGTTTAATAGTCACCACCAGCGGTTGCCAGGCTAATGCTTTCATTTCCTCTTCATGGCACATTTCCCAAAGAATCTGAGCCTTTCGTGTTTTGAGGAAAGATTTCATACAACAGAAGTAGGCTTTAAAAACACAATAGATTATTATTTTGTTTGTTTCATGATACCAACTACTTCCAGGATACATCACATAGTTTTCTGTTCTCTACAAACAACTTCCTAGGGTAGCAACCCATTCACTAATGCTATTCTGAATTAATCATTAGACAAAAACATAAATTACAGCATTCTGGGGCACATTAAAAATAACCTATTCCAGATGCTTTATTGAGTAGATATAGAAATCGTTGATGAGAAAGGTATAATGCAGATTAATGGCAAGGTTAGAACTAGAATCAAATTTCTTGATACTCTCCCTAGTGTTATATGCTGTACTATTAGCTCTGCTACCTTGCAAACATTTTAGAAAAGCCTCAAGAAGATGCCAATCAAACATGATTTTCTTGATTAATTCACCTTGAATGTCAGTATCTTATTATGTCGTGGTTTCTGTTTCACTCATAAAACAGCTGAGTAACACTGGGTAATCTACTAATTGGCCTACAGTGATTCAGTTTATTTCACAACATATCTAAAACAAGTATTTTGCTCATATCTCTTTTGTTACTACATGCCTTGACTCTAATTACGAGATAAATTTCTAGTTTCCATGGCAATGAATAACAAAGCAAATTTTCTTCCCCCTTTATATTTTTTTTATTTTTTAAGTTTGTTTTTTTATTTCAATTGTTAGTTTTATTTTTTTCATACTATTATTCCAATCCCATTTCACATGCTTTTTATTTTTTAATTTTTTTCATTTTTTTAATTTAAATTCAACTAACCAACATATAGTACATCATTAGTTTCAGATGTAGTGTTCAATAATTTAAGATTTTGGGGGTTTTTTGGGTTTTTTTAGTCATCTCTACACCCAATATTGGGCTTGAAATCATGACCCAAGATTAAGAGTCACATGCTCTACCGACTGAGCCAGCCACTTTCAAGTGGTGGGAAAAACTAACAAATAATAGATTGTGATTTATGACTTAATCGCATCTAGCTTATCTTTGTAGACCCCAATTTACATAAGATTTATATTCCAGAAGTTAGCAAACTGGCTATTAGCAACATTTATCTTTTCTCAACAGTGTTACATATCGCAGTTAGGTAAATTCAATAATACCATTACTTCTGGGGGAGGGGTGTGTGTAAACTTTTAATGTCAAACTGGTAACTATCTTTTATTTATAATACTGGTTTGTAAAACATTTTCTTACAAGTTCTAGTATTTGTTGCCAATAATACATCTTCCCCCACCTTAAAAGAAAGGGATAATTTCCCACCCTACCCAGGCTGCTCAATCGCAGTTCCAATAGAGGCGGAACAGGAGAGGGAGGGAGGAAAGGATGATGGAATCTCGCAAATCTTACAGTTTGGTTTTTGGGTTGTTTCAGGGGCAGCTGCTAACTCAGGAAAGCTCTGGGTTCAGGGAAATGTTTCTGAGGATGTAAGGTTTATTTACAGGGTCCATCTCTGAGTAAGGAACATGCCAGTGAAAGATCTGTAGACTGTGATGGTAGTTGAGGTGTCTGGCAGCAGTAGCAGCCCCTCTTTCAAACGGCATGGTAAAGGAAAAGCCCCACAGAACAGACTGCGTAACTGTTAGTTATAAGGTGAATGGGCAAAAGCCAGGGACTGTCTATAGATTGCACAGTTTGGCACTAAATCCAAAACCCTGAGGACCAGAATTTATTTTCTTCTTACTATGCCAGTAAATGCACATTTAGTTCTAAATACTGGTTCCTAAAGCATACTACAAGTTGCGCAAATTACCAAACAGATTATTCCTAGTTAGATGGTTTCTAGATTCCACAATTCAGGTTATAATCCAATATATTATATCAGTATTTTAGCCTCTATATGTTTTAATAACCATGTTGAATTACCATGCAACTCTCTAATTCAACTTATTGGACAAATATGGCACATGAAGCTCAAGAATTTAGCCCCTGGTCACAATCATGTCTAAGGCAAAAATGGAGTCATCTGCAGTTCTCAGCATATTATAATTCAAATGGGTAGAATTTTCTATTATAGTTTCAGGCTATTGCAATGTTTTCCATTTTCCACCCTCAGTATGAGATCCTCAGGTAAAGCTGAATTATCCATTGCTTAAAGTTAAGCATTTTTTTCATTTTCCAAGCTACATAAGAAACTGTTTTTCTTCTGAGTCCCATGACTCACAAACTCAATATGTTTGAATTATATCATTACTAGGTGGACATCATTTTCTATTGTTTCAGTCCAAATTTATCTGGTTCACATAGACTCAGGACATTGAGTTCATTTGAGGAAAATGTATTAATTTCTATTAATTCCAGGCCAATGTCAGATTCTATTATTACAAAGATCACCATCCAGATAGAATTAAAGGTGGCTGTAATTTTCTTACATGAACTCATGTACCTCAGGGGCCAAAAGTTGGGTGCCTACCCAGATCATTTGCATGGTCAGGGTTTTGATGTGCCCCCTGTATCTATGGGCCTCCTGGAATACCCTCCATGGTCCACAGTATGGGCCACAAACATAATTTCTGTCTTAGAGAATAATATGACCTGTTTTTAAAAATCCTTAATAAAAATTTGGACTTGTAGGACCTCCTTTATGAAAAACACTACTCTTTTTTTATTAGACATCATTTATATATTATACATTTTGCATCATAGTCCATTAATCTATTTGGAAATGAGTAAAAATATAACTATAAATTTGCAAGTTAGAATCCAAAGTGATCTTGCTGCCCTCTGATTTCACAGGCATTGTTGTTTGTTTGTTTTAATTGAAGTATAGCTGTCATGCAATGTTGGGTGTATAATATAGTGATTACACAAGTCTATATGTTATGCTGTGCTCACCACAAGTGTAGCTACCATCTGTCACTATACATACTACTACAATACCATTGATTATATTCCCTGTGCTGTACCTGTTATCCTCAAAATACTACTCTTGTATGATGTGTTTTCCCATCCCTACCCCCACCCTAGGATCTTGCATTAAAGTTACTTCTACTCTTTTATGTGGTTTTTTTCATATTTATGGGCAAGACAAATAATCCCGGTCAGAAATCCTTCCTGACAAATAGTTCATAATGAGGATTGTTAAATATCCCTAGACTAATATGGAGCTAGACTACTAGCTCTTCAGTCTACATGTGACTCACCTGTCTTCCCTCCATTGAATACACGTTGGATCCTGTTGGAGATGGAAGCATTTCCTGGCCAAAGCAAACTGAAGCAAAGCTAAACAAAGCATTGGGAACGGGGTCATGCAGGGTTCAAGCCAGGCTATAGTGTCAGCACCTAACCTGCTCACTTGTACCACAGAAGGGGCCAAAACTCAAATCTTCACACCATGTGTTTATGTCTCGAAAGGGTATGCCGCATGGATCCTCTCTTATCCTCAAATTCTGACCCCCCCCTCCTACTTTCTCTTCCCATAATGCATCTTCCTTTTAGCTCCTTTCCTTGTGATATCTCTGATCCAGCCTGTCTCTTTGACATGTGACCTTCTACTACAAAATAGTCATGCCTCAACCTCTAGTTTCTTTTTGTTGCTTATTAATAATGTCCAGAAGTCCCCTGAATGTCCATGACTTCTTTTTGCAGCAGGAAGGGGTGATCTCTGACCTCATTTTCTACTACTTTGGGGGGATCTGGGGGGATTCAGGAAAAGAAGAGTTGAGATGTGGTTAAATAAGGGTGAAAACTTCTATTTTGGCTTGTGGTTGATTTTTTTAAATGCAACTGAAATTAAATCCAATTTACCAATAAAATATTATTTTCTTATTAAGGGTTACTAAACCAAATCCTTATGAAAAACACAAATGCCTTCTATTAACCTTCTCTTAACTTTTATTCTGTTCCCCATGAATTAACAACCATTTTCTTATTTGCTCTAGGTGTATTTACCTCCCTCTAGTCTAAATTTTTGTGACAGCTTCCCCCACGTTAATTGACAAAGCCAAGCACCAAACCCAAATTCATATCCTTAATCCCAGGAAGTCAGTATATCTTCCCGCATGTGATTTATTCCTTTATTTTCCAAATTCCTATTTGTGACCTACTACGTGTTGTCCAGAGTATTAAGTGATTTGATAAAAGATAAATAAGTCTCAATTCCTTCCTTCAAGGAACCCATTGTCTAGTCAACATAGAGAGGTAATTACCAAACAATTTGGAAATACAATGATATAGATATACCCAGAGTATATCCAAGTATAAAGGAGACTGTAGAAGGAATGAGTGCGAGGGGGAAAGGTAAGACTTGCTAGAAGAGGTGTTGACAGAGCTCATTCATAAGGAATGCGTAGGCATTTCCAGGCATGGAAGATGGGGAAATAGCATGTAGGCCAAGGGAACAGCATGAACAAGGGCATAAAACAGCATGATCTATGAAAAGGAAACTATTAGCAGTTCAGGGGTGCTACAGCATAAACCTCAAACTCAAGCAATAAGACATGAAGGATGATGCAAACCAAATTAAAAAGGTTGGAATTTATGCTATAAGTGATAATGAGTCATTGAAAGGGATTTGCATCAGGGAGTAACATGGTTAAATCCCGGCATAAGAAACAGCCCCGGAGACTGTGGGGAAGACGGATTGAATAGATAGAAGACAGGAGGCAAGGAGACAAACAAGCTCCTGCTCAGGACCTGGATTAGGGCAGTGGTGGAGGGAGACACGATAAGGAGCCCACCCGCTGTGAGAAATGCTTCCAGAGCCCTGAATGGAAATGGGTCATATGGAGAGGGAAGAGTTGAGCATAATTCCAAGTCTAAATCATGGTGTCTTAATAAACAGGAATCAACAAATGTAAAATAGAAAATTCAGGGTGTGGGTAGTTCAGGGAGAAGACCCAGGACTCAGTTCTGGGCGATTTGCTTTTAAAGTGCCCACGGAATATCTAGAACACAGTAGATAGATATATATGTCTGAATCTCTGAGATGACTGGGCAGAGAAATAGATATGGAACTTTTAAAATATAAACAGTGACTGAAACAACGGGAGAAGATGAAATTTTCCAAGGAGGGCATTTTTTTTTAACATTAGCAGTGATAACATTCTTTTTTCATAAGTACCAGCTTTCCTTGCTATTTTTGAAGAATGACTGTTATTATTTTGTATATACGAGAAAAGCACATATTTTTGAGAAATACAGTTGGCAGAAATGCTTGCAGTTTTATTTGCAAATTAAAATATAAAAAGGTAAGGAAACAGGTACAATTCTTTTTTTTTTATGCTTTCATGACTAAAAACTTGAGGGATAATTATAAATTTTGTTCTTGAACATACAACAATAGCTCTACTATTTATAGATGGGTTTCATGTCTGTTCTTACTGTCCTAGGTAAAAACCTCAAGGATACCCTGTTTCTCAAAATCAACCCCAGTTTATACTCCAAGATTTTTCATGTAATCTTACAAAGCGTATCACCGACAGGTACTTAGAGACAAAAGAAAACCAAACATTTTATTTATCTATTCAATACACATCTTATAACAAAGGATTTTCTATTTCCTTGATTTAAAAAGAAACACTTCTGCTCTTTTTGGATTTAAAAGCAATGCCTACTCTTGTGGAAAATATGTAAACTGTAGAGGCGTATGAAGCATAAGAGAGAAAATTGAAATGCCTCCGAAGTTCCCAACTCAAAATTTTAAAGTGTTTTAAAATTTTAAAATGTTATGAAGATAAAATTTTGTAAGAATATTTCAAATATTATAAATATAAATATCCTAGGCATATACATATACATATGTACATATGTGTAGCATAGACACGTACCCAGAAATATATATTAAAGAGCTAGGAGCTTGGCTATTGGGCAGAACTGTGTGTTCATCAGGTCAGTGCCTATAGGTCACATGTATGCTGTGCCATCAGCTGCATGCCTGCTACTTGCTAACAAAGACAAGAGCTGCAAAACATTTGCATTTTCCTTAAATAACTTGCTCCGACAGAAAAAAATCACTAGCTCAGGGAGAGCTTCCTTCATGGTTGCTGTGGGTTTTGCCTTCAAAGGACTTCTTTTTTTTTAAGTTTTTAAGATTTTATTTAAATTCAATTAATACCATATAGTGTATTATTAGTTTAGGGGATGGAGTTCAGTGGTTCATCAGTTGCATATAACACCCAGTGCTCATTCTATCACATGTCCTCCCCGATGTCCATCACCCAGTTATCCCATCCCCCACCCCCAAAAGACTTCTGCTAAAAAACAGTCTGCCCCTAGCCAGGTAGGGATGGGGGCTTCCTGACACCCTCAGGCCTCCCTCCCCTCCCTCAGTTTGTGGAGTTGGAGTTGAATCCAACTGAATCCCAAGTTGTGACCCTGTCACCACACCGGCCACTGTCCCTTCCATTACACCCTTTTACTTTGGCTTTAATTACAGTCTCTCAGGATATACGGAAAAAGCATATAGAGGATATATGCTGCTCTAAGTGCCAGGAAACCAAGATTCAGGGACATATTTGCCCCTTTTCACTGTGATGTTACTCTAAGGAGGGAGAAGTTTCCTTAAAAGTGACAGCGACTGGCAAGTAGTCAATTGCACATGTAGGTGGGTTTATGAACGCATTTGCTCTCTTACTGTGTGCTTACCACACTGAATCTTATTATATTCGAAGCACTTTATCTTCTCTCTGAAAATTCTGCAAGAATATCAATTATAAGAGCTGCCAGTATCTCGTTTTTATGCTGTTCTTTCATTAACCAATTGTCAATTACCGAACATTGGTTCAAAATCATCTCAGTGCCCACTAGAGCTCTTTGTCCTCCCTTGGTTGAAGTCTCAGGACTCCTACTAAATATGGAATATGGATCTTACTTAGATTCGGAGTTGCGCAAACCATACTTTCAAAAGAAATAAATGGGACAGTTGGTGAACTATGAATGCTAACTGGGTACTTGGTGATACTGCAGAATTATTACAGTTTTAAGGTATGATAACAAAATGTAGTTATATTTTTTTATTTTTTAAATGTAGTTATAATTTTTAGAGCTATCTTTTAAAGATTAAAGGAAAATTTGTTACTCTGCTTACAACACTTCTGACTCCAAGTAGTTAGTGTCATAATTGTAGGTGGCTTATGTCAGACTTGTATTAAACTCTGACACTAACTACCAGTTAGTGCCAGACTCCACAGATTCAAGGACTCAGTCCCACAAACCTGCCCTTATTTCAGATGCCAGTTGCAAATAACAGATCCCCCCAGATACCCATACTTCTGTCTAATGGCTACAAAGTCAAGAGTTCCCACACCACCACCATCCTCAGGTTTAATGATTTGCTACAACAAATTCTACCCCTGAAACTAATACTACACTATATGTGAACTAACTAGAGTTTAAATAAAATCTTGAAAGAAAGAAAAAAAAAACCCAAGGAAATATTTACTTATGTTTACAAAGTTTTTATTAAAAAAAATATTATAAAAGATACAGATGAACAGTCAGAGAAAGAGGTTCATCGGTCAATGTCTGGAAAGGCCCTAAGCACAGGAGGTCCTGTCCCCCTGGAGTTTGGGGTACATCCATCTTCCTGGAATGTAGATGTGTTCATCAGCCCAGAAGCTCTCCAAACCCTCTTGGTTAGGGTTTTTATGGAGGTTTCATTACATGTGTATGAATGATTGGTGGTTAACTCCATCTTTAGCCCTCTAGACCCTCTCCCCGCTCCAGAGGTGGGGGGGGGGGGCGGGAATCAGGCTGAAAATTCTAACCCACTAATCACATGGTTGGTTCCTCTGGCAACCAGCCCCCACCTTGAAGCTGTCTAGGGCCCCAAGGGGAGTCACGTCATTAGCATAAACTCAGGTGTGGTTGGAAGGAGCTCTTTGTGAAGAACAACAGATGCACCTCTCACCCTGTCACTCAGGAAATTACAAGGGTTTTAGGAGCTCTGTGCTAGGAACAGGATGAAAACCAGATATACATTTCTTATTATATCACAATATTACAGAATCCACACTGAAGGTTTTTTTGGATGAAATGCTGTGATGCCCAAGATTTGACTGAAAATAATCTAGTTGATGGGGGTGAGTTTGTGGGAGGGAAGAGATGGCACCAACGGGCCCTTTCTGAATAATTACTGACGCTGCAAATGGGCCCATGGGGATTCATTATTCTAGTCTCTCCACTTTTAGGTATGTTTGAAATAGATTCCACAATACATTTTTTAAAAAGGGAAACAAGGGATGAACTGAGTCTCTACATAAATACACTGAATAGGTATTTTGTGAAACTTTTGTTCACCTTTATCCGGTGAAGTGCACTCTGATATTTCTGTTCTGTTCTACACTATTCCCTATTTTCATTCTGCAATTGATTTTGCAATTCAAGAAGGGACCACCATGCCCACGGTTTAAAAACCACTGTTCTCCTCAGGTTCAACCTCCTCCTCAGCCTTTTACTGATACTTACTCGTCACTTCTACTGCGCGTTGCAGACCCAATTTAAATTTGATTTTTGCCTTCTGGTTGCCTAGAATGGGAGTTTGGTGAATTTCAAACCATCGCTATTGTAAATAATCCTGTGAACAGTCTTTATGTGTATATATCTTTGTCTGTGATTATTGGAAGTGGAATTGCACAGTCAGGTAACATGAATACTTACCAGGCTTGTTATGCACATTGCCAAATTGCTTTCCAAAAATGAATAATTTGCATGCCCACAAGTTATCAATGAGCGTACTTGTATCATGGTACCCTAGTTGGTAGAAGGTGTTATAGTCTTTTTAATTATTCCTTATTTTGAAAGACAAAACCATTTTATCTTACTCAAATTTCTTTCATGATTAGAAAATCCTGTGCTCATTTCAATTATCTGTGGCTATTTTATTTTCCATGATCTATTTTTGTCCTCTCCCAATGTTTGAGTTAGGACCATTGAAATTGTTTAAATTATTTCATAAGAGAATTTTATAATGTAAGGTTATTTATGGCACATATTATTCTCTCTTAACCTTCTTCCACTGTCTTTCCTGAACAAAATATTGCTGATTTACCTGTTTATGTTTTTTTATCAAGTCCAGATATGTGTCAAAGGCATATCTTACTAGCTTCTTAAGGGTGAAACAATGGATTTTTAAATTCAGTGTGTTTTACCCAACTATAATGATCTCTGCTATTCAACTTCCAATGGAATGTTTGATGCATCTGTCATACTGACCAGAGACTTATGCTTTGTACAAACAAAAGAGGTTGCTGAGTATATGATATGGTTGAAGACCATCAGGAAACTACCTCACCATCAACTCAGAAATACCTGCTCTTAAAGTGATAGAGCATACACCCCACCATTAGAGATACATGGCATTGGCAAATGGAAGGAGAGACAGATTATTTTGTACTAATGTACAGGTGTCTGATAATGTCCTCACCCCAAGCTTTTAGCAGGGCAGAAGACTAGAGGAGAAAGAAAGTGAAAGCAGACACAAGAGCAAAAGAGAAGCTGATTCTGAAGATGAAGTTCCAGTCATACCCCTCATGGCAGCCTCATGGTAGCAGAGGAATAACCCAAACATTTTTTTAGAACTAACCAAGTGCCAGGTGGTACTGGTCTAGGAATAATCAGATAAAGCCTGCTTCCTATCCTTAACTAGGTTGAGAAGAATGGTAAATCAATTATTACAGGACAGAGCTTCAGTTTCTACAGTAGAGTTTTCATCCCAGAGACTGGAATATAATTTGGCAAGCAGAGGGTTGTAGGTTCCCCTGGCAGGTATTGTGTGATACAAGATTTGAAGATTGAGTAGGACTTAGTTAGATAGAAAAAAAATGTGGAGAGAGCAGTTCAGGCAAAGAAAATAGCATGTCTGCAGATAGAGAAGTCCTGGCAGGGCCTGGAATGACATGTCTAAAGAAATGCACGTAATGTGCCTGGGTGGCTCGCTTAGTTTTGGCTCAGGTCATGATCTCAGAGTTGTGAGATCGAGCCCCACGTTGGGCTCCATGCTCAGTGTGAAGTCTGCTGGAGATTCTCTCTCTCTCTCTCTCACCCTGCTCATGCTCTCTCTCTCTCTTTCTCTCTGAAATAAATAAATCTTTTAAAAAAGAGAGACACATACATAGTGAGGAAAGCTCAAGAGAAATCTGGGGTTGGGAGTGCATGGGGTGGCCAGGGGGGCAGCTTCTAGGTTTTGGAGAGTTTTTGTGTTAAGTTACAGAGTGTGTTTAGAAAGCCATTGGTGTTAGGAAAGTATTTGAAACAGGGATGTCATATCTGATGTGATATTTTAAAAGATAATTGTAATTGCGAGGGGATGATGGGTGAGAGGGGATGAAGACAAAAGAGGGGGCACTGGTTGTGAAACTATTGTATTAATTCAGGTAAGAATTGGTGTATGATGCAGCATTTGGAAAGAAGCAGATAGACCTGGAAGATTAAGGAGTAGCATCTGTAAGACTTGATGAGAGACAGGATGCACAGTGAGGGAGAGGGAAAAGCCCGAGATGACCCACATTCCTAGCCTAGGTAATTAGGTGGATAATAGTATCACTTACTGATGAGTCATACTCATCAAATCATGACTCATAACCATGGTAAGACATTGCTTCTTCTGTTTGGCTACTAAAAACTGGCAAAGGAAGGAGAAGCAGAATCAGTTGTGAATGAAAAGACTGTGTAGCCTTGTAGTGTAGTGCAAAGAGTTCTGGTATAAGAGTTCATGGAACAAGTGTAAGTTAATGATCCCCTTATAAATATAAAACACCTTATTATTTGAATGAAGAAGGCCTTCAGACAGAGATGCATCAGCTGAGGAAGGATACCCAGATGAGCAGCTCCAATTCTTTCTACTTAATGTTTTCCCTCTTTGATTTTTCCTACCATCACCATGATGGACCCCAATAAATAGCTGCTCCCATTTTAACTCTGGCCCAGAATAACCAGCACATCTTTCCTTGGCTTTGCTCTGTACACTTGAGGTAGACAGACATTTTTTTAAAAGATAGCTTTCCACATCATATACAGAAATAACAAGTTGTACAGAGAAAAATTCAAAGTCTGTGAAACGTTTAGCTTCTCTTTCTGCCTCAGGTTGTTTTTCTATTATGTGGATTCTCAATGCTTTAGTCTGTGTTGTTTCAGTATTATTTTTGTTATTTCTCTGTGATCACATCTAATTATAACTTATATTCCTGCTTCCCCAATCTTGAGTACAAAATGAGGTCACATTCCTTTTAACATTCAAAATAAATTTTGACCCTGTGGTTCATCCCAGTACTCTGACTGTCATAAAATGTTTATTTCTTCTTCAACTCAGCTCCCTTAAGGTAATTCCAAAACCTCCACAATGTCTAATATATGAGCTTACTATTGCTGAGTACAAATTACCACAAATTTAGCAGCTTAAAATAACACTAATTTATTATGTCATAGTTCGTAGGTCAAAAGTCTAGCATGGTATGGCTGGATTCTCAGATCAGGGTCTCACAAGGCTGAGATTAATTTGTCAGCAGACCTAGAATCCTTTCTAGATATTCTGGGGAAGAGGCCTCTCCCAAGTCCATTTTGGATTGCTGGCAGAATTTAGTTCCTTCTAGTTATAGGACTGAAGTCCCTGTTGCCCCTTCAGCTTAAAGGCAGCAACAGTGCATCAAATCTTTCTCATGCCTTGAATTATTCTGACTTCTTCTGCCTTCCTCTTCTGTTTTTAAGGGCCTTTGTGGTTACACTACCCACCAGGATAATCCAGGATTTTCTCCTATTGTAAGGACAAACAATTCATAAACTTGGTTATATCTGCAAAGTCTCTTTTACCACAGAATGTAACATATTTGCAGATACAACACCAAAGGGTAGAGATCATAGTAGTTATATTTAATTCTGCCAGCCCTGTCTACCTATTCTTAAGAGTTAAGTTTTAGTTGCTATCCTTTGAGGGACACAAACTCACAAAACCATTTCCAATAACTAAGGAGCCTCCTTTCTGATATAACAAGTTATCCCTGTTGAAACCCAGGCACCTACCAGCTCAAGTGCCTTCCCTTTCTAGAGGGTTGTGATTTAAACACAAGAACTTCAAGTTCTCAAAATCATCTTCCTTGTAGTACCCATGATCCCAGACAAGCACTACCATCAAAACTTGATAATGCATCTGCCTAGTAAAACTCCTGTCCACTTAAAAAGGGCATTTTAACGACATAGGGCTAATATAATTCCATATTCTCACCTCCAGCTTCATGCTGCTCCATCACAGCTCCACACTGCCAAACCTTATTTCACCATACTCATTTATAATATGACTCTATTGCGCATCTGTTTTAGCTGGCACAAACTCAGAGCTGTTTCATCTCAAAGCACACCTACACAACCTGAGCCTGGAGGGAATGGTCAGTATCCCTCACAATGTACCTACACCCAGTGTTTTCTTCCTGACTTCTCTACCTGATCTCTAGGAACCAAGATTCCCCCTTCCAGTTGCTAACCTGTCTTTTAATGAAAATCTTTACTTGTCACACGGTCATGAGTTAAAAATTATAATTCCAAAAGTTTATCTACAGATGTGAAAGAAAATATGGTAATTACAACACAGATCTTGTTGACAATTCATAGAAAGATCAGTAAGCTGAAAGAGCACCTTAATATTCATAATGTAAAAATGAATGTGGAAGTTGCTGATGCAGTAGCTCCAAATATATTCATATTCACAAAATCTGGGTTGCCAAGACCTTCCAGCATAGAGAAAAGGATAAGTCAAAGACTTATACCTTCTATTCCCCTTGGTTCTTGTGGTGCTGTCCTAGCCTAACTCCTCCATTTGTCCATTTGTATGCAATTCTCTGTCTCCTTCTTGGGTTTTTCATTTATGTATATCCAATGTAAATTGTGACATCAAAACCAAAAATGGGATGGAGGAGAGTGTGTAAATGTAGACTTTTCTACGCATTTGAAGTTGCTATCAACTTAAAATAAACTGCTATAAATAAAAGATGTTTTATGTAAGCTTCATGATAACTACAAAACAAAAACCTATAAAAAATATACAGAATATAGAGAGAAAGAAATTCAAACATACCACTACAGAAAATCACCAAATGACAAAGGAAGAGAGTAAGAAAATAAGAAAGGAACAGAGGAATTACAAACAGCCAGAAAACAAAATGGCAAAAGTAAGTCCAGGCCTATCAATAATTAAATGTAAACGGATTAAATTCTCCAGTTGAAAGATGTAGAGTGCCTGAATGAATAAAAAATTTTCAAAAATTAAAAAAAAATAAGACTCAACTATATATGTTACCTAGAAACAATTCACTTCAGCTTTAAGGACACACACAGATTGATGGTGAAGGGGAAAAAAAAAAAGATATTCCATGCAAGTGGAAATCAAAAGAAAGCAGAGGTAGCTATACTTACATCAGACAAAATAGAATTCAAGCTATAGATTATAATAAGAGGCAAAAAGAAATCATTATATAATGATAAAGGGGTCAATCCAACAAGAGAATATAATAATTATAAACATTTAAAACATACGTAAGGTCATATAGGGTCTACTCACAGTCCGCCATTCTTATTCGCACCAAATCAGTAGAGCAAAAGGCCAGGTATATTAAAGCAAATTCCTCTTCTTCATGGAGGCATGCAGAAAAAGTATTTCATTCTAATATTCCTAAATGCTGATAATATCACTATCCATTCAATTAAGCTAGGAACCTAAGAGTCATCTCTAATGCTTCTCACAAATGACTTCTAGAATTGCTATCATATTTATATATATATATATATATATATATATATATATATATATATATATATATATATATATATATTTTTTTTTTTCCCCCTGCAACCCCATAACCTATAATACTTTTTCAATTCTAGCCTGGGTTAATGAAACAGACTTTAAGCTGGTCACATGGATTCTAGCACTGTTTACTGCCATCTCCTTAAATCCATTCTTCATTTACTGCCTGAAAAATCTATCCAAACTGCATATCTTGTCCTGCCACTTTCCTATCTACAACTCCCAGATATTCCCATTGCCTACAGGATGAAGATAGTATTGTTTGGTATTACAAATAAGGCTTTCTGTGATCTGTTCTCTGGGTATATCTTCAGTCTCATTTCTCACCCACCTAACTGAACTTTCTGTTCTATTGATACTGAATTGCTAGCCAATCTACCCCCAGCATTCTCCATTCCAGTTCTCAACAGCATGATTCCCCATGCTGTCTTATCTAGTTAGAGGGCATTCTTCTATCCCTGACACCATCCCTCTACCTGGCTAATTCCTATTACTCATTTAAGATTCAGGTCTCAGGTTACTTCCCCTGGAGAGCTACTTTTAAATTCTCCTTCTCTTCCCTCAGTCTGAGTAAGGTTTCTTCTCCTCTGTCTTCCCATCAAATTTCAAGTATATTTGTATTGTTTGGATTAGTTTTCTCCTATTAGATAGTGAACTCATAAGACAGGGACTGTATGTTATTCCTCATTCTATCCCAAACATGAAAAATTGTGCTTGATGCATAGTATATCTTCTCCATTAATGTTCTTTTAAAAAATTAATGAATGAATGGATGAATAAGTGAATTAATTAATGTGATTTCTCAGGCACTTTTCCCAGCTCCTTGCTTTGCGCTAAGTCATGTAACATCTAGACAACATAGCTCCCTCTTGACCTGCAGGAAAAACTGGACAAAGGACTACTTTGAAGCCAGAAACCTCCAAAACGTATTAGAACCTCTTAGATGGCCCAGTTGGATAGGCAGAGGGACAGCAGATGGTCCCTCTTTAATCTGGACAATTGACAAAATTTCCATGAATAATGCCATGTATTTAGAGAGGTCCTGGACCAGATTTCTGGTCTGTTCATTCCAGAGCACACTATGTCTCACTCTGGTGATAACCCTGACACTTGCAAGCAATTGTTCCTACAAGATCCACTCATTACAATATCTATAACATGCCAAGAGGGGGCTCTCAAACATCAACAGACTGCACAGAAAGGCTTTATTTCAATTATCACCCTAGTTTGGCCAGGGAACCTATATTGAATTTAGCAGACCCACCCCACATATATCCAGCCTTGTAAATGCAAGCAAAACTTGGAGGTTTCTAATCCTGCTCTAATACATGTGGTAAATTAGGCCCAATTTTTTAGAGGAGTCCCTCTGTACACTCCCTGAGATGAAACAACTCCTTCTTTGTAGCTGCTTTTTTACCATAAAGGGAAAATTTGGCTTGAAAAGTCCCCTATTTGGAGTTTCTTCCTTGATTCCTTCTTATGTTTTGCTCCCAGGGGAGAATCTTTAGTACTTGCATGGGATATAAGACCATTGTCTAACCTGAAAAACCTGACATAGAGTAATAGTTAGCAGACAAGCAATGAAATAATCATCTTAAAAGATTAGATGCTGATTTTGCTACATAATATCTAGAATATTCTGTAGCTTTAATTTTCTTTTCTATAAAGTGATAATTTAATAATAATAATACATACATACATACCCTATCTCACATGACTGGTTTGGGACATTAAAAAAAGAGTGTAATGGTGAAAGCTCTTTGTAATTGATAAAGCACTATATCAATGCAAAACAACATTCACAGTAGTTGTTTCAATAATATCAGAAAAAGAATGCGATTAAGGGAGGGCTCTCTGTGACTCCCACCCGATCCCAGCACCATCTCTTCAAGATTCTTCTTTGAGAAAGTGCTGCTTCCTCAGTCTCTTTACCACACATGGCCACATAGCCCAATTGCTATAGTGGCAGCTAGTGGCCTTCTTGCTTGACCTTGAGGTTCTCATTCTAGGATTTGCCACTGAGAGGTGCTCCAAAATGTTTCTAATAATTGCTCTGATTGAAAAATCAGAAAGAGCTTTGTGTAACTCATAAATCTCTTTCCATAGCCCTATCATGGGGGAAACCTGGTAATGTGTTCATCTGTTACTATCACCTACTCCTTTCCCACTGCATGGAGCTGGAAAGTCCAGATGCCCCACCAGAGTGCTGGGGTTCCCAGTGAGGAGGCCAGTGTACAGTTTAGGAGTGTGGAAACAGGCATGAAATCCTCAGAACCTCTACCTGTAGGAAGGGTCCCTCCGAACAAGGAGCTCTTTGGTGATGACCTGAGAAATCTTCCCATTGGGTTATATTATTCTCTACCCTTGAGAATCTATTATAATTAGTCAAGTATCCCAGGTTTTATATTCCATTCACCACTCCCTCAGTGCTTTCTACAACCAGTTCATCCACTTGACACCAAACTTGGTTCAGAGCCCCCATAGTGAGCAGGCCAGACAGGTGCTAATCTGTCTTCTTGCACAAGTGAAAATTAAAAGAGTGATGGCCTGCCAGCAATGAGCTCTCCCTTCTATCCCTGTGCCTCCTTACTAGTTCTCCTTGCTTCCTTCACTGAGCACACTCTGTCCCCAAAGGGAAGGCACACGCAGTTTCTACATTTTAGTAGGAGACAGTTAAGAATTACATTTCATAGTTAATTTTCAGCCCACAGCAATTTACCTTCTGCTTTACTTCCCAGTATATGACTGAAAATTTCTCATAATGGTGAGCACTGATGTGTGTATATTTTTCAGTTCTTATCAAATCTACTTTGTTACTGTCCTTTCCACGTAGAATGCTTGGTCCTACTACTTTCCATCAGGAAAATCTCACTAGAAATATATTTGACCAAGACATATATTCATTTTTGACCCCTACAGCCCCAAAACACCTTACATAAATTTCTACTGTATCATTTTTCATACTGTACTATAATCTTTTGTTCACATTTCTGATGCCTGATAGACTATGAGTTCCTTGAAGGTAAGAACTGTTTTTCTGGGGGGGGGGTGTTTTATTGTTAAACATTCTGGACTATTCCTGGCACAAAGTAGATCCTCAAAATAGTGTTGAATTGAACTCAGTGACCACCCTAACTATCTGTCTCCAGGGTTTTTAATGTTCTCAATTATTTTAATAGTTACAGTGCATTGTTCAGCAGTCATCTATAGTTTTCCAACTGGCATAAGCATTTATTAAAAAGTTGATTGAATTGAGAGATATAACATATAGCCATGAACAGGAACCAATTTAACTAACTATGGAAACACTAAACTTTAGATCCCATATTCTTACCAACCAAAAGCATTGATCAAACATATATTTTTACATGGAATATGATATTCCAGAAAAATAGTCATTATAGAATGTTATGCTACTTTGATATTATTTGAAAAATTAAAAAGAGCAAGAATATTTATTATTCTAGATTAAATTTCATGTCTCTATACCACAACTGAAATTCTGTATAATTTTCCACATCAATAAAATTTTTAAAAAAAGATCAACCATAAGAAAACATGCTTTAGCATTGTTTAAACATCTTTATCATATCTTTGGCAAATCTATGGCAAAACTTTGGAAACATTTTACATAAACACTGGATAAATCAACTCTAAAACATCGGTGTTTTAATTTTTAGATTTGTAGGTGTGTAGACCACACATCTTGGTTTGTCTAGCATCATCTGAGCTTACTCTTGTCTTAGCATAATTATTAGTGGCAAACCCTATCTTTTTCAAGAGGATCCTAGTTTGGACAGAAAAATTACAAGTTCATCTTACTTATGGGCTGTCTACACAGAGATATAAAAGAAGACAATAATGTGTAAACCTATGTGTCCCTATGACTGATATGAAATCTCCTGATTTTTTCATTTTTCAATAAAATATTTTGATTTAACAAAACTAGTTTTGTATGATTTTAATTTTATTTGTTTTTACAGATTTCCTTTAAATATGACTATTTCTCTGTCCAACAAATTATATTTTATAAATGTACCTTCTTTCTTTTTATCTCAAAGGGAATGTGCTTTACTTTTATAACCATATGCAAGTCTTACATGCTATAAAAACCTACTGGTCCAACTGTATAAAACCTAAAAAGATTTCATTATTAATAGAGACTGGAACAAAACTCCTTCTTAATTATTATAAATTGTTGATTGTATTCATGGGGAAAATCCCTTAGATGATAATAGCTTCAATTCCAGTGATGTGTTCTCTGTGATGTCAAACTTCATATTTATGTGATAATGATTTCATTTTTTCTCTGTGCTTTACATATTGGTGACTGCACAGTCATTATGTTTACTCTATATTCACCCTAAGACCTTAGCTTGCCTTTAAATGTATTTTTATGTGCATTTTTAAAATCTTTAGTAACATTGTCCATTTTGTACTTTCATAATTTCCATAAGTATGTCCCTTCCATTCCATTTGAAGGAAGGTAGTGAGCAAAACTAGGCCAAAGAAGGTATTCTGGAGAATGGCTTTGAAATTTACTCCCCCTGGTGGTCCAAAGCTCTGTTGCCCTGTGATGTCATCAGAATTATTTTCTCTGATATCAACAATTATCATGTAAAATAAATGACAAACAGGTAATTGTTTCCAAAAACATACATGAGGTCCCCTTATCACTTAATGAACAGACTTTCCACAGATTTCGTTTTATCATTACAACTTATTTGTATAAGTTGTGTATAAGTACACTAAAATAACCAATTCCCAGGACGCTTATCATAGGGAGTAAATGGAAAATTGTTCTTTTATTCCAAAATCTTAAATCATTGTACATAATACCTCCTAAGTTATTCTATCTATAAATACAGTATGCTTAAATTTTTCTATAAGTATTTTCAAGTTGTGAACACTGAGACATAAATCAAAACAATGTGTAAGAACTCATGGAATCAAAAGAGGCTTTTATAATCATGAAATATTAGCATTGCTTTGAAATATATAGTTCAACTTTGGAACTTCAGGTAAGAGAAAATTGAAATCATTGCATCAGGGTTTAGATTTCCTAAGTCCTGGACTGGTGTTCTTGATCATTTCTCTTAATTGTCTTTTAAAATAAATTTTCTTACATCTTCTTTGTTTTAATTCTGTAATAACTGAAAATATTTTTAATTGGTTTATAAACAATAATAGTAGAGATGGGTAAAGATCATTTATTTAATCAATATTTATTGAGTCCCACTTATTTTTTTTAAGATTTTATTTATTTATTGAGAGAGAGAGAGCACGGGCTGGGGGAGAGGCAGAGGCAGAAGGAGAGGGAGAAGCAGATTCCTCGCTGAGCAGAGAGCCTGATGCAGGGGCCCAATCTCAGGACCATGGGATCATGACCTGAGCCAAAGGCAGACACTTAACCGACTGAGCCACCCAGGTGCCCCTTGAGTGCCACTTATTGATATAGAGATACAGCAAGTATAAATAGGTTTGGAGGGTGGGAAAAAATTTATTTTTTGATATGTTGAGATTGAGGAGTCTATGGTTTATGCCGCTAAGTACAATTAAGCAGGTGATTTGGATTATCAGCTCAGGTGAGATTACTGAGATGGAGCAGGGGATGGGGCAAACTGGCACAGAGAAGATGGGTTTAATTATAATGTATTAGGAGAAAAATATGACAGCCTAGAGAAAATCTGAGTTTGGGGAAGTTTTTAAATCTCTTTTCTCTTCTTCCCTTTCTCTTTCTTATTCCTCATCTTTCTACTTCTTTTCTTCTTTCTTTCCTTTTTCTTTCTTTCTCTTCCTTCCTTTCTCCTTCCTTCCTTCCTTCCTTCCTTCCTTCCTTCCTTCCTTTTCTTCTTTTCTTTTCTTTAGTTGGGATTATTGACATGAGTTTGTTGGTCCTGGGGAAAATTTTATGGTGAGATGAATTTGATTATATCAGGAAAATTTTAGATGGTTATTTGAAGTTATTAAAGAGACAATAAGGGATGGAATTTAGAACATACATGGATATGATTTTTTTTCTTGGAAAGGAAGAGAGGCACCTATTCCTCTGAGTTGAAGGGAAGGTGGTAGGGGACATTGTCAATATAAACACATTTGCTACTGATGGAACAGGATAGTGATCATGTTTCCTTTTAGTGTCCTTTATTTTCCTAATAAAGCAAGAGGTAAAGTCATCTTCTGAGACTAAGGAGGAAAGTGGAGGAATAGAAGGCATGAATAATATAATGAATAACAGAGAAGATAACTAGAAATGTAAAAAAAATTGCTCTGCAGTGCTTAAAATCCAACCGAGGTTAGAGATTTGGAATTTAGAATTACATCAGTGGTATAGTTTTTTCAGGAAGAGTTGTCAGAAGACCGTAGGGAATCAATTTTGAGCTGGTATTTTTCAATAAAAATAGGGTCAATTGAGCAATAAAGTTGTGACTGTTGGCAAGTATCTTGTGAATCATGGGTAAGTAAAGAAGTAAAGAAACTAGTTGTTGTAAATTAGGATAAAAAGGGTGAGCCAAGGAACTCAAGGCCTCGATGAGGTAAAACAGTAGTGTAGATGAACTAACAAAGAATACTAATAGACAATAAAAATTTGGTAAGAGTTATGAGTTATGACATCTAGAGTGTAGATCTGGATATATGTGGCTTAAAAGGAGCTGGCTTAAGTTTGAGATATACATTAACCTATTCTTCATCGACAAGTACTTTGCCTCTTAAAATTAATCAAGGAATAACACATAAAGACCATTTGTATTAGTGACATCAGCAAGATAGCAAAGTAAGAAACTCTGGTCCCTTTCCCCTTGCAAATACAGAGTCAGCAACAATTCTCAGATTTCCTTTGTGAGAAATCCAGAAACTAATTGAAATGCTTCTGCACCTCAGACAGATGCAAAACCAGCCTGACCAAACCCAGTAGAGAGGTTTGGGACACCCTCTTGCTGGAATCCTTACTCCTGACACAGCACCTTATGATCAAAAAGAAACTCCTAGTTCTCATCTCCCAAGGAAGGAAGGAATTGGTTTGGTATCAAGACCCCCAACTTTTCTGAGGGTGCTCCCCAGAGGACTGGCTTCTATCTTGCCTGTCTTTGAGCTCTGATGGGACCAGCACAGGCTATCTGCCAATGGGATAATGGAGACAGTGACTTGGGCTGGTAGACACCATATATTCTGCCTCCTACTCATTACAGGGCAAGTAGACAAAACCCACAGCTGTCTGCTTCTTTCTGGGGAAGGAAATGTTGGAAGAGGCCTCTAGTCATTGTAGCCAGGCTGATTGGTAGAGGTCTTCTCCTGTATAAGGCCAGTCCATGAAGATCTGGAGAGGTGCCTGTGTTATCTAACATATAAGCATCAATGGAGAGAATGAAGGAAAATCAAGAATCAAGCAAAGGTGTTCCAAAAAGAACTAAAATAAATCTCCAGCAACGAACCCTAAAGAAATGCCATAATATGATTTACCTGAAAGAGAATTCAAAATGATTGTCATAAAGATGCTCACTGAGGTCAAGAGAACCAATGCATGAACAAAGTGAGAAGTTCAACAAAAAGAGAGAAAATATTAAAAAGTACAAAACAGAAACCATGGAGCTGAAGAACACGATAATTGAACTTAAAAAAAAATCACTAGAGGGTTTCAACATTAGACAAGATTAAATAGAAGAAAGGATCAATGAACTCAAGGGCAGATCATTGGGAATAATTAAGTCAGAGGAGCAAAAAGAAAATAGAATAAAAAAGAATGAAGAAAGCTTAAGGGACTTAGGGAGACCACCAAAACACCAATATATACATTATGGGATGCCCAGAAGAAGAGAGAGATAAAAGAGCAGAAAATTCTTTCAAAGAAATAATGGCTGAAAGCTTTCCAAATCTGAGGAAAGAAATGGACATCCAGACCCAAAATACCGATTAGATAAATCCAAATAAATGGATATCGAGACACATTATAATCACATTGTCAAAAGTCGAAGACAGAGAATTTTGAAAGAAGCAAGAGAAAAATGACTTGTCACATCCAAGGAACCACTTTCCTTATAAAATAGTATAAAATAAGGACCTAGAAAGCCATGAAATGCTCAGCTCCTTTCCTCTCTTCACCAAACAGTCATTCCTACTCTCTTGGGAGGGACAGACTCAACAGACAAAGATGGTTAGAAAACCACTTTTCCTAACTCTGTGCCTCAGAAAGGGCAGATATTCCTATATCTTGGCCATAGAACAAATAGTAGGGAAAGAGAGAAAATAGTTCTCATTAATATGCCCCCAGTGGTATAAATATATGATCTATGTAGTGAACATTTTCTAAGTATTGAAAAATCTGAGGGTAAACATTACATTTTCAGGTAATAGCACAAAAATTGATGCCTCAGAAAACAATAATTCAGAGTGAGTTTAATCAATGAAATCTACTCTTTAAAAATGAATAAAGGGGGGGCGCCTGGGTGGCACAGCGGTTAAGCGTCTGCCTTCGGCTCAGGGCGTGGTCCTGGCGTTATGGGATCGAGCCCCACATCAGGCTCTTCCGCTATGAGCCTGCTTCTTCCTCTCCCACTCTCCCTGCTTGTGTTCCCTCTCTCGCTGGCTGTCTCTCTCTGTTGAATAAATAAATAAAATCTTTAAAAAAAATAAAAATAAATAAAAATGAATAAAGGGGATAATAAAGAACAAAACAACCTAGAAAAAGGATAATATTAGACATATTAGAAACATGCTAATACTTGAACATACTAACATTGTATTAGAAATGTGCTAATCAGAATAAGATATGTGAAAATCTATTGAGAATTCTTACAACTCATATTACTGTATTATATTAATTTTTGACAAGTAGATACAAAGCAAGATGTGAAAAAAATAGGAAGTTTCCATAGATCAACCAAGAAAAAAAAAAAAAGATAAAATGCAGGCAATGTTGAACAGTAGAAAGAACACACTTTTGCTTTGAAATGTACAGATCTGGGTTGAAATATTAGTCCTATGACATATTAGTTGCAGGCCCTTATCCCCCTGACCTCCCCTAGCCCACTTGCCTGGTCAGTGAAATGAGAGCAACTTCATATGGGTGTAGTGCTAGAATACATCACATCATGCCTGGCCTATGGTAACCTCTAATACTCACATAGTTTCCTCACTCCCCGAGAAAGATATTATTGAAAAATAAAGCCTGAAAGAAATGAATTAATTTATTTTGAATGAAAAGAGGTGACTTAGCCTGCCTTTCCTTCCAGCAAACCGTCTCTTAATACCCTAAATACTCTTAAGACCCTGAAGAATCTGAGCTGGAAGAAATAGCTTCAAAGTGCATCAATATTCTTCTGGACTTCCTGGGGAATATAATACTGGATTAGGCCCTAGTTCATAGAGTGTCCAAACCACGAAATTATGCAAAATAGTCATAAATATGCATTTAAATAATTTGAGAATAACCCAGTCTAATCTCTTTTGCAAGAATTTTAATCACACATGTGTGTCTTACATGGTTATACAAACTATGATCCAATTCATTTATCTTGAAACTGAACTGCCCCAAATATTTTCTGAAATATATTTGTAAATTCATTGTATCATACATATTAATTCCTAATAAATATTTATTTTTCTAGCTTTTACAACTGGAACAGTCATATTGCTGTTTGGAATTCAACTCCCAATTATCAAGTCATTGCTGATAATCCAGAAGGCTTGCTTTTCAAATACAAAAGAGACAGAAAAATTCTCAATGTGGATCCAAAGGTAAGACTGCTTTTACGTTTATATATCTCTCTGAATTTTATTATATTTCTTCCATTATTAAAAAATTTATTAAGTATCTGATACTCTTCAGTATTTAAATCTAGAAATAAAAGACTGTGTTGAAACAAAGGGCATGCATTATTCTTAAAGAAAAAAACTCCAAACTTAATCAATTATCAGAAAAGAGGGCACATATTGCATGGAGCACTGGGTGTTATGCGCAAATAATGAATCATGGAACATTACATCAAAAACTAAGGATGTACTGTATGGTGACTAACATAACATAATAAAAATTATTATATAAAAAAAGATATCAATAAGGAAGAGTTTGGGGGAAATTTAAATAGACCTCACAAGTGAGAATGCTTCTCCAAGCCTACCAGCAAAATTAGATCAGGGAGCCAATGGGCAATGCATTTGTGTGCTCTGATCCTGGGTATGTCCAGTAGTTTTTGCTCTAAATGGGAAGATGAATCATTTACAGAAGGGAGACTCTCACCTCACAAATGTTCCCAGAATTCTAACATCCCTTTTTATATGTGACTAACACTGAAAAGAATATTACCCTTAGTGTATTTCTAAGTGTTAACTTAGAAAATATATTTTATTTAAATATTTTAAAGACATGTCCCATGATATTTTGAATTTGTTCAAGGACAAATATTTATATCTTACATATTTTCAATGACTGTGTTTGCATCATGACTTTTAATCATTACTTATATCTTTGAGGGGTGAAGGTTATAAAAGTCATATGTGCTTGAGTTGCTTAGGCATTTTTTTAACTTTTGGAAAACATGTTACTCATATGACAGCATCAGTCTAAAATCCAAGTCAAGAAAATATTCCTTCTCAGTGAAAGAAATAGGAATTGTATGATATGCCTGGGATAGAGACAAGGATGGACCAAAGGAAAATGGGAGTCTGGTTCTAAAAACTTTTCCAAAACTTTTTAGAAATTTAAAATAAAAAAAATTAAATGATTTTGTTTCATATCCACTTAGTACAATTTCTTGCTCATAAAAATTGCTCAAAACTACATGCTCAAAGAATAAATAAATGAAATTCTGTGGTAAGAAATGGATTGTTGTCTACAATCAGATACAACTCCAACACAGTGACTTAATAGAATAGAAGTTTCTTTCTTTCCCATGTATGAGTCTCAGTTGTCAGTCCAGAGTTTGAATGGCAGCTCCACAGTCATCTAGGCCAAAATGGCCCTCATCCTCTTGGACCAAAACAGATCTCCAGCCAAAACAACCACATTTCAAACAGAATTCATGGCGGGAGTTCAGACAGTACAAAGGACAGCCCTGCCCCACTGCCTTTTAAGGAAGTTTCCCAAAAGCTACCACACAAAGGTTCACTTATATTCCATGGTGAGAACTTAGCCACATGGCCATATATATCTACATGGAAAGCTGGGAAATATAATCTTTATTCAGGTGGTCATACACCTAACTGAAATCAGAAGTTCTGGAAAGGGAGAAAAGAGGTTTGGATAGACAACTAGCAGTTTCTGACACAACGTTATCTCCTTCAAAAAGAACACTACTCTTGGGGCACCTGGCTGGCTCAGTAGGAGGAACATACAACTCTTGACCTTGGGATCGTGAGTTTAAGCCCCACGTGGGGTTGTAGAGATTACTTAAATAAATAAAATTAAGAAAAAAAGAACACTACACAATACTCACTTGGTCTCGGGTTTCTCATTCATAAAATGGAGGACTGAACCTGAAAATCATTGGGGCCATAATTATTATGAATTTATAAATATCAACATACCTTCTCTCTAGTGGTGCCTCTTCTCACAAATGTGTGTCAAAATTGAAGCAAAGTACAGGAAACTTAATAAATTACATTCAGAGAGACTATTGCTGTTAGAGGACTGAAGATATAAAATTATTAATGGTTTCATTAAGATGTGTGAAATAAATTTTTGAATCAGTTTTGAATGATACCACACTTAAACTACTTTAGGGCTCTATTTTAACTAATGGCATATACGTACTTCAAGAATGTACATCATGAATTACAGTTTTTATAGTCTTTGTGGAATCATTATTGAATACAAATGGTTACTTGAACATGATTTAAATAACTAAAGCACTCACTTCCTAAATAATTAATCATGAGACTTCAAAGATTTAATTTTCAATACATGAAATATAACATTTTCTTCTTTGGAGGAGGAAGTGGGTTTTTTTAGGTTTTATTAATTTGAGTGAGAGAGAGTGAGTGAGAGAGAGAGAGAGAGAGAGAAGGAGCAGGGGGAGGGGCAGAGGAAGAGGGAGAAGCAGACTCCCCACTGAACAGGGAGCCCAATGCAGAACTTGATCCCAGGACCCTGAGATCATGACCTGAGCTGAAGGCAGATGCTTAACCAACTGAGCCACCCAGGCGCCCCAATATTTAGATTCTTATATTTATTTAATTTTTCTTTTAATTTTATCTACTTGAAGATAAATCTTATAGTTGACCTACTGGAAAAGAATGCTGGTTTCACCATCAATAAACAAAATTCTACGCCTTCCTTTACAATTAACTGGCTACTTGGCCTGGCACGTTCACTTAACTTCTCAGAGTTTTCACATTCACAAATGGAAGATGTGAGTGTTGTTGCTGTTTCCTGATCTCTAGGATCCTTCTACAACCCCAGTTCTCAGAGATTGACTCAGCTGGTCCCAGGTGTACATCTTTTCACAAGCAGCCAGTATAATTTTACTACAGATTATCTGTACTATGAACCACAATTGGAGAAAAGCTTCTCCCTAAAAAGACAACAATCTCAAGAGATCTGGCACTCTGTTTTCAAACATAAGTGCTCTCAAACATTTGACCACAAACAAAATATAACACATATATCTTTATTTTTATGGACTAGATATGAATCAGTATGTACATCTACATAATATCTTAACTTACCTTCTTCTAAGAGCCATGATCCTTTTATATTTCATGTACCCATACATCATATCTTACAGACCTATGGAAGAATCAAAAGTAAGCTGTCAAGTTTTTTAAATTACAAATACACAATGATAAGAATTATGTTTTGGGGCACCTGGGTGGCACAGTCGTTAAGCGTCTGCCTTCGGCTCAGGGCGTGGTCCCGGCATTGTGGGATAGAGCCCCGCATCAGGTTCCTCCGCTATGAACCTGCTTCTTCCTCTCCCACTTCCCCTGCTTGTGTTCCCTCTCTCACTGGCTGTCTCTCTCTCTGTCAAATAAATAAATAAAATCTTTTTTAAAAAAAGAATTGCATTTTTATACTTTTTATTAATAATTTTATTTGAAATCCTTCCTAAAATGAACACCATAACTTATAACACCATAATGTGCTCTAAAATACTCTAAGAACAATGCAACCCAGCTCTTCTTGTCCTTTCTTTCAAGTAATCTCTTTTAAATATGTAACACTGGGATGCCCGGGTGGCTCAGTTGGTTGGGCATCTGCCTTGGGCTTATGTCATGATCTCCAGCTCCTGGGATCAAGCCCCACCAGGCTCCCTTCTCAATGAGGAGCCTGCTTCTCTCTCTTCCCTGCTCCCCTTCCCACTCACGTGCACCTTCTCTCTCTCAAATAAGTAAGTAAAATCTTTAAAATAAAAGAAATATTTTACATTTAAAATTCAAAAAGGTCAAGATAAACGAAAGGTGGAAATTGTGATAAACAAGATGTCTTTCCTTTGTGCAACACAGATGTAGACTCATTAACTCTGAAAAGTGGTTCCCATGAAACATAGTTGTTTGTGAATGGTAACAGTGGAAAAAAGAAAATTGTGCAGATCTTAGAACGAGTAATATGAGTTCATTGGTTAAGAAATTCCAAATGCAATAAGAGTTTGGTTGCATTGAAAACAGGACCACTGGCTTTTACTTCCCTGCAGCTGTATAACATCTGGCACGAATAAAGCTAGTTTCTATTTTTGAGTGAAGAATGCTTGTCTGAGTGATTCACACCCACCAAAATGTTTCCAGTGTATTATCTTTAGAAGGATTGAGTGGAAGCACTTTGCACTCACTCCCTACATTATCTGGACAAATGAAAAAATAGGCATTTTTCTTTTGCTTTTAGGAAGCATTAACCATGGGAGAGTTTCCTTGAGTCTTAGAATAATATGGGTGGTCTAAAACCTTCATGATCTACTAATTGGAGAGACAGAGTGTATAGAACAGTTAAAAATAGGAAAAATCTTTCTTAATGACACCAGCTTTTCTCCCCTCCCTTCTTCCATTCACTATGTGTGAGAGCCCATCACCTGGAAAAATGCCTGGTTAATAGACACTTAATAAGTATTCATGGAATAAATGATTGAATGAATGATTCCCTCCAAACACACAAAAATAATACTACACTAATTAAAAGTTGAGAAGCCGATTATGTCACTGATATTTGGTATAACAATGATAGCCAGAACGGGAATAGCCACCTCATTCTATATTGATACAAATAAGTCAGAAAGTAATTACAAGAATTTATCAGTGAAAACAACTAGTATAGCCATAATTTTAGGTTTTTAAAAGTTATGCAGAAATCTTAATTTTGGTATGTGCTTTCAAGTCTTGTACAAACCCAGAAATATATAATTTAAATCATCTGAAATTAAGACTGTTGAATTAGAACATGTTTTTGAGGGGCACCTGGGCAGCACAGTCAGTTGAACATCTGATTCTTGGTTTCAGCTCAGATCGTGGTCTCTGAGTCCTGGTCTCCAGGTTGTAGGATCGAGGCCCACATGGGGCTCCATGCTCAGTGCAGAGTCTGCTTGAAATTCTCTCTCCCTTTGCACCCCCCACTCATGCTCTCTCTCTCTCTCTAAAATAAATAAATCTTTTAAAAAATGTTTTTGATTTATGAGTAAGTTGACTCAAACATGTTTAATGACTTACTTAAAGTCACATAGTTCATTATTAGTAGAGTCTAGCAATGGAGCTTAAATGTAAATATTATGAGACACCATAGAGGATCTAAAGATGAGCAAGAGTTCAACCCTTGCCCTTTTTTAATCTTTTAATACTTTTAGGGAAATAGGCATGTAAAAAATATAACTGCAGTATAAAGCAGAAAGTGATACATTACAAAAAAGAGAAATGCCTTGGGAATTCAGCAGCAGAAGAGATGATTTTTGATCTGGAGTAGAAGCTAGTGGAGAGGGAATGGTGAGAGGATATCATTGGGGATAGTTAGGTGATAATAGAGGAGGTAATCTTTTAATTGGACTTGATGAATGATTAGGAGTTGCACTCATAGAGGTGGAGAGGCAGGCAATACCAGCAATGACCCCTGTTAGGAAAGATAATGTTGATGGGAATAAAACAAAGGAAAACCTAAGTAGTTCAATTTGGCTAATGTAATGGCTTGGAGAAGGAGTGCCATGGAAACTAAGCATGGAAAGGTCGTGGAAATTCTTGAAGGCAGGACTGTTGAGAATCATGGACTAAACTTGGTAGGAAATGGGGATACACCAAAGCTCTTGTGCAGGAAAATAGCAAGATGAAAGTTATGTGGTTTTGTGGGGTTTTTTAAAGGTTTTATTTATTTATTTGAGAGAGAAAATGAGAGAGTGCACACACAAGTTGGGCTGGGGGGAGAGGGGCAAAGGGAGAGGGAGAGAGAGAGTCCCAAGCAGACTCTGGTCTGAGCATGGAGCCCCATGTGGGGCTGTATCTCACACCCCTGATTTTATGACCAGAGCTGAAATCAAGAATCAGATGCTCAACTGACTGAGCCACCCAGGCGCCCCAAAAGTTATGTTTTAAGAGGATGAGAGGGACTAAATTAGGACACATGGGAGAGGACAAACTAGAGAAGGTGCTAGCATAACAATAATACAGGTAAAGACCAAGAGGACTAGAACTAGGTAGAGGTCCTGTTGTAGTTAGCAAGTTTCTGCGTTGACGTTTTAAATATTGCAACTACCTGATCATTCAGGCAAAGACAGAACTTGCATATTTATGTGGAAAAAATAGTTGAGAGGTCTTACTTCACCCCAACCGTCAGGAAAGAGAGAGAGAGAGAATATGAACTAGTGCTGGATGAGTGTATAGAGGAAAAGGTGAGCTGAATGAGCATCGGTAAGTCTGTTGCCTGTTCAATCTTCCTTCCATCCTCCTCTTCTTCCTTACCTGATGTTTACTGAGTAACTACTGGGCACTGTGAGGTATAAAAATGAATCAGAAAGGTGGGTTTCTTTCCCTTAAAATGTTTACAGATTAACCGAAGGGTGGGTGGAAAAATATAATATGCACAGAAATGGCAAACTAGCAAGTGAGCTGAAAGGACAGAAAAAGTTCTAAAGAATTGAGAGGAGGTACAATTTACTTTGGACCTAACGCATTGAAAAATGAGCTAACAGAAGAGATAACATCTGAACTGGATCTTGAGGGGTGGGTATGGTGAGGACATGAGGATTGGAATAGAAGTCTAGGGTATTCTGGTAGGAGGGAACCTCACATACACAGGTGAGGAAGTACCAAGCATGGGCCTGCATTAGAGAGGAGTTGTGAGTGTGGGCCAGGAAACTTTAGAATATATGATGCCTATCCTCATCCGCAAAGATTCTAATTTTATTGGTCCAGGTGGAAGGCCTGGGCAGCTGTACTTTTCAGAAGCTCCCAGATGATTCTATGTGCAACCAGGGTTGAGATCAAGGTGTAAGAAGAAGAGTAATAGCAGAGAAATTCTGAGAGAAAATTGAACTCCAAGTGTGGAATCCAAGTCTAATAAGTTTTTTGCCATTCTATGTAGTTCAGTGAGAATCGGTACCGTTTGTGTCATGACTTAGGATTTCTGAGTACAAAAATGATTAAGCCCTTTTGAAAGGAAGTGAAGTTATTGTTCTGTTGGCTAAACTTCACTGGTGTGCAAAAGAAAATCAGTATGAAAAATATGAATTTCCGTAGGACAGTCTCCTTTTTGTCACTTTGTTTAATGTCTAATAAAATCCGCTTGAATATAGTTGCTTGATAAATGGCTGATAATACACAAGCAAACGAGCAAACAAACAACACGTGAAAAGATGTTAAAGATGTGCAGTTTCTATTTAATGTAGGAAATTGGTGAAACAAAAGACACTATTACAGAATAAACCTTTCTGGCTCCATCCTGAGTATCACAGTATCTGGAAGGCATGTACAATGCAGACTGCACATTGACTTAGAAGAATGTATTTATTTTCTCTTTATACATCAATACTCCTCACTGTACAACAGGACGCCCCTAATCCAGACTTGTCCTTTTGAAAATCACAATTGTTGAAACAGAAAAATGTGCTACTTTGGAATGCAATCTGTTATCATAAGAGCTCTTCATCAGTGTCCACCCCACAGTGGCTTGATTAGGAGTGATTTCTGTCAATTCAGTAAAGCATTTTCCCTTCCTCTCTCCTCACACTGGCCAAACAGAGCCCTAGACTCCACCCCAAGTGATTCAAACTGAATTGGTCTGTGGTGAGGCCCAGGAATCTGTATTTTTATATGTTTCCCTAGGTGATCCTAAAGATTGGATTTGATATCCATTGTTTTGTTATTAGTAAATTAGTAATACGTTTTTTTTTTAAGATTTTATTTATTTATTCGACAGAGATAGAGACAGCCAGTGAGAGAGGGAACACAAGCAGGGGGAGTGGGAGAGGAAGAAGCAGGCTCATAGCGGAAGAGCCTGATGTGGGGCTTGATCCCATAACGCCGGGATCACGCCCTGAGCCAAAGGCAGACGCTTAACCGCTGTGCCACCCAGGCGCCCTAGTAAATTAGTAATACTTTAATAGCTGTTGGCTTCACCTTACAGATTACATATGTCCATAAAGTACTCAAACTTCAGTCCTTTTTAAAACAAGTTTTAATTCAACAGTTTTAATTGTAAGTAGTCTAAATTATACATTCCTGAGACTATACAGATTAGAAAGTACAGGCCGTATACCAAAGACTTCTGGATAACATCCATAGTAATAATACTGACCACACCAGCTGCTCCCAGGGGTAAATTGCCACTTTTCCCCCTCATTTATGTGGATCATTACAGAGTTGGGTGGTAGTATCCATTCTTGCTATCATGGTCTCATCAAGAATCGCTTTGTCAGGTAGGTTTGTCTGGAAACTCAAATGAAGCAATATATGCTACGGAAACTCATAAAGCAAAAACTGAAGCATGGGGCAGGAAACTTTTCTGGTCACTTTACCATTGTATCTCCAGTGCTAGCATATGGTAGATGCTCAGTAAACATCTGTGGAATGAATAAATTGAATATGAAATATTTGCTAAAGAAATGAATAGTAAGGCCAAAAATAATCTTGGAAACTTTTGAGGTTAACTTTAAAATATTTTAGGATCTTAGGCACTAGAAACATATGTAGAGCTAATGCTATTTTTAGCTGAAAATTACCAGAGTAATTGACTGTGATGCTTTTCCCTCCTTGGTAGGTAAATTAAACTTGGGGCTTCTTTGCTGAACTTCAGAGTGGTGACCTTGGGTGTCAGGGTAATGGTGATATATGTTAGATCCATGGGTGAATGAGAAAAGTATTTTTTTTTAAGATTTTATTTATTTATTTGTCAGAGAGGGAGAGGGAGAGAGAGCACGTGCACAAGCAGGGGGAACGGCAGGTAGAGGGAGAAGCAGGCTCTCCGCTGAGCAAGGGGCCCGATGTGGGACTCCATCCCGGGACGCTGGGATCATGACCTCAGCCAAAGGCAGATGCTTAACCGACTGAGCCACCCAGGCATCCCGAGAAAAATATTTTTATTATTTTTTTAAATAAATATATAGTCATCATTTTATATTATGCAGATATAAAAAAGACAAATTCTACTTTCTTTTCCTATTAGCAAAAAAATTGGTGAACAAGGTTTAAAATTAAAAATAACTTCTACTGGGGCGCCTGGGTGGCACTGCGGTTAAGCGCCTGCCTTCAGCTCAGGGCGTGATCCTGGCGTTATGGGATCGAGCCCCACATCAGGCTCCTCTGCTATGAGCCTGCTTCTTCCTCTCCCACTCCCCCTGCTTGTGTTCCCTCTCTCACTGGCTGTCTCTATCTCTGTTGAATAAATAAATAAAATCTTTAAAAAAATAAATAAATAAATAAAAATAAAAATAAAAATAACTTCTACCAATAAAGCCATAATTTTTGTTTGTTTAATTTAGAGGAAGATTCTAGTGATTCCAGTGGTATTTTATCATATCTCCTCTCTCTTTTGTTCCTCCCAAGCAAGCCCCACCCAAGTATTTGCTACTATTCGTAGGAAAGGTGTTAATTGCCTCCTTAATGCTGCCTCCCCGTTGACTGACTACATTAAAATCAGAGGGAACCTGTCACAGGATTGAAATTGCTCCTCTCAAAATGGAGGCCCATGGGGTGTTATACACAAACAATGCATCATGGAACACTACGTCAAAAACTAATGAAGTACTGTATGGTGACTAAATAACTTAATTAAAAAAAAAAAAAAAAAGGAGGCCCATAACATTTCTACATCCTTTCAGCGGATGATTCCAATTTAATCTCTTGAACCTCCACCCTCCTAATGAAGGTTCTCAATTTTACAATCTGCCTTTTTACAGAGTTCAGGTATATTATTTCCTACTGGACATTTAAGGAAAAACAAACAAACAAACCACCCATACTGAATAGAATATGTTTAAGCAAAGTTACTCTTTCTTCAAAGTCTCTAATGGTGTTCCCTCAAACCCCACGCAAATTTGAATTAATGGAGCACAGGACACTGAATTACTTACACCACTCTTTTGGCTCCTAGATTTTCCTCGGAGGCCTCTTGTAAACGTTCCTTTTTAACTGTGGCACAGACACACTTATTAAGTAAAGCTGAGGTCTTGCCAACTTTCTGGTTTCTCTGCCCAAATTACTGAATGTTTGGTTGATTATAGCCCTAAAACACCCACATACTAAGAAGCTTTTAAACATTTTCTCCCCTGGGCAATCACCTGGTATACCTGAACTGAAAGTCTACCACATATAAATTAAGTATTTACTCAACAAACTGCTGCTAAAATCAATGGCCTTGAGGAATACCTTAAAAATTACATAACAGAGCTTGACTTTTATGAATTAAAACTCCTAAAACTTAAATGCTGTGCCCTCCTCTTGACCTGAAAAACTGATTTTAATTTTATATGCAGTATTACAGAACAACCCCTAGAGATAAGCACATTGTTGTTAAGAGTCCAATGTATGAGCTACTGGATGAAGTGTAGCACAAGAAAGGTGAGCTGGAGGAAAGGAAAAATTAAATATAAAACTTGCATTATTGTTTGTATATCAGTGCTTAGTGCTAAGAAAGTAAAATGATAACCCTTCACCATCCAAGTTGAATATATGCAGTGAAAAAAAAGTAAATATCCCAATAAAACATACATGACAAAGAAAAAAAGTGCTGCTTTAAGCTTCTAGCTAGAAGGGCAGCATAATAAAACATTACACCAAAGGTATAATAGGACCAACATGGAAGTGAGAAAGGAGAAGTTTGAGAAAGAGAGCTTTCACCTCAATTCATGCTCACTTTTTGCAAAATTTATTGTCACAAGTCAGGGGAAGGAGTATCAGAAAGAGTGGAAGGTTAAGTTCCTGGCTGATTGAAATGCATGAATAAGAACAAAAGAATTGTTTCCTCCATGATTTCAAAGACCTGATAGCTAATGACAAAGAAATAGACACCAGAAAACCCACAGATCAGACATGGAGTCATTGCAGGTGCAAAACCACAGTTAAGGGATTATTTCTAATTCAAAGGGAGCATGATTTCTTCTGGTCTCAACAGTTGAACCGGTAGTCAACTCCCATGGCCCCTTCTTAACCATTCACCACCCCAGCAGATGCTTACAATTTCTGAGGCACTGAAATCCCAAAGCAGAGTGAGGGATGTTGACATTTATTGGAACATGGAACATGATAGCATGAACAGTGATGAAGGCCATTGGCAAGAGTGGAAAATCTTATGTCGACAGCTTCTCAATTATTATTGCTGGCTGGGATATCTCAGCATAAAACACAATCAAACAAATGGCAGCCCCAACTTGGTACCCCCAGAAAACTACCTCACAAGCACATGAGGCCGCTCCAGAGGACGGGTTCTTAATCTTTTGAGAAATACAACTTATTTTAAAATTTCATGGATTTGCTCCAAAAAAATGCACATATGGCCATACACACAGAGTAGTATAATAATAGTTTAGGATATTGAAAGACCTGCATAAGTCCCTTAATGAATTCCACTTGAAAACTGAAGACCTAAGGATTCTCCAGAATACCTGGGAGCAGTTGAAGAGACTGGACGAACAATAGAACAAGTAGGAAAGGGTCAGGAATAGCTACCAGGACTCAGGCCAGAGCTTAGAGCTGTTTAAGGGGGGCAGTAGGTAAAATGAGCTGGACCTAAATAGATCCTATCAGCTTTGTGATTAGGCCAAATTGCTTAATTTCTCTGAGCACTTTTCTACCTCTGTTTTCTCATCTGTAAAATCTGTAATCTCACAAAGATAAACTCTAAATGGATGGAAGACTTCAGTGTGAGACAGGAGTCCATCAAAATCCTAGGGGAGAACCTCTTCGACATTGGCCACAGTGACTTCTTTCAAGACACATCCCCAAAGGCAAGGGAAAGAAAAGCAAAAATGAACTTTTGGGACTTCATCAAGATAAAAAGCTTCTGCACAGCAAAGGAAACGGTCAACAAAACAAAGATCCAACCCACGGAACCCACAGAATGGGAGAAGATATTTGCAAATGATACTACAGATAAAGGGCTGGTATCGAAGATCTATAAAGAACTTCTCAAACTCAACACCCAAAAAACAAATAATCAAGTCAAAAAATGGGCAGAAGACATGAACATACGCTTCCCCAAAGAAGACACAAATGGCTAACAGACACATGAAAAAATGTTCAACATCATTAGTCATCAGGGAAATCCAAATCAAAACCACATTGAGATACCACCTTACACCAGTTAGAATGGCAAAAATTAATAAGGCAGGAAACAATAAATGTTGGAGAGGATGTGAAGAAAGGGAACCTTCTTACACTGTTGGTGGGAATGCAAGCTGGTGCAGCCACTTTGGAAAACAGTATGGAAGTTCCTCAAAAAGTTAATAATAGAGCTACTCTATGACCCAGCAATTGCACTACTAGGTATTTATCCCAAAGATATGGATGTAGTGAAAAGAAGGGGCACATGCACCCCAATGTTCATAGCAGCATTGTCCACCATTGCCAAACTGTGTAAGGAAGTGAGATGCCCTTCAACAGACGAGAGGATAAAGAAGATGTGGTCCATATATACAATGGAATATTATTCAGCCATCAGAAAGGATGAATACCTATCATTTGCATCTACATAGATGGAACTGGACAGGATTATGCTAAGTGAAGTCAGTCAAGCAGAGAAAGACAATTATCATACGGTTTCACTTAATATGTGGAACATAAGCAATAGCATGGAGGACGTCAAGAGAAGGAAGGGAAAATGAACGGGGGGAAATTAGAGGGGGAGACAAACCATGAGAGACTATGGACTCCAGGAAACAAACTGAGGGTTTCAGAAGGGAGGGGGTTGGTGGGATGGGTTAGCCTGGTGATGGATATTAAGGAGGGCACGTATCGCAATGAACACTGAGTGTTATGCGCAAACAATGAAGCATGGAACACTAATCCAAAAACTAATGAAGTACTGTATGGTAACTAACACAATAAAAATAAATACATAAATAAGTATTGTTCTCAAATACAACATTCTAGGTAAGGCCTTGGTTTTTCAATTTCTACAATTACACCCTGATTAAAAAAAAATAACAGCTTCTTTTTTGAACCAATGCAAATAACTAAATGGCCATGGAAAGTAAGTGTAAAGTAGGTGTAAAGTTTCATGTAATTTTTTTCTATACTTAGCATCCAATTATGGGAAGGCAAAAATTAGAAAATAAAACTGTTAAGAGGATTTTTGGACATTTGATCAAGATAGGATCAGGGTACTAGAGAAATAATACCGAGTTATATATTTAATTAAATAAGCATTTAAAATAATAAAACATTTTAAATAAATACAAACATTAACATGATTGTAAAGAAACTTATTTTTTATAAGTGAGGAATCTTTGTTCTTTGCTTTCTTTTCTTTCTTTCTTTCTTTTTCTTAATCAGGAATGAAATAAATTCAATTAAAGCACAGAAAAATACTCTTATAAGACACACATTATTTGCTACTTAGACAGATGACACAGAAGGTAAAAAAATATATATTTTAAATAGTAGACAAAGGAATGAACCAGTAAGTAAAGCAAGCAAGCCCATCCAGATAAGGCAAACGTTGCTAAAATTTTAGTACATTTCATCACTTCTTTTCAAACTCAAGTGCTATAAACCAAGACAAGTAAAATTTACTTCCAAATTTATCCTTTATTTTCTTTTTTCTGTCACAGCAATTCTCAGGGTATCCATGAGTTCAAACTAATTTTTATATTAATGTAAGCTGTTATTTCTGTTAACAGTTTGTTTTTTTAATAATATTTTTTTATTTTTTTATGTTAGTCACCATACAGTACATCCCTAGTTTTTGATGTAAAGTTCAATGATTCATTATTTGCATATAACACCCAGGGCACCATGCAATATGTACCCTCCTTAATACCCATCACCAGCCTATCCTATTCCCCACCCCCCTCCCCTCTGAAGCAGTCAGTTTGTTTCCCAGAGTCCATAGTCTCTCATGGTTCATTCCCCCTTCTGTTTACAGCCCCCTTTCTTCTTCCCTTTCTTCTCCTACTGATCTTCCTAGTTCTTATGTTCCATAAATGAGTGAAACCATATGATAATTGTCTTTCTCTGCTTGACTTATTTCACTTAGCGTTATCTCCTCCAGTCCCGTCCATGTTGCAGCAAATGTTGAGAAGTCGTTCTTTTTGATGGCTGAGTAATATTACTCTGTTAACATTTTAATTCATGCTCATTATTGCTCTAGTCAAATGAATCAGTAAGTATTTAAAAATTTCTCAGTTTCGACTTCCAATATGGTAAATATTGATGATTATAACCCACATAAAAGTTTTTTGGAGTCCTCAGTAAATCTCAAGATTGTACAGGGGTTCTGAAAAGAAATAAAAAGGGGAAAAAAGGACAGAAAAACACTACTGTATATGTTTATACAATGTATATGTACATATAAAACCAGTACTATAAAGCCTCCACTATAAGACAAAACTGCTTTGTCTTTGGAGCACAAAAGCACAGATAGTGGTTTTAGTCTGTCCTTATTACTTCATGCAATTTCCGCCATTCATATTAATTGTGACTTTTAATCAAAGTAACTTCTATTTCAGTGAGAAAACTAGAGGTAGAAAATTAACAATTGTCTGTCTTCCAAAAGCATTTTAACAGAATAGCAGTTAATCTTGCACCTTTCTCCAGCCACATACCTTTTTAAAGAGACAAAATGCGTTAACATGACCCAGAGGTAGGAACATTTCATGGAAAGTGTATAAACTTAAAATTATGCATTATAATTGGGCATTAAATGGTCAGTATTCTATCTTAGTTAGAAATTATCTAGATATCAAATAAATATTCATTATATGATTCAACTTAATAGCAGGCCTAAGGCCTTATGTTACCTAAAGATCTTAGGACTTTTATTCTAACTGACATGTTAAAAATAAAATGTAATTACTATTGAAATAAAATTATCAGAATAATGATTTGATTTTGTTGAATACAAATTTATATTTTTCGTTATCTTAAATATTGTGTAGGAGTAATGTTAGCTTATTTGATCAGTATACTTGAATAAATTTAAGAAAAGCAAACCCAAGTATAATAAAACGTATGTTTGTATTATACTTAACACTGATAAATCACATTACAAGGTATTTTTATTAAACCAAAATGATTATACTAGTCTGATTTAGCAAAAATTTGCGTCAATTACATGAACTTTAATGTTCAAAACATTTCTGAGTTTCTATAAGAATAACATTTTTAAAAAGATTTATTTCTTTATTTCAGAGAGAGAGAGAGAGATGGGTGGGGAGGAGCCAAGAAAAGGGCAGTGAATCCCAAGCAGTTTCCGCACTGAGTTCAGAGCCCAACACAGGGCTAGATCTCATGGCCCTGAGATCACAACCTGAGCCAAAACCAAAAGTCAGACACCCAACCTACTATGCCACCCAGGCACCCCATAAGAGTAACTTTTTAAGTATAGCACATATCAAGTATCAAAATTTTTATTTCCTCATTTTCCTGGAATTTTAAACATTAGCCATAGGCCAAAAGTAAACACAAAAATTATCAGACTATATATCAAAAAGTTGTTTCTTTTCCTGGTAAGCACAAGATTCTTAATTTGAGCTCAAAACAGACAAATAGACAAAGAAAATAAAATACTAACAAATCAGATTCTCTGTTGTCTTCCATCCAAGAAAGAAAAAATTTCTATAATCTATTACTCCATTTACAGAGATAACAAAATTTTGGCGACAAAACCAAATTACTATTACCAAAGGGGAATAATTTATTGATTGTAAGAGTTCCAAAAACAAAACAAAACAAAGAAGTAGTAACATGGAAAACATGCAAAGAAACAGGATAAGCAAAGTGAAAGTTCTGTGACAACAGGGAATTTACCACTTGGAGCCAAGAAATGCCCCGGTTTATGTCTTACATGAGCTCCAACAGTCCTCCAACAACACAGGCTCTCAGCCATCAGGTGAACCATCCGGCATTGTAGTTTACTAAAAGATAATTGTTTACAAAATAATCGCATACAAGGTAGTTTTTCATAAAAGGATATAATTATGACTCTCATACAGATATGAAATGAATGTACCGACTATTTTACTTAATTTACTAATTATAGAGGGAACCAGTAAGATAGTACAAACAATTCAAAGGAGAATCCTAAGAGCAAAACATATACAGGGAACAAGAAAAATTGAAATTAATTTACAAATAGATGCAAAGTAGAACTCAATGCAGGGCAACAATTAATTGAATTCTACTGGGTAGAATTAATTTGCATCTTTTTGACAAGAATATTTTGCATTATTATCAAGTTCTCCACAACTTCAAGAGTTGTAAAATAGCACAGAAACCGTGAAAGGCAGAAAAAAGTTGGATGGGTGAGTCACTCAGGACACCCACTATTTTTGTTTACCCGTTTCAGTCTTTACAGTTTTGCTGACTCTATTTAATAAAATATAAACTAAAATATATTTTCTCGCTAGCAAGAAATTATACCATGGGGATAAAGCAGGACCAAAGCTTTCCTCTAGTCCCACTTCTAAATGTCTTTATCATCTCTTCCTATAAGAAGAAGAAAGAGCAAGTAACTTTATTCTTTTATATCCAATAATATTTTCCAGTTGTAGATACTACCAATTCTTTTAGAATCTCCCTCTTCTCTCTTATCAATACCACATTAGTGAATACCTGTTCCCACAGGAGCTCCGCAGGAGCCTAGAAATATAATAGATTACCCTGAATAAAGGTAAAAGGAGCAAATCTTTTTTCACAGATTATAATTTGAAGGGGGGACAGTTCATAGTTTTTAAACTGATAAGAAGCTTTTAATTAAACCCACCATGGACAGGTACTTTAGCTAGTCTTCATCCACTCCAAACTCCAGTTCATTTTTTATTGGACAAACTTGAAATTATGATAGGATTCTTTTAGATTTATTAACCTGTGATCATGTTTAAGAAGTCTTTCCCTGGAAATTCTGCAAAGTTAGTGACCCATGGGGTTTAACAAAGTCCAGGCAAGCATGGGCCTGGGACAGTTTTGACCCTAGAGAGTTTCACTAATGTCACAACCCAGAGCCTCAAAGCTTCTTATAGGAATTATCACTACTCCTGAGAAAAAGAACCCGAGGGAAAACAAGAAAATGTCTTCATGGCCATAGCATTTTTTTTTGTTCTGTTTGCTATAATATCGAAGCAAGAAGAAAATTCATTTAATGCCAATCATTTGCATGATGGACTGGACTGAGTAACAATATGGATTTATGTATTTTAGGCTTCTCCAGGTGACAACTCTACTAGAACCCCTATCCAGACAGAACTCTACATTCAAGCTGTCATTTTTGACCACATTTCCAGAAGAAAGACCTAACTACCAACATGTTACATGGTCCCCTAATGGCTTGCTAAATTTGAATGAATTCTGTAACCAGAAGCAACTTAGAAAATAAATGAGTCCTCTAGTTGCAAGGCGAGTTAGACTAATAAAAGTTGATAAAGAAATTAGAAAGAAAACCATAATCTTGACTGTCTTTGTGTGGTACAGATCTTAACCTGACTTGAGGTTTTTCTAAAATTTTCCCCCTAAATACTGAAGCTGATTGCAACAATTCATGGGAGAGAATCTTCTTGCTACTTATTTTGAAGCTCAGGTTCCAGGTTCTACTATTGCCAAATATAGTGGACAGAAATCTATACCATGTGTCAATGCTGTCTATTAAATTTGTTGAATATTGATAAGAAGTCTGAAATTGAAGAACAAGAGTAAGAAGATATAAATACAAGGTTTTCAGTAGCTCTATATGAGAAAATAAAATCTGAAATGTCCCATGAGATGATGTATAAAATGAAGTGTTTGGTATGTTTATGTGCCTGGACAATATGAACCCCATGACCATGAAGCTGAGAAAATGAAATCTACGAGAAACCAAAAGATTTTAGTGAAGTGAGGACTTCATTAGGGAAGAACATGTTTTCCTGATGTGCCTCTGCAGTTGGCTTTTGTGCAGAAAAGATATTATTCAAGAGGTTACTTGTGATTTAAAAATTAATATTTGATTCTTCCTTTTATTCCCATTCTCTTCTTTTCTCTTTCTAAACAATCCAATACTAAGGCAATTAGTTGGGGCTAAGTAAGGTGGAAGTCTGCTCAATGTATAGGACTGGGAAAGCCCAGAGCAAGACATCAGAGTTCCAGTGGGGTGAGAAGGGTGTATTCACAGGGGAGGTGATGGTCTGACATGAGATTGGAGATTCCACTCAAGATGAGTAGAGTGGTATTAAATTAGAATTGGACGTACTGCTGTGATCTCATCATTTTCAATATATACAACAAATAGAGAATATATGTTAATGTTTTATGCATGCATCTACCCTCGCTCTGTTCAATAAGAGGACCTCAAAACATCAACACCCAATATCAATGATAACCCAGATCTTGGTTTCTTACCACCATTTTCTATTAAAAGGAAGCAGGCATCCTTGGGAAAACAACTGATTCCAGGGCTGAGGCAAGGAAAAATACATGAGTCCAGAATATCTTTTTGTGCCAGAAGGCAAAGAAGTTCTTGAAAAATGAAGGTGAGGGCCGCCTGGGTGGCTCAGCCATTAAGCATGTGGCTTCGGCTCAGGTCATGATCCCAGGGTCCCGGGATCGAGCCCCACATCGGGCTCCCTGCTTGGCGAGAAGCCTCTTCTCCCTCTCCCACTCCCCTTGCTTGTGTTCCCTCTCTCGCTGTCTCTCTCTGTCAAATAAATAAATAAAAATAAAATCGTTTTTAAAAAATGAAGGTGATTTATCAAAAGGACACCAAATCCACACTGAAAAAGTTCCTACTGGCCAAACCTGGGACAGTTTGTGCAGCAAAATAAATAATGAAAACAACAGGCAGAAAGTAGGAAACCATGAGCCCATACTCATCTATATAAATGAGTAAATGAAAATTTTGATGAGGAACGGGATATTTACATAGTATCTCCCACAAAATATGTATTAGTTAAAGAGGGAATAATGGAAAGAACTGGAAGATACCACTTTCAACAAGTGATCGAAGAGAACATGTTTAATAATGAAGCAAACCGAATTTGTTCCCCACCAAATAACATGCAGCAGAGTAACTCATCATCACGTTTGTAATAATCCTGCCGAAGTTGCATAACCTGAATATAACCAAGAGACAACTCAGAAAAAAACAAATTCATGGACGTTACGCAAAATAACTGGCCTGAGATCTTCAAGGTGTCAAGATCTTGAGAATAGAAGACTGAAAACTGTCTCAGACTGAAGGAGACTAGAGAGACACGATAACCAAATGCAACACGTGATTCTGAGTTGTGTCCTTATCCTATAAAGGGCATCTGGGGACATCTGGTGAAAACGGAATGGTTTCTGAAGATTAGGTGGTGGTAATGTAAAAATGTTTATGTCCTGATTTTCATGATTATATTATGGTTATATTAGAAAATGTCCTTGATTGTGGGAAATTACACTAAAGTGTTTGGGAGTCAAGGGGCATCATGTCAGCAAATTACAAATATTTTTTGGGGGAAGGTCCTTGTGCTGTACTTGCAATTTTTTTGTAATTCTGAGATTGTTTTGAAATTTAAAAATATTTGATTTATTACATTTATAAATTCAAAACTCTATTTACTTATATTCTAAGTATTTGTATAAATTTTATTCTAGATTTGATAAAATTTTTACTATCATATGAGTTGTTTTATAGTTTAACTAAATTTCTTTAAAGATTTTGAATTTTGTGATCTTCATTACATTCAATTTTTTAATTATTTCAAATTTTTAACTAGCAAATAAGCCTTCATATACATTTAAATAACTCTTATAAATTTAAGAATTTAAATATATAAATACAAAGACTCATCTTCTCTTAAAAGTTTCAGTATGGTTTATAAATTTATAAAATTTTAATAGATGATCATGTCTGAACTAATAATTCACATATAACATTTTAAATTGGAAGAGTACATGGCAGTTTTTCATAAATGTTTTAACTATTTTAAATATTTTTAAGTGTAACTATTTAAAATATTTAAAATACTTAATATATTTACAGATTATTCCTATATTTAATCCCAAGGTTTAAGACACTAAAAAATCATTAGCTTCTGGACTGAATTTATGGATAGTAAATACTGAATGGAGATATGAGTTGGATTAGGGGATATATTCATTTGCTAGGGCCTCCATAACAAAATACTACAGACAGGGTGGCTGAAAAAACAAATTTATTTTCCAAAAGTTCTGGAGACTGGAACCAAGATCAAGGTGTCAGCAAGTCTGATTGTTTTCTGAGACCCCTCTCCTTACTTGCAGATGGCAGCCTTCCTGCTATTTCTCCGAGTGGTCTTTCCTCTGTGAGGTCTCTTCTGTCTCTCTATGTATCAGCACTTCTTATGAGAACACCAGATTGGATTAGAGTCCTCCCAGTGACCTTATTTTAACTTACGTAAGTCTTTAAAAGGCCCTGTCTCGAAGTACAGTAACATTCTGAGGGCCTGGGGGATAGGACCTCGACCATGAATTTTGGAGGGATACATACTGCAGCCCATATATGGGATATGGACTACAAATATCCAGTATATTGTTTTCATGATTAGACCCATTCCGCCAATGCTGAGCCGAGTCTAGACTTCCAAGGGTTCCAATTTCATGCCTTTCAAATGTGGGCTGCCTTGCTCTCCGAGAGCCTTGGATTCACATGTTACATTACCTAATGTCGTGGTCTGATTGGAGTTTGCAGGATCCACCCAGGTCGATTGATATTCAGTGAATCTATGTAAGTTTTTTCATTCTACTTTTGAATCATTTTTATATTCTTTCTACCAGCAGAGCCATGACACCTATAAATATTTAAATGGCATCTGATTATATTGAGCATATTTCTCCTATCTTGCCTGGCTCTGTGGTCACAGTTCTAAGGTCAAACTAATGCAGCTATTGCAGATTGGAAATTCCCTTCGTGGAAGCTTATTAAGGTGACTTTCACCCAGTAAAGAAGAGAGAGCAATTAAAGAACTGTTATGCCTGAGTACAGGGTACACTAAGAAAGTAATTTTAACCTGATACGAATGGTGGAATGCAGGGCCAAAGAAAGGGAATCTGTGAAATGTATGTGAGAATGAGCAGAAGAACAGTGGGCCAAAGACACAGGACCAAAGAATGAGCGAGCTGACTGAAAGGAAATGAAACAAGAAATTGAGCAATGCAATAAAGAGTAAAGAGCATTAAGAACCAGACTATTTGGCAAACTGATGTTGGTAATTGGCCAAATCATTTTATCTCTCCAGACTCTGGCTCTTGAAGGTCTCTTCAAAATCCAAAACATCTCTGATTTCCCTTGCTGTTTTTCTAATCTATTTATAGACTCCCTCAGCTGAGTAGAATAGCCTTGCGAGTTAAGTGTAATTTTCTCCAAGTGACAGTTCAAGTGTATTATCCAAGACTCTGCTGGCAAGTGACAGAAATCCAATTTGAATCTTTATTAAAAAACATGGAGGCGTCTCCCAGAACTAAAGAAAGGAATATGTCTGCATCCCAGGAATAATCATATAATCATAATCAAACACTTGAATACTATTGGAACTCCTGCTCTATCCATGACTGCGTTCCTCTCTGCACACCATCCTCTTCCAACAGAACAGCCTTTCTATTTCGACAGGCAGACACACACACACACACCTTTTCTTTTTTCTTTTCTCTTTTCTTTTTCCTTTTCCTTCCTTCCTTCCTTCCTTCCTTCCTTCCTTCCTTCCTTCTTTCTTTCTTTTTCTTTCTATCTCTCTCTCCTTCTCTCTCACTCTCTCTCCCCCTCCTCTCTCTCTCCCTGTCTCCTTTCCCGGTCCTCATTCCTTCCTTCCCTTCTCTTCTCTCTTTTTCCCAATTCCAGGATCCCAGAGAAGGGACACTTGACTCAGCTTTACTCAGGAGCTAAAGGCCCCACTAAAATTTAAAATCTAAAGAGGTCAGGCTGTACAGAATTATGTTTCCACAACTACAGCAATTATGATAATCTTGCAAGTGAATGAGAATCTTCAAAAAAGCAGGTAATTTGGGGACACAGCAATGCATGCAGTTGAATGGAGCAGGAAGAATGTGTAGGAGAGAGGAGAAGGAGAAGAAGGAATGTTCGCCTAGGTACTCAGTCATGGAGCAGCAATTCATTTCTCCCCTTTGCACTGATGGAGACAACGGAAGAAAAAGCAGCAGTGGCAATGTGACTGATGAATATTCTCTTTGCGTGCTTCCTGTTTTATAATATAATTTTCTGGGATAAACAATTGCATAATCAAAACTACTTGACATCCGACCAACCTCTTCAATGTTATGGGAGCTCCCAGGATAATACATTTTAAACAATAGACAATAACCATAAACTTTCTTCATCTCAAGGAAATTAAAAGGAAATGTATACCCATTTATTTCTGAAGGACCTACTGTGAGTCAGATCCTTTTCTAGGGGTGTAATAATGACTAAGGGCTTCCCTCCAGGAATTCATCAGCTTGGAATAAGAAGGAATCTACATGATCTTATGTTTTTATTGTTGTTCCTGATGCTGCTGCTGTCGTGAATGGATTTTCTCCTCAGCTACCAGTAGGTTGTCATAGATAACTACATGAATTGGCCAAGACTTTCTGGAATCATACTGTCAGGAGCTGCTGCTGCTGATTTATTGGAAATACCACTTGGGAAGTATTTCCCAAAGTATGTTCTACAGCATACAAGTCTTTTAAAAGTATCAGCCAGGGGGCGCCTGGGTGGCACAGTGGTTAAGCGTCTGCCTTCGGCTCAGGGCGTGATCCCGGCGTTATGGGATCGAGCCCCACATCAGGCTCCTCTGCTATGAGCCTGCTTCTTCCTCTCCCACTCCCCCTGCTTGTGTTCCCTCTCTCGCTGGCTGTCTCTATCTCTGTCGAATAAATAAATAAAATCTTTTAAAAAAATAAAAATTAAAAAAATTAAAAAATAAAAGTATCAGCCAGGGGGCGCCTGGGTGGCTCTGCCGTTGCCTCAGGTCATGAGCCCAGGGTCCTGGGATCGAGCCCTGCATCGGGCTCCCTGCTCAGCGGGGAGTCTGCTTCTCCATCTCCCTCTACTGCTCCCCCTCCTTGTGCTCTCTCACTCTTGCTCTCTGTCAAATAAATAAATAAAATGTTTTTTTAAAAAAGTATCTGCCAAAAAAAAAAAAAAATTCTGTGATTGAGTGACTATTACTGACTCTGAGAGGTTCCAAAATAGAGTTCTATAAGTTTGTTTGACCTAAGTTCCCAAATTGTCCACTGATCAACATCCCCCCATTTCATCATGAAACACCTATGTTACTTGACGTTTTTTCTTGTTGTTTGTAAGCCACACACAGAAAAACATCTCACACATTTAAACAGGAAGAGGAAGGTACTAGAATCCAAGGGAGAGTTGAAAACCGAGACTCAGGAGAGAAAAAATAAAGAGGAATTCTGGGAGCCTCTCTAGTAAACACTGCCAGTAATAAAGCTGAGTTCCAACTACTTCCCAGTCTCTGTCAAGAGAGAAAACATAATCAGCCACACGAGGGTCAGGTGCCCATCTCTGGATCAATCAGCAGTGGTCAAGGTCGGAAGGGAGTCAAAACACCTAACAGTCCATCCCTGTGTCTCAAAGGCTGTTTCTAGAGAAAGAGGAATTATCGTGAGCTTGGGAGAAATCTCTACTGTAAAATCTCTTGAAACTAGTACTATATTACACACTGTTAAAAACCATTAAGTATGATGTTGACTTTTGATTTAATATTCATATTTTAATATTAGATGGAACTATACTCCTTTTCCCAAATTTGTTTTGAGACTTAACTAGGAATGGATATCAATGTTTCCGTCTAAATGCAGTTTTGCCACCAATGGAAATTTTTATAAATAAAATCAAGTTAGATGATATGGTACATATATAAATTTTGATATATTCCAGATAAAAATACTTTTTTTTTTAAGATCTTATTTATTTGACAGAGATAAGAGACAGCCAGCGAGAGAGGGAACACAAGCAGGGAGAGTGGGAGAGGAAGAAGCAGGTTCATAGAGGAGGAGCCTGATGTGGGGCTCGATCCCATAACACCGGGATCACGCCCTGGGCCGAAGGCAGACGCTTAATGACTGTGCCACCCAGGCGTCCCCAGATAAAAATACTTCTTGAACGGTCTCTTTAATTGTCCAAATTGGTTTGCTTATTTGAGATTTTTGCAATTCTCTTTATGAGAATGCTTTCAAATGCTCTCTGTTTTAATCTGAAATTTCCTAACAACATATGATGTTGAACATCTTTTCATATGCTTATTTTCCATCTGTGTATCTTTTTTGGTAAAATATCTGTTCCAATATTTTGCCCCCTTCTTAATTGGATTTTTTTCTTACTGTTCCTTTTAAGAGTTCTTTGTAAATTGTGGACACAAGTCCTCGATCGGATATGTGTTTTGCATATATTTCTTCCCAGTCTATGGCTTCTCCATTCTCTTAAAGTACATATTTGTTTTTAAATACTATGTTTAACAGATTCTTTTTTAAAAAATCAAAGTGAAGTTGGATTTTTTCATATTTTACAAAAGTTTTTATGTAAAAATTTGGATTATCTTTTTATTAAAGATAACTCCCAGAGGTAAACCACATGGCTCAAAGCTTTTCAGAAGAAAAAAAATTTTGATTATCTTTTTATTAGAGAAATTAATGTTTTCTATTTCTTGAGCCAATTTTGAATGTTAAATTTTTCTCAGAAAAATAATCTACTTCACTGAGATCTTTTAATACATTTTCATAGAATGGTACATAATAGCTGTTGTAATATAGTCCCTCTGTACTTTTTGTGATACTAAATGTGTAATTCCCATTTTTTTAAATTTGTGTCATGCCTTTTCTCTTAATTATATTTAAGAGAGATTTGGTTTTAAAGGGCCTACCATTTTGCTTTTGACTAGATTCAGATTCTGTTTTGAATTAATTTTGTTTCTATTTTTATTTTTCATCATATCCTTCTTCGTGCCTTTTTTGTTGTTTTTCCCAAACTTTTTGAAATGTAATTAGTCATTTCTGCTTTTTAAAAATAATGAAACCAGTTAACACAAAATTTTCTTTCTGAGAACACCATTGGCCACAATCGACAAATTCTGAGAATTACTGTTCTCATTTTATTTTATAAGTACTCCATACTTGCATTATTTGCATTCGCCTTTAGCCCAAAATTTTACTTGATTTTTGTTTTAATTTCAAAGTAATCCTAATTACTTTTATCTATGCTTGTGGGCATGATTTCTAATTTTATTGCATTGTTGCCAAAGAATCTTGCCTTTACAATCCCCACTTTGGGTATTTTATTGATATTTTCCTGTAATTTAGCTTACAGTTAGCTTTATTTTTTTAATTTAATGTTCCACAGATGGTTAGAAAAAAATCTGCATATTGTTTGTTTTAATTTGGATAATAACATATTATTCAAATACCTGTATCTCTTGTTGTATATATAAATGAATGAGCATACGGACATATATATGAATGTATGTGTTTTGGCACATCAATTCTAACAGAGATATGGCCAATCAAAATTAGTCAAGAAAAAAATGGATTATTTTGAAAAAGACGGGCAAATTAACAGTTATTTGAGAAAACAATTGTTAAATTCCTGTATCATTCTTTATATCAAAATAAATCTCAAGTGGACAAAAATCTACATCTAAAAATGACAACAAAAGTATCAGAAGAAAAATTTTAAAGTAATTACCATCTTGAAATGGGGAAGTCCTTCTGCCATGAAATACGACAGCTATTAATAAGAGCACAATTGAACTTGACTACTTAAAAACTAAATCCTTTTGCACAACCATTGGAAGTCAAATAACAATAAACTGAGACTAACATTTGCATCAAATATTTCAGAAAAAAAATACCCCAGTGTATCCCAAACTTTCCTAAATCAATTAGAAAATAAAGAACATAAAAAAAATAAAGAACATCAAACTAAGAAATAGGCAACAACAGAAAAAGATAAGGTACTTGATAAGTACATAAAACTATGTGCAAACTCACTTACAATTAAAGAAATACAACTTAAAACTGCAGTGGAGTACAAATATTTACCTGCTAGAGAAGCAGGTAACGAAAAGATTGCTAATACCTATTATGCATATAGCTCTCTTTAGAAGTCGTGTATATAGTAGTGTAACTCCCCTAGACTGAGGTGGGACTTTCTCCTACGCTCATGATGCCAAACACCGAAGGATATCATGAGAGTTGTTATTCTTGGCAGGCAATTTCGCCAAAATGATTCCTATCTCTGCCAAGGGTATTGTGCCTGAAGCACACATACATACCACTACAAGGAGCCCCTCATCTTTTCCAGTTACCTAGGAATAAGAGTAGTGGTACCCATGTCAGAGAGCAGTGCTTTTTAAATTGTATTCTTCAGAATCTTGAAGTTACGTTTAAAAGCCTTAGGGGCCATCTCAAAGGGCAATAGGGACCCGAATTAGTGAAGTTACAAGATTCTTGTGCATTTTCAGCTTTCTGTTTCAAGAAATACTCTATTTGGACAAAGTGTGACATAATTTTTAAAATAAAGGTGGGGAAGGAGAGGACAACACAGTAAAGAGACTCCTGTGCAACTCTCTGGGTATGCTAGACCAGGGCTTCTCAGTATCAGCATTATTGATGTTTTGGGCTGGATAATTCTTTGTTGTTTGCCGGGTGGAGGGGGTGTCCAGTGAATTATGACAAATGAAAATGTCTGCAGGCGTTGCCCGAAATCATGTGGTGGGCAAAATTGTCACAATTGAGCACTACTGGTATACGTCAGGCTTTTTGTGTAGTAAGTCCGTAAGAGTGGACGCATGTACCCCTTCCCTAGCTTCCTTCAGTTTGACAAGTTTGCTTTTGATAACAAATTATGTTTCTTAATCCACTTCATCAGACTTTGATTAGTAGAAGTTCCCTCCAAACTATGTAAGATTTAGTGTTTTAGTGTTTGTGGGGGTAGAAAAACCACATCACGGGGCGCCTGGGTGGCACAGTGGTTAAGCGTCTGCCTTCGGCTCAGGGCGTGATCCCGGAGTTATGGGATCGAGCCCCGCATCAGGCTCCTCCGCTATGAGCCTGCTTCTTCCTCTCCCACTCCCCCTGCTTGTGTTCCCTCTCTCGCTGGCTGTCTCTATCTCTGTCAAATAAATAAATAAAATCTTAAAAAAAAAAAAGAAAAGAAAAACCACATCACATCCTCTTGGTCTGATAGCATTTAATACCAGCGTCCTTGAAGACTTTAAATTGTAAGTTACTTGCATAATAACAAGGAACCTGTTTATCAGTTAAGGATGATCGCAAATACAGGGCGCGCCTGGGTGGCGCAGTCATTAAGCGTCTGCCTTAGGCTCAGGGCATGATCCCGGTGCTCTGGGATCGAGCCCCACGTCAGGCTTCTCTGCTAGGAGCCTGCTTCTCCCTCTCCTGCTCCCCCTGCTTGTGTTCCCTCTCTTGCTGGCTGTCTCTCTCTGTCAAATAAATAAATAAAATCTTAAAAAAAAAAAAGGATGATCGCAAATAAACATAAAACAATCAAGCAATGTCTTCTCATTGGTGGGTTTCAGCCTCCAGAAACCTATCAAAACACGCATGAGAAGTGGGTACCTGGTCACCGTGCTGTTACTCATTCAGTTTTGCCTTTACTTTTATTTTTCTTTGTACCTGGTTAGTTTGGATCCTTGATTTCTCTAACATTTCATTTGCTCTCTTTGTACACTTTGGAAAAATGGATCAGTGGATACTACCAGCTTTTGAATCTTCCTTTTGGCTCTCCCAGTCCCTGTCACTGATGATTCTTATTATAATAATATCTATTTTTTTTGCATATCACAACTGTCAATTTCTAAGGAAGGATAATATTTCATTTAATTTTGAAATGGCTTTTAACAACAACAAGAAAACCCAACATTTGAAATATTTCCTTTTCTCAGAAATAATTTCCTGCTTAAGAAATATAAACATTTGGCCAGTAATATGTTGTGGTTACTTCTTTCAGGAAATCAAATAAGTAGGTGTTTGCTAATCTGATTATGTAATAAGTAATATTTAAAAGTGAAAAATAATTTCTGCTTTTTTTTCCTTGGCAGTTTATTTATTCCGTAACTGGCATGTAAAAATGAGAAAGAAAATGCACTTTCTATGCAAGTTATAACCACAGGTCAGAGTTAAAAGATCAGTGAATGTGTAAAACAAATTTTTAGTTTTTAATTTGCCAATTATTTTTAAATCGGTCACTGTTTCTTTCAAATTATCACTCTAAGAAGGATTAACTGTTATAATGATGAGAAATTCCAGTGTAAGTTCAAAAGTGTACTAAGGAAGCTGAAAACTTAGAAAGTCAGATATACCCTGGAGAGGTAGGGGAGGCCGATCAAACAACTAAAAAACTTCAAGAGGCGAAATGTGAGTAATAAAAACATATGATTTTGGATATCTGCACCTAAAGGCACATTTTCCAAATTATTCTACTGTTATTGCTTACCATAACGCTGCTCAGCCATAGCAATAACACAAGTAAGAAGGTACCATGTGTCTTCATCCCCCCACACCAGAGATGCCAACGCGTTGCAGAAACCTTAGCCTTACAAGATCCAACTTCATCTTCTGATATTCTACTCCTTGCAAATTACCTAAGTTTAACTTCTCTGAACCCCTTTTCAGTCATGTAGCTCCTTCATAATTCTCTGGCTAACGTCAGCTGAGGGTATTGTACCAGGGTGTCTCACTCATATGGGTTTAGGACCAGTCTGTGAGCGCACTCCTCTCGATACCTCTTGATGACAGTCAGCATGCCGCTCTCAGCAACTGAGAGCCTGCATCTGAAACTGTCAAAGCAAACAGCCAAGAATAGCATCATCCTCTAATTTTATTTTATTTTTTTTATTTATTTTTTTTAAAGATTTTTTTATTTATTCGACAGAGATAGAGACAGCCAGCGAGAGAGGGAACACAGGCAGGGGGAGTGGGAGAGGAAGAAGCAGGCCCATAGCGGAGGAGCCTGATGTGGGGCTCGATCCCACAACGCCGGGATCACGCCCTGAGCCGAAGGCAGACGCTTAACCACTGTGCCACCCAGGCGCCCCCATCCTCTAATTTTAAGCTGTGTTCCTAACATTGAGAGACAACTATAGTATAATATAAAAAGCAATGTTGTGGACTCAAGAGACCTGCCTTTACGTGCCATGTTAGCAGAATTATTTTAAATGAATCAAATTCAATTTTCTGAGTTTCCGTTTCCTCACATGAAAAATAAGAATGCTAATATCCACCACTGTTAGAGTTAACTCATATAATACCTGAAACAATCTCTTGCAACAAAATATTGAAGAGAAAATATTTATAAGGTTAAAGTCATCTTCAAAGAATGCATGCTTTCTCTAGCATGAATATCTTCTTTGAATTCTCCTCTTTATGGTTACTGAACAATTCAAAAACACCCCCAAGTGCTGAGTTCTTCCTATTGCCCAATATAAAACATGTCCTGATGTTCAGTGGACATCAGTAAGCAATGGCAGAACAGCACAGGCAAAAGGCCAGGAAAGAGGTGGCTAAAGCCCAAAATTATATTCAGATGATCCTACCTCAACTGTTAGCATTTTTGAGAGCAAACCTCAATACCCTGATCTTAGACTGAGATAACAAGCTTTGATATTTTGAAATGTTTCTTTGAAATAAATGTAACTACTTTTTAAAAATGCCAAAGAAATTTACTAAACATATTGAAATTTAGGGCAAAATATTAAATGCCAAGTCATATTCTTACATTTCAGTGTGAGAGCTGACGACATAAAATAGGAGTATATCGTAAATTATACTTTGGTATAGGAACTACCAAGTTTGCTTCTTTAATTATATTCACTTGACAAGATGCAATCTGTTTTTTATTTTTTTATAATAAATATTATGTAAAGATGTCTAAGTTGATGTATCATATAGTCAACAGGAGTATATGCCGTCCGGGGACACAGGGGCCTACATCTTTACTATAATATTGCTAGGACTCAACCTGTGTCCCAAGATTCAGATGCATGCTTCGAACTGCCCATTGAATTTTTCTGCCCAAATAATTCACTAGCACATCAAGCTCAACAAATTCAAAACAGAATTCATTATTTTTCCTTCTTAACCTTGTCCTTCTCCTGACATTTCTACTCCTGCTGATATCCTTCAATGCCCAGGAACTTCAGCTTCATTTCAAAGACCATCTATTAGATCTCCAATCTCTGTATCAACCTTCTCTTTGTCTCCTGTATCAACGCCTTCTTGGCATTCTCACTACCAGGGCCCTAGCTCAGTTCTGTACTGTCCCTTATGTAGGGTAGATCAGATGCAACCTCATCGGGTACTCAGGACGAGCCTCCTCCCGGCTTCGATCCATCTACGTTGTGGAAGACAGCCTACGGGCCTCCAAAGATGTTCCTGTCCTAATCCCCAGAACCTGCAGCTGGGTCACTTGCCATGGCAAAAAGGAACTTTGCAGATGCGTTTAAGGTTAAGGACCTTGAGATGGGGAGATTATCATGGATTATTCAGGTCGGCCCAACCTAAGCATAGATTTGAAAAATCAAAGGAATTTTTTCTCATGCGATCCGAGGAGAATGTGACTAAATGAAAAGGATCAGAAGGACATAAGACTGCTAGTTTTGAAGACAGAACAAGGGGGCCATGAGACAAGGAATGTAAGCAACCTCTAGAAGCTGGGAAAGGCCAGGAAAGGACAGGGAAACATTCTGTGCTGGAAAGGAACATAGTCCTACCTACACTTTGATTTCAGTCCAGCAAGACCTGCCTCAACTGCTGACTTCCGGAACTATAAGATAATAAGCTTGTTTTAAGCCACTACGTTTGTGGTAATTTGGTGCAGCAGCAAGTGAAAACGAACACTCATGCACTGTTAGGTTAATCATTCCAGAACATCCCTACTCCCTTATTCCCGCTCAAGACTTTGTAGCGCCCTGTTACCTGCCAAGTATAATTCAGATGCCTCTACCTTACGTACACAAGATTTTAGCATTTCATTGCAGACATCTTGTACTATTTCCCTTCACCATGAAACACCAAAGAAATGTCTAGAAGCCATTCCACATAACAGTTCTTTTCTTTCCCACCATTGTGCCTTTGCCCATCTTTTGTCTGAAATGTGCTTCCTCTTCATCTCCACTTGCTAACGTTCTGGTTGTCCTTCAGATTTGCGATCCATTGCCACCTCTTCCAAGTGGCCCTCTCTGATTTCTCTAGCTGGAAATGAATCATTTTTCTCTTCTGTGTTTTCTTTACCATTGTATATATCTCTTAATTTTGTCTTAATTTCTTCTTTATGCAAAAATGTTGCTTTGTCCTTATTACACCTATGAACTTTTCAAAAATAATCTTGACTTTTATCTTTGAATCCCTAATACTCTGATTTCAGGTCATTGCACTAAATAAATACCAAGAATTCTTCTGTCGAACCAAAGGAACAATGAAAGAATGAATAAATAAGTGTAGAAAACACACTAATTTTATTTCATCTCCTCTTGACCAGTTTACAGAAGATCTGGTGTAATATATCTGATCTGTTTTAAAAGGAACACTTCAGGGGCGCCTGGGTGGCACGGCGGTTAAGCGTCTGCCTTTGGCTCAGGGCGTGATGCCGGCGTTATGGGATCAAGCCCCACATCAGGCTTCTCTGCTATGAGCCTGCTTCTTCCTCTCCCACTCCCCCTGCTTGTGTTCCCTCTCTCGCTGGCTGTCTCTATCTCTGTCAAATAAATAAAATCTTTTTAAAAAATAAAATAAAATAAAAAATAAGAATAAAAGGAACACTTCAGATTTTTAAAACCAATTTTATTGAATTATCTTTATGGTACTAAAGAGTAAATATTATATTATGGTCTTCAAAAGGCAGCTATAATAAAAATCTTCTGATGCTACAGTTATCGTGTGGGTCTATCCAAAACATACAATGCAGTAAATCTTGTAGATAATCTTTAGACCATGAACACAGTTGCAGTCTGAACAATTTCCCTATGGTTGATATGATTCTTTAAGGATGTTCCAATGTTTGTTTCTCCATCCTCTGATTTGCTTATTTTCCTTATTTTGAAAATGACAACTTTGTTGTCTCTAAACAATGTCATCCCAGAGCCCTAGGCAGACAGAGTAAGACAAATGTGCCAAACAGATGTATGACAGGGGAATGATTTTCCCAGAATGATAACCACATGGAAGTTCTCAGAATGCCCTCCTGGGCTGTGGGACTTTTTAGCCAAAGAAAATGCAAATTGTATGGGCTGAAGTAGGAATCATATAAAAAGAAAAAGGATAAGGAAACTGGTTCAATATTTTTAGAAAAGAGAATTGCTTCTTGACATGCAAAATATCTGCATTATTATTAAAGAATACTGACTGTACTTCTAAAATGGAACTGTTGGAATATGGTATTTTCATGAAAAAAAATCACTATTGTTGGAACTAGCAACACTTGGAGACATAAAGGGAGTAGCAGTTAAATTGTACTGCAGAGATCGTTTATTGAATGTCTGCTCTGCAGGGCACTAGACTGGGAATTGGGCACACCAAAATTAATACTATAAGGCTTTGCCCTCAAGAAGCTGAAGTTCTAAGCCCGTTCAAACTTGGTTAATTCACCAAGGAGCTAACCGGTTTTGATGATTTGTGTCCAGTGAACTGACCTACCTCTGAGAACTTCCAAGAATTTCTGAGAACTGAGAATATCATAGTAGGAATAGATAATTAAATGATTTTAATTAAGTGGGATAAAGAGTATGACAGAAATTTTCACAAGATTACTTGATGGTCTCAAGAAGAAGCCTCTCCAAGTCTTGCTGGCAGAGGGGATAGCTAAGTCCCGAAGAAGGAAATAACCAGGCGAAGGTGAGGCATCTACAAGAAAAGGATTAGAGAGAGGACAGGACATGTTTGAGGAGCTCTAAGGGATCAAACTCGCTGGCACACACTGTCTGAAGCAGGATGTGAATGGTGAGAGCTAAAGGAGAGGTAAACACCAGTCAGATCACAGTCTCATGCCCTCTACCCTTGCATTTGTATTTTGTTTTTGACAAACCCAGGAGAACTATTGATAGGATTGAGGTAAGATCAAATGGAAGAAAGGACATTTTAAGATTAGATCACATGGGGTTGGAGAGAGAAATAGAGAGGCTTGGTTAGTGTTTAAGCTTCCGCAGGGATGTGGTTGGATCACTCAGTGTCATGGATAAACTGGACTGGAGAGATAGAAGGCAGGGGAGTCCCCTAGGAGGCCACCGCGAGAATCCTGCAAGAATCAGAAGGCAGTGACAGAGACCTGGAAGGAAGGAACCAATGCGAGCAGTATTTTGGAAGTAGGATTAATATGATTTAGAGACCCGTTGGGAAGGAGGGAGGAAGAAACTGTAGATGCCCCAGTACCTCTAGCCTGGGAAACCGGGAGAGTGAGGGTGTGGCATCCACGAAACAATGTCAAACCTGCTGAGCCGGGTGAGAGCTCATGGTGGGCATGGGCAAAGAAGCACGTTTTATTGTGTTGACGCACACGGATTAGCCCAGTGTCTTCAGAAGCTTAAAGTTTTCCAAGAGCTTAAACTTCATAATTTATTATGAAGATTCATTTAATATGTTTTCTAGGGCACCTGGGTGGCTCAGTTGGTTAAGCAACCAACTCTTGATTTCGGCTCAGGTCATGATCTCAGGGTTGTGAGTTCGAGCCCCTCATCAGGCTCCGTGCTGGGTGTGGAGACTGCTTTAGATTTTCTCTCTCCCTCTCCCTCTTCTCCCCCCTCCCCCATCATTTCACTCTCTCTCTCTCTCAAAAAATAAAATATTTTCTAAAATTTTGCCCAAACATGTCATTAATACATAAAACAAAGTGCACAAAAATGGCCTTTGTACCACGCCCTTAGAGTGGTTTCTCTATGTTTTTACTGAGCTATAGGAAAAGACAGTAATATTTACAGAATACCTACTATGTACAGGCACTCTTTTAGAGTATTTTTGCATACTCTGTTCTCTAATACTTACAAAATTTGAAGAAAATGATATCCAGGAAAGGTTAGGAAACTTAGAGGTGGTAATCTCTGCCATCTGTAGCCTGAACCTTAACATTGTAAGTTACTGGCTCTTTGTGCCCCAGGTCATAGACCAGCATTTCTCATTTCTGCACTCATATCTGAGTACAAAGTAGGCCATGAAGTGATACTCCATACTCTGAGAGCGCTTAGCTTTGTACATCGTTGGGAAAATGGTAATCCATTTGATCTTGCGTCCTGTGATAAGTTAAAACTGTAATAAATCTTTTGGACACTGGATGGCAATATTCTAAATAGGCCGAGGTCTACTTCCCTGCGTTGGGGCCCGTGTTACATAGGGTTTGCATCGCAAAGCTTCATTTCTGAAATCCTATTTAGTCTCTGGCTTTCTGAGGCTTGGAGAGGGCTTTGCCAATAAAAACTAGAAAGGGTCATTTGGCTAAACCTGCCAGTCTGTCTGTCCAAATGCTTGCAATGGGTCGATCATACAATCCTTAAGGCTGGAGACAGTATATGTGGTAGATTAACCCCAGAAGGCCAAGGGCTAAGTTTTCTTATAGTGAAGTTAAGAATCTGAGCACGTTCAAATAATTTCTGTTCCGGTACAAAACGTGAACGTCAATAATTCTGCAGCGTCCACATATGATCAGCATATTCGGAACTGGATGTGGTCTGGGTGCGAATATGTGTCACTGGCCCCCAGATTGGGAAATCTGTGGAATCTTTTATTATGTTGGCCTGTGTGGGAAATCATGACACCAGATTAGGAATCTGAGGGGGAAGAAATGAGGAGAACAGTGTCAGCTGGCTGGAATTTGGTATTAAGACAGAAGGCAAAGGATTGCATGTGGAAATAAGGGAAAGGGGACCGTTATCTGATAGATCTCCACATGTAAAGAACAAACAAAAATAACTAAGATGTTCCCTTATTCAAGAGAAGGAATATAGAGCTATGTGTATTTTGATGGTTTTTGTCCCTTGATTTCTTTCTGGAGATATTCAAGGATGTGACTTGCAGCCAGACTTGCACAATTCCAGAAAGTTTTGCAGGAGGTCTCTGGGCTGGGCAGTTAGATGGGCTAAACTGTAGGAAAGCTCCTCACTTCCTCCAACTCTTCAGAGCTAGACCTTTACAATAGATTTGAAATCAAAGCTAACAAATAAATTACCGAAGCCAGCCATGTGTCTGAAGAGCACGGATTTGGGTCATTTCCCTGGGCAGTGTCTCAAAATGGTAACAAGGAAAAGCAATATGAGGAATTACACTCAACCCGAAGCACCTAGTGAAGCTCAGCTCTCCAGACGACCGTCAGAGCGGAGCCGGCTTCGGTGCAGGTGTGTCCTTGGGCCAGAGGGGATTATTCTCATCTGTGACAGCTGGCTCTGCTAGACCCCACTGCCGTTCTCTTTACAGTACAAGTGACATTCTGAAAGACAGGAAAAAGAATCACACCTTAAAACAAACAAAAAAGTGCAGCAGCAGCAAAAACTTGTTCCCCTGAGACAAGTACATAATAGATGTACAGCACTTATGTGTTGTCTTCTGCTTTACACCAGGATTTCTGCGTGAGTTGACCCGAGATGGCAGAAAATGACAGAAGATGCTAAAACGTTAGAGCAAAATCACTTACAGCTTAAAAGGAAAATATCAGGAAACAAATATATTTTATTGGATTTCAATCCCTCTAATTTCTAAAACAGGGTGGAACTGAGGACACTTCTAACTTCTCTAAGTAGCTGACTGTCGGTTACCAGGCAGACAGCAATGTAACAGCACTATACTAAAGAAAAGGATTATATTTGGAAGTAACAGTGTGTGCACTTGTTTGAGCAGTAAGGGAAATAAAAAATCATATCTATAATTGCATGTATATTCTCATTTGCATTTTTACATATGTGGTTTCCAAGAAGCTTGAAAAGGGTGCTATTTCTAGATTGTTTATTTTTGTAGAGAGGCAGTGATGAGGATATTTAGGCAGGTAGGTGTAGAGGGATGTTCAAATAGGTTGCTACGTACAAATCTGGTGGATCCTAAACTTGGCCCAATATTAGACATAAGTGGGAAAGTCTTTTAAAAACACATATTCTAAGCTACATCCTAGCTTTCATGTATCAAGATCTTCAGGCAGTGGCACATTCATTTACTGTTACTAAAAATTACAAGAGAGCCCCGTGTAGTTCGAATGCCATGGCCCAGCAGGCAGCCCTCTGGGATAGGCTCCTTTTAAGACAGCTCAGACCTATCACCATCCTAAATGCCCCATTATCTTCAGGCAATAACATGCTTTATTTCCCTACCAGTGGGCAGTTTACCCAAAGGTGGACTTCTTTCCTCAACCTGCCAGCTTCCCACTTTCAGAAATTTCAAGGTAGGAAACAATCACTAATCCTTATTGCAATGGAGACTCCCAACCACTAGGAAACATGACCTGATACTTTGGTCAAGGGCCATGGCTACTTCAGCACATAAATCTACAGCCCAGTCAATTCCAATACATGCCCACCCAATTTCTACAAGTGTTTCTTGACTTAGAGACTGCCATTTGGCTGAGAAAAGAAGCACCTTCTTCTTCTCTCTGGGGAAAAAAAAGAACAAAGAAAGTCAAATATTTTCTACTTCTATAAATTTCTTTAGAAAATCAATCTCTCTAAATTATAATTTTCTCTTCTATATGCTGGAGATAAATCCTGCTACTTGGGGAGACAAGTTCATTCACCATGCAAAAAGAGGAGATAAATTTAGTAATTCTCTTTAGAATGTGGGAATACTTATCTCTTATTGTTTTCAGCTTTCAGCTTTAGCCAACATTCAGGATGTCACTTTTAATATCCTGTTCCACAGATATTTAAACTCAGTAAGCTGAGTTCAATAATAAAAAGATTGTAATGATTAATTTTATGTGTCAACTTTGACTAGTCACGGAGGTGCCTAGATATCTGGTTAAACATTACTTCTGATGTGTCCATGAGAGTGTTTCTGGATAAAATTGACATCAGAATCAGTAGACTGAGTAAAGCAGATTGGTCTTTCCTAATGTGTGTGGGTCTCATCCAATCCACTGAAGGCCTGGTTAGAACAAAAAGGTTGAGTGAGAAAGAATTCTCTCTCTCCGCATGACTGTCTTCAAGCTGGGACATGGGTCTTCTATTGTCTTCTGACTTGGACTTGGATTGAAACTTACATCATTGGCTCTCTAGGTTCTTACAACTTTGGACTCAGACTAGAAGTACCATTGGCTCTCCTGGGTCTCCATCTTGTCAACCGCAGATCTTGGGACTTATCAGCAACATAATTGTTTGAGCTAATTCTTTATAATAGAGAGAGGGCAGGAGGGAGATGCTTTTATTGGTTCTGTTTCTCTGGAGAACCCTAATACAGATATGTAATTATTTCTCATCACTCCCTGCTAAGTTGATTCTGTGGGCCTGTTCTCTTGCTCACACCAACCCCCACCCAAGACTCCATTAGGAGAAACTTATTCTATAGTTTTTCTTTTTTTTTTTTTTAAGATTTTATTTATTTATTTGACAGAGAGAGACAGCCAGCGAGAGAGGGAACACAAGCAGGGGGAGTGGGAGAGGAAGAAGCAGGCTCCTAGCGGAGGAGTCTCATGTGGGGCTCGATCCCAGAACGCTGGGATCACGCCCTGAGCCGAAGGCAGACGCTTAACAACTGTGCCACCCAGGCACCCCTATTCTATAGTTTTTCTATTCTCTCCTTATTCAAAACTGATCTTAACTAGATTATACCAACACAATTACATTTTAAATTTGTCTATTATTCAGAGATTCTTGACCCTGGTTGTTAAAGCTTTGGTAGCTTGACATTGGTCCTAGTGGGAGTAGTTAGACCACAAAATTGGTAAATGCTAAAAATCAGGGTTTTTTTGGAGAGGAGATCCAGTTTTACCAATAACAGTTGGGGGTAACAATAAAAAATTTAACTTAAAACTATCCCCTCCCTAAAATCTGTGCACTGTAAGTATGAAATTTACATAGAATAGATGTTAATAAAAAGGTTTTTAAAAATATAAAGTAAAATAGTAAAAAAGTTAAAATTATTCTCCATTTCTTTAAGCCCAAGACTAAAGCTAGCTTGAGACCTAGAAGCCTAGAATGGGGGAGAGGAACAGAGGAACATGACTAGTTTCTTTTCTACCCTCCTTTCTTGTCCTAATAGTCTTTCTCTCCCACTTAGTACTGCTGTTACTGAACTTTCTAAGGTTGGGCTTCAAAGGAGAGATGGTTAGGGAGAAAGCCAGCTTTAAGCGACTGGTGCAAACGTAATCCGGCATTGGTTCCCGCTGACTATGGTGACCTCATAGTTGCTATGCTCTTCTCCTTCGAGTTCCTCTTGCGGTCAGAGTTTTCAGGCAGGGGACCTCCAGCTGCTGGTCTCTGGATACTTCCCTGGCTGATTGCTTAGGTCACTCCCTCAGCCTTTGGACTTAGAGGGTCCAGTCTTCTAGTGAGGTTACATGGCCCTTCTAAGTAGTACTCTTAGATGAGATCCTTTTACGATGAGTCTTGGTAGGATTTCTCCCACCCACCCACATTTGCCCTTGGTACACATCTTTTCCCTCAGAAAATAGGCACTTGCAGCCCTCTATCAGCTCTGTCACTCAAGAGTCTATTGCCCTTGACTTTGCAAACGTGAGTCAGGATCCCTGTGCCCTCCAAAGTCCAGATGACACAGGTCACAATCTCTCAGTAATTCTCACGAAGCATCCTTTCCCACTTGGGCTGATGTGAAGAGGAAGGATCCCCCAGGTTCCCCTCTGTGAGGAAAGGAATCCATAATCGAAAAATAATGCTCCAAAAATGCTGTTCCCCAAGTTTCTTTTTATAGCCTTGTTATGGATAATGAGCCAACAGTGGCTTCTAAGTACATTCTATATAGATAATTTAGTACCCTGCTTTACTATGAGGGGAGGGCTTGGTACCTATTTTATTGTTCTAGGCTTTTGGAACCTCGGCAGAAGTTCTGAGATAACAAATCATATTTAACATCTTATTATATATGTATCTATAAGTATGTTTGAATTTATATATAAAATATCTTGAGCAATGCATACACATATTACAACTTACCTTTCGGAGAAAAGCATTGGGAGGATGCCTGTGTTTTACTATAGAGTTTTCTGTAGTATTCAGTTTTTTACAGTATAGATGTATTCGCATATTCTTTAAAAAAAAAAAAAAAGATGCTTCTGGTGCCCATTCAGGTTTGAGAACCACTGACCTCTCAGTACCCATTATTTTATTTAAGCCGCTTATTGTAACTTGTAATAGTTCTACTATTTGTGTGTATTTTTACTGTCTGCCTGTCTCTCTAGACTGTCAAGTCCAAGGGCTGTTTGTATTTGTTACTAGTGTATCCCTGACACTAAGAAGTTCGTAGATGCTCTTTCTTAGAAGCAAAAATTAGAAATAGGGGGGCGCCTGGGTGGCACAGCGGTTAAGCGTCTGCCTTCGGCTCAGGGCGTGATCCCGGCGTTATGGGATCGAGCCCCACATCAGGCTCCTCCGCTATGAACCTGCTTCTTCCTCTCCCACTCCCCCTGCTTGTGTTCCCTCTCTCGCTGGCTGTCTCTATCTCTGTCAAATAAATAAATAAAATCTTTTAAAAAAATTAGAAATAGAGAAACAGGAACTAATAGAAGTGGTTACCTGCAGTGGGTCAGTATGGGGAGAAGGGAATCAGAACAACACTTTTCAATGTATATTTGTTTATATTTTTTGAAGTTCAAACAATGTAAATACATTTTGAGTTGTAAAAATGTCTGTCAGTGGGCATCTTCTGATCGTGTGTGCTAATTGCTAGGCTAAAATTTTGCTTTCTTCTCAGAAGTCCCAGACCCTATCCCAGCCCAGCAAATGTGCCTCCATGTGGGGAGCTCCATATTAGCATGCCCAATCAGAAGATGCCCAGTAAAAGACATTTTTACAATTCAAAAAGCATCGTCAAAGAATAGATCACATAAACACACACACCCACACATACAGCTGTCTTTTAAATTTCATATAATTTAAAGATATTCCTTAACTAGAAACATTTCTGGACTATTCATCAAGTGAACTGGGATTATTATCTCAAAAACTCAGAATTTTAAATGGGGCCTAAGCTTCAGAAAAATAAAACATCTACTTAAGTTTGATATTAATAACATGATCTGTATTGTACAATTTATTCAAAGAAATTAATACATAGAGCAACCTGAAGAGTTGCATTTTATGACTTTCTGCGGTCCAAAAACATGTGCCTGTTTTCCAGCTTAAGTAAGATTCAAATAGTAGGGAGAGAGAGAAGCCCTTAAAGAATTTTCCTGGGGATCTAGACAGTTCAAATATTTTTTATAAGTTATAATGTAAAACTCAATTAAAGAATTTTTTCCCAGGAAAATCTTTTTTCCTTATCTGTTTTCTTATTCAATTACCTAATATCTTAATAAAGATAGTCTTTAAACTCAGGATGTGAAACAAGACAGAAGAGATGCATAAAGGCTCTTGAGGTATAAATGACCTCGAGCACAGATCAAGAACATTAGAGCCATTATTATCAGAGGAGAATGAAATGGGCTTCCTAATCAAATTTGTGAAGAAAAAGAAATAAACTTTCCACTGCCAAACAGATTCAGTATTATGAGATAAACTCACCTTCTAATTTGGGTGTAATGCGAATCATGGTCAATTATGTAATCTGAAAACTTACCATAAAGAAACAGAGTAGAATCAGTGATCATTCATTTAAAAAAAAAAAAACAAAAACACAACCTAAAACTCAACAGAGAGGAACTTATCCTCTTGATTCATTTAAAGTGTTCGATATACATTACATTTTTTTGAATAATAGCAAATATCTAATCAGTCTAAATAGCAACTCCTTGAAGATTCAACCATTTCTCATTTCCTTCCAAGCAAGCATCCAGCTTCAAGGTCTTTTGCCTGTAGAACAGATGTGGGCAAAACTTAGTGACAAACGGTCCAAGGTGTGACACTATTCCCTATTTATTAGTGCATTCAAAATACATGTCGTAAGTGCAGAGTGCATACCCAGCTCAATGGTATGAAAGACCTCTCCTGTCTCTGTGGGGCTTACCAAATGGCAAGGGAATGGTTCATCAAGTAACATAGTAGAGTGTGTTAAGTTGCACAATGAGAGAAGCACAGTATCCTATGGAAGAACATGGCCAAAGCAACCACGTGTCATAGGACCTGTGGATGTGGAAGGCAGCAGACTCCAAGGAAGTGATCTGAAAGCTGATGTGTGGCTCTCTCTTCTCCCTCCTCCATCCATTTTCTTCACCATCGTCTCTCTTTCCTCTTTCTTACCTTATTCCAGATATTGTTCTTTTCTTTTTTATTTTCTTGCCCCAACCTGCTTAGTTCCTCTACTCTTTCTGAAGTTGAATTGACATAGGACTTGAGCCATGCTCCTGATAGCTAAAACTCACTTAATTCATATCCAAATTCAGTTTCTTAAAACCACAAAAGACCTACAGCCTTGAGGAGTAAGTGAACACGGAGCTCGCCGTCGGGAGACCTGGGCGCTAATCCCGATTTTGCCAAGTAATAACAGCTGTGTGGGTGAGAGCAAACAGCTTCTCGAAGTCTCAGTCTTCGTCTTCAAAATGAACCCACCTTACAGGGATGTTGAAAAGGGAAATGTGGTGAAAACATTGTATAAGTAGCACAGTCAAACAAAATGACGAGAAGCCACTCTCTTCTGTAGTATGTCCAGACAGTGAGTCACCTTTTATCAGAAAATTTTGGAAGAGTGTGTTATACACATATTTTATGAAACAATTTTGTCCACTTCACTTTTTCTAAGATAATTTAAAAATTTCCCTTCTTTGGGCAAGGCAATGTTCAATTCATGGCATTTCAGGGAAACTATGTACTTGTCCTCTGGTTGTTGACCGATTCAGTCACTCTGAACAAATGTTTATTGAAGAATTAGTATGCACCAGGTAACTTCCAAGGGTTAGCCCATGTCACTCTCACCACAACTCCGTGAGGTACGTAATATCTTCCATTTTAAGGGGAAAGATGCTTGGACGGGGACAAGCCAAACAAAATTCTGTCAAAAGCATACACAGGCTTTCTATCATCATGTCTTCATGGAATTAGTTTGCCCACGTAAACACACTGGGCAGTCAACACAATACCTGTTTTGAGCTGGTTCTCAGTGGCGCCCTCTTCACTGTGGAAAGGCACTTGGGACTCACGGCGTCTTGGCTGAGAATGCTCAATTAGATTTTCCACAGCTCACCGCCAGCGCTGCCAGGATCTGGAAGAGGGCGCAGGAATCAGCCTCCTCCCATCTAGAGGATTTGCCACCTGCTGGCAAAGCTTAGCAAAAATCCTTGTTGTCTATTAAGTCCACTTTCTTTCAACAGTACTTTTCCGAGCTCTAGATAGGGATGCAGCTACTTCCAGCGATCAAGACAGACACATTTTCATGGTAATAAGCTAGTAGGCCAACATCTAGGCATGACGGGAAGTCTCTTCGGTTCTCCCTTCCTTGAGGAAAGGGCAAAAGTGCACCTCTCCTTCAAATGCTGCTGCCTTTTGAGAAAGGCATATCCTCTGTTCGCCACAAAAACAGCCTGCAAATAGACATTGTAAAGAATTTAGTGGGCTGAATAAGAATTGGGGTGCTTATGGATTCATAAATTATCGGCCCTTCTGTTTCTCTGGCTCTCAAACAACGTGTTGGCAAGTACTTTACTCTTTGGTTTCCTGCTTTTTTAACGATAAAATACAGATTTCAGTATTTCTCACCAAGTGACAAATGTGAAGTGTTTTGGAATTTTCAGAGGAACAGTGTTTCTGCAGACACTGCGGTTTGCCAAAAACTCTGCAGTTGAAGTCTGAAAAAGTATGCGACTTTAATTAAATGACCAGGCAAGAAGTGTATCATTTTTACATCGTGCATAGGTATATAATTTTTTTAAATTTTACATTACAATAGAATTCCGCCGCTGAAACCTTCACAGTATTGCAATGTGGGGCCAGGATGAGACTTTTGTTTGGAGTGGGAATGAACGGAGTCACTCATTCTCAGATAAAATGCACACAGTCGAGAGCTCCATGACTATCTGTGGGACAGATGGGAACTCCTGATGCATACCAGGCCACTGTTCTTCAGCAAAGAAAACAAAAACCCAGGTGCAGAATGTATTGGAACAGTGCAGATGGGCCTTCCAGGGTGTTCACTGTTTACAAGAAAAAGGAACAGAGCTCTCATCATTGAGTGACCACTCTTCCCAGGGATCTATTTCCCCCAGCTGGTCTCAAGCAGAATATCCCCCCAAAGGCCCAAGCAGCAGCTGTCATTGACCTCTGCCCCTTCAAAGAGAGAGGCTGGGTGGCCGCTCTCACCCTGTCAAGATGTGCTAATGGCGTGAATGCCGAGAATCAGAGGCTACATACTAGAACAGTGTTTCTATAGCGGGGCTGCCTCCCACACATCTTTCTCCGGCCCTTAAGTGTTTTAAAGGAAAACAGTTTCCATCTGTTTCTTTACAGATTACTGGCCTCTTTTCCATCTAGTTGTATGTTATCAGCTCCCACTTATGTCTCAAGTATGCTATTATTTGGGGAAGTAGAAAGTCAACTGCAGGAAGGTGGATTTGGTAGGAGAGGGAGGCCGCTCTAGCTGGCTCTCCTGCGCCAGCAACATGGCCTCCACTTACGAGCACGACTGCATCTGGCCATCGCAGTAACCCCTAGAGGACACTCTTCTTCACACTGGGCAGACAAGGCAACTGAGGCCAGGGGACACTGCTGCTCTTTATACTACTCTCCGGTCTCTCCTCTCCCCATTTCATCTTCGGCAATACCTAGGCAGTCTTCCTAAGATGGGGTTCACGTTGTTCTTACTCCAGTGCCCTTCCCTTGGCTAGCCGGTGACGTACAAACTCCTCTGCCTGTAAGACGCAGTCCCAGCCTGACCTTCCAACTGCATTTTACACTCCCTGCCGACGCAAATCTCTCCAGCCATAACCCAGTTTTCTGCCCTTCCTCCTACAATTAAGACCTCTCTGACTCATCTCTCTTACCCTTTCTTCCTGCCTCCTTCCAGGGAGATCTGACCATACTTCACAGATCAGCACAAAGGTCGTCTCTCTCAGGAAAGCTTTTCCTGCCTTTTATATGTGTTAGACCCATTATAACTCGTCATGTTAAACTTGAGGCTCATCAAAATCCATTAAAGATGATGCTGAGCCGTGTATGTTCACACTGAAACCATCACTAACATGCAATATGATAATGATCTCCACAGAACATTGTATTATGCATCATGGAAGGAGAATTAGAGGAAAGAGGTAAATTTTTTAAAACTCTTCTGAGCTGTCTTGAGAGAGAAACAGAGAGAGGAGAATGGAGTCACATAAAATACTCTAAGTATGGAGATAATAATATGAAATTGAGTTTCTAAGTAACAATCAATGGTCATTCTGTTTCATAGAGACACTCTATAGAGATGGCTCAGGTGAAGGAAAATTAGTATTGCATCCCTACAAATGACGAGAACCTATTTATTATCTCATCCTACCAGTAGCAGAGATGTACTAATAAATGTTTACCAATGGGCTCTGGAAAGAAAAGGGGCCTTGATCTGTGGTCTCTGCCAATTTCTTAGTGTAAATATTTTCATTACTAATATTTCAATCTGAACCTACTAATCTGACATCTCTGATCTTGAAGCTAGAAGAGATGGGCACTTTGGGCTCTCATGAGTTGGTACAAGCCCCTCCCCCCAGCAACCTACTCTACGAGCCAATTATTATCCCTATTCAGCAGATGAGGAAACTGAGTCAGAGGTTTTAAAACCTATGCAAGATCACATGGTAGACATATGGAAGACGCATGCTGTTAGTCTGACCCATTAGATTGCAAATCCCATTCTTTTCTGCTAGAGCACATTATCTGAACGGTGTCAAGGACTTAAGGAAATTGAACATAGTCACTCTTGAATCCCCTGATGCTTCTACCAGGAGTAGGGAAGCAAAACACAAAGGGATAGTTACATGGTAGACAGGTCTTCAATAAAATATGTCAATGGGGAGACATGTCTGGTAGCGTCTAGTGATGATTCTTAGAAAGATAGAGAGATGAGTGGGAATAGAGCTGTTGCCTCTCACATGATCTTCCCTCTACTTACCCAAGCCCTCACTCTCACCGAAAACACTACTTCCCTTTAGCCCTTAACACAGCCACACAATTCATTTATCCTTGTCATTTGTACTTTTCTCCATCTCTCTTTTATCCCTTCTTCCTTCAGTCTTTCCTTCCTTCTACTTCCTTTCTGCCTTCCAGCCTTCCTTCCTTGTCATCCCCCCCCCCAGTACTACTTTATTGTTGTTCTTTCATCATCGAGGCTCTGAAATAATACATGGCACCTTTTGCCAATGTTGCCCATCACACATAATTTATCCTGCGTTGTCTGGAAAGTCGTTGGGTCAAATAGGATATTAAAAAATAGTCCCAGAATCAGGACTATTAATGGAATAGACAGAAGTGTGTTATGAGGGTCAAATGGATTTATCCAGAGGCATAAAAAACACTCCTATTAAAAGTTTGGAGTGAGAAATTAATTTCCGAGTATCAAACTGAATTTTGATTCTTTTCAGTATGCACAAACCAAGGTTAAGTGTAAATGTTGATGCATGTAACTATCAGATCCCAGTATCTTACAGAGAAAAGAATTATAATACTATAAAGCATGGACAAAGTACACTTCCTCTTATTCCCATAATGATCTTTCCTGATATGCCATTTAATGCTAAAATGAATTTCTAACTTAGCCTTCATAATAAAAAAGACCAATTCTCTGGTAGTTGACAATGCACATCAAAAGAAATACAGAACAAGTCATGACAAAAAGAGGCATTCCAGTTAAATCAAATGAGGCTTTTAAAAAGTCACATACTCATGGATCATTTTGTAGCCCTTAGCTTTTGTCTAAAATATTCCCAAGGGGAGAATTAGCCTCCTCTCCCACCCACCAGCACCCTCTTTACATCTCCCATTTGTCAAGCCATTTGTCAGCACACAGTGGTATCCAAAGTGCCTGGACTTTGTCAGACTCTCATCTGGGAAACACAGCAAAGCTGTCTAAAGTCACTTGCACAGCCACCGCCTTACAATGAACAGAACCCAGCCGATGTGCAACCTGCCACTCTTGACCCACACTCGCAGCACAAAGCACTTTGAGTAGCTGTGACACATCTATCTAGAGGACCATTAAAAAAAAAATGGAGTAACAGAAGGAACAAGAAACAGGACTCAAGACCTGGCTCTGAGTATCTCCAGGCCTCAGTTTCTTCATCTGTAACATGAGACAAGAGCCAGAGGATTATAAGGTTGTTTCCAGCTGATAAACTCTATATATAAATAAAAATATCACCAAGCTGGGGTTTACTTTTTTAGCTGCATAGATAAGACTGAAGAATAGAGAAAAATTTTTAAAAGAATTTTAACCTGGGGGCTGTTCGCCCTAAATAGAGAAAAAGTGGGAGGGGCGGCTGTGTGCTTTGGAACTTTACTTGGTCATCTTGAAAATTCTGAAGCAAAGGGATACATAATAAAAGATCTTAGGAAGGAGGCTACCTGGCCATGCATGAGAGTAGGAACTGACATCCATTCAGTACTCACTGTGAGTTAGATGCTTACGCTAAGTACACAGAAGAGACAGGGCCTCTGAAGGTGGTAGCATCTTGGTGGAGTCACTATCTTCTATGGTCTAGTCCTGAGCATTCATAGTTCAGAGCATTTTGACAGATGCCTTGTTTCTTTTTGAGATGAATAGGTTCCAAGAGCCTGCCTCACACTGATGAGGTAATAATAAGTGCCACACAGGGACAGTGGTAGTACTTTCCCTACAATATCTGCCCTCTTACAAGCTGAGGAACTGAAGTTCAGAAGCGTTGAGTAATTTGCCTCAAAATCATAAGAGTTTAGGAGGTAGAGCTCATATCAAACCCTGATCTCACCAACTACAAAGTTCTATTCCCCGATAGTCCAGGACACAGTAGCGTGTCGTCTGAAGACTACCTGCATCAGAGTCACTTGGGATGTCTAGTAATAACATAGGTTCCTTGACCTCAGGCCAGATCTTCCAAATCTCTTTGTGTGTGTGTGTTGCAGGGCAAAAGGAGCAGAAATCTAGTCTTTTTTTTTTTTAATGAGTTTCTTTTTTTTTCTTAAGATTTTATTTATTTATGTGTCAGAGAGAGAGCACAAGCAGGGGGAGTGGTAGGCAGCGAGAGAAGCAGATTCCCCACTGAGCAAGGTGCCTGATGTGGGACTCGATCCCAGGACCCTGGGATCCTGACCTGAGCTGAAGGCAGACGCTTAACTGACTGAGCCACCCACACATCCCCAAACAAGTTTCTTGAGTGATTGTTTTATACATTCAAATTTGAAAAATTTGCATAATGCTATATGGCCTTTCTGAGTAAAACTTACAGGAACCCGATATGACCCAAAATGCAATCACAGAAAGAATTATAACAAGAAATCTCAACTCCAGGAACATTGTGATACTCAAGGTGGCTGGCCAGTCTATTCCCTTCTCAGCACATGAGAAACCAAACTCCTCTCAGCAAGGGGCCTAGTGAGTAAGCACGGAGTTAAGTGCAAAGGGGTTTGGATGAACTCAGGAATAAAGTTAGTCTGTCTCCACAAGGGGACTCAACCTGACCAGGAGAACCAGTTTGCTCAGTACTGCTTAAAGCATCCAGATCTAATTTTACACTGATAAATTCTTGCTCTTCATCTCCCCGGGGCCAATTCCAATCTTCTACTGATACACTCTTCACCAATCAGGAGCGATAGCATTGACTAGGCTATGGTTCTTGTTTTTAGCTTCTGAAGAAATGGCTTAGATACTTTGATTAGAATAAGATACTTTCGTGATTGCACCCCTGCCATCTACTCCATCAGGGAATAGGTTTTCAGATCATTTAAACAGGTAGCACTTATATACACTGTTCTAAGAACTTGACTTGTGTTATCTTTTTTTTTTTTTTTTAGATTTTATTTATTTATTTGACAGAGATAGAGACAGCCAGCGAGAGAGGGAACACAAGCAGGGGGAGTGGGAGAGGAAGAAGCAGGCTCATAGCGGAGGAGCCCGATGTGGGGCTTGATCCCAGAATGCCAGGACCACGCCCTGAGCTGAAGGCAGACGCTCAACAGCTGTGCCACCCAGGCGCCCCTGACTTGTGTTATCTTAATTAATCTTCACAGCACCCCTCTGAAGGAAGTACTGTTAATTGTTCTCATTTTACAGATGCAGAAACTGAGGCACACAGAGGTTAGGTAAATTTCTGAGGGTCACACGGCTGGAAGAAGCAGAACTAGGGTTTGAACACATGTAGCTGAGCCCCAGATCATGCTCTTATCTACCCTGCCATTGCTTCTAAGAATATCTCATATGCTTATTTTTAATTTTTTGATGGAACACAGATCTCTACATCTAGGTAACATTTTAAAGAAAAGATTGTGACTGTAACAATTAAAATACAACTGGCTCTTTATTACATTTGTCACACACATAGGAGACTGACCTGGAAAAAAATGAAATTGTCTTTATAATATCCACTTGTCATATTTCCATAAGCATAGCATTCACCCTCATTCAGTGATTATCTTAAAATTACTATAAATTCTACACATAAATTATCACTGGGAATATAAAACCAACTGGATAAAACAGCATGATGTAAGTGTATCACTTCTTCCCCCTAGTTCTCTCATCCTTCCTGATGTTGTCTGGATGTTTTTACTGATAAATTATTTCAAAATCACCAGAACTTGAGTGAATAGATGTTCTGTGTCATGGTACTATTCTTACTCTATTACTGGTGATTCTGAACATGGTTTTCAAGTATGCTGAACTCACACTTTTTACATTTATTTTAAAAAGATTCCTTTGAAGATCAATGACATCAGGAGATGAGGTCTGCAAGAATGATAACAGGCCAGATACAAGCTCTGTTTCTGCTGTTTCTTCTCTTTTGTGTGAAGACACAACTTATACAAAGTCCTGAAATTTCAAATAGAGACAGAGTTATTTGAATTTTCCAAAGAGTGATTTAGGAAGCTAGAACCTCTATCGGAGTTTGGAACCAGACGGTGTTTCTTCTTGAAATGTTTTTCTTATTGTTATAAACAAATTAAAAGAACAAGAATTGGGGCACCTGGGTGGCAGAGTCGGTTAAGTGTCCAGCTCTTGGCTTTTGCTCAGGTCATGATCTCAGAATTATGAGATCGAGTCCTGGGTCCGGCTCTGCGTTCAGCATGAAGTCTGCTTAAGTTTCTCTCTCCCTCTCCCTCTTGCCCCTCCCCACCATGCTCTCTCAAGTAAATAAATAAATCTTAAAAAAAAAAATAGTACCTAAAAATATAAAAGAGCAAGAATTTCTCTTTTCCCCTTCACATTACTTTGATTTTATATTTGATTGCTAAATAACAACCAGTCTTCAATATTTTACTTTAAGACAATCTCCAGCAAACTTATCCCAATTGAACAGGCAAAACATACTATAATACTGCATCAAGTTTAGATTAAAGTTAATTATAAATAATACAAAGACCATCTTAGACTTCCTGCTCAACCAGGTAAGTCAAGCATTCTATCAATTCATGTATTACCAAGAGATTAAACATTACAACCAAGTCAACAAAAGATTAAATGATTCCGTTTTAGATGAATGACTAGATGAACACCAATACCACCTTGATCGAAGAGTATCAGACAGTCTCTCATTGCAGAGGAAGAATATCAAACACACATCTTATGCAGAAGGCCCACGGTTAGCATCCTGAAGAGCGTGTGTATGATACTGACTCTCCCAAGGTTTTCCAAGCCAACCCTGATTTCAAACATCCTGCCCCGCTCACCCCAGGAAATTACTGAGTGGCTCCTATGCACCAGACTATTTGTCAAGCTCTGTATCCTATTTTTTTGTTTGGAAAATATGGTCAGAATAGGCTTTTGCTTCATTTACCATCAGTGGGCTTTGTGAGGGTTTCCTTCCAAAATGTATCTCACAGAATTTGAACTTGAAGGAGTCAATTACGAGAATTAATGTTTCTGAAGCCAGGCTGCCTGGGTTCTTAACATAGTCCCTATTTGCTACGCACTTGCTGTGTGAGCCAGGGAATGCAATTTGGCCCCACCAAGGCATAGTTACCTCAACTGCAAAATGAATACTAATAATAGGCCTCCTATTGGGTTGTTAAGATAATTTAGTAAGACAATAATTGTTAAGTTCTTAGAATAGTCCTTAGCACATACTAGCTTCTCAGTAAAAATTAATTATTTTATCTAAGCTATTAATCAATTTAATTGTTAGATGAGATCAATACAGAGATATTGCCATTTTTCTTCAAACACGGCTCCATACTAGAAGCGCCTGACTCTTGGTTTCAGCTCAGGTCATGATCTTAGGGTCGTAGGATTTAGCCCCAAGTCAGGCTCCCTGCTCAGTGTGGAGTCTGCTTGAGAATCTCTCTCCCTCTGCCCCTCCCACTCATGCACTCTCCATCTCTGCCTGTCTCTCTCTCTCTCTCTCTCAAATAAATAAGTAAATAAATCTTTTTTTGAAAAATGGCTTCATGCTATAAGAAAAGTATACAGTTTGTCCTCAAACTATGGATTTGTTGATCTAATTTAACCCATTCCTAGAAAATCATCTAACCTTCTACCTTGCTTTTAATTTATAATATATAACTACTGTATTGTTGTATAAGTACCTTAACAATGTGAGAAGACATTCTTGTCAATTTCTTGTTGCCAATATTTTATTACTTTAGTTCCTCATTAAAGGAAAACCCTTTAGTATGGCATTATCACATCTGCCTTGTTATCTTTCTCCATTTATTTTTAAATAAATGGAACTGCCTTTTATACCGGGACCAAATTATTTCAAATATTGCATCAAAGGTATGTTTGTTTGCTCTTCTCTTCTTGGGTCTGTCATGAAGTAGTCAGACATATTTGATATCAGATATCCTATGCTTAATGTCTAATAAAAGGTTGGCAAATAAAATGTCAATATGACATATTTTTAACTTGGGATAGGAAATATTTATACGTGAATTTTTCCCCCCAAAGACCACCTAAATAGAAGGAATAATCTGGAAAAGCGTATGAGCAAGAAAATCTGAGTCCAACAAATAAGAATGAATTAATTCTTGAGAAGTCATTGTTATAGTAAGCAACTACAAAGGTCCTCACTGATGCTTGTAGAAAACCAGTTCTCACGGGTCCGCTATGGAAGAACAGATGGTATAACATGCGGGAACCAACTGTGAAGTACTGAAGTCAAGTCAGAGCGTGAAGGGGGAAAGAAGTTTATTCAGACATGAGCAGAACAACCGTAAACCACACAATCAAATATAAGCACATCCCAGTCATACAACCAACAAGACTCACTCATAGTAGGAATTAAAGAAATCTGAGCTGGAGGAAGAAATCGTGAATGAGTTTGATCCCGAAGGTGTAAGGAGGTAGAAAATGCAAAATAATGTGTTATATGGGCTTTTTGTTTGTTTGGGTTTTTGACATAATGGCAGTGAATTAACCTACCTCTCTAAACCTCAGTTCCTTCTTTAAGAAAATATATATAGTAATAATATTATAAATTAATGCTCCTTCCTACCCCAAAGGGCTATTGTAAATCTCAAATGAGAATACTCTGGAATTTACAAATGCTATGCACAACTAAGTAATTTTTCTTTCACTTCCTTGAAAAAAGTGAAAAGTCGCTGGTACATTTACACAGATTTTGTCCCTCTCAATCTATGCGTACATATCTAGAGGTGTGGGGATGAAGTTAAAGGTAGAATGGAAAAGAGAGAAATAAGGATTCTTTTAGAAGGAAAATGGAGAATCTTCAATTATCTTTCCCTGTGATGGTTTAGAGCGATTGTCCGCAGAAGCTGTGAAGTGAGAGAAGGAAGTCAGCATTGTTTTCCTCTATAAATCGAGCACTGGAGGGTTGGTATGGAACAAGGTGTGGTCCCGGAGGAGAAAGGTGAGAGATAGCAGTTGCAACAGTAAGTTGAAGAACAGTCATCGCAAGTTCAAGTGTGAAAAGCACTATTAGTCAAACAGGGCTATTTCAAGCTTCACTTGCACTCCTAGCAAGCAATGTGTGAGAAACGTAGTCCCCCCTTCTGAATGCAGAGGGAAGACTGATCAGAAAGGGGAACCACAGAGTTTCCTGTGTTAAAATATTAATTATTTGTGGGTGGTACTTTTTAAACATAGCCAGGAGTTGCTATTGAAATGCAAATGTGTGTTTATTGCCCTGAGGGAGATGTTGTAAAAAAAAAAAATAGACAATACCCAGAACTGGAAATTGCCCCCTGGGCCAAGGGCAGATGTTGGGCAAGAACACAAACATGCAAAGAGGACAGGAAGAAAGGAGGAGGGGCAGGGGAAAAAAGGATCAGAAAGAAGTAGAAAAGGCCAGGATGGACATCCCTCGAGAGCTGATTAAAAAGACTATGGACTCTGAGAAACAAACTGAGGGCTTCAGAGGGGAGGGGGGTGAGGGTGATGGGTAGTAAGGAGGGCACGTATTGCATGGTGCACTGGGTGTTATATGCAACTAATGAATCATCAAACTTTACATCAAAAATCAGGGATGTACTGTATGGTGACTAACATAATATATTAAAAAAAAAAAAAAAAAAGTCACAGCTGAGCCCAGCCTTTGTCAAATCCAAGGAAGGATTCACAAGATTTAAAGGGTAGAGTAGTCAACTGGTGAGGATTGAAAGACCCTTCCCAATAGAAGCAAATACAGTAAAGCTGGTCTATTCTGCCTTCACAATGGGATGATACTGCACCTGGTGAGATAAGGACCAGCTATTCCTTCCCCTAATAGTAAACGTTGGCTTAGAAATAAAATAGCCCTAGAGCACCCAAGTACAGAGCAGGATAGCAGAATCACTTAGAGATGCAATAGAGACAGAAAAAGCTGAGTTTATGAAATACTTAGTGGAGAGCTTTTCCACTCACCTTTTTTTGCCCACTGAATGGTGGAAGGAGAGAAAACCAGAGACTCACTAGGAGCGGTCCTGGAAGAAATAGGAGGAAACCAAATAATCAAACTCGCGTTGTTTCAGTACTTCCCCACTTTAGCCATACTGGAATATAAATAAAAACAACAACTAAAATGAACAAACAACTAGATATATTCGTGGACTTGGAGGCACTTAGTCAACCAAGCACCATTACTATTCCTGGACAACTTAATATATAAAGGCAAAATGTTCAGGAAATTTGAATCCATTACAGGTTGGCTGGGAAGCAGAGCTGGAACTAAATTCATACCTTCATGTCTTCTTTAGACTCAAAGCACCTCCGTATGCGATTCCAGTAGGGTGACATGAAGTGTTACACCCAAGTCAAATGGAATTTAAAAATCAGTTTTTTAATTGATTTGTTCCAAAATGATGCATGAGTGCTTCCTTATGCCCCATGCCCTACTGGATCCTGGGATAGAGCCATAATGGGAGAGCATAAACTTTATGGCCAGATCATAGAAACGTGAGGCAGTTGATGAGATTCCCCTCTAAAGTTCATACCTTGAGTTAATCAGGCCTTGATCCTTAATCAGATGGACGACAAGGAACCATTAAATGTGTTCTTATCAAAGGAAAGGCAGAATCAATTTATACTGCAGGAAGACTGTAGACCAGGTGTATGCAAAATGGATGGAGGGGAAGGACAATCAAAAATGTGAAAGGTTGGAAAACTGTTTCATGAAGTTGTTGCATTAACTAAGTTCTCAGGACATAGAAATATGAATCAGAGTGGTGTCAATGAGAATATTTTTAAATGGATCAGATCTTCAACAGAGGAACTGGCAAAAGTTGGAAATAATTAGAGGATACAAGAAGGGAAGATTGCAAAATGATGAGATGTTTTTCAGTTACAAGAGTCTACACGATAGAGAATTATTTCTTAATGTAAATGACCTAAGTCATTCTAAGAACCATAGAAAACCAAGCAATCAGTAACTTTTCCCCAAACCAGTGGTAACTGATAAGACATGTCAGAATGCTCACAGCTTTCCAGGCACTGGGGTCAAGAGTAGTTCTTAGGCCTCCATGTTACTTATCTTAAATTCATCAGTAAGATCCTTAATGTTAACATATGCTGCATTAGAGCCAACAGTTTGTTTTACAATTGGTGGAGATAGCCTTCATTACACCAAAAAAAAGTAAGTGTTGGAGGAAGAAAAACACATTTGAGAATGACCCCTTATTTATTCTTGAGGACATGGACATACTGACAGACTCACCACGTTTCACAAAGCAGAGGATCTCCTCGTCAGAACACACTAGGTCTTAAGGACCCCAAATGCAATGTTAGACGGTAGAGATTAAAGATAAAGTGTAAATAACCTTGGATCAGAAAGAACAATTTTTTTCCTAACCCTGCCCCGCCTACTAGCTCTGTGCCTTGAATAAAAAAAGCCATGCACCATAGTTAAATACACACACACACACATACACACACGAGAACTCGGGTAGGACTCATTCATTCATTCATTCATTCATTCATGCGTTCATTCATTAACAGGCTTTTATTAAACATCCTTTTTGTCCTAAGCGCTGTCCATGACCCTGGGGAATGACTGAGAAGAAAACAAGGTACTAACAGTGCAACACAGGACAGCACATCGTGTTGGGATTTCCATCAGACAGTCAGACTCCCCTTGGCTATGGAGGGACTTCACAAAGGAAGTAAAATCTGAAATCTCTCAAGGGTTGAGGAGGAATTTGCCGTATGTACCTTGCTGAGGATGACTTTCCTAGAAGAAAGAAATGACTAGTAATCAGCAAACTAAAAGCCTACTGTATTGGCATTCAAATGTGACATTTTGAAAGGAATCTTATAAATCTTAAACTTATAAACTTAAACTTATAAAACTTAAAGTATTTTATTCCAGAGAATAATACATATTCTTTTGAGGAGTAAGAGCATGTGAAAAACTCCCCTCCTTGAGAGAAATTAAGAAATTTTATGAAAGCCTTTAAAAGAGGTGAACAAGATTCACATTCTCGTATTATCTGAGTAACTTAGATAGATAAGGGATGTTTTAAAATAGTGACTTATTAATTCAATATTTTTACAAAAATATATTAAGTTCTTACAGGTTTTTTCAGTTGTGTTTCATTCTTTTTCGGTTCTACTGAAAAGACCTAATGACTTAAAAAAAAAAAAAACACCAAGGATTTGTACAAGTATTTAGAAGCTTCTTAATGTTTTTTTTTTTTTTAAATCAGTGTTTTGCTCCTATGATTGGGAGAATCAGGGCAATAAGAGTTTGTCTTTTGAAATGATAATTAATTGATCCTGTTCCATAATTTTATTTATCTATATGTGAGGATTCACAGACCTAATAGGCAAGAGTTTTTGCCATATATCCTCCAATGTTAACATTCCAAAAACGTTTCCTATTATTTCTTTTAGATATAGTATACAACATGTATTTTTCTTTTAATTTTTATTTTTATTGAAGTATAGTTGACATAAAATATATTAGTTTCAGGTGTACAGCATAGTGATTGACAATTCTATACTCTGTGCAATGCTCACCACTCTAAGTGTAACTACCATCTGTCACCATACAAAGTTACTATGCTATTATTGACCAAATGCCCTTTGCTGTGCTTTTCATCCCCATGATTTAGTTATATTATAACTGGAAGTTTGTACCTCTTATTTTCACCTATTTCATGTATTCATTCACCTGTTTCCTGTATTCCATTATAACGTATTTTTAAAGGTACCTTTTAGAAGTGATGTATAGGAACGATGTAGTAAGATTTGCATTAAACGATCTTTAAAATAGAATGAAATGATACAGAATCTTGAAAAAGATCTACAACTTGCTGAGTTTCTTTGTGTCAAGTACATTAGATTATCTTATTTAATCTTTATAATAGTCTTAAGAAATAGAGTCAATTCTTTGTTGTTCACAATAGTCACCTTCTACAAAGTCACTGTAAATACGGTATTGGAGACTATGGAACCAATGTTTCTGGGGAAAGAAATACAGGGTTAGGTTCCTGAAAGCTTCTGATCACAGTTATTTTCATTAACCTACCGACACATAGCCTTGTTTTATGTGTGTTTCTGTTTAAAGACACCTTATCTATTATATATTGTTGATTTATTAACGCTGAACTCATGGCTAACATTCAAGCATAACTCATGCCTGGTAAAGTTTATATAACTCCTGTGTTTCCTCCATTAGGCACATCAAGCCTTCTCATGCATGAGAACACTAGACAGCACTTGAGCACCATGCTTGGGGGCTATGGGCGAGGCACGTGCAGGCTTTCTTGGTGAATGAAAAAGCACAAAAATATGAAAAAACATGGCATCCAGCATTTAGGAAAAGGGTACCTGTTTATAGTATGAGAGCTGAAATAAGAAGGCAGAGTGTCGTCTTGTCCAACTTCGGCTGGGAATGTGTACATTGGACAACTCACATTTTTCACTGCTCTGCACGTGTCCATGAATGACTGCAAAGGTGCCAGATATTGATTTTGAGGATACAAATAAATATTATCAAGTAGGTGAATTTGCACATATAGAATCTGCAAATAATGAAGATTGATTGTAATGACTGTTACTCCTATTTAATAGGGAAACAGAGACCTAGAGAACTTAAATAATTTGCCCGAGGTCATCCAGTTGGGGAATAACTGGCTCAATAATTGTTCAAAATTTGCCTCATCTAGAGACTTTAACCTCAACTAATTTTTCCATGTGGTCAATGTACTAGAAGGATTAGGAACATAGTGGCTAGGCTCAAATCGTACTTCTTCTATTTACTAGTTGTTTGATGTTGGAGTCTTGGTTACCACCTGCAACCCCCACCAAGCCCGATGATCTCACTGATGAAGTGGGGACAATAACAATTGTTATTAATTGGGTGGTTGTGGGAATTAAAATGACTAGCACAGTTCCTAGCCTGTGAATGCACTTAGTGACTATTAACTTCTTAGACTCTATTAGTCTGTAGCCACCACATATTGAATGCCAACTGAGTCATACACTGAACCAGGAACATGGTACTTATGTATTCCTTCCAACAACCTAAAACAACGGTTAAAACACATTTTATAGATGAGTAAACTGAGGCTCATAGAGGGTTAAGCTAAGCTTAAGCTTAGTGCTAAGCTTAGTACAGAAATCCAGATTTGAACTCAAATCTGACTCCAACCAGTTTGTTCCTAATGCCTTCCCCCACTGCCTCTTTGGTCCATCACTGCAGGATCTGTATTTGAAGAGTAATTATGTAACAGTGATTACATGTACCATAGTCTGAAATACAACCCTCTTACATCCACTTTGTGCTTTTATATACAATTTCAGATGAATCAGAAAGTCTCTACTTGCAAATACACTTACGTCAGCACTCTGAAGTATTATTCATATTTCTATGTCAATTGGATAAAAATAGCTCATCTTCATATTTTGTGACCTGCAAAGTATACCAACAATATTCATATTTTTCCTTAATTTCTTTATGAAATATCTCCATTGCTTCCTCAAGACTGTAATGCTATAGACATCGAAATTTTCAAGAGGCATTCAAAGTAAGGTGATTGTGATGATTGATTTCATGTCAGCTTGGCCAGGCTAGGCTGCTAACTGTTTCATCAAGCACCAATCTAGATGTTGCTGTGAAGGTATTTGTGGATGTGATTAACAGTTACAATCAGCTGACTTTAAGTAGACCAGATTATTCTCCATGTGTGGGCCTCATCCAATCAGTTGAAGGTTTTAAGAACAAAGGCTGAGAGTTCCTGAGGAAGAAGGAATTCTGCCTGGAGACTATATAGAAATTCTGCCTGACTTCCCAGCCTGTCAGCCCTATCCTAAGGATCTGAGATTGAGGACTGCAACATCAACTCTTACCTGAATTTCCAGCCTGCTGGCCTGCCCTAAAATCATGTGAACTAAATCCTTAAGAGAAATCTCTTGATTGATAGATAGATAGATAGATGACATAGATAGATAGATGATAGGTGTGTGTGTGTGTGTGTGTGTGTGTGTGTGTGTGTGTGTGTGTGTGTGTCCTATTGGTTCTGTTTCTCGAGAACTCTGACTAATCCAGTGACCAACTATCCTAGTTTGCCCAGGACAGAGAGGTTGTGTGGGACATGGACATTTCAGTCCTTAAGTCAGGATAGACTTGAGCCAACCACGACATGTTGGCCACCCTATATTAAAGTATCTCTCCCCTGCAGCAAATTCCATGGCGAAAGGGAACATTAGTGTTACACAGATTTGTAGGACCCTTCCAATTATTGTTGGCACAAGTCATCCAGCCAATAACGAGTCAAACCAAGTTAACTTTGCACTGCATTAGGTTGTGTTTGTGCGTGGTAAAGTACACATAACATAAAATTTACCATCTAAACCAACTTAAAGTTACACACCAAAGTGCAACCATCACCACTATCTACTTGCAGAATCGTTGCATCACTCCAAACAGAATCGCATACCCATTAAGCAGTCACTCTTCCCAGCTCCTGGCAAGCATTAATCTGTTTTCTGTCTCTATGGGTGTGCCTATTCTAGATATTTCATATAAATGGAATCATACAACACAAGGTAAAACTTATACACGGATGTTCACAGCAATTCTATTTCACAATAACAGAAACATAGAAACAACCCAAGTGTCCATTGGCAGGTGACCGGATAAACAAAATGTGGTATACCCATTTAAGGAATCTTATTGGGCAATGAAAAAGAGTGAAGTACTGAATATATGCTATGACATGTATATGCCTTGAAAACACTATACTAATTATACTAGGTCTTATAAAAGAGTACATAAAACAAGAATTAAAACAAAAAGAAAAGAATTAAAACATTTTTTAAAGTTTCCATTCAGGACCACAAGATAAATTTTATAAAGATCCTCTCCTAACCATGTTGTTCCCTATAATACTGTGCCCCCCATGTGCAAATCTTCGCAGAAATCACATAGCAACCCTCTTCCACTACCAAAGATATTTAGAGATTTGAGAGAATGGTTTTATTAATTCAATCCTCCAAATAATTTAGTAATATCATATACAAATGTATGTATGTGCGATACATAGAGAACCAAGGCTTAGGGAGGTTCAGTAAATTACCCCCAAATCCCAATTAGATAGGCACAAGACTAGGGCTTGGTTCTGACACTTAGGCCCATTCTCTTACAGATAAAAAAATAATAATAAACCATGTCAACTCACTTTTATGCAATAGCAACGCAGGGGAATTAAATTCAAACTTAAGTACAGAGTCTAAATAGAAGGACAAATGCAATCAGGTGGGCTCAGTTAAGGAGGCCATCGTGTTAAGCATGCAGTGTATGCCTGATGATGTATCACACTGAATTAAAAGGTCGCCTGAAGGAATTAAGTTTTGAGCCAGACTTTGACAACTCAAGGAACACAGATTATGAGAGAGAAAGAGGAAAAGCGTTTCAGGATTTAAATCATTTATTCATGCATTCAGCAACTCTTTATCAAACAGTTACTATGTATCAGATGCTTTTCATGGTTCTGAGACCATAACTGTCCCTACAGTCAGAGTTTACCCAGAGGGCAGGCCACTAGCGGCAAAATGGTTCGGTGTATTGAGTTCATGGAAAAATGTAAGCAGAAGAGAAGCTGATGAAAGATAGAGGCCCTTGAATTTTGGACTGAGGAGTTCAAATGTTAAATATGTTAGGCCCTAGACAGTCACTATAGATTCCTGGAGCATAAAGACACCAGGCCATACGTGGCTATTCTTGGCTTTTTTCTGTGTGTGGAAAGAGATAGGGAATGTAACCAAGCGATTGCTCTAAACTGGCATGAATATGAATGCAGTCTGTCATTGGACAGGAGGATAATAGTTTTCCTGTGGAGATGGAAAAGAAGGCCTTCCCACTTTTTCACAAGATTTTTAAAAACTCCTATCAAGACTGACTTTGAGCAGGGCTTAGTTTCAGCTATTACTACTCTCTGATAAGAAACGCCACCAAACACCCGTGTTAGGTAATATATGCCAACAGTATCTCCTCTAGATCAGGACCTAATCTATACTCATCAATATTTAGCAGGACTTCTACCATGGCCTGGTAAATAGATACAAATAGATACAAATAGGTCCACCTCTCTGCAGAAGTAGAGATAAGTACTCCCACAGAATATTACTATAAGATGCTACTTGGATCTCTTTTACAGTCCTGTAATAAAACCAATAATAACACTTTGTACTTATGAACCGCCTCACACTGAAAATCTCAAGTGCTTTATAGACCATAAATTCTCCCAACACCCTTCAGGAGATAAAGAATAATCACTCTCTCCAATTAACAGTTAAACTAGAAACTAACTTAGCTGAATGACTTGTCCAAGGCCACTGAGGTAAGACAGAAGTCCACTTGTTCTAGAGACTAAAACAGGGCTGATCCTCCATGAAGGAGTGAGGGCGGCGATACTTCATCCCAGGTCCCATTTCCTCTTCCGCTTTCTTTCTCTACCTACTTCTGGCAACTCTTCTAGGTCTCTCTCAAGGTGTTAACTGACCCAAATTGATAACCCCAAGGCGCTAGCCTTCCCAGGAATGTCTACCTTTTACTAGGGGGCTCTTGGAAGCTGGCTGAATTTCAAGAACCCACAAATGGAGCTCTTGACTTTACTGATGGAGAGTCTGTTCTCTCCTCAGAGCTCACAAAGTGTACTACCCCGGGGGTCATTCACCCCTGTACTCTGCCACCTGGAGAGTACTCTTCATCCGCAGAGAGAAGCCTCTCCTCCTACTACATCAACCAGTACACTGAGGTTTTGCTTTGTCTTAAGGACAGAAATGGAAATGAAAGTCATCTTTCTGCCCAGAACTACCTAACATCAGGACGCAACTGTTCCTGCCTGAGCTTTTTGTAACTACAGTCTTCGTGTCCAAATATTGTTAGCAAGTGTATTGTCTCTTGATGTGTGCTGGGAATACAATCCAAACACTGCCACCAGGTGGGATCTCTTTCACCTAGCAAGACAGACATTTTCCGCAGCATTTCCAAGTTCAACAACGTTTACGATCTCTCCCCATGTGGAAATGGGGGAATGGAACAATTTGAAACCACCGGGAAATGCCTGGCTGCCATTGCCCTTTGTTAGGACTTATATCCAATTTTCTGTAATTTCACAGAGCCACTCTGTCACACATGATTGAAGAGGAAAGTGGGAACTAGGAACTTAGGACATGAGGTGTGCTTGCATATCTTCTATGACATGCATCACTTCAAAGCTCTGGAGAAGGCAACCACACATTACGTGCAAGGGCCGAATGCACAGAGAAAAATATGGAACATTTCCCCTCCCAATTGTTACACCATTGAAAGAGCAGTAGTAGTGGTTTTTGCTATCTAAAAAGGAAACAAATTTCTATCAACTTGAAGTTCCGCTGTACAGCTCTGTTGAGGCTGCAGAGATGTAATAGACTATGGCCAGGTTAAAAAAAAAAGGAAGCCTCTCTTTTCATCTTTCTGCCATCCTGGTGACAGCATTAGGATGCCACTGATTTTGCCTATGTGTTCTTCTTTCAGCTGCTCTTCTAAAGGATGTTTAACGAATACCTACTGTAGGCAAAACGCTATCCCAGGTGTTATGCATGATTCCTACCCTTAAGAAGCTGCATTTTGAGCGGGGATGCAAATATACACAAATGCCCATTTTATATGGTCAGTTAACTTCTCATGTGTTTATATATCAAATGATAATGGCCTTGAGCCATCTAAGAAGGTTTTATGAAAACATGAAAATCTGAAGTTTGCTGATCTGGAGAGAATAAACATTTTGGTTTTGGTTGTGTGTCATATGAGGAGGAAATTTGCACCAGAGTCTTTTCAAACAAGAACAATTTCTACAGGACAGCATTCCTTGTCGATTCCTCAGAATTCAAAAATACATACTGACCTAGCTATAAAAGTCATCATAAATCCCTTTTAAGTTATTTACACTTCCTCCAAAATAGGTACTTCAATAAAAATGTGTTGCATACTTAATATAAATGTGGGAATTACAAAAATGGAAAAGAGGCAACCATTGGTCTCATGGAGCTTAGCATCTGTCAGCTTCCATTCTAACTTAATTCCTGCCCAGCCAAATTCTACTCAGCTCACCCAGCACTGTCCAGACACTCCTGCTCTGTTTACAGCTCAGCAATGGTTACTACGATTGACGACATGGATACTTGAAATTTTATATAGCGTTTATGCAATCACTCTTCATTGCCCAGTAAGAGAATTGGTTTGCAGGACCTGGCTCCTTGCCAGAGTTATCTAGATCTTAATTTTATAAGGCAAGAATTTACCCTAGAGTTCAAAAATTGAAAAACAGGGCGGAGGAGTTGTTGGTGATCATTCGTGGTCAAAGAAAGCAGTTTGCTTTTCTGTGGGCAGATATCCAGGGGCAGTTTAAAATGACTTCCCTCAAGGAAGAAATACCAGAAAAACACCTGGAAATCCTGAAGCAAAAGTAAAGAATAAAATTAGTTCCCAGTGGTGATATTTATCATTTCTACACCCCATCTGTCCATATTTTTGGAGCATTCGTCACCATACCTAAACCACTGTAATTGATCCTGTTAAGGTTTTACGTGGGCCATCTGAGCAGCTACACCTGGAAATCTACAAGGTGAAAGAAAAGGCAGATGCTTGCAAGCATGACGATCATTGGCTCCCTGGGTTGCGAAGGTGACAGATGAGATCACCTCCCACCAGTGCCTTTCAGCTCCAGGTTATTGGAGGGTCAGTAACCTCTTCCATCCAGTGTCCCATTGCCAACCATCTCCTGGGCTGTATTTGAGGGAAGTGGTGGTGGGAAGGAAGAGGGACAAAAGGAAAGTGGGAGAAGGTAGAGAGGAGTTTGAGCTTGAGAGCAGGAGATAGAGGAAGGAGAAATGTATTTCAGCATTGCCAGCTGAGGGAGTTTGGAGACCTGAGTACCTGGGAAAATGCTATGGAAATAGGAAGGGAAATGTTCATTGAATTGTGTATGGCACCATTGCTTGGTCACAAAACCATCTAAGTGTTATGCTTTTAGAAACCCAATTTAGGGGCGCCTGGGTGGCTCAGTCAGTTGGGCATCTGACTCTTTTATTTTTTAAGATTTTATTGATTTGCTTGAGAGAGAGGACAAAAGAACACAGAGGGAGAGGGAGAAGCAGGCTCCACACTGAGCAGAGAGCCCAATGCAGGGCTCGATCCCATGATCCTGAGATCATGACCTGAGCTGAAGGCAGATGCTTAACTGACTGAGCCACCCAAGCGCCCTGGGCATCTGACTCTTGATCTCAACTCCTGCCTTGATCTTAGGGTCATGAGTTTGAGCCCTGCTCTGGGCTCCAAGCTGGGTATGGAGCCTACAGAAAGAAAGAAAGAAAGAAAGAAAGAAAGAAAGAAAGAAAGAAAGAAAGAAAGAAAGAAAGAAAGAAAGAAAGAAAGAAAAGAAAGAAAAGAAAAGAAAAGAAAGGGAGAGGGGAGGAAGAAAGAATTCCGACTTAGGAAACCATCACCAAATGATGAGTCAGAGAAGAGAGATAAATTTTAAGAAGAAAAGACTTTTTTCAAGTAACAATTTTTCCCAAAAGACAAGAGTCAGACTCAATAAACTGCCAGGTACAGAAATGGCTAAGTCTGCAAGACAGAAACCTGCTGGTAAAAAAAGAAGGATTTAGAAGGCCATAAGAATTTAAACACAAATTACAGGGGAAGGATGCCACCTGAACTGCCTGCAGGAAGAAACTGCGGAGGGCGGCAGGGAGAGCTCCACATGCAGATCCTACAGACAACACGGGGCAAACAATCCGAACAGCTCCCAAGGAGACACTCCAGTGAGCAAAGCACAAGGACTACATTAACAGCCAGTGGAAGAACAGCCTTCAAGGTGGGCTTGCCAAATTTCTCATGCTGTGATGCAAAACATTCTACTGAGGAGAAAAACAGCAGTTGTTGTAAGTAAAATCCTTTCCATTTTTCTGGGGGGTGGGGGATAGTCGTCATGATAAATTCTCACAGAACCATTATCGGTAGAAATTTTCAGTATAGGTGGAGTTGAATAATACAAGAAGTAGGACTAGGCATGTCAATTAGTTGTATAACCTTAGTGTGTGTGTTGTTCTGATATGATCATCATGAAGCAGAATATAAAATAGCATAAAAAAAGGATCCAGTCACCTCACAATATAATTCCTTTTTAATTAAACAGGAAAGGTCAAAATACTGTATGATCATAAAGATATAGTTAACACATGGAAACATTCTATGTTCTAGGCATAGAAAAAGGGAGACTGAGAAGATGTATCCCAAGATGCTAATTTTGGTTTTGTTTGTTATGACTACAGGTATTATGAAAATATATAAAATACAGTTTCTGCCCTCAAGGAGCTGAGTAATTCTTATTCCTTATTATATTTGTTTAGTCATCTTTAATTATAATGTCATTAAAGTTTTAAGGAATGTCTTAGTTGAGAAACAATTAGAATAAATACAGAAAAGAAAGAAAATAAGCAAAGACTAAACCAAACAGGAAGATAAACATATTTTTTATTCTGTGTATTTGTATAGGACAACAGATTTGCTGGTGGGAGATATTTGATACAACACCCCTTCAGCTTATCACTATTCAATTGAATTCAGTTTCACATATGCTTGTTAAACACATAATAAGGTATAAGGATATTAGGGGAAGACAATGGGTGTAAGAGATGAATGACTGTCTCTGCCTTCAAGACTCTTGCATCTAATAAGTAAGATCAGTATGTTACTTCCACCTCTTCCTAACCCCAAGTCTGTGCCTTAGATTCTTGTCTGATTTTCTTATTTAGGATAGAGAATAGAGCCAAGCCTTGGTATCCTCGATCACTGGACAGCGCTGAGCAGGCTCTCCTTCCCAATCTTTTCCTAGGGTCTGGAACATTTTTCTTCCAGACCCTCTTAAGGTTGACTTTGCCATTACTCAGGGCTCAGTTCAAAGGCTGGGTCCTCAGAAAGGCCTCTCCTGACCACCTCACCTCCTGGACAACATTCCCTTCCCCATATCCACACCATTCTTGATCCTATTACTTTGTTTTATTGTCTCCATGGTAATTGCCCATTTCTCTTGGGATATAAACTCCATAAGGGTAAGGATTTCCAAGTCTGTTGTATAGCTGTGTCCCCAGCTTCTAGAATTGTATATGGCTTATGATGTGTACTCAATGAATATTTATGAACAAATGAGAAAGAAAATACCTGCCTCTTTGGGTCTTACTGTCTCGACCCTAGAGTTTCTTTAAAAAAAACAAACACTTTGTTCCCAGCTGCACCTCCAGCACCTGCAAGAATTACTAATACCTAATGGATGTTCAGTTAAAAAAAATTGTTAGCAAAATAATGACAGGACAGGAGCCAGGGGAAAAAAAAGACCCAAAAAGCAGAAAATCGAGAGCAAAAATATTGTGTAAGCCAGATTATGGAGTTGTGTGCTGATTTCCTTGTGTTTATTTCCATGAAACTTTTGTCCCTTGTTGTCTGGAAGTTCTAGGCTTGCCTCAGCCTATATGATAAAAATCAAATATTAAGGATGAGCTGTGTGCGAAAACTTAGCCAGAGTAATTGAGAGAGGAGTAGCAGAATCCTTTAGTGCAGTGCAATAGTAAAAATCAGAACCAGCCAGAGAAGGATCGGACAGATGGAAAAGCTCTGGGGATGGAGAGTGAGACAAGATGTCCAACCCTTCTTCCCAGGTGGGTGTTCTCCCATTACTGCCAACCCCAGGGGAGCCTGGTTTTATTTGAGAAGAAGCCATTTCTTTATAAAAGTAAACAATAGCAGCATATGATAGAATCTCTTAAGTGCTAGGAAAGGTCCTAAATGCTATGAAGATTTAAAAGATTAAGAGCTCACAAGCCATTAGACTGATTAGGAATCACTTCATGAAAAAGGTAGCATTTTCAGATGGGTCTTGAGGAGCACAAACCAGGCATATGAAAATGGCAATGAGGACCATCTAGTGGAAAAGGACCATCTAGTATGGCTGGGGCGTAGGGGATATGTGGGAAAGAAGACAGAGTCACAAGAAAATTAGGTCAAGGGCAGATTATGGAAGACCATGAATACCAAACTGTGGTTTGGTTTTGTTCAAAATTAGTTTGTAATGAACAACTACTTACTGCTTTTTGAGACAGCTTAAAATACTACTGAACCAAGTTTTAGGAAGATCAATCTAGTGGCAGTATTTAGATGATTACTAGGCTAGGCGGGATTCTAAAATGACTCTCAGTCATTGGCAAATCACCTCTATCTTCACTATAAGAGGGAGCTGTGGATATGATGGAGTATCGCTATGGTGATTAGCTTATGTTATATGGCAAAATTGAGCTTAAGAAAGGGAGGTTATCCTCAGTGGGCCTGAACTCAGGCAAGTGCCTTAAAAGAATGGGAACTCTTTGGGGAGAAAGAGATTAGAGATACTATATTTAACATGTACGATGCTCTCCACTGGTGGCTTGAAGATGAGGAAATGGCAGGTGGCCTCCAGAAGCTGATAACAAGCCCTCATAATACCCAGGAAGATGATGAGAACCTCAATCCTAAAACTGTAATGAACTGGAGTCTGCCACCAGGTGAATGAGCTTGGAAGAGAACTCTTACTCAGAGCTTTCCAATAGGGACACTGCCTACGCAATACGTTGAATGTGAGACCCTGAGCAGAGAAGCCAGGTGAGCCCACCTGGACTTCTGACTCATAGAACTGTGAAATAATGGGTGTGGTTTTAAGCCCCTAAGTTTGTGGTAACTTGTTATACAACAATAGAAATGAAATACAGTTAGAGTGAGGGGGAACTGAGAACCATTTGGGAGACTGTAAAACTAGTCTAGGTTAGAATAAACTAGTAACTTAACGAAAGAGGTTGCAATAAAAATAAAGAGGACAGATGGGAGAGAGATCAAAGAGAGACTCTATGTGACTTAGTGATGGATTAGCTATAGTGGTCAGAGAGAGGGAGAGGCAGAATGTGAGTCTGAGAAGGGGAACCTGGATGGCTAAAAGGATAATGGCGCCATTCATAGAAGAATGGAAACCAGGAATAACAGGGGGAGGGGGATGATCGGTTTCATTTCAGACACACAGAATTTCTGATGCCAACAGCATATCCACAAGTTTATAAAAAATGGGTGTCTGAAATTCTATAGAGAAGCTTAGGTTAGGAATGTCATTTTTGGAGTTCCTAATAAATAAATAAAAATGCATAGCTCCAGTGAGTTAATTGAGAAAATTATTGGAGAAAATGATTGGTATGAAGTTGGACGAGGATCCCAGAAGAAAGGCCCCTCTCACTTCTATGCTCTTGAAACTTCCTCTGCCTGAAATATACTATCTGAAATAGTCTTGGAAAACCACCTACTTCAAGCATCATCTCCTCCTTGTAGCACTTCCTGCCTTACACCACCATTCGAAATTATCTTAAGGTTTCTTAAGTGACAATATTCCTATCTCCCCAGTAGACTAAGTCCTCAGGAGACAGGGGCCATCTAATTTCATCTTTACATTCTCGACACCAAACCAAGTGTCAAGAACACAACAGACACTAAGTATTTGTTGAGTGAATGAAACAAAGATAGGAATTATCAAAAAGATAGGAGGGAACCAGAATAGTGCCACATACATAAGATAAAAAGGGAGAGAGTTTCCAAAAGAGGATGGTAAATAGTGTCAAACGTTTCAAGATAAAGAAGGATGAAGACTCGGGGGTGCGGAGCAGTTGGTTTGGTGATTAGAAGTGTAGTGCCTAACACAAGAACAGTATGAGTACCAAGATCACATTACAGATGGTTAGAAATAACATGAAGTGATGTGATTTAGAGATAGTGAGAAAGTGAAACGTTAGGTGAATTTTTAAAGAAGTTCAAAGATCAAAGAAAAGAAAGTGACAGGATGATAGTTTGTGAAATAGATAAGGAAAAGGGTTTTGATGTGTGTTTTCGGTTTGGGACTGGAGAAAAGCTAAACAAGTTCACAAGCAGAATAGAAAATAACCCATAAATGGGTTGAAAAGTCACAGACTGTTCATGTTGGACAGGTCCTTATGCATGACCCTGTTACTCACTTTACATTTTCATTGCCCCTTCTTTCTTGACAACTGAACTCAGATTCTTCTTGCAATGGCAATGCGCTGAGGCCCAGACAAGATACTTAATTTCCTAGTCCCCCTTGCAGGTAGAGGTGACTAATGTGACAAAATTTTGACCAGTGAGATAGAAGAGATACCTGCCAGGCTCTGAGAGTGCTTTTGCTTCTCCCAATGAAAAGAAAGAGGTATAGCTGGTGCCTCCCCTCCTTCTCCTTTCTCCCTTGAGAAAGCACAAGAGGCATGTGGTGACCCTAAGGCAGCAAGAAAGAGGGAAATGATAAGCGAGTCCCATAAACACTATAATGACATTCGTCAAGCCACTGAGCAGATACCAACAGCTCCTTAACTGCAGACTTCCTGCAGCAGGAGGAAAAAGAAACCCTTATGTGTTTAAGCCACTGTGAATCAGATATACACAAATAGATATAGACTTTGTATGTAGATATATATTTATTGCCCCCAAATAAGTTTGCAACTAAAAAGACGTTAAATATTTTCAATCGGCCTGCCAATATTTGAACAACCCTAAACTGTCTTTAAGTTGTCATCTACCTTATGTGTATATACTTCCAAAGGCAGGACATTTATTAGTTACTAAAACTTTCCAGACTATTTTGGAGAGTTCTGACATTAGAAAGCCCTCTCTTCTCAAAAACTTTCTAAGGTTGCCTCCTTTCCCCTGATCTAGCATTCCAGGTCCTCCATAAACTCATTTCACCCTGCATCCCATCTCTGTCTTTCCTATGTTCTCCAGCATATATACTCTATAAAGTCAGGTCAGTCTTTGTCCCAAGGGACATGGCCTCAGTAACAGGGCAAGCTCAAGCTTACTTCTACGTCTTTAATCTTCTTGCTCTTCTTTCCTAAATTACAAGTCTTTTATTCTAAAATGTTACCCATTTTTCAAGGCTAAATAAAGCCCCACCTATTCCAAGAAATCTTCCCTGGCTATCCTATCTCCTACTGATCTCCTCCAATTAGCAACACAGAAAATTGTGACATTGTCTACAAATCCTTCTCCCACTATTTGTTCATTGTTCTGTGTGGGTTTCTTTGGCACACCTACTAGAAGGTAAATTCCTCCAAGCCTAAGACACATTCTCCTCACATATTCTCCCCACAACTGCTAATGTAGCCTTATGCACATACTCAATAATAATTTGATGGGAGTTTTTAAGAAGTAAAGGTATATAGTGCTTAAGGGAACTAATAAAGACACACAGAATACAAATTAAACACACAGGATTTTGTGGTCAAAGTAGAGCTCAATTCAACAGAATCCACTAAAATTCCAAATTAGTGTTTGCTTTATAAAAATGTCTTTCTTAAACTCTCCTTTCTTTTAAGAAAGAGACTGATAAGTATCCTCTGATTCACTGATGGGCTGGAATGGTAACACTTATTCTCTAGCATAAAATAGGAAATTCCTGTTATTAAAATATAAAGCAATTTTAAATTAACCAGACCCAAGAAGAAATCAGACAGAGGCAATTGTACTGTCATTATACTCAATTCTGAAGTTCTTCTTCCCGAATAGCTCTGAATCTTCCATACATCAAGTAAGCCAGATGCTCAGAGAGGATTAGGAGTCCTATGATTTATTCCTTGGTGGGGGGTGGGGAGGCGTCTAAAGATGCCAGTATTCGGAGACTAGTTAATCCATCCAGATCTAAGCTTCTGTGGCCTTTGATTAAAGAAGCGCTGTGTTATGGTCTTGAAGTATCACAAGATGGCATCTCCAGAAGTTCTGATGAAGGGACTTTTAATTCCAATTCAGTTTGTGCTCAATTCCCCAGCTGGTCACTCAGAGGGTCTGGCATGGGTGCCATTTATTTGTCATTGCTATACATGATGCTGCCGGCTTCATCTGTTTCATCCCTTGCTCCATCTTGTTGGGTGTAGGCTAATTGCAAATGAGCCTTTTTTGGTCCAGGATTTGGTGGCCACCAGTGTTCCTTAGCTTGCTGGCTTTTCATCTACACTTTCCTTTCCTTGCTCTTATAGCTGAGAGTCCCCGCTAGGGATTATTCTACCTGCTTATCATCTCCTAGTTACTTTGTTTATTCTGAATGTGATGGCTGGTCACTGAAATATAAAGGTGGATATGGCTTGACCTCTGCTTTACACAAAAACATACAAGCAATTATCTTAGCTCGTAGATGACTCTTATTAAGCATTTGCTTTGTGATAGGCACTGTCCTCATCTCCTGACGCAGACTGCCCAATGATTCTCTACAACAACCTTGTGAGACAGGAACTATTCTTTTGTACTTATGGCTACCATAAGAAAATGGAAGCGCCAGAAAGGGTAAGTGCAAGGAGCGCCTGGGTGACTCAATTGGTTAAGCATCTGCCTCTTGATTTTGGCTCAGATCATGGTCTCAGGGTCATGAGATTGAGTCCCAAGTCCTGCTCCACGCTCAGTGGGGAGTCTGCTTGAAGTTTTTCCCTCTCCTCTCCCTCTGCCCCTCCCACCTGCTCACCTGCATTCTTAAAAAGGAGCGGGAGTATATCCATCAAGGAAGAAGTGAATGCAGACATTGAAAACATGCAGCCAACCCCAGCTCCCACAGCACAGCTTCTACAAATGAAGAATTATGTGGAATGAGGAGTGGCAAATGTTGCCATAGAGATAGATACCAGAGCTAACGGAAGGGAAATCTCAGGGATGGTGACAAAGGGGAGGAAGGTGAAATTCTGGCAATGCAGAGGGGGGCTGGTAGAGACCCAGGACTGTATAAATGTAAAGGTCAGAGGTGACCACCAAAGCAGAAGAGTTTTCTTCTCAATTTGGCATCTTCTGGGGCTGAATATAAAGATGTGAGGAACATTGGAGGCAGGCCTGGAAAGAGGAGGCAGCTCACAGAGCTGAAACAAAGCAGAAAGGAGAGGGAAAGAACCAAAGATTCACAGGGAAAAATCAGAGGGAGAGAGTTTCCAGGACCTATTGAATTTTGCAATTGGGTCTTCATTATTAATCACAAAAGCTATTATGTTCTTTCTGCCAAGCAAAGCTCACACACATGATCCCATTTAATCCTCACAACCACCCTTGAAGTATGCATGATTATCTGCAGAACAGTTCTGGGGGTGGCTGGGGGCAAAATCCAAACTGCAAGGGGTTGGGAAGTGACAGAGTGGGGAGAATGTAGTCTGCCTTTGGGATAAATTTGGGATAAAAAGGGATTGAGTCCCTATTAAAGGCTAGTCGGGGTGCCAGTCATTTCAGCACTGCTTTCCAGTCTCATCCAAACAAAACTCTCAAAGAGATGTGTCCTTATTCTCCTTCAAAGAAAAAAGTGGGATTTGGAAGCCCAGTGTGACTGGGGAGCCTATCTTCCTTTCAATAAACCCCACTCTACTCCCACAGAGGTGACAGATAGCTGCAACAGAGGGTCACTAAGGGGTTTACTGCACCAGGCCAGGCTCCCTGCAAAGAACTTTACATAATTGTCACATTGAAAAGTCAGTTTAAATGTTAATTTCATTATTAATAGTGTGGTAAGGGCCAGGAGTCAGACTCCCTGAGCTTGGAGCTCAGCTGTGCCATCCAGGGGGTTGTCCTTTTTCCTCAGTTTCCTCATCTGTAAAATGGGCTTCCTTGTGAAAATTCTTTAAAGATAATACAGATGAGGGGCACCTGGCTGGCTAGGTTGGTAAGCTTGCCGTGCTTGATCTCGGGATTGTGGGTTCAAGCCCCACCTTGGGGGTAGAGGTTGCTTTAAAAAAAAAATACATGTGAAATATAAAGCACAACGAGTGCTTAGGCATGAGAAGTGTGGGGTAAAATGTTAACTAATAGTTTAACCTCCATTTTACAGCCATAAAATGAGAGAGTGAGTAAAAATGAGACAGTGAGTAAAGATCTCAGAATTAACAGCCATAAGAGCATGCTCTGGACTCCTGGATCTCCCAAAAGCCCTTGTGTTTCCTTGCCACCCACCATCCTGCAGAGAAACCCCTTAAAGGGGAATGATGTGGTGGAGTGGGTGTTGTGGTGTTTGCTTGTTTATTTGTTCTTAAGAAGGATTGACTCACACAAGTTTGTTTGTTTGTTTGTTTTTAATTTTCCTGGGAGGAGATACAAAGTGAAGATGCAGAAGAGAAGGAACCGTGATGGGTGAGCCCTCCGAGAGACAGGAAGGGGTGGCAAGCAGGCACAGGTGCAGGTTCCACAGCTTAGATAAGGAGAGGCTCAGTCAAGGAAGCAAGGGTGGTGTTCACATCTTGATTTTGTCTGGTATCAGAGGAGAAAGAAACTAGGAGGACGTTTATTTTCCTCTGTCCTCTTAAGGCCGGGACAAACCAATATTCTTGACGGGATTTAAAAAATACCGCGTTCCTCCTACCCTTTCTTCTTAGATCTTCTCCTTTCCCCCTCCTCTCCCAACCACCCCACCCCTACTTCCTCTTCTCTCTCTCCCCCTGCTGGTTTGCTAGTTACTTCCCCCTTCCCTTCTCCCCCGGCTATAGCAGGGTCCAGGCTGCCTGCGAGGGACAGGGCGAGATTGGCTGCGGACTGTACAGATCAGCCAAAGAACCAAGTAGCCTCTCTCTCTCTCTCTCTCTCTCTCTCTCTCTCTCTCTCTCTCTCTCTCTCTCTCACACACACACACACACACACACACACACACACACACACACACACACACACACACACAACTCGGACCTGCCGCACCACTCCAATCTCTGGAAAAGGCAAGCGAGCGCCCTCCGGACCGCGGCGCGCACCCGGGCTCCGGCACTGCGCCCGACGCAACGCTAGTGCCTTTCCCCAGCGCGGCCGCTTCGGCCCGGTGTTCTGGAAGATAAAGAGGGGAGGGAGAATAGAGACAGATCCTGAAAACCCCCGGGCCACACACGCCGCGACTTAAGCTCGTTCTCGGCGTACAAGTGAGGACGGCGCCTGCAGCGCCCTGCCCTGGTGAGGTCCGCGCGGCTGCCCGGGAAGAGCCCACCTGCCGGTCTGCGATCAGCCGGCGCAAAAAGTGCGGCTGGTCGGCGTCCTGCTCAGGCAGCGCCTGGCGCTCCCGGCGCCCTCGCCCCCGCTAATTCGAAGTTCCACGCTCCGCTCTGTCGCGGGCCCCTCGCGGCCTCGGAGTGTCCCCTCGCCACGCGGGGAGCGGACGCGCGGCGCCGGGAGCTCGCTATGGCTGGGGCGCGCAGGCTGCTCTATCTGTGGCTGGGCTGCTTCTGCGTGAGCCTGGCGCGGGGAGAGAGACTGAAGCAGAATTTCCCGGAGCTCCACAAGGCTGTGCCAGGCGACCGCGTGGCAGGTGGTGGCTCGGGCCCCGTACTGCCCCCGCACGACAAGGTGTCGGAGCACATGCTGCGGCTCTATGACAGGTACAGAGGCGGCGGCAAGGCCGAGGCGGAACGGACACCGGGGTCCTCCGAGCGCGGCTCGCAGCCCCTGCGCCCGCAGCCCCTGCGCGAAGGCAACACGGTTCGCAGCTTTCGAGCCGGAGCAGCAGGTGAGTGCCCGAGGCGCCCCGTTTCCGCGGTCCAGCCCCAGGTTTCTCCGGGGACACCCCCCCCCCTTCTTCGTCTGCCCTCCGCTCTCTAATGCTACCTGGAGACCTTCTCTCACCCTGTGCAGTTGCCCCCGAGCCCCCTCGGTCCCGCGTTTTGCCAGGAGTAATGCCAGTTTTAGAGCCCGAATTGAGAGGGAGATCTGGAGAGAAGGGGGCCGAGCAACTGACTAGGTCTGGAGGAACTGCCTGGAAAGGGGGAAGGGGCTACCCCCATGCCCAGCGGAGCCCTCCTGCGCTGGGTGTCTGGAGCACCCCAGAGGTACCTCAGGCTGATGATTCTTAAGCCAGCCAGCGGAAATTCCCTTGGACTGGGCTTTAGCCATGTTTACCTAAAGACAGATGTCATTTTATGCCAACCCCGAGGCACCAGAGAGAAAAGTCACACTTTTCTCGCCTTTTAGACGGTCGCTTCCCCAGACCTTGCACCCCCTCTGAACTCGCCTCCTCTGTTACTGTATTTGGCACTTACTATTTGATAGTCCCTTGGTGACAAACACACAAACTAAACCAGGTGGTCAGGTGTTTTGATTATTTAAAACCCATCTGGGCAAGTAGGGGTTGTACCTATTCCACGCTGGGAGGAGTTGAGGGGGGGTGGCCGGCGGTGGATGTAAACACCTCTTGGAATCTGCCGATGAAAATCTGCTCATCCCATTTTTCAACACACAGATCACTTCGGACTGAAATTCATGGCTTAACAAGGTTTCTCCTGTCCCCTGTGGTGAAGCGAATAACTAATGCTAACAGCCTGCCTCCCTTGTGCTAACAGGTTGAGGGAAAGTTTCCTGGACACTGACTCAGTTTCTATGCTTTGAAGACGCATCAGGCTTTTCTGTTCACTACATTCATGATAAAGGGAAATGTAACTGCAAAGCCTGTCTTCAGTGAACCGTTGAAAAATAGCCAAGAATCTTCAAGTAAGGAGGCCTTGCCTCATGCTCTATCAATTCTGTCAGAATCACTAGAAAGAAATCTCCCAGAGCTTTGATATGTAGGACTCCTGGAAAAAGGAAAACCAAAGCATCCATCAAGGAAAGCCCTAGGCTGACACTGTAAATACACTCTAGAGCTCGTAGGCTTGATGACATTTACAATAAATGTGAATTATGCTTTCTAATGCAGAAGTCTTTAGCTAGCGTCTGAGCTGAACCAGATTTCACTTTCTTCTTAAAACCATGAGCATAATCTGTAAGGAGCTGCCCTCTGCTAAGGAAACAGAAACCTGCTCTGGGTTATCCACAGTATGCCAGTCACATGGGGAGGCTGTCCTGACAGCTGACCACACCAGTGAGAGCCCTGTTTATTTCAGTGCCACTCTGAGGGCAGAGCTCAAGGAAGGAGCAGTGTGGGAGCAACAAGAACTGGAAAGAAGTTGGGTGGGCAGGGCAGGTGGCAAAATGAAGATGCTCAGATTGCTCTTATCTTGATGGCATTTTCTTGGTGCTATTCCTAGGGAGTCGCTAAAGCACCCAAGAGACAAATAGTATTTTTTGTATCAACAAGTTTCGTTGTTAGTATGAATCACAAGGTTGGGAGGTGGAATGTGAGTTTGTTTCACTCACACCCATTGCCTGGTTGTTTGTACGTTTGCTTGGGCTGAGTGAACCATGCGTGGGAGATGGATAAGGATTTGAAGAAGGCGGGCCCCCAGTACTTTGGGGCTTCAGCTCATTCTGTGCATTATAATTTCTAGTGTCCCTTCTCAGCCTCACTGGTCTTATACCAGCAAATGATAAACTCTGATAGGGAGGCCAGCAGTTCCCTGGAAATGATGAATTGCAGCTTGAAGCCTATATACAAGGCTGTGTGCCCTGATAAGAAAAGTAATCCCTTTAGCATCCTTGAGACCGTCTTAATGACTTATTCATCAAACGTAGACACTGGTTTTTGTGGAAGCTGAAGTGTCATGTTACTGCATCGGATGGAGACTCCTGGAGAGGTGGTTCGTGTTGGAACCTTTCCAAGAGTGTTTAGTTACTAGCACACTAAAAGGACCTTATTATAAGGCAGTTCTGGCTCTAAGAAGGGCACGACTTCAGGAAGGTGCTAAGGCTTTCATGTGTGTCCCTCTCCTTTATCCATATCAGCGTTTCCATAACACCCTTTGTCTTGTGACATATGTTCCGATGTAGGTGAAAGATGCTGTCTGCTTTAATAAATCAGATATGTTTTCTAGTCCATGGTGTTTAGGTTTCACAACATATGGGCTTCTCCGTAGCCACGATGTTACAAATGTTAGTGGAGGGTCATGGGGTTGCTGTATGTATGGGGTGGCTGCTGATCCGGCAGACTTTCCGAGTGCTTATCCAGGCTGAGTTATAGCCTCAGAGCCCTATTTGCTCCTTGGAACGTACCTGATTAAAATTATTTATTGTTCTAAACCTAGAATATCTTTGGTTGAAATTTAGCTGCTGTGGTATCCCTCTGATTACTTTCTACTTAAACCATTACTTGATGGTGGGTGGCATGCATCCTAAGTACACTTTCTGCTAACCCCTTTTCTCCTCCCTCAATGCTATGCAGTTGGTGTGCCAAAACCGTACGTTTGGAACACTCATAAGTCTTTTTGTGATGTGTGAGGGTTTGCATAAAGATAGGTTTTATCTTCCCCTTTGTAAAAGGTAATTTACAGAACTATCGATGACAGAGAAATTTAGCTTTATAAATATACACCATCTTGAAGCAAGACAAGAGGCATATGAAATCAGCTTTTATTTTAATCTTAGTTTAAGTTGTCCTTGGCTACCATGTAATAAAAGAAGAGTATTTTACATGAGGTTTTCTCCTGGCCTGATCCTTTAAGATACATACTTCGTGTTCATTAGTTTCTCATCATTCCCATAGTCACTTACTCTTATTTTTCTTACTCATAAATTTTACTCCTTTAGGAAAAGTGATTAAAGCACACATATTCTTACTAGGAAAGTATCGTTATTTTGATTTACGACATATAGTAACAAAAAGATTGTATTCTGGTGAATATTTGCACCTTTAAAAAAAAAAGTCACACAGACTTCATAGATAAAAGAAAATTGACGTAACCGGAACCCCAGAGTGAATCTTGTCATTCAGTGAGGAAGGGAGAGTCTTTCCTACGATAACCAAAACTCTTTAAAAATAAAGGATTATCATTTGATGTGTTTCTGAAGGACAAGGCAAAAATATAAGGCTTTGGGAAAGATAGAGTTAAGGGCAGAATAAGCATTCCAATAGGATAGAATGAGCATTCCTGTCAAATACATGGGCCAATGAGCGAACATCGTTTTTGATGGGTTTAATGGCTAGAGAATATAATGACTTTATTAAAGCATAGTTACCTTAAAATCTCTGGCACCTAGAAACTAGGCTTGAAATTAACGAGTACCCAGGTTATCTAATGTTTTCATTCAAAGGACAATCGTACATCTGGAGAAGGGGAGACTGGGTATGCAGCTGCTTTGAATTACACACATCTTTGAATACATGATAGCCCTTAATGAAGTTTTTACTGTAATAGGCAAGACAGCTTTACAATCTCTGACATTTAAAAGTCCATAATACCATGAATTCTTGATTTCCATCCTAATGGAAAAGAGAATGAGAATGAGTTACATGAAGAAATTATTTAAATCTAGCTTTTTAGTACAATTAGTCACACTCAGAGAGACCAAGGGACCATGAGGGTCAATGAAAAAAAATCCCCTAAGTAGATAATTCATTCAGGAAATATTTATACATTAAAAATATATACATAATTAAGAATATATTAAGAAGGTTACATACATTTTATTTAAGCAGTAGAAGTTTATAAGCACTTGACTGACCCAGTTCAGATATCTCTAAAATTTAAATAGGGACATGAATGTTAAATGCTCTCTGGGGTTTTGGAGTTCTGTAAGTTTGTATTTAGAAGAGGCTTTAAGGAAAGCCAGCTCAATCCCCCTTATATGGAAGAAGAAATGGATGTTGTGATGTATTTACCAATTTTTCAAACATACTGAGCTCATCTTGAAACCTAGTATTTCTGATAGTCTAGTCATTTTCTAGGAGAAAATTTTGTAGAAAGCGGTCTTTGGAAGATATTAACAGGTGTTAGGTAAAATTGAGTCCCATGGTCAAATAAGGTTTGGAAAAAAATGATCATTTTTACTTGCTGTGGGAACTTTCAGGGCCTTTAAATGCTAGTGGGTCCCCTGAAGAGTGGATCATTTTCTCCCTGAGAGAGCATTTTAGAGAAATGTGGTTCTAAGATATCTAGTTGGGAAACCACTGGTTCGAAGCCTTCCTAATTTCTCAGAAAAGGAAGATATATAAAATTGAAATAAATATCACAACTGAAGACTGTCTCATTTCTCATTTCCCAACAGTACCTATCTCAGGATGTTTACTTACATTGTTACTGTGTGGACTTGGGTCCAATTGGCACTGTACCACCTTCCTGCTTCCATGTTTTAAACTCCTCTGGCTGTAATCGTAGAGTCTTTCTGTCATTAAATTTCCATTTCTCCTGTGTATTTATGAATTCTCCGTCACTGTTTTCTTTTTTTTTTTTAAGATTTTTTATTTATTTATTTGACAGAGATAGAGACAGCCAGTGAGAGAGAGAAAACAAGCAGGGGGAGTGGGAGAGGAAGAAGCAGGCTCATAGCAGAGGAGCCTGATGTGGGGCTCGATCCCGTAATGCCAGGATCACACCCTGAGCCGAAGGCAGACGCTTTAACCGCTGTGCCACCCAGGCGCCCCGTCAGTCACTGTTTTCTACCATAGGGTTAATATTCATTATTCCACAGCTAGTATTATGCTTTTAAAAGAAAGGCTGCCTTTTTGTGGAAAAATTCACTAGAGCTCATACACATCCCTTTGTTTTATCACCATTAGCATCTTGATTAAAGACACACTCAACACACCTATCAACTGTCTTCTATAATCACCAATGTTTGTTGTATTTATTCGACATAATAAAAATCGTGCCTATCAAAAAGACTAGTTGAAATTATTGAGCAACCTTGCATATACTTTCTATATGCTACTCAGGATTTTTTTTTTTCTACAACATCAGAACTTTTCTCCCCACATTTGGATGGTTTTCCCATCTATTCAATTTGTATATCCTAGTAATCCGTATCTTAATAACTTGATTTTGGTGGGAGTAGTGGAAATAAGTTTGGCATCATCACAAATAGTCTCAGCTTGAACTTTCCTATGCCAAGTTTCAATTCAGAGTGCATTGTTACGATTATGTTACGAACCCACGAACACAGAATTATGTAATGGAAACACTGACATAGTATTAATCAAGTGACACAAGTATACGGGGATAATATCTCCTTTGGACAGTAGTAAATGAGACAGTGTAACTGAAGAGCACTCATCTATGGAATATATTTAGAAATGGATAAAGTTGCTTGTCTATTCACATGCTAATAATGGCTGTGTCCCAGCTATTTGTACCTAAAGGAGTACTTTCGGTAATAGATTTTTCAGGAATGGTATGTTTAAAGGCATAGAGGTCTCTATTCATTTAAAACATCTATGCACATAAGTCATAGACCCCATTGAGCATGGTGTGTTTACTGACTCCTTCAATGATGGACCTACCTTTACGACCATCATTTCTTGGCAATAGAACCACAGTAAATGCAGTGCCTAGATTTTCTCTGGGCACGCTATGAATAAAATTTGTGCACAAACTGATGCTACTGTATTACCATCGTCAGTAAGTACTTCGTACTTTACTGAGTGAATTCTAGTAAATATTCCTTTTATAAAATAAATGCATCTGATAGTTGTAGACATACAAGCTCCTTTGTCTCATCCTCTGATTTTACACTTAAAACAACTGAGACCCAGCATGATCTTATTTGCTTTTTCATCAAAGAGTATTTTAAAATTAAAATTGTGCATGGAATCAAGCTAAAGACTATTTGAATTAAGTGTAACTGCTACGCTTAGGCATGGGTAAAGGAAAATGGTTTTGAAGTAAAGAAGAGATTCCTGGTATTTTAATTTTTCTATTACCTGAGGCTGAGTTAAGAAATCTAATGGCTAATCTTGGCTGAATTGCTAATTAATAAAGACACCTACTATTGTTAGGCTCAGTTTCTTCATCTGTCAAATGATTAAGTCATACCTACTGTGCCGGTCTCACAGAAAGATGGTAAAACTCAACTGAGATAATGCATGTGAAAATTCATGAAACGGTTAGAAGCTCTATATAAATGAGATATTCTTAATATCTTAAAAGGTATCTCTCTCTGGGGCGCCTGGGTGGTTAAGCGTCTGCCTTCGGCTCAGGGCGTGATCCCAGCGTTATGGGATCGAGCCCCACGTCAGGCTCCTCAGCTATGAGCCTGCTTCTTCCTCTCCCACTCCCCCTGCTTGTGTTCCCTCTCTCGCTGGCTGTCTCTGTCTCTTTCAAATAAATAAATAAATAAAAATCTTTAAAAAAAAAAGGTATCTCTCTCTAGGGGCACCTGGGTGGCTTAGTCCTTAAGCGTCTGCCTTCGGCTCAGGGCGTGATCCCGGCGTTATGGGATCGAGCCCCACATCAGGCTCCTCTACTATGAACCTGCTTCTTCCTCTCCCACTCCCCCTGCTTGTGTTCCCTGTCTCGCTGGCTCTCTCTGTCTCTGTCAACTAAATAAATAAAATCTTTTTTAAAAAAAGGTATCTCTCTCTAGCTTCCCACAAGCCTTAACCATAGCTAAACTGTTGATCACGTGCAATTGTTTGTAACACAAAGGATACTGCTTCAGCAGCAATGTAACTATAAGGAGGTGATAGTCCCCTTATAATACAATCTATGATATTCCAAACCCACATTCAAGAAGTTACTATTTCTGGCCTGACCTTGGTGGCTGAGTGGAGCAGAGTTGCACCTTTTTACAGTGATTTCTTGAGGTGAATTGTTCTAAGGTATGATCTCTGGGTTAGCAGAATCAGCTCACGAGGGAACTTGTTGGGGATTCTCCAGCCCACCCAAGACCCTCTGAATTAAACTCTGGGGGCGGGATGCAGAAACCTCTGTGTTAACAAGCCATCAAGGGGATTCTGACGCATGTTTGAGACACACTTGTCAAGCTCATGTCCCTCAAGTTTTGAGGATCTTATAACCAGCGTCTGAAATCTAGGACTGATTAGTGTGTAAATCCTGGTCTCGTCTGGTACTTTTCTTGGGCCTTTTCGCGGACAGGTGGTTTATTAACTTATATAATGGTAAGCTGCTCTCACTGTAGAAGGTATATCACCGTCTTTGCGGCAGTTTTTTCTCTGCAGTGGACTTCAAAGGAAGTTAATAAAGCCTTCTTACTCTTCTTTCATAGCTGCAGAGAGTTTGGGGCGTAGCAGATTTGGTAGAAGGAGGTTATGGGACAGGGATCTATAAAGCACGACCCCGAAGCGCAGAGAGCGTATCTCATTTCGTTCTTGTGTTCCGAGGACCTGGCGTAGTTCGCCACGTAGCAGGCACTCAGTGAATATTTCAGTTGAGCTGAATTCGATGTCCAGGGGACAAGATAAGAAGAGATAGTAGAAAAGCTATCAGCCAGCCAAAGGATCCTTTAAAAATAAACTTGCCACGAATGAAGTTCCGGGAGGCGTTTTATCATGTGTATATCAGATGGCAGCGCTAGGCTGCTCTCTATACAACTGCTCCAATATTGCTTCTCTTCTGCTGAACTGAAAGGAAACGCCATTTGTACCTCTACCCAAGAAGGGCTTCTGCTGACTTTGGAAAGTTGAAACAACTTGAAAGTATTTTCACTTTGGTGTTAAGTAGGAAACATTTTTGAATCTGGTAAGTTTACACAGTTGTGCATTCAACAAATTTGACAGATATTTTTTTCAGGGTATAAATACTCCGGACTGTGCAAAGTACGAGGAGTTCAAAGATTTATTGGGACATGGGTCTGCCCTCCGAGAGCTCACAGTCTAGGAATGCCCTCAGGTGGAGGCTAAGAGTAGATAAACTGATTAATGGACATGTTGTTATTCTAGAAAAACATACATTATATCATCCTTGGCCACGTTTTACTTTGGACATAGAGAATGGTTGTCTTGAAATCCCATAAAACCCAGTTGTTTGACTGGCACTCTGCAAGAAAAACAAAATTCTGTGACTTTGTGTTCTATTTGGAAAGTCTCTATCTTGCCTTGCCTGAGAGCTCAAGGTGGCTGAGAGACACTGCCTTCTGGACTCAGTAATCCGCAAGCATTCAGCCCGTGACGGGGGGGGGGGGGGGGATGTGGCTCTTTCCTAGGCACCCCTGGCATTTCTCGCAGCTGTACTTTGTTTGGAGAAAGAAGTAGGAAAAAAAAAATTTGTCCTGAGTTACATATTTTCTGTATGACTAAAATGTTTTCCCTGCTTTCTGGGGATTTAACTAATCATCAAGATTTCATTTAGTCTATTTGTTTTAAAATCAGACTTTACATAGAAAGCTTTCCATTGTGTGTTCTAATTCCCTTTGAAAACATTCTGTGTGGGCCAGCACGAAGGTAAACTTCCACTTACCACTCCCTGGGCACCGCCTCAGCGGCTCCGTGCGGGGAGCTGAACCCTTGCGATGGCACGGCCGGTCCTAAGTTAGAGTTTCCTCACTGAGTCCTCGGTTTGGCTAGGCTCAGGTGCTTTGTTTTCAGTTGAAAACAGAAATAAATCTTCTGCCTTTATCTATGAATCCAACTCCGAAAAAAGTCTATACAGTTAATAGAAGAGCTGGGCTCCTCTCCAAAATCAATGTTAACTCGCTCGGCCCCAGTTTTGCATTTCTACTGTGAATAGGTTGGACTCAGTCTGTTTATTCATGAAAGAAGCATTTACTGAGCAGGGTGCTAGAATGAAGCCCTGCTTGGGGCTGAAGCGTCCGATATAGTTACTGCAAGATCTTCCTTTAAGACGTTTATGGTCTTAGGAAGAAGCAATAATATGATGAGAATCATATTTGAGGCAGAGCTCCAACCGAAGGAGTGTGTTGTCATGACAAGTGTGCCTGGGGGGCGGGGGGGGAGTGCCTCCACTTTGCCTTTAAAAAGCAAGTCTGATTATCAAGGAGAGCAGGGATGAAGACATTGCAGGGAGGAGCCACATCCTGACAGGTGTGCAAAGAGGAGTGTAGCTTGAAACTCACCTGATGTCTGAAGCTTCTTTAAATTCACGGATCTTTTGACTCTATTTTGAAAACTCAAAATAAGATGATAATGCCAAAGGCCAATCCTAACTAGACTGCAGTTGATGTATTCTCAGCAAGGAAAATCCAAGCTCCTGGTAATGCCAGCAAACAGTAAGAAAACAGCTCCACCTATTGGTAGTTACATTTTGGCATCAAAACCTTCCCTGAGGAAGAGCTGAAAATGCAGCCTGGGGTCCTTCCTTGCAAGGGATCTGAGAGGTTACCTAGTGCATCTCTCCTACCCTCCATACCGTAAAAACAGCCTCCTGTAATAGTCTTGAATTAGGACTATCTTATGTTTGCCCAGTCCCCCAGACGGGTCTCACTGTCATACCAGACACTTAGAAAGTCATTCCTTACGCAGACCGGTCTGGATTCTGCCTCTGCTCTCAACGATCACTTTTAGACCTCAGCCTCATCTCTGACCCTGAAAAGAAAAACCCTTTGATCCTTCTGCAGCCCCTAAAGTATTTGTCAACAATTTTCATGTCATCGGTAAACCATATTTTTTCTTCCTTCAATCCCTGTGTTCTCTATTTACTCAATTCAAACTTGAAAGACGTAGTTTCCAGACCCTTCCACATGTTGGTTACTGTCTCCTGTATCAATGAACTGGTTAAAATGAGGGCACCCAGAATTGAAGCTTGCAGCTCTAGTGTAATTCTGGTTAATGTCTCCTAGTACCTGAACGCTACAAACAGCCTGAAAATGCATAAGCGATTGCTTTTTAACCTGATAAAACCCACCATTGTTTTTTATCTTATTATTACGTCAGTTTGTTCTTATTAATTGGAAGGTATACCTCAGGTTTCTAATTCAATAATTCCAAATGGGTAAGTATCAGAATATTTCAGAAGAAAAGGTGAGCACTATAGCATTTGTCGTGCACTGGTATTGGAACATATACACCTGTGTCTGGAGATAAAACTGTACTAGTCCTGGAGAAGAGAGAGAAGCTACTGCAACACCCCTGTTCTTACCTATGTGAAGACTCTCATTTGGAAAGTTAAGTTAATTTTAAAAATCTATCAAATAAAAAGCATGAGAGTAATTGAATAGGTATTATCACTTATTTCCACTTGCAGGGAGGTATCGATCTCCTTATTTAGTCCTTTATACTCATCTGCTCAACTGCACGCAGCTCTCTTATTCCTGTTTTCATCCATTGTAAATACTCACTAAATATTTGTTAAGTCCTTTGGAGGGAAAGAGCACTAACTTGCACAGAAATTAAGTATTTTAAGGTAAAAGAAGGCAAAAATACAACACTGGGTTAGAGAAGTCAAGAAATGCTTTTGTGAAATGGTTGAGACTTCTGGCTTATTGTTAAAGTGGAAGAGGAGGTCATCTAGAACAGCCGGGATAATGGGCCCCCTGGCCTGGGGAGAAATGGCAAAATGTCAAGTGCTGAGTGAGACCTAGAGTTAGGAGCTAAATGTGAGTTGGCCATTCCTTTTCTGAATTCAGGCGGCTTAGATGTCTGTTAGGATTAGATTAATTTAAGACATTTTAATAAATTTATCTTTAAACTACTGGAAATATTGTTATGCAAAAGCCCCCCCATACGCAGCATTGCATACTGCCAGAATGGGGTCCTTCCATTTCCCCACCCCCAACATCCCTTTTTCCCTTCATTCTTAAGGTCTGGCTCAAAGGTTAACTCTTCCCTGTGTATCCTTCCTCTGACTCGGGCAGAGTTCAACGCTCCCTTTGGTACTGTTCCAAGAACACAGTTAACACCTTTGACAGCAAGTAGCATCGTCGTGGCCTAGCTACCTGCATATTGCTTCTCAGTCCCCACCCCACACAGAGTGGACCTCAGTGGGCGTTTGGGCCGCCCTGAGACCCAGTCCAGGGGCCAGCCCCTAAGAGGTGTTCAACTCATAGTTGCTAAAGTGGAACATTTGTTTTGCTTTGGTTCTGGTTCTTTGTTGGCTGTAGTGGATGTGTTTGTGCACTACCCAAGTAACACAGCTGAAGCTATGTATAGAACCGCTCTGCCATCCGGCGCCGGGGCTAACCTCCCCATTTAACCCTCAACGCTGTCGTAGAGCGATTTGTTGATCTCAGACTTCGGACTGCGGACTGCACCGATTAGCCACAGCTGGAGGGAAAATTAAAAAGCAATCACCAAAATTATCTTTATCAAATGTTCTTGGTAAAGGCAAGTCTGTTGCATTCCAAGAAGGAACTCTCTTGCCCAACTTAACTTTTTGGTTTGAGTATTCGTGTTTAGCACAATCCTAATCCTTCTCTGCACTTGGAAAAAAAATAAATGCCTCTTTTCTTTCCTTTTGGACTATATGCCTACAAAAGTGGTGGTTATCCTAGACTACCACTGTCCAGTAGAAATGTAATTTGAGCCACAAACGTGAGCCACATATGTAATTTAAAATTTTTTGTGGCCACATTTAAAAATACAAAAAGCAATAAGTGAAATTAATTTTAATCATATATTATTATCCTGAAAATGTTCTGCACCCAATTCTGATGTGGGTGAAGTGGATCAGAAGTTCCCCACACCAACAAGCAATTGTCAGACACCAGCTGGGCATCTGAGACGTCAACTCAGTCTCCCTGGAGATAGCGTCAGATTCCACAGGCAGAGGGCTCAGTCCCACAAGACCACTTCAGATGCCAATCCCCGGCTGTCACCTGGAGGGTAGCTACAGATTGGAGGTTCCCATGAACCCCCTCCTTGCGTTTCGATTAATTTGCTAGAGTAGCTCACAGAACTCAGGAAGCCCGTCTGCTTACTAGACTACTAGTTTATTATAAAAGGATATAACTCAGAAACAGCCAGATGGAAGAGATGTGTAGGGCAAGGTGTGGGGCAAGGGTGTGGAGAGTCCATGGCCTCCCCAGGTGTGTTGCTTTCCCCAAATATTCATGTATTCACCAACCTGGAAGCACTCTGAACCCTATTCTTTTGGGGTTCATATTAGAGGCATGATGGATTAAATCATTAGTGATGGCTTCAATCTCCTGCCCCTCTTTCCGCCCCCATCAGGGATGGGGCTAAAAGTTCCAACCCTCTAGTCAGTGGGTTGGTTCCCCTGGCAACCAACCCCTTTCCCCATTGGTCCTCTAAATTCACCTTGTTAACATAACAAAAGGCACCTGTATGGATCTCTTAGGAAATACCAGGGGTTTTAGGAGCTCTCTGCCAGACATAGGACAAAGACCAAATGTCTATATTTATTATAAAATCACACTATCATAGTATTTAACCCAAGACATCCAAATACTATCATTTTAGCGTGCAATCAATGTAAAGTTCTGTTCATGTGATATTTTACATTCTTTTCTGTACTAAGGCTCTGAAAGCCAGACTGTATTTTACACTTAACAGCACATTTCAGTTCAGTCTTAAGCGGCCGATCATTTTGGACAGTGCAGTGTTCGTTAGCTAACGTTCCCTGAGCTTTCTCTGTGTGCAGTGTGCTTTACCTGCATTCTGTCAATTAATTCTCACACCCCTGCGGTTGATACTCTTGGGCTCTTTCGACACAGGAGCAAAGGGACTTAGAGAGCTTGGGTTATCTGCCCAAGGACAGCTAGTGGGTGTGGTGGAGCTGGGCCTGGCCCACAGGCTGCGACTTCAAAATAGTGTACTGAGCTCAAATGAAAGCCATCACGAGAGGCCGCATGGCAGATTCTGAAGCATTTACAAGAGGATATTGAAGATTAGACACAGGGGTGGAGGCTATTTAACAGCAGGTCACAAGGTGTCTGGAAACATGTTTGAAAGAAAGAAGGAAACTTTTTTTTTTTTTTTTAGGAGGAGGAGGAGGAGGAAACATTTTGAAACAAAAATGTTGGGGGAAGGAGCACTATTACTTTACCCATTAGGACACTACCACCCAGATCCCTTGTAGTTCATGTTTTTCCCTGCCAGGATGTCTGTTTGGCAACCACTCGCTTGCCACATACTTAGAACAGAGACTTCCCTTCCCTCCATCTTAAACTTCCATCTGCTACAAGAAGTTTGGGTAAAAGTATATGCTATGGTGACTGGTATGAATTAAGGCTCGGGTCTCTGAACAACCCTGATGCCACGGCTTTGTTATAAAGGTCTGTAAAATATTATCCCGGTGTCATGGATTATACAAATGCACACAAATGGCAGTTTCCTCCTTTTCCTTCACATAGTGTTAAAAATGAGTAAAATATGTTTCCCATTGCACTTCCCTTGTGCTTGGGGACTCAATGAACTCATTTTAAGTTTCCACGTCTTTATAACAATGTTTTGTTTTTACTGAAATATGTTTTTGATCAAGAACATAATTTCACGATTGCGTGTATGTTTCTGAAACCAATATGTATATGAAACAAGTGCATGGAGGAGGGCTCGGGCTCTGGTGACGGATCCCGGGACTGGGCATTCTTGAGTCTAACCTCAGCCTTACCACTAACTTGGTAGATGATCTTAAGAGAAGGAACCAAGCTCTGCCCTTACTAATCAATCTCTTGTTCTGTTTGTTCCATTGCTCTCTCTCATTTTTGAAGAATTGAAACACAATTGACCCATTTCAATAATTTCATCCAACCACATGGAAGAAATTCAACTCTTAAGTTCTTGGATGTCGTAAACTCTGGGCAAGCTCTACAACGGCATTAATTCTTTAGGATAATTTGAAGGTGCGGCTCATCATTTCACATAAACCTACCTGAATATTGAGCTATATGGTCTTGCTTACCTGTCCTCATCCTGCATCGTAAACTTTGTGAGGCAGGTAGAAGAAGATATAATCCCGTAATACTGTCAGTGCTAGCACTAATAACAATGATAATTTATATTTAAGAACCACTTGCTGGGCGCCTTGTGAACTGCTTTACACACATCTCATTTAATTCTGATGGCAGGAGAGGTAGGTATGGTCTCCACGTTATGAATGAGAACACTAGCTTGCCCAAAGTGGCTGAGCCAGGGCTCGAATCAAGGGGAGTCTAATCCCGCCGAGGCTTGTAACTGGTAGGCTAGCCACTGCCACGGATAAGAAGCTATTACAATCCTGTGCCAAATTTATAAGATTGGTTCTTGGTAGTCTTATAATGAAAAGCCAGAACTCTCAGCTCTCACACCAGTAAGTTTACTGCTGTGTTACAACTTCTACACATCCGTAGTGCTTCAGTAAAGGAAAAAGCAAATTAGTAAACATAGCTGCTCCTTGCTTTACTCTTTCTCTAGCTTTTAAAATTACTCCTGTAATCTTTTTTGTTTGTTTGTCTGATTGAGGTGAAATTCACATAACATAAAATTAACTATTTTTAGGTGGACAATTCCGCAGCATTTGGTACATTCACAGTGTTGTACAACCAACAAGTCTACCTAATTCCAAAATATTTCTATCATTCCAGAATAACGCCTCCTACCCAATGACAGGTTTCTCCCTATTCTGCTTGCCCCATCCCCTGGAAAACATCACTCTGCGATCTGTCTCTATGGATTTACGTGCTCTGAATATTTCATGTGAATGGATTCATACAATCTGTGGGCTTTTGTATCTGCCTTCTTTCATTTAACATAATGTTGTCAAGGTTCCTCCACATGGTAGCATGGATCAGTTCTTCATTACTTCTTATGGCTCAATAATATGCCACCGCATGGATAGAGCACTATTGTTTAGCCATTCATTCGCCGATGGGCTTTTATGCTGTCTGCGCCTTTGGCTATTGTGAATAGTGTAATTACAAATCTGCATATGCGTGCACTTGGTTGCATATCTGTTTTCCATTCTTTGGGCTACAGAGGAGGAGAATTGTGGGGTCACATAATATTTCTGTGTTTAACTTTTGGAGGACCTGCCAAACATTTCCACATCAGCTGAAGCATTTTACGTTCCAGCCGGCAGTGTGAACGTGTTCCAGTTTCTCCACCTCCTTCCTAACACTTCGTTTGTTTTTTATTACTATAGCCAGGCTAGCGTATGTCAGATGGTACCACAGTGTGGTTTCCTGGATTTACATTTCCCTGATGGTTATTAATGTTGAGCATCTCTTCATGTGCATGTTGGCCCTTTATATATCTTCTGTAAGGAAGGGTCTATTTGGTGCTTTTGCCCATTTTTTGATTGATTTCTTTGACCTTCTGATGTTGAGTTAAGAGTTAGTCGTATGTTTTGGATACCGCATTTTATCAGGCATAGGATTTGAAAATATTTTCTTTATCCTGTAAGTTGTACAGACTTTCTTGATTATGCCCTTTGATGCACAAAAGTTTTTTGTTTACGATGAAGTCCAGCTTTTTCATCTTCTCAATTTCTTTCTTTCTTTCTTTTTCTGCTCATATTTTGGGGCATCATTATTTAAGAATCCGTCACCAAATCTAAAGCCATGAAGATTTTACATGTATGTTTTCTTCTAAGAATTTAAAGGCTCTAGCTTCTATATTAGGGTCATTAATTCATTTTGAGTTACTTTTTGTATGTGGTGTCAAGTAGGAGTCCTCTTTATTCCTGTTAATTCTTTTTTTTTTTTCCTTCCTAGGAACCCTTGGGAGCAAGGGACTGCACATTTTTAACCTGACTTCTCTCACCAAGTCTGAAAACATTTTATCTGCCACACTGTATTTCTATGTTGGCAAGCTAATAAACACCAGCCTGAGTTGTCCAGTGTCCCGAGGATGCCCACATCATGCTCAGAGAAAACACATGCAGATTGAGCTCTCTGCCTGGATCCTTAAATCTGACAGAAACCAAAGTCAACTCCTGGGTCATCTTTCAGTAGACATAGCCAAATCTCACCGAGACTTTGGGTCCTGGCTATCAAAAGACATCACTCAACTGCTGAAGAAGGCCAAGGAAAATGAGGAGTTCCTCATAGGATTTAACATTACCTCCAAAGGACACCAGCTGCCGAAGGAAACGTTACCCTTCCCCGAGCCTTATATCTTGGTGTACGCCAATGATGCTGCCATTTCTGAGCCGGAGAGCGTGGTATCGAGCTTACAAGGACACCGGAATTTCCCCACCGGAGCTGTGCCAAAACTGGACAGCCATATCAGGGCCGCCCTCTCTATCGAACGGAGGAAGAAGCGCTCCGCCGGGGTCCTGCTGCCTCTGCAGAACAATGAGCTTCCTGGGGCAGAATATCAGTATAGGGAGGAGGGGGTCTGGGAGGAGAGAAAGCCTTACAAGACCCTTCAGACTCAGGCCCCTGAGAAGACTAAAAACAAGAAGAAACAGAGAAAGGGACCTCACCAGAAGAGCCAGACGCTCCAGTTTGATGAACAGACCCTGAAGAAGGCCAGAAGAAAGCAGTGGATTGAGCCTCGGAATTGTGCCAGGCGGTATCTTAAAGTGGACTTTGCGGACATTGGCTGGAGTGAATGGATTATCTCCCCCAAGTCCTTTGATGCCTATTACTGCTCCGGAGCATGCCAGTTCCCCATGCCAAAGGTAGCCCTTGCTCTCTGTCCTACCCTTCCTACCCTTCTGTAGAGTAGAGCGACACACTGAGTGTGTGGTTTCATTTACAAAATCCATCTGGACACTGATTTATGGCATTCTAACATGTACTAGGCAATCATGCTTATGCTTGGTTTTTCTTTAATCGTCGGTAACATAATACGACGTCAGTGTTGGTATGAGAAGGAGACGAGGAGAAATGTGCGTGTGAAATACGTTGTTTGTGTTGCTTCCGAACACAGTGCGTATTTAGCGACGTGGTCTGCTGTGCGATGTGTGAATGTGCGCCCGCACACAGTCAGCAGGCCCCCAACGACAGAAGGCTGATCTTGGAGGGAATAGTCAGAGAACGACCAGAGGTCAGGGGGAAAGGGAGGCAGAAGGACTAACGGGCTTGATGCCCGTGCAGAATATTTTTTGACGAATAGTCTCTCATGAGATGAACTGGCCCCACCAGGGTCAGGATCAGTGTTGGGCCAGGTAAACTCGCCCCATGAAATCCACCGGATGCTCATTTCATTTGCTTCCCTAATAAACTTCAAAAAAGGAAGGCAAAATAGGATACGTTGGCTCTGTAAGTTTCTTCCAACACTTAATCCAACCAGAGTTTACCTGTGTCTCTTCCAAAATCAACAGAGGCTGTACTTTCTCATATCAGTACCTGGTGTCCTCAGGAATATGCTCTCGGAGGCTTCCCCAATCCCACCTCTGCCTTGCACAGCAAATCCAAGTGACTCCTCTCTTTGAATTTAAAGTTAGTAAAATAGAGTGGTGCCCTCTAGCCTTCAGTGAAGCTTATCGCTGAAATTCTATTCTTAGCTTATAACAGTTTGAATCTCAGACATACAATGAAATGGGGCTATAGGAATAGAATTCGGAGAAAGAATAGAGTTAGGGTTTTTGTTTTTGTTCTTTTTCTCAAAACTTGAAGTGAATCAACTTTTGCTGCTATATAATAATGGGGAAAAATCTTTTGCCTCCAAGAATGAGTAGCCTCTGCTTATAGCTCTTGAAGGTTTCATGTTCTTGTCCCACTAGTCCCATGATCATTGGGATGTTAAATGGAACACATACATAAGGTCTGACTGAGCAAGGCCAGGTCAGCCTCAGGGCAAGGAACGTGATTGAAATCCTGTTTTCTTATTAGAATATCTCAGAAGGACCAGCTTTCTACATCTTCTAAGACTTGTCTTTCCCGAGGATTTTTGCCAATTCCGTGTTTTGTAAATCTAAACACTAAGTAAAGATTTTGTACATTTACTATGATATAAACAGCCTTATCTTGTCTAAATATTCATAAAGAGTATATCACTGATCAAACAAAACTTGTTCCAACTAGGGTAGCATTTAAAAACACACCACAAAGATGCAGAATGTAACAGTGATGAATTTTTATAGCGTAGGTTGCTTTGTGGCATTGAGAGGCGAAATGAATTCAAAATCTGTCTCCTAAACTCAGGATGACTGAGTTTTCCAAATAATCTCTCACACTCATAAACTGTAACTTCTTCTATGTAGCCCGGGGAAGGAGTTTTCCTTCCCGACTCCAGATTTTAGGACCCAGAGAACCCTGACCATGTGGAGCCATTCAGTGAGTTTTCAACTCCTCCCTGGGGAGCCCTGGTCTGGTCTCTACTCCACCACAGTTACCCCAACTCCCCCCCCCCCCATCCCCTGTGGGCTATGCCTGCCTTGACGTTCAAAATCCTGCTGTTGCTTCAGTAGATCTTCATGACGGTTCTCCATGATCCAAAGCACAATTATTTCAAAGCATATGAGGGATAAATTAAGAATAGCAGAGGTAGGTTTAAGGAGAGAAGTGTGTTAGTCCGCAGAATGGTTAAATGTGCAAGCTCAGAGCTAGGCTTCTTAACCTTACTGTGGCTACAGATTGCCTCGGGATGTGTAGGTCCCGATCCAGTGGCTCTGGGCAGAGAGCCTAGGTTCTGCATATCTCATACAGCTCCTAGGTGCTGCCAGTGCTGCGGGTCCACAAAGCCCACTTCGAGTAGCCACATTGAGAGTTAAATCCTTTTGGCTAAAATCTTGGTTCTGCCTCTTACCAGCTACGGTTCTGGGGAGAAGTTACTCATACTCTACACAGCTGACCCTTGAATAACGTGGGCATTAGGGACACTGATGTCCTGCGCCATCCGAAATCCACAGATAAGTTTTGACCCAGAATTTAACTACTAATAGCCTACTGTTGATTGATAACCTTATCGATAACACAAACGGTAGATTAACATGTATTTTCTATGCTGTATGTACTCTATACTGTACTCCTAACAATAAAGTAAGCTAGAAAAAAGAAAATGTTGAGAAAATCTTAAGGAAGAGAAAAAACATTTACAGTAGTGTATTTATCAAAAAAAATTCACATATAAGTGGACCTGTGCAGTTCAAACCCATGTTGTATAAGGGTTAACTGTATGTTAGTTTTCTCATCTTTGAAATGGGTACAATAGTACATAATAAAAACAATAGTATCTACATAATAACAACAGAGGGGAAGTGAAAGTGAAACACCTTGCACATAGTAGGTGCTCAATAAATATTTGCTATTAATATCATTACTAATGGTCATTGTTGAGACTGAGGAGAACAGAAAATTAAATGCAGGGGGCTGAAGAAAGACCAAATAGGGAAAGCAATCAAGAGAATAAAAGACGTTAAGACAAGAAAAAGTTTCTTAAATGTTTCTAGTCCCTTTCCAAACATCACAAAGCCTAAAATAGGACTCTCCCTGCAGGTTCAACAGCCTGTAAGCTCTTCCAGTAACAGTTCTTTAGAGAGTAATAGAATCAGGACAGCACTGACTGCAACAACTGAACTCATCATAATATTTGTCAAAACTTGGAATGGCATCAGAACTCCAGGGAGACATAACAGGGATAAGTGTGGAGCTTTCTCTCTAAGCTTGAGGTTTCCCTTTGCCAAGTGGAGAGTGGAAGTTTGGCTGTTACATGGAGTTCTCCATCTCTCATCACCTTGTGAGGATCTGCTTCACTTTTAAGGCTTTCTAGTGGTTCCCTTCCAGTCTCTGTGGCTTTCAGGTGGTACAGTAACCAAACGGATGGGAAACGGGAGCCAAGACAAAGCTGCTACGTGCGGGTAATTAATAAGCATCACAGCTTCCAACATGGTAACCAGAGCAAAGTATTTAAAGAAAAATAGAGTCCACGCAACAGAGGCAAATAAGGCCTCTGACCTGATCAGTACGAACACACGTGGAGTCACGGAGGCGCCAAAGAACTTTCAGACTTTAGATACACATTTTGCCCCGGAGAGAAGTTCTCCCAGGCCACACTCCTCTGCTTGCCCCCCTTCCTTTTGGCCTCCCGAGCAAAAGCCTGCTCTACATGGCGGGGCTATTTGTCTGCAAAAGTCGACAACCTGTTCTGTAATTCAGAACAGCTGTGTTCTGCCTTTCCCAAATTCCAGGCTTTGCCCTTTCACTGATTCCAATTAGATAGTTTCTGGGCTATCACACCCATGTGGGCTGGACTGGAAGAGTGTGGAGCAAAACCCCATGGCCCAGGTCAGGAATGAAGGCTCTTAGCTGATGACACACTCTCCCTTGCTAATGCCTTCGTAATCAAATTCAACTCGAGGACATCATGCATAGCTTGGCAGGTGCGGGCCGGACCACTGCAGATTTCATTCACAGACACGGCCACGTGGATTTTTCTGATTTCTAGCCCCTACAGCCAATCTGTTCTCCCAGGGAGAGACCGCTGGCACTCTGCCATGAGATGGAAAATACCCGTAGAGCTCAAGCCAAGTCCTATGCCTTTGCTTCCCCCTCACCACCTTCGCGGAGATGGAAAACAGAGATTGCAAATGAAATGAAACTTATTGAGCCATTGTTGCTGACCGAGATGTGGGAAAACCAATAAGGATTAGAGGAATGGAGTTATTTTTGCATGGAATGGTGTGAACGCTAATAGCAAAGACACAGAATTAGGCAGCAAAGGATCTAAACACTTGGAACCAAATAGCCTATATAAAGAAGAAATTCACATTTAATAAGGTCAAAATGATACACCCTCAATTAATTTCCTGGGTTTCCAATTCCAATCTCTGGTCATGAAAAATTACAAAAAAATCCTAAATCTTGATGTACTAAGTTACCCAAGCAGAAATTCCCTAAGCTGATGTCAGAGTCATGTTTTACTCTCATTAAAAACAGAGACTAGGGAGAGGCGCGCCTGGGTGGCTCACCTAAGCATCTGCCTTCGGCTCAGGGCAGGATCCCAGTGTCCCGGGATCAACTCCCCTGTCGGGCTCCTTGCTCAGCAGGAAGCCTCTTCTCCCTCTCCCTCTGCCTGTCGCTTCCCCTGCTTGTGTTTGCTCTCTCTCGCTAAAAAATAAATAAAATAATCTTAAAAAAAAAAAAAACTAAAAACAGAGACTGAGGAGGGAAATAACACAGATTGACAAATTTCTTAAGCTATGTAAAGACAGTCATGAGAAGGGTGATCTGATCTCAAAAACAAACAAAAATTATAGACTGGCCACCTGCTTCAAATGAGCAATTACTGCTTGGATCTTTTGTGCATGACATAATGATGCCCGGTAACGGCAGCTTGATCAGAGGATTCCGTAGTGAGAAAAAATAGGGGAAACTCCCTAGCAAATTGAAGGTTCCTGATAAGACACACCAACCCAGAATCAAGGGCCCGTGCCTGAATTCCAGCGAGCCCACCAGAGACCGCTCATAGTTTCTGAATCTATCATTTGTGAGTTAGAGCTTAAAAAAAAAAAAAAAAAAAAAGGACAGGAATTTTCCTAGGAAACACCCATGAATATTTTCCATATCTACTCCGGGTCATTTGCACAGAACCTTTTTATTTTTGTTGATGGGAATTATTTCCACAGAAATAGGTAAAAGGGAGAGTATGCTATTTCATGTAAGTATTTCGTCCATTTAGCAAGGATTAATCCAGGACCCAGAGCATGCCCTGTTCCAGGCCCCGGAATAGCAATGCATAGCAGTATCGATCACTCAAGGCCTTATCTACTCAAATAGATCCACTTCATATGAAGTTTAAATATTATAGGAGTCATTAAAACATTAAGAATAACAGAATAATGTCAGAAAATCTATGGTTTACAAAAATCCTTTGGGGCATTATTACAAGCCATTTGGATCACTGAGTCTTAAGAATAAATCAATAGAGAAAAGTGGGAAAGCTGGGGGAATTTTCTTTGGAAATTGCCAATACCGATGAAATAATGAACAGTGGCCATGAATCTCTGTTGTACAATACTGATTACAGTTTGTGTCCGTTATGCAGATTTTATTGTAGCTGCAAGGTGCATGATATGCAAAATAGAACACAGACTTCCTTTCCTTGAAGGGAGAATACCTTGCTTTGCAAGGCTAATTGATTGAACGCTAACAATCCTTGCCAACACATACTTCAAGTTTCTAGGAAGAAAGAGGAAAAAACCAGTTGCCTATCATTAAGACCATACTTTAAACACTTTATGCCTATTCACAATAAAGTTAAAGTCAATGTATGGATAATTTCTTTCATTAAAGTTGAAAGATGGGATGAGACAAATTGGATTTGCCCTTTCTCTGCCAAAAATAATCCTTTTTTTTTTTTTAATAGTATGCCAGCTTTCTAAATTATTTACTTCTTCCTTGGTTTCTATGGACCTTAACCTTTTAACTTGTTCCAGTTGTCCATACTGGGAGTTTTTAGGAGTATGAAATTAAAATACCAACTCAGAGGTGCCTCTGAGCCATGAGAAACATGGCTTGAAGTCTTGAAATTAAAAACCTAGAGTTTTGGCCTAAATCCCACTTCTGAATTGACATGTGATCTCTGGCAAGTTACCAAATTTCTGTTTCTAAATATATTTCAATCAAAACTGATTTCACCTGCCTAAAAGAGATGTTGGGGAAAGCTGATGCTGCAAAGGGTGGCATCTCTCCTGAAGAAGGCTGTAGCACTCTGGTGATACCCGAACATCCGGGGCTTGGAAAAGGGCCTGTCCTTCCATGCTGAGCAGAACTGTGTGGCACTCTAAATAAAATCACGTGTGTCACGTGGGTGTTAGCGGTTCCATTTGGCATTTTCTCAGGAACGGATTTTACCCAGGCTTCTTTGGTCAAACTTCTGATACCCATGGAATAACCTTAGGCCCCCTATTCCCAGAGGATATGGCCCCCTCTTAGAACACTTTTAACCAGACCTCCTTGAAGTCTGAACCTATGGAGCAACAGTGACCCCCAGTGGCCAATGGGGTGGTCTTCGTAACCTCCGTTTGTGCTTCTAAGAGGTGAATAATTACACAGCGGAGTAATTACCATCCAATCCATCCTGGTGCCATCTACCAAATAAATCAGTGTTCCTTGATGTGCTTGGTTTTATTTTAACAGCAAAGTGTAAACATCACTATAGCAGTGGCAATAATATATCTGTGTTAACTAGGGTGTTTGTTAGGGTTCATTACAATTAGCATAGAATCGAGAACAAATGGTTTTCGTTGCAATCCTGTTATTGAAAACATCTGAGGATGTATTAATCCTCTGGGAACTAAGTTGTTTTTAATTAAGTGATTCTGGTTTTAGATAACTGGATTCAAATCCTTACTCTATCTCTTCCTAGTTATTTGACTTTAGACATGTCATTTGAGCTTTTTGAGCCTATTTCTTTACTTGTAAAATATAAAAAAGGGTAGTTGTGTTGTAAGGATTAGAGATACTAGGTCTAACGCAGCTGGTGCATAGCAGGTGCTGAATACAGGGTAACCGCTATGGCGGTGCTGGGATAGGAGGCCGTGCCCAATGGGTAACAATGCCAGAGCTCCATTACATTGTTGAAACGAATTGATTAGTTCTATGTATTTTGATGATGAACAGTGAAGAGTGGAAAAGCAGCTCCACCTAACTTCGATGTTCTTCTCCCGTTTCTTTTCTAGTCTTTGAAGCCATCAAATCACGCTACCATCCAGAGTATAGTGCGAGCCGTGGGGGTCGTTCCCGGAATTCCTGAGCCTTGCTGTGTGCCGGAAAAGATGTCCTCACTCAGTATCTTATTCTTTGATGAAAATAAGAACGTGGTACTTAAGGTGTATCCTAACATGACAGTAGAGTCTTGTGCTTGCAGATAACCTGGCAGAGAACTCATATGAATGCTTAATTCAATCAATAGTTTATTTAATGGACTTGCCCCCCTTTTTTTGCACTGCCAATGCATTTCACCCCAAAAGATTTTTTTAGAGTTGAAGAGAATGAGCAAATAGACTGACGATTTCCACCAAGGAGAACTGGATTGCGTTTGTTTCTGAATGTAACTCAACACAAGATTTTAGTAAATATGGACATTTATTTCTTTTTTTAAAAAAGTCACAGAAGAAAAATGATCACTCAAACTGTTTTTAGACCTATTAGAGGACACACTGATTTATTTTTGTAATGGGCTTTGAAAATAGGTTGGGAAAACACCAATAGTTTATCACTTATCTCTACTCACAGAGAATAGAAACATTCAGTATTCTGAAGTAGGCTTATTGCCATAGATTCCTGAACAACTCAGCAAGTGCTAAATAACCCAATCGATGTTTATGTTTATCTGAGAAATGTTTAAGACTTGTTTACCTGTGTTTTTCCTCCATGTGCAGTTGTGTGAATAGATGAGCAGAGAGCGTATGTGCCGAGTGGTGGTGTGTGTACGTGTGTCCATTGCCGGATGCCCGGGCCCCTCTGTAGGAAGGTTTGTTTAGCATGGTTTTATAATTCAGTCTGCGCAGAATTCTTTGTTTGTTTCATTTCATGTCCTGGCAAGCACCATTCAATTATGAGAACTTTACCAAAAAGGGGAGAGTGATCCAAGAGCATATGCAGAGAGTTACCACTTGGCCCAGCCATTCGGCTTGAAATACAGTTGTTTTCATTTCGTTGCCTCCTAGAAAAGGGAACCAGCTACCCAATTTTCAAAAACCCAGCTGTAATTGCCCTTCTGTCCTTCCTTGTCACAGGTACCTTCATTTGTTCTTTTAAGTTGAATTCAAAAATTCAACTAAAATTTTTTAAATTTGATTAAAATTTTAGTTCTCTTGACATGTCTTGACTTCCTGTGAAGTAATCCAGGCTCAAAACCTGATGGAATAGCAGAGATTTCTTTAAATGATCAAATTAATCACAATCACATGTCGAATATCATTCTTCGGCCAGATCCAGGTTCAGGCACCTTTTCACGTGAATCAAGGCTCAGCCATGGACTCTACCCTTCAGCGAAGCTCACTAAAAATCATTCACCCAAAAAAAAGGAAGTCAAATATAGACACTTCGTTTTTTCCTATTTCCATTTGTCATAAATATCCTCCTATACTTTGCCCTTGAAAACTTGTTCAAAAATCTCTCTTGCTATGTTGACGTGTGACAAAAACTTCTCAGACCACGGCTTGGTGATGCTGTCATACTCGTGGTGAATAGCCATCTCCGTTGAATCTCACCTGGTTAGAGATGACTAAGCCACTACAGAGGCCGCGAGCTATCAGAAGACATGGGGTTTTATTCTCTCTACCTAGAGCTACCTATCTTGGGTCATCATTTAATAAATATTTATTGAGCATTTATTTTGCAAAAGGCACTGTGTTAACCGTGTCTTTAGCATCCTCACTGGTAAAATGAAGAGGTTGACTAGTGGAGCCAGAAGGCCTTTCTGACACGGAAAGCTTGGGCTTATAATACCGCTATTTCATATGCATCTTCCTTGAACGGATGATACCGATAGATCTAAAAACACTGCAAGTGTCCCTGTCCCTAAACCAAAGGCAAGAGCAACCTCGTCTTCAGTTCTTGGGAGTGAGTATGGAATTCTCTGTGGTTTCAGTCATATTTCTAGCTTTCTAACTTATTAGAAATGCATTTAAAGAACATTACCACGAAGAGAAGCTCTTTGATGCTTTTGGAATACACAGAGGTTGGAGCGAGTGTATATTAGCTCCGTGAATGAGACACGCTAGTTCTGAATCATCAGTGAAGCTCTGGGGCCTGAGTTACTGTGGTTTCTCATAGTTCATTTTTTTACTCTGGCAGCACTATGCTAAATATTTGAAATGAGATACGTGATGGAATTACCTTTACTAAACTTTATCAAAAATTTGAAAGCAAAATTATATAATAGAAGTGAGCCGGTATGTGGCCACCCCATCCTGGGCATACCATCTTTCAATAAAGAAAACTTCTTTTTCGTTGGTAGAAATGATGAAATTCTATATTTAGTTTTTTCCTCCAGCAGTTCCCAGCATTACTTTCCAGCCTTCATTCCAGATGTCTGTTTGTTACCTTTCTTAATTTTAATTGATGACTACTTACTACAGATTAAACCCACAATGGCCAGAAAAGCCTCTAAATAATAAAAAATTATGAGTACAAACTAAGTAAAATTTTATTTTAAGTAGCAGTTTATATAACAAAATTACAACACAATTAAAGAGCTTGGTAGTCTTTCAGCAATCAAAATATTTTTTGACCAGTAGTTATTTCTGGGTGGCCCTGTAACCATTATTTCACTACCACATTGAAGAAATGTTATGCTATAAACAGGAAAAGTTTTATTCCCCCCCAAAATAAAGGAAGACTTCTTTTCTTTTTTTTTTTTTTTTTTTTAAAGATTTTATTTATTTATTCGACAGAGATAGAGACAGCCAGCGAGAGAGGGAACACAAGCAGGGGGAGTGGGAGAGGAAGAAGCAGGCTCATAGCGGAGGAGCCTGATGTGGGGCTCGATCCCGTAACGCCGGGATCACGCCCTGAGCCGAAGGCAGACGCTTAACCGCTGTGCCACCCAGGCGCCCCAGGAAGACTTCTTTTCAATCAAGGGGGTTGAAAAAATGAAATATTTTAACTAATAAAAATTTACTTGAAATAGAAAATTGACAATTTCACAATTTCTTAGGTCCTAGTGTATGCATAATTTTTACATAGACTTTTTATAAATTTCCTGGTATAAAGATGGCAATGGTGTAAGATGAGAAATTATGTTTAAAAATGACATTTCCTAAATCATGCATCTCTGTCTGTCTCTCCCTCTTTTCTCTCTCCTGTTCCCCCCTTGTCTTTCCCAACTGCCACTCCACCCCCATTCTTAGTTGTGACGCGCACGCGCACTCAGTCACTGAAAAAGTGATTTTTTTTCAATAAATGTTCTCTTAAATTCAGATTCAGGGGCTGCTGATGTCAATATAGTATTTTCAAAGTATCTTATTGTAAACTGGGTAATAATATACAATTTACAAGATTTGGGATTGTGGAATTTAAACTGGAAGATTGGATTCCCCAGATCTCAGGACTATAACACTCCAGATACTTTTTTACCCTCACCTAGCTGTATATTGACTGAGGATCATTTATTCATTGAGATAAGATTTTTTACCTTAATATTTCTGGAACAACTCTTGTCACCTGTTTAATATTTTTATAGACAATCATATGTGTATAATACTATTATCAGTCTGCCATAAAATTTTTTTTCTATAATTACATTATTCTGTTTAGTCTTTCTGCTTTCACTTTTCTCTGTGCTAACAAGTAACTAATACCCGGTTATTGACTTCTTGTTGAATCAAGTTTGGGTTAAAGAATAGCTACGCACACTTGATGTGTAAGATTGGGTATGTAATTAAATAAGAAAGCTTGGATAAATCTGACTTCTCTGTATAGCTTTTTTTCCCTTGAGAATCCTATTTTAATGTAGTTTATAGGTGATTAAATGACTCCCCTTTTCTAAAAACCAAGCCTTCCCTCAGCTTTTCACACTAGTTTCTGTAAATGTTTTAGTCCAGAATTTAATGCTTGTACAGTTAATGGCAATTTAAAATATATATATTATATATATATATATGGAAAACTTTAAAGATGCTTTTAATTTATTTAATGACTGTTGCTTTTCTATAATAGTAATTTTCATCCTAAGATGGTGAGAAAAAATTCTTTTTACTATAGTAATGACCTGCAAAATGAAATTTGGTTCTTTCATCAAATCCACCAACAGGGCCCGTTGCAGTGAAACTGTGCAGGACACCTCACTACTGATGGATAAGCTTTGCCGACTTTGTATCATTTTCTTCCAGTAATGGAGAGCTTTTCATTATACAGTATGAAAATAAAAATGGCTTAATTGAACGCTTCCCCATTCTTTTCTACTATTATTGGGAAAGACCGCATTTTCAAAAGTTTTTTCAACTGTGCTGCATTTCAAAAGAGGTTATAAAGGTTAGGCACGGATTTAAACATTTTCGAATGGTGTCATGGTCAATAAAGCATGATTACATCATGGAACAACACTGAAATACACCTGGAAGGGGAAAACTTCTCTTCCAAACTGAAGAAACTCACCTCGAATTCTTTTGTGTTTGTTTGGTTTTGCATTTCTTGTTTAACCACAAAGTCCCCATTTCTTAATTGGAGATATTTTTTTTCTGCGAGCCTGACTCCCTATTTTGACAAGAACATTATTTCATCACTTATGGCTACCATATCCTAGGTACATTTTAGAGGATAAGCGTTTAAATGTAATTGATCATCGAGGTATATTGCTCTATTTTTGTTTAAGCTCTAGTGTTCCCTTTAAGAAAATGAATGACCTGAGTTTAAGAAGTAAAACATACTTTCATATTATTTTTCACTCATTTAATCTATATCAGATTTATTCGGACCGTCAAATTTAATTAAAATCTATAGCATTTTGGAATTATAAAGCACTTTAGAGATCATCTTGAGCAAGTCTCTCCACCTCTCTGGGCCTCATTTAACTCACCTATAAAATGAGGCAATAAATTTCTTGCCTCGTAGGGTTGTTACAAGGTTTAAGAAGACCATACATGCCAATTACTTTGCCAAGTGCTTGAAATAGAATAAAAACTTCGTTACTATCAATTATTTTTATTTTTATTTTTATTTTTATTATTATTATCTAATTCAGTTTTCCCACTTTCCAAATAAGGACATGTAGACATGCTATAGTTTAAACCTATTTGGATGTCTACTGATTATGCTCTCCTCTTAAAAACTGGCTCCCACCAACAGAGATGGTTTCCTTGACACATGACAAACATGGGCATCGGACAAAAGCTGGACCGATGTTGGTAGAGCTGGGAGGAGATGAAGCAGCAATGCTGCCCAGGAGGGTTGTAACTTTCTTGCCTCAGGCATGCAATGTCAAAATTGTCCACAGTCTTAGAGCTGCAGATTAGCTCTATGTAACTATTATCAAGTGAATATCAGCCAGTAAAACTAAAGCATACAATAGGAAAATCACAATGCCGCAGGGTTTTATACATTTAGATCCGCAACACACAAAATTAAGAACCCATGAAACTTTTCTTCATGCTTTTGTTCACAAATAGATGTTCTCATAGCTTGGGTTTTTAAATTGAATTTTTGTTTTGATTCTAATATTTGTATTTTTCAGTTTGCATTTGCTATAATCCTGGATTCTAGCCCTGGCATTTCTAAGCTCTGGGCTTGTGTGCTTTGCTATATTCCTTCACCTTCTCATGGCCTCCACTTTGTCTTAGGCGGTCTCACAGCATAGGGAATATAGTCAGTGGTATTGTAATGTGTAGACTTGTCCAATGGCTATGCTGTACACCTGAAAGTAATGTAACATTGTGTGTCAACCATACTCAAATAAAATTAAAAGGACATACAAAAACGAGATTTATCTAACACTATTTGTAACGAGAGTACTGCATGGGAGTTAGGAGCTCAGGCTTGGAGTCAGACTCTTTGCATCAGAATCACGACTCTGTCTCTTACTAGCCATGTGACCTTGAGCAAGTTATAAAACCTCTCTCTGCTTCCACGTCCTCATGTGTAAAATAAGAAGGAAACACAGAACCTCCCTTGCAGAGTTGGAAGGCTTACTTGAGTTGTTACATATGAAGCACTTAACAGATATTCACAGTGCAAAGTTAATGTTCTGTAACATTAGCTTTTTGATGGATTAAATTTACTTTGTGTATTTCCACGGATGAGTCCTCCTTTGCCCTGGGAAGTAAGATCTCAGGTATTATTCCCAGTTTATTCATCAAGGAGAATAATTGACTTAACCAAGGTAAGAGCTATGTTGGTGTCAGAGCTGGGGTTCATGTAGTAATGGATTTGCTCTGATTGTCCTATTCTTTTCCACTTTGCTTCTAATGCCTCTTCCTAAAGAAAGCCATCAGAGTAAATATTCCCTCAGAGTTCAGAGAAATATGGAGGAAATACACAAAGGCATCAGATAGGGAGCAAAAAATAAGCTTTAGTAAGGGCAATGTTGGATCAGTGTTTGGATCTGAAGCTGTTTGCCTGAATTGAATGTCCCGCCCAATTGTAGGCCAACCCCAGCGGGTGTAGAGACTGTCTGCTGAACTAAGGTCCTGAAAGATGGAAAAGGTGTGTTTTGAGAAGATAATCCTGAAAAGGGAAAAGTCAAAGAGGGGCCCAACTGTGCACTTCCGGTTGCCATTTTCTCCCATCATCAATCAGATAAGTTGCCCCCTTAAAAAGAAAGGATGGAGACAGGAACTGACAATATCGCTTCAATACTTCCCTGGAAGAGAGTACGCAGGACTCTTCTTCCCGGTATGGGGAAACTGGAGGTCAGGTATTACTAACTCTTACAGTGCTATCACAGTGGGAAATTAGGACCTTCTCTATATCCTAGTAAGCATGAAGAACCCGAAAGAACAAGTCTATAATCTTTGATCGTAATCTTAAAGCTTAACCTGGCCCCACTGAGAAATATAGACCCACTGGTGGATGGCCAATTTTCACTTTTTCACTATTTGGATCAGCTGCTCCCTTCCTATGAGGAAAAGCCAGAAGAGGAGGGGGAAGCAGGACATGCCTTCTACCACTGTTTCCTCTTAGCAAGTGGGGTAAAATTGAACCCCATTTATGGAAAGGTGAGGAATGGGGTAAAAGTGACTCCCCTAACATAAATGATATGAACTGTCTCCTATCGCTTTTTAAAATTATAATGAACATTTACTATGAATCTAAAAGGAACAAATATGGTATAAGGTAAACATTTCAGTTAGTGGCTGGGATTTGGTTTTGTAAGAATTCCTCTAGCCTGTTTATTATTCCTATTTTCTCCAGGACCATCAAAAGACATGGAAGAAATAATCCAACTTTGGTTGCCTTGAGTCCAAGGCCAGAGTGCCCTTGGTATTTGAACTGCAGGCTGTAGGAGAGAGAAGTCTATTCTGTGACACCATTGGAAGCTGCTGTAATTAACAAGGTTAGAGTATGAAGCACACTCCCCACCCCCACCCCAGTGTTGTCCATTTTAGTTCCCAACAACTTGGTTTTCATTTTGTCCTCATTTCCTTCTGGGACATTGAAATGCTGCTCTGCTCTGAGGGCAATAAGAAATCCAGTCCTAGAAGAAGTTAAACTCAGAGAGTAGCAGGTGTTTTCCTCTCCCACATTTCCTTCACCCCAGCCCCATACCCTGTATGTCACACACACACACACACACACACACACACTGGCTCCACTGCAATGTCACTGAAGCAGGGAGTGAGGTATGGTTATGTTCCAATCCCTTGGCTCAAAATATTAGCCAGCTACATTTTTGAAATCGAAATACGGGCAACCTGCCATCAAGTTACAGTGAAAACCACCCCCCACCTCAGGAGGGCTCGGGCCAGATGTGAACACAGTGGTGCAGAGGTGAGGCGATTATGTGCAAGAACCATGTGACAGAGATTTTCCCAAAATGGACTGACTTAAGAGAAACATTGTGGTGTTTTCAGGACTTCAGTCCTGTTTTCTGGAGATTTTCCATCACTATAAACACTGGTATACATATACACGAGCATAGACTTAAAACTGGGTCCAACATATGCAGTTTCATTAAATAATCTTGTTAGAAATGGGAAAAATTAATGACACAATATCAGAATTTTGCCAGTTGAAACAGTCAGACAAATGCTGTATGGAATCTGGAGCCCATATCCTGGTGTCAATAACATGGATTAGAAAACCCAGAGCTGTTAGTAATGTTCGGATGATTTCATAACACAGAAGTAGATGGCCTGCCTGGCTAGGGCTGTGCGTCAAGACGTAACTGAGCCCTTCGGAGCTGTGCTTTCTACTGCCTTTAATTCGAAGCTCACTTTGTAATACTTCCAAGGGATAGCAACATGTTGCAAAGAGAAATTTCAGCTGTGATAGGTTAGGCTGAGAGCATTTTGAAGTTACAGTTGCCTGTAATGTCATCAGCAGTTCCCATTTCCCCTAGCAGAACATTCTAGAAGTTATATTAAAACTTCACTCCACTCTCTCTAATTACGAAACTGAGATCGAGGGTTCATCCTCAAGATGAGCTATTCCTGTCTTGTAGCAGGCAGTTTCCTCTAGAGCATTCTGCTTTGAATCACCTGTGAGACATGTACGAAAATGACCCAATGCTTTGAGAACAAGGAGAAATCACAGAAACATGAGTATGTTGAGTTAAACTAAAATGTCATATTTTAAAGTAAAAAATCTTTATGAATCTTAGACTTCATTATTATTCTTTCTCAAGTCTCTTATAGCTTTCTGGAACAAAGTTTGAATTTGTGAAAAGGCCAAATAGCCTCTAGCATGATTATCAGGCACATAGAGATGATGGACAATGTGCCTGAATTAGGACACAAAGAAGAATGAAATGATTAAATCTACACATTGAACATTTACTCACTGAAAGGGTCTTCCCTTCAGTTTGTTGACTTTATGGAAAATGTCAGAGCCAAGTCCTGGATATTTATAACTGATGAAAAATAATTATCTTGATGGTAAAGCCACTTACTCAAAAAAAAAAAAAAGACAAAAGAAAAGTGAAAAGGGAAGGGAAGGGAAGGGAAGGAAAGGAAAGGAAAGGAAAGGAAAGGAAAGGAAAGGAAAGGAAAGGAAAGGAAAGGAAAAGAGAAGAAAGGAAATGAAAGGAGAGGAGAGGGAGAAGAGAGAAGAGAGAAGAGAAAAGAAAAAAGAAAAGAAAAGAGAAGAGAAAAAAAGAAAAGAAAAGAAAAACGTTTGTTTTGAATCCCTGGGAATCTGAAGACTATTTCATGACAACTGTTAGAGAGACAAGGTCCTATATTGTAATTTATTCATTAATCAACATGAACACCAGTGGCTGAAAGTGGAGGGACCTTAAATAAGAGGCTCTTTAGGTTCCTGGATGACAGGCAGCTTGCGGTTTAGTTTTGGCCAAGGTTTTAAAGGTCTAGCATCTGATAACACTAAACCATCCAGAAAAATCCCCTCACCAAGAGTCAGGAGAGCTTGAATCTAAAGCTGCACGAATACTGTAGCCATTAACCAGATGTAGCTATTTAACTTTAAATTAATTAAAATTGGATAAAAGTAAAAATTCCGTCCCTCAGTCCAAGAAACCACCTTTCAAGTGCTCCACGGCCACACATGGCTAGTGGCTATCTGATTGGACAACGCAGATGTAGGACATTTCCATCATCACAAAAGCTTCTCCTGCATGGTGCTGATCTAAGGAATAAACAGGAAGTAGTTTCCCTTTGACTCTTCAGGAAAATGTCTATTTTATGTCCCTGGTCGATCAAATAGGAGGTTCATGGCTAACTAAAATTAAAACATTATTATAAAATGTAACTTAATCCATACTTCTTTAAGATTATATGTTAATCACTCTCTGACCTAAAAGCTGCCTCAGGTCATTCGTCCTGGGACAAGATCCAGTTTTTACTCACCTGCTATTTAAAATACAGATGTTAATTACCATTCAGACCCAGCTGGGCTACTCTTACCAGGCGTTACATTACACAGGGCGGAACGCTCCCAAGACGCCTTTCCATTGACTCTCAACAACTTTGTGTGATAACATTACGTCTGTTCCTAATTCATTAAGTCCACTTTTCCACGTAACAGCTCTTTGCCCTTTCTGAACATTTGGGATACGTATACATAATAGATGATGATGATAGATAGATAGGTAGATGAAGTTAAATACTGTTAAAGCATTTTATCCTGTTTTTCATCGACAGTTATTTCAATTCCTTTTTGATACTAACTGTTCAGTAAGTTTTCTACAAGAAAATGACAAATAAAAAGCATTAATTAAAACATGTAAATGTTATAGAAAAAAATCTCATTATTAAAATTACATTATATATTTGTATCTTATAAAAAGGTGAAGTGCTTCTCAAATATACTACCAGTCCTTCTTCCTTTGAGACAGATTGTTATCAAAATAAGTAATAAACAGTTAAAAATAATTATCTCAGAACGGCGGCCATTTTCAAGGCTAAAATAGAAAGTTGTGGGTATAAACTAGACAAAAACAGTCAGTTTCAAACTCTCTTGTTGCTTCTCCATGTGATATTGGGTGTTTGCCCAGAGAAGCCTTCATTTTAGAGCGGAAAATTTCAGTGTCTATAATCCAGAGAACACACTTGCATTCTGTTTTCTGAAAGACTTAGGCTCCTCTAAAACCCTTTTGAAAAAGTATTTTTTAACTTTCCAGGGTACAAGAGTTTGCATCAACTGACTGGACGTGTTAATGTTTCTGGACTTAGAATGGGATTATATGTGTGAAATACATCTTAGTTATGTTTTCAGACTGTGTGCAGCTTTAGAGTTCTTTTCCTCAGTATCCTATCTAGAGAGAGGAACGGATAAACGAAAATGGGTGCTGAATTATTCATTCCTGTTTATAAGCCAGTTTAGAGTAAAAGATTCGTACCTGAAGTGGGATGTTTTTAAATGGAAACTATGAGCAACGATAAGTAATCAAGATGATAATATAAATACCATGTGGATATATAAGGTTGAAAAGTGTTCGCAAGTTCTGACTGAGCCACTAGTAAATAAGTGGACTTACTAGCAAATGAAAGCACCTAAGGACCAGAGAGTAAAGAGTTCTAAGCACCTGCTTTGAAACTCTTCCAGGGCTCAGAGTAAGTTGTTAAGATCCTTTGTCTCTTTCATTGAATGCAGGAAGGGCTCTCTCCACTCTTTACCTCTTTCTCCTGTGTGGTGTGTAGTCAAAGAGGCTTGTGTGTTCATACACACACACACACACACACACACGCACACACGCACACACACAATTACAGAAAGTGTTTCTCCCAGTATTCTCCCCCACCCAACAAATCTACATTAAACTACTTCCAGTCTCTCTGATGCACCTGCATTTTGATTTTCTGGCTACGAAAGAGAGTGGAAACTTTTGGAAGCTATCAAACTCCTCTTAAATCAGCCAGGTAAATGAGTAACATATGGTTTTTAGTGTTCATGGGAACTCCCAAATAATATGCTGAGGAATAAATGCAATCCGCAGGAACACATGAAAACCTGCCCACGGTTCGTGGTGGATTTCGACATTGTGGATCTTGTGGAAATACTTTGTGTACCATATAATACCATAGAACTTTCAGTGTTTATCGGTTTCTGTGCATTGTATCTATCAATTCATCCTCAATTCCCAATAATCCAAACCTAATAAACCTTCCTGGCTTTCTAATTGGGAATAAGAATGTTAATATTTATTTTATAAACAAAAAATACATTTTTATTTTACATATAATAGATATGTTGATAACAGAAACACATTCATAAAATTCTAAGATCTTACAGTAAACTTTGATATGAATAATAATATTGATAATAATATCTCTCATTTGTTAAGCAATAGAAAATACTCATTTCTTTTCACAATATCTAACTTACTCTTTTCTTTTAAAGATTTATATTTGATAAATGCACTTTTTTTTTTAGGGGGAGAGAGGAGGAGGTGGGGAGGGGCAGAGGGAGAGAGAATTTTTTTTTTTAAAGATTTTATTTATTTATTTGACAGAGATAGAGACAGCCAGTGAGAGAGGGAACACAAGCAGGGGGAGTGGGAGAGGAAGAAGCAGGCTCACAGCGGAGGAGCCTGATGTGGGGCTCGATCCCACAATGCCGGGATCACGCCCTGAGCCAAAGGCAGATGCTTAACCACTGTGCCACCCAGGTGCCCCGAGGGAGAGAGAATTTTAAGCAGGGGCCACGTCCAGAGCAGATCCTGATGTGGGGCTCGATCTCACAACCCTGAGATCATGACCTGAGCTAAAATCAAGAGTTGGACACTAAACCAACTGAGCCACCCAGGCGCCCCTACCTTAGTCTTTTTTTTTTTTCTTTTCTTTTGATATGGGAAGGCTTTATTCTTTTTTAAAATTTAATTTAATTTTATTTACATTCGATTAATCAACATATGGTATATTATTAGTTTCAGAGGTAGAGTTCAGTGATTCATCAGTCTTATATAATACCCAGTGCTCATTCTGTCACATGTCCTCCTTAATGCCCATTTTCAAGTTACCCCATCCCCCCACCCCTCCCCTCCAGAAACTCTCAGTTTGTTTCCTATGGTTAAGAGTCTCTTTTGGTTTGTCTCCCTCTCTGATTTCATCTTGTTTTATTTTTCCCTTCCTTCCTCTATGCTCCTCTATTTTGTTTCTTAAATTCCACATATGAATGAAATCATATGATAATTGTCTTTCTCTGATTGACTTATCTAGCTCAGCATTTTACCCTCCAGTTTGAACCTCTATACTCTTTTCCAGAGTGGCCCCTAGTTTAGTCTTTACAGCAGTGGAAACTGAGACTTGGATAAGCTAAGTTAATGTTCAAATTCTAACCATTGATAAAAGGTAGACAGACTCCATTGGAACTCTGATTCCTCTGAACCCAAAGCTATTAGCATTGCCACTATGATTTACAGACTTACTGTACTAATATTACTTACACCTTATGCCTTTTGGTGACAACTGGCATACCCGATGCCACACCGTGAGGTATTTTTTTCACACTGTGAGATATTTTTATTCCCATTCTATAGATATGGGAAATAAGACCCAAAGATAAGGGAACTTTCCAAATTTATATGGCAAGTTACAATACTCTTTCCAATTTTTATCTTTTGATTTTTATTTCATAACTAATTACTACCATTTTTAAGTTTTTCATCTCACAAATACTTATTGAGATCTGTGTGGACACTCTAAGAACTGGGAATACTCATGTAAACAAAACAATCTTGCTGCTTGCTCTCCAAGGGCTCACAGTCTTACAGATTTAAGAGGAGATTCGGCAGGTAAAACAGAGTGGCACAACAGGACGCCAAGAAGGCCGGAGAAGGTCCTAGCCCCCTCAGAAAGTCCCAGGACATCATCTGGAGAGCAGCAGTCAGCAACTCTACCCTTGACCCAACAGGTAGTAGAGGTGAGGGCTGCTGCCTCTGGCTGACCATCAGGATGCAATTGTCCAACTGCTAGGAAGCTGGGCTTACAGCCAGGAACCACCCGGATGGCGCGGGAGCCATTTCCTGGCATCTGAGACTAATCGTTCCAGGACATCTGGTCATAAATTCGATAAACATTTATTGAGCACGTACTCTATGCCAGGCACCAGCGATGGAAAGTCACACAGCGCACCGTGGGGACGCTGACAGGCAAGCGAGTAATGGTAATGCAGCATAAGTGCGCCCGAGGTGTGCGCTCAGGGCATCAGCAGATGCTCCTGCCCCCCATCCCATAGGCGGTCACGGAGACTCAGTGCCGATAATCACACACCAACCATCATGAACGTTGTCCGGTTCAAGCAGCATGGCCATCTGTCTTTATTGGCCCAGGTGAGTCCCCAGATCACATCTTGCATCAGCATAACTAATACACCCCCCTCTCACTCTCAAAACTGATCTTGCTTGTTTGGTAAAGGATAGGGTCATCCAACTTAGATCTAATGAAGGTTAACACCTGCTTGGCTTCAACATATGGGAAATGGCTTCCTGTTCATTTCTGGAACCCTGACTATGTGCCAAGCCCAGTGCTGGATGCTATCGCCACCTCACCCTTCCCGAGAGTCACATGCGGGGTGTTATGCCTGCTCTACGGACGAGGAAAGTGAAATTTTAGAGAGATCAGTTACTTGCCCAGGGGTCACAATAATGCTAGGATTCAAACACAAGTGTGTCTCGCTCCTTGTAGCTGCTGACGGAGTAAGTTCGACAACAGTATTAAGGACCAGAGAAGAAAGCTATCCTCAGAGAAGCTGTGGAAAACATCCTCCTTGATCAGGTGTGAGACACTCGGGACCTGGACCTTCAGTGTAGAGACAGGAGGTCTATGGACGTCACTGAGCCCATGAACGGCCTGTATCCTCACGCATCCGCACCCTCTCCTTGTCTAGGCTTAGCTCTCCATCACTGTTTCTTCAACTCAGACGATGGATTCTGACCACAGCGCCTGCGCCAGCGCATGGACGGAGGACTGCAGGCCCTCCAGGGTGTGTGCGGGGGTGGGGGTGGGGGTGGGGGTGGGGGCGGGGGTGGGGGTGGGGGTGGGAATGTGTTCCAACCATGCGAACTCTGTTGGCCGGCCTCCTTCAGAGACAGTCTTTGTGTCTTTGCAAGTTTCCTTTTTACCTCCTTCCATATGGAGACTTAATATAGTGCCTCAGGGATACGAGAAGAGAGAATTTTTCACCAGTGAAATGGAACTTTTATGGTCTGTGAAAGATACATCTCTTTTGTTCGTCCCTTTATTTACCTCTGCAGTACTATAAACCGAAGCAGGAAATTATACTTTCAGATTAGGAACATTGTAGCGTTTCATGGAAATTTGTCCCAGTTGCTCAGGCTTTACTCCCATCTTCAATAAAAATTGCTTAATTGGTTTATCTGATAATAAAAGTAATCTATCATAATTGTGGGCAACACAGGCAATAGAGAAAGGTATAAAAAGAAAGTGGAAATTGTAATCTCACCACCGAGAGATAACCACTAGTAATGTTTTAATACATATCTTTCCGGATATTTTTCCAGGCTAATTCATGTACATATGCAATTTATTATTTCAATAAAATTGTGGCATACTTTTGTAAGCTATATTCTCCTTAGCATATTATAAATATTTTTATGGTACAAATGTAGATATAGCCAAATTTTCATTACATTGTAATAGTGTACTACAAGGCGATACCCCAATTATTTTTGTCATTCCCAAATAGCAAAATATTTAGGGTCAGTTGGTTGTTGTTGGCTGTGTTTTGATTTTAGGGTTGTTTTTTTTTTTTTTTTTTTTTTTTTTTTTTTGCTATTATATTAAATCCTACAAATGATGATTATTACAAATACATTTCTGTATAGTTGTCCATTCAGTTGTTCTTTTTAGATTCATTCCTGAGAATTGAATATTGTCTATGTTGATTCACGTCTCTAAACTTTAGTCAGATAGATTACATTCCCATCATCAGTGCACAAAAGCCTGATCTCTCCACAGTACGTTCAGTATTAGGGTTCTCGACCCTTTTGAACTTTGCTGCTCTAACAAGAATTTTGTGATTTATTGTTATTAACAATTAACTTTGGTTAACTGAATAATCAGGAATTCACACTAATTTAATTATTTAAAGTTAAACTGATCTATCTAATTGCTGGTAAGCTTAATATAGTTTTTGTGGATTTTTAAACATATGTAGTTCTTTTTTGAGAGTGACCTGTTCACATCCTTTGCTCATTTAGTCACTAAGAGGAGTTATTGTTATTATTATCATTATTCATTTGTAAGAATATGTGCACAAAATAACATTTTGATCTGTTGTTCATGTTCCAAATGTTTTCCCCAGGTGTTCATCTGTCTTTTTATTGATTGTGAAATTTTAAAATTGGCTTTTGCAAGTATGTATGTATGTATATATTTATATGTATTTATCTTTTTTATATGCATGCACACAGAGAATAGGTATGGTCATGGATATAGCCACGGACAGTCACAGACATTTAATATCTGTCACCTCTCACTCCTACTGCCTCTGAGTAGCTATCTGACCCTCACATTTTTGCATAGAACTCTCTCGTGGTCTGCTGGTATGGAACTTTGCACCTCCTATGATGTATTTTTGAAACATACATTAAACTTTTATCTATTCTCTTCAACTGGAAACTCCTTGAGCCCCACAGGCACCCAGCAGAGCGCCTGGCAGGTATTAAATAGACAAGTAGAAGAAAGTCTTGTGTCTCACCTCCTCTCAGACACAAGGAAACTGTCCCACAGATGTCTTGCCCCAGGCACCTGCCCAAAGTCACAGAGCAGAGACAATTCTACTGACACTCCACCCACTACTCTTCCTGCCATCTTCCCTTGTGTCACATAACAATGTAATGCATCTCCCAAAACCATCAGAGTGAGCACACACAGTGTGTGGCCTGCAGGGCCTCGGCCACGACAGGCTCCCACCTAGAAAAGGAGGTGTCAGGGTATCCGATACCAGGACCTAGAGGTTCTGTGCTGTGTTGTTGTTTTATTTAGTCCCCTCAGACCCTCTGACAACAGCAGCCCTCAAATTTCAAGAACAGCCTCGGTCTGCTTGCTTTGGTTTAGTCTCGTTCTGTAAGCAGCTAAATCCCAGTTCATCGTTCTGACCACTAGATGGAGTCCAGTTATTAGCCTGAAGAGACAAGAGGCGTGCTTCAGTGGGTCCCAGCGTCCCTGCCTACCCGGTGACCCTCGGGTTAACCAGAATGTGACCCCGCCACTGTGCAGAAATGGCTCTTTGGGAGGCCTTGGTTCCATTGTGGACAATCCTAGATAAAGCTGGAGATGAAAGGGTTTTGTCTGTGTCTCTGTTGTGAGCTAATTTTCCATTCGTGAGGCTCCTCAGTGAAAATTTGAAATTGCGTTTTAGGTGTGTGCCTAGACCCCTTTCCTTCTCCCCCTCCTCCTCCCTCTCTCTCTTTAATCTTTATTGTCTTTAAAGACAAAGAATATTCTCTGCATCTCTGTCCTCAGTCAGAAATTTCTGCCCCAAAAGTATTCTGAGCTATTAGATTCACCTGGTGAGGAAATGTTGCTGCACTGAAATAGGAAAAAAATCAAGAAATAGGTTCACCTCTTAATTTTATCTAAAGGATGAAATGCTGACAAGATCCAGAATGGAATTCTTCTTGATCTTGTGTGCTCAAGTAAAACCTTTTCGGGAAATAATATTCAGGAGTGCTTTTGTCACATTCTTTATTTTCCTGTCAGTTTTCACAGAGAACATGGCACATTTTGCAATTGCCGTCTTATTCTACGCTTTATATCTTAAATTTGCAGTTTTTAGCAGTCACCTGCGTTTCCCTGAACCATCAAATATAAACACAAATGAGACATGGGTGAAAGTAAGACAAATAAAACAAGGAATGGCGATTATAACCCGAGCACTCCCACTTTTAAAAATTCAAGATCATTCGCTTCACTTGTGTAAAAGTGAATCACCACAGCTTCCCTGGGAGGCTTGCCATCAGTCGAGTTAACGTAACCCTCATTTAGAAATAGAGAAAATATCACCTTACAAACTTATACTAATATGTCGAACTATCTCCCTCTCTAAACAGCTCAAGTTGATAACAACTATGACAGAGTTCCCCTGCATCAACCTTCATATTATTACGATTGAGAGTGATTGAGACATTTAAAAGACAAACTTGAGAGACTAATCAATTATTTAACTGGGCAGTAGAGGAGAGCCATATGTGTGACCCCAAGATAGAGGAAACTTTCAGGTTAAAACAAAAGTCCCCTGGTATATTTTCAATGCTTTAAAATATATATATATATATATATATATATATATATATATATATATATATATATATATATTATAGCCTATTCCTGTGGGTTTTCTTTTAATGTGTGCAGTTCAGGCTGAAAAATAATCTAACACCTTTATTTTCCCTCGGGCTCCCTGATACTAACAGTCTCAGGCAAAAACATACAAGGACAGCTTGGGTCTTGCAGCTTGATGTGAAAGGCAGAATGTTGCATAATATTGATGTTGCATAATATTGATGTTTCATATAAAAATGTAAATATGTCATCCCCTGAATTTTCTGCAAATCATGGCATTTCTAGAGAATTTATCTGCATCCCATCGCATTCATAAAAAATAGCATTCTGTGTATCTATACACTACTTGATCTAATACGCTCTTCTATTTAACATACTAATTTGAACATTCTAGGGTCTTTGTTAGGGTGTAGCTCTGATTAAAAAAAAAGCAGTCAAATTCTAAAAAGGAAGTATTTGAGAAATGACCAGATTCAAGCTACACTCTAAGTTCTGTGGTTCTTGCGTTAGGAAACAAAATGTATTCACTTGGAAGTACTTAAAAGTACCAGACAATCAAAATAAATGCAAATTCAAATTTATGATATGGATATCATAGCAATAAAAGAGTATGCTGGAAAAATAGAGTGGGTTAGAGAATGGGAAGATGGAGGCCCCAGTGAAGTCTTGCTAACACAGGGTACGTTAACTATTCTGGGATCCGTTACTCCATCTGTAACTCATGCATTCATCCGAGAAATTCTTGTTGAGAGCTCACATCTGCTTAGCACTGTTCTAGACACTGGGCATAGAGCACCCTGTCTTCATCAAGGTTACATTGTACTGGAGGAAGACAGAAGATAAACAATGCATGTAAGTCAAATATATGAAATGTGTATTATCTTAGGGAGCAAGAAAGGTTATGGAACAAAGTAACAAGGGGAAGAGGGATAAAGAGAACCAAAGCACTTGCAATTCTAAGTAGGGTCATCAAGAAAAACCACCTGAGAAGGTGAGGTTTGAGTCAAAAATCTAAAGAAGGGAAATGTATCAGGAAAAGGCATGTATCAGAGGCAGGAGTCAGTGCAAAGACCCTGAGGTGGGAGTATAACCCTCCTATGTGAGGAAGTGCGAGGAAGCCAATGCGGTTGGAGGAGAGCAGGAGAAATAAGTGGGACAGGAAGTGAGGGAGGGAATGGAGGTGGAGGTGGGGTGGGTTGGCTATAGGAAAGGAAGGATTTTGGCTTTTTCTCTGAAAGAGATGGGAAGTTACCATAGGGTCTTGTAGAGAGACATAATGTTTCCTGGCTTATATTTAACAGATCACTTGGGCTACTGTATTGAGAATGATGAAACGGGGCCAGAAGCAGAAGCTGTGAGACCAGCAAGGCGAGGTTTCAATAATCAAGGTGAAAAGATAAAGATTACTTGATCCAGAGAGCAGCAGTATGGGTCCTGCCTACATTTCAAATCAAATTTAACAATTCACATGAGAATGATTTGGAAGTTGTACATTCTTCATAAATACGAGATGGTAATAATGCTCTTATTTATAAAATTTTGACTATTCTTTTGCACATACTATTCCAGATCAACTTCAGAAACAATTTGTGAGTTTCATTTGAAAAATACCTAGCTTTTTCTACAAAGAGATTTTTTCCAATTGGATCTTAATTCTTATCTTTTAAAAATTACCTGACAATATGATTATAAATTTTTCCATTAATCTATTTATCTTACAAATTACATTAATATATTTCCAAATAGTTTAGAGCTAAACTCTGCCTGGTACAGTGAATCTTGTCATACGGTTTTTGGATTTGATTTGTGGTATCTTATTTAGGACTTCGCATCCATTTTTATAAATAAGATTGGTGCACATTTTTGTTGCTGTATACAAAACAATTGTGTAGTTGCATAGCATGGTTATACTAGCTAGAGAATGAATTGAGAAGTACTTTTTTTTTTTTTTTTTTGTATAGAAAGAGTTTAAGTACCACAGGCATTGTCTATCGAACACTCTTAAATCACCTGAGCTGATTGCCTTGTGGAGAGAGGTGGTTACCGTTTCATTTTGGACTATTCAGGTACTCTACCTCTATAGGAATTGATTTTTAGTGATTTCCCTGGTCTTGGAAATTACTTTTTTATCTACCGTTGTAATTACTTTCTCATTTACATTAACTCAAATCTGTCGTTATTCCTTTTCTTAGTCCTGGCATCATTATTTATGCTTTCTCTCTTGGGTCAAATGTACATGTGTTTTTTTCTGTTATGATGATCTTTTCAAAAAATCAGCTTTTGCCTGTAATAAGGATCTAAGGGTTTTTTTTCTTTTGTCAAGTAATGTTTTAATCAATAAAATAGTTTCTTGTAATTCCCTAGGATTAATATTTTTTATTTTTCTAGCCTCTTGAGGTGAATATGGAGTTCCCTTATTTTCAATTCTTATAGTGTTTTAATAAGTTCGTGGAAGAATAACGATTTTCCTCTGGGTACTATTTCACTATATTCCAGGGGGTTGGAAATGTATTGCTCATGTTCTTATTAATTTCTACCATGAAATCTTATATTTTAAAGTCATCTTTAAAACTCAGAGTCATTTTGAAAAACAAAATATCTCATTTCCTACTGAATAGTTGTTTGGGGGTTATCCTACTATTGGTTCTAACTTTATTGCATTGAGTGCTTGATTTTTTTTTTCTAATCTCCTTTTGAACGCAATAAGCCATTCTTTGATGACTCTCAAGACCCTTTATCTAACATTTAATTTTACATAAAAGTTAGTTTTAATTTGGATGAAGTGCTTTTAAGCAAAATGAAATTAGACACATTTAGACAAAACAGAAATACACATGTGAACTGACAGAAATCGAGGCTGGGGGCAAGGAGAGCAATCCTACAGAGCTCAAACAATCCTGGCAGGAGATGGTGTCAACCTGAACAGAAATGGAGTTGCAGGAGGACAAGTTCAGTTTTAAACTGAGTTTGTGGTGATTTCTAGAAGATTTAGGTGAATACAATCAGTGGCCTGCTGGTTGGGAGCTCGCAGTAAGGTCTGGTCTGAGGGTAGGGACTTGCAGTCACAGTTACACAGGTGATATGAAAAATCAACTAGGAGGCAAAGTCAACTGTAAGGAGTGATGGGCCAAAGGAATTGAGGAGAGTGGTGAGGGTTTCATCATACAGAGCAGCTGGGAAGAGTGAAGCGAGAGATTACTAGAGTCCTGAACAGAGTATTGAATAGGAAGTGCTGAACTTACAGTTGAGTCTTTATATAAGCTAGTTGGCCTGTATTGCCATGGAGGCCGAGTTTAACAGCTCTTTAGTCCCCTCCATAGAGAAATGAGAAGAGAAGCAAGATTTGGAGGAGAAAAATGAGGACTTGTGTTTTAGACATGTTTAGCAGAAAGTACCCAAACTTCTAATATAGAAGTTGAAAATCTGAATGCCCAGGGGCACCTGGCAGCTCAGTCGGTTAAGTGTCTGACATGACACTTAGTTCTGGCTCAAGTCATGATCTCAGGGTAGTGAGGTCAAGCCCCTTCTTCCCCCTCAGACTTGACGCTCAGCGGGGAGTCTGCTTGAGATTCTCTCTCTCTCTCCCTCTCTTCCTCCCCACTGCTCACTGGCACTCTCACTCTCTCTCAATCTCTCTAAAATACATAAATAAATCTTTAAAAAAAAGAAAAAAGAAAACATGAATGTCCAGAATTTGACTAAAGATTTGTAGTAGTGAGCTTTAATTCAGGTAGTAAAAATGAAAAAAAAAAACATAACAGATAATAAAATCTGGCAAGTGGAAGAGGAAGGTGCGGGGGTATTATGACCCAGTATCTAGTGAGCATACCAGAATTTACTCTTTTATATGAGCGCAGCCCTCAATGCCTGAAGTAATTTCTTTGGGAAGCTTTACACTTATTCCAAAATTTTTGGCATCCTACCCCCTCCTAGTTTATAAGAAACTAAAGTTCTTCTCTTAATAGCAGCACATTATTTTGAACCAAAATGGTATTGCTTCTGGTCTTTATGTTCAGACTTGGCTCATGTGGATTTCAAAGTTGTTTCCATACATCCTTAGGTTGCCCTTTCCATCTAGAGAGAAGTCGGGGTAAAGAATGAACTGATTCATTACACGATTCTGTAGGCGAGTTCCCTGAATGGCCAATAATCGCTTGAATATATCTTTACTACCATTTAAAAATAACCTTGTTCCTTTATTTTCATCCTTGCACACCATGAATGCAAGGCATAGAAGCAAAAAAAACCATACACAAAACCAAAAAAAGCCAAAAACCTCTACATGAAAATAGGAGATAAATTTGATGGCCCAATCCTGCTAGGGAAAACCAGAAGTGGGTTTAAGCTTGAAAAAAGTGCAGAAAGGCTAATGGAGGAGCGCTGTGGAAGCTGTATTGGTGTCTGCAGGTTGGGGCTATTCCTTAGAAGGGAGGCATTGCAGACCCTGCAGAAGAAAGACATGATGTAAGTAGCAAGTGCGGACGATCATTAGAGCAGCTGCCTAGAGGGGCTGGCATCCCCAGTGCTGCTGTGTTACAGGGAAAACTACAAAGGCAGCAGAAGCTGAACTTGCAGGAAGAGAGACAAAACCAAAAAACAAAACAAAACAAAAACAACAACTAAGTTTAAACACTCCCACCCTGGTCACACTCCACCATCTAAAACCATAACAACCTTGTTTTGTACGAGATATACGTATTTCAATGGACACCCTCATGCGGTGTGTGCTGGAGAATATTTTTGACGACAGGTGCTCTATCTGGTTCAAGTTCGTGAAGGAAAGGCAAGATCTTTCGTTTTAACTGATCTGGCACCTAGAAAATATACCACCCAACAAGGAGGATGTCAAACTTCTTTTCCCGGTGAATGGTCAGAGGGCCATACTATATGGTAACGAACGAGCCCATTCTTAGCCTCAGCTATGAATCTAACACACACAGTACGTCCTTTAAAAATGTGGGTGGAATAAATGTTTGAAGTCTGTTAGTCCGTTCTTTTCCCTCCAGGGTAAAGTCTCCTCACCTCTAAAATAGTAGAAACGGTAACTCCATAAAGCTGAGGCACACATTTCCAGCGAGATAACATGAAGTATTTAGCACAGCACCTTTCGTATAAGTGATTAAAATGTTAATCCTTTTTTTCTACCTGGGACAGTGTAATCAGCAATATGTAGCAACCCTCCTTAAAAAATAACTGAGCCCACAGCCTGCAAACTGTTTTTAAAAGAAAGGATATATTTTTAAAAAATGATGTTACCTATCTAGACACATACATATCCTTGTATTTACATGCAAATATATGCTCACATACATATACCTGCATACATATATTTACTCACCTAGAAGTGTGGAAGCCCCGAGAATCATCCTTGCCCGCTTCCTTTCTTCCTCTCATTCCTCACATCCAATCCTGTCACCTCTCTCCAGACGCTGTCCCACCCACGGCCCCTTGTACGTGACCCATCTGACATTCTTGTCTGAGCCAGCTTCCATTAGTTTTCGCCTGAATTAAATAATCCAACGGCCTGCTAACTGGGTCTGCCTGCTTCCTTTAGTCCCCAGTCTACGCTCCATCACGGCTCAGCCACCATAGTGATCTTTTGAAAACATAAATCAGATCAAGTCACTCCCCTGCTCCAAAAGGGGGAAAAAAAATCAAACAGCTTCATATTTCACTTGGGAGAAAACCCAGAGTCTTTACTGTGGCCTGTGAGGTTCTCACGGTCTGGTCCTGCCTACCTCCCGGAGCACTTGCTCTACTGCAGACTTACGAGACCTCTTTCTTTTCTCAAACAGGCCAAATTCATGGGTACCCCCATGGAGTTGGCGTTTGATTTTTCTGCCCGGAACGCTTTTTTCCAAGACTGTCTCAAAACTGTTTCCTTTCACCATTCAAGTCTCAGCTCTAATGTCACCCACTCAGGAAAGCATTTCCTTACCATTTATTCAAAGTCACTCTCCCCTCTTCTCAGCCCTGCTCTGTCATATTAGCCTGTTTAATTATATTAATAGAGTTTATCACTGTGATGAAAGTTTACTGCTTATTTTCACAGAGGGAAAATAATTCTCCTCTTAAATTATTAATGTGATTCTGTTTTTGCCTTCCTGAGAATAAATCTTGGTTCTTTTCTAGAATCATTCACCTGCTGATTAGGATTAATTCCAGTAGGGTTGTACGGAGAAAGTCTTAGGTAACATGAAGCTTTTGAAATTCAAAAGCCACGCTTCCGTCCTGCTTGGTTCTGAAAAAGGATTATCTGAATTCCTCTATCTCCTTTAGCTTATAAAAGACCCGGTTCTGTGGAAGAGATCAGAGAACTGTATGTATATAAGGGAAATCCAGACAGAAGAGAAAGGCCATGTAGCCTGTCCTTTTCTATCCCTGGGAACTGTGGAAGGCAAGAGGAAGGAGAGGCAGCCCCTCCTTCCTACACTTGGGTCTCCTCACAAGTTGCCCTCAAGCAAAGCCCCAATAGTAACCTTGGGAGCACAACATCGCCCTCAGTATGAGGCCCGGAGCTAGAGATATCCTGAGTCCCCTTGCCTTCTACAATATAAAAACAGGACCTACAACTCTGAAGGTCTAGCTAGGAAAGCCTGTCAGAGGGCATTACCTTAGTAGGAAGCAGGTGGCTTTGTAATGAGTTCTGAAAAACAGGTCTCAGCTAGAGCTGGAAGGGACCGAGGTCAAGCCCCAAAAGCCTCTAGTGCCAGCAGTAACGGAGAGGAAACCAAGTCATCAAAGGACGCCTCGGGCCCTGTCTCAGCCCAGAGAAGACAGCTGATGAGCTTCCCCCACCATAAACTTGTGCTCAAACATCAATCAGCAACCAAGGCCCTAGCGCTTTGACTCATTCCCCATTTTGGTCAGGGATGTAACTAGAAGAGAGGCTAAATGAGAATCTGAGCATTTTGTCTGACAGAGACTGGGAATTTTATAGACAGTGCTTCTCATGCCTTGTGGTTGGTTTATCAGAACCACCTGGGGAGCTAATAAAGCCCACAAAGGCCAGGCTTCTAGAAGTGGAATGGGGCCTAGGCCTGGATACCCATCTTAGTCTCTACCACAATCTGATACCCACCGCAATTTGAGAACCACAGCCCTGCAGGGACGGTTCCCATTATTTGTTTGGATTAACTTTAAACTAGAGGAGACTTTCAATGTCCCTCCCACTAACCAGTAGGTGGAAGCTCAAAGGAGATGAGATAAACCAGAGATATATTTTTTACCGTACTTTTTTTTCTACGTACATCCGACTTTTATGTTGAGTTCAATTATGTAATGCGCTCCATTTGTTTAATAATTTACTGTTATCCTCTTGCAATTAGAATATATGCTTCATGATGGGAGGGATCCTGTCTGTGTTGTTCATGGCCGCACCCCAGTGTCGGGCACAGAGTAGTCACTCAAACTTGTTGAGGGAATCAGTCAATCAGTTGAATAAATAACGAATTAATTCAGCATAGGCACTTAGCCGAGAGAATTTGGTGTCGGGAGACACTCTAGCTACCGGCAAGGAAGAAGTAGAGAAACAAGGCACTGAAACTCCGGCGGAAGTAGAACCAAATGTTTTTCAAAAACAGCTAACAAACGTTTAAAGAAGGAAATTACCTGCCCCTATCACATGAAAGGCTTACTTTGCATCCTTACGTGTGGAAATACACCAGAATCTAGAGGTAAGGAACAGAGAGAGTCTGTAAACATTTGACTTGAAGGTATTAGGAAGAAGGCACTGAATCCTGGAGAGGTGTCTCTGCCACGGCGTGTCAGGTGCCTGGAGAGGGAGGTGGCAGAATGACGTGTGTCCTTGGCATTCAACAGTCCCTTTGTCCATTGACCTTCCTGATATCTAACCTATCTGAGTCAAATTTATTTTTTAAAGTTAATCTTCTTCCTTCTTATAAGATATAAATCTCATGTATAAAACTTAGAAAATATAGAAGAAAAATATCCATGATCATAATACAAAGATATCATCATCACCGTTAACCTAGTTATTTAATAAATATGAATGTGATTAGGACTGTGATTTTTTGTCCCTTTGCTGTATCCTCAGCATCTATGAGTGCCTGGAACAGTAAATGACTGTTGAGTGAATTAATTAAGATACACATTGAATAGTTTTCTTCATAGTCGCTTTCGATCAGAATAAGAGGATTCCCTTTACCCCCTTTGATCTTCATGGGCCCTCAAAAAGAAAAATATATATTTATATGTTTTTATTAGCCCTTATTTACTTTCTCTGGCTTTGACTCATGGATTGAATTTTTAAATATTTCTAGGCACACTTTATGATCTTTTGACTCTCCTTCCTAAATGCAAAACTGAGCACAGACTTTACAAGAGACAGGCCAAGCAGAATATAGAAGAGGGCAACTTTCCAGATCTTGCATTTTATGATCCATTTAGCAATCTGAGCATCCTCCTGAATTTTAAATAGCGGGGTTGGATAGTTGACTCATAGTCAGCTTGTGTTCTGGTGTGACACCTGGCTTTCTCCCATCCCCCTCGAGAGAAGCTCCATTCGCTCTACTCGGTTTCCGGGATTGATGCATTGCTGGTGTTTTTCCTTTATCACATCAGATTTTCTCCTGCCTTTTTTTTTTTTTCCTTTTCTCAATGCACATCTCCTTCCTCACTGAGGAAGTTTATATGTATCGAAACAAATTTCATGTTACTTTTCATTATACCATTTTTAAGGTAGTAACCAACAATTAAATAAATAAAAATACCTTGTTCTATATCTTTCAAAATTGAAAAGGCTCCAGCTCTTATTCAATTTAGAACTTGCCTATAAATCACCGAGAAAATTGTTATTGCTGGTTTCAACTGAGTTGTGTAGCCTGTCTCTATGTCCACTTTGATAACTACTGGGTAGAAAGGAAGAAAATCTCATTACTTAAAAATCCAAACTAAATAAATCATGTAAGAATAATTATATATTATATATTTTACTAGTTTTGAAATTGAGTGACTTTACACTTTGTCAATTTAGCTAAGCCAGAAGTAGAATGTTTCCCAGGATCCCCTTCTCTATATGGTTCTGAGTTAGGCTTTGCCACAGAAGAAATCCACATAAGATCTGAAATGCAGAAATGAGTAGCAGCCATATTTCTACTCTGGAGGTCATGCAAGACCAAGCTACTCTGGGTGCTAACGCACTCTTGCTTATCGCTGGTCACCTAGCAGCCAGGTCTGTGGTTCCTCCAGCTCCAGCCAGATTGCCCTGTCGGCATCTGCAAATCCCAAGCCAGGTAGACTTAAAGGGTGCCAGCTTATCCCGCAGGCCACCCATATGACCAAATTGGCAACTGTGAAAGACAGAAACCGGTACCAGTTTGTCCTCCAGAGTCCTGGTTTGTCATCACAACTTGTAGTTTTTCCTCAAGGATCCCAGTATGCCTTCTTGTGTCCACAGATTCTGTGAGTTGGGAACTGGGAGTTGTTTATGGGCCCACTCTGGCTCATGCACTGTCACTAGGTACAATCAAGGTGTAGGCCAAGGTTCCAGCCTCATCTGGAGGTTTAGCTGGAGGCGCATCTGCTTCCAATCTCACTTCCCTGGTCATTGGCAGGATTCAGCTCATCACGGGTTGTGGGACTGAGGGCCTCGCTTCATCACTGGCTGTTGGCCAGAGGCTCCTTCAGTTATGTGCCACATGGGCCCTTCCATAGAGAAGCTCATACCATGGCAGCTGGTTTCCATTAGAGCAAGCAAATGAGAGGGCAGGGGGGTGAACAGGAGAGAAGCAGAGTCACTTTGTAACCTACTCTTAGAAGTGACATCCCATCATTTTGATTATAATGTTTGTTAGAAGGAAGTCACTAGGCTCAGTCAACATTCAAATGGAGAGGATTATAAAAGGGCATGAATGTCATAAAGAGGGATCACTGAAAGCCATCTTTGAAGCTGTCTATCTTACCTTTTCAGATCAAAAGACCTTCTGAGCATCTTAAGTATGTGCTGTGCACACCCTCTCTTTTAAAAAAGAACTTCTAAGAATCATTTTCCCTGTAGCATCTTCACAGGAAGATGTGGAGTATAGTCTTTGTCTAATGGAGTGAATCGTAGACTGATACACAGGAAACTCACAAAGTTTGTAAAGGTTATGTATCATCTTGGAATGAAGAGACAGAGACAGAAAATTGTAAGAAATCATTACCACCAAACAGTTGCAGGCAGGTAACAGGTTAAGAAGTCTACACGGCTGCAAAACTCAGCCATATCTTATAGAAAAGGAAGGATGACTAGAAAGGTAGAACCAGGATTCTACACAATGAGGCCGAGAGCTATGGAGGACTACTTAACAGGGAGTTTGAGCCCAAAGCAGAGAAAAGGTATTATGTCAGACCAGATTTCAGAATTCGATGGACTAGTGACTGCTTCATGCCTCCCATCTTCTCCCTCTCTGAGTGCAAGTATCTGTTGTGGTTATCTTTTGATGGGCTCACCATTCAGTGTTGGAAGTTGTGCTGATAGATGGCTTAGTTACTGAGTTCACAGGCTTCCAGAACTAAAAGAATATATCCACGGAATTACAACTGAGGAGCCTTAGCCACACTGGAATGGATTTAGTTGGACAAAATCTTAAATCTTAAGCCTGAGCATGATGCTGTAATGAAATTATATTTTTAGGGAGGCTCTTGGGAGGGAATGTGTTTATTTTGCATATACAGTAATATGATTCATCTGTGACCAGAAAGTGGATTGTGTTAGTTTTTAAAATTGCTTGCAAGTTCTATGAAACTCTCTTCATTAAGTCTATGTTCCTGTTCCTCAAATCTGGGTGGGCTTTAAGTGTTTCCACCAGTAGAATATGGTGGCAGTGATGTCACATGACTCAAGGCTGGCTCATAAAGGATTACACGGCTTCTCCCTTGTTTCCTGGAATACTTGCTCTTGGAATCCTAAGCTTCCATGAAAGGAGTCTGACTAGTTTAAGAACACCAGGATGTGAGGAATTCAAGCTGTGAAGAGAATATGTGTAGGCACTCTGGTCAGACATCCTAGTCTTTGAGTGGTCTCAGCCTGGGCTCCAGAGAGTGGGTGAGAAGGCTTTAGGTGATTCTAGCTCCCAGCTATTGAATCACCCAGGTCCATGAGTCTTTCCACATGATGTCCCAGATATTGTGGTGTAGAGACAAGCCATCTTTGCCATGTGTCTGAATTCCTGACCCACAGAATCTATGATAATAATAAAATGGTTGTTCTAAGCAACTAAGTCACAGGGTCATTTGTTGTATAGTCCTAGGAACTGGGACCAAGCCATGAAAAACCATAACAGCAAAATTGTGAAGGAAATGTGTATTTGAAGCCAATGTTTAGCTTTGAGGGCAATCAACAGTGAGTACATTTATAATTATTTTAGAATCTTGTGTAAATGAGATAATGGATGTAAATACTCCTAGCACAATGACTAGCAATAAAGAATAAGGGTTTATTATCATGCCAAAAGAAATATATGGATGTATTTATTTCCAAATGATTATTGTCAATGACCTACGAGGAATAATACTCTGGCCCAATGCTCCAAAGCTTTACGTGTACACGTCCAAGTTACAGATGGATAAAGATGTGGTTTGTCGTTCACACAAATCTGGGCAGAGCTAGAATTCAAAGCAAGGTCTCTTTAACTCCAAATCTCTTACTTTTTTTACATTCCTCTCCCTCCAGACATTTTCATATTTAGAGAAAAGATCAAGGAACTACAATTATGAAAAGTTGGCCCCACAGAGAAGAGGCTTAAGAATGAAAACTTAACTTTGCACTTGGAAAAGAGAGAACAGGAATGATTTGATGATTAGGAATATGATGGGTTTGTACGTTGGGGGATTAGGAATATGATATGTTCTGTATTTTTGAAGAATATATTCATATATATTATATCTCCTTAGTTCATAAAAAATTAGAATTAGAAAAGTAGGTGAGCTCTTAATAAAGCACTTCATTTTGGGGAGGATGAACTCTTCTTCATCTTACATACTAAAGTCTTCACTTCATGATTTAAAAGGAAAGATAAATACTGGGTTTAATTGGAATAACTGTACGTACAGATACCAATGATACATAGGTTCAGGGCTAAGTGGTTATTAAGCCCCCTTTAATTCTAATAGAGACAGTGACAGTAGTTCCCACCAATGCAGCGTTAATTATTTCACAGATGTTAGCAAAGGACTCTTTAAGCGTCTTTCTTAATCCCTAAAACAGGCCTCTAAAGTAGGAACTGCTTTACTATGTCTTCTTCTGCAGATGAGAAAGCTAGTACTCTACTCAAAGAAGTGAACTCAGTTTACCAAGGTCACCCAGCTAGGAAAGAGTGGAACTGGGATTATATGATGGTTCAATCTGACATTTCTTCGTCTTTATAAAGTACTCTAAAGGTAACAAAGTAAAATCACATGTGGAGCTGACATACCGATATGGCCAATCACAGGCAAAATAAAACCGTAGTACTCTAAGTTGGTTTTTATTTGTATATATGTAAGTCCTTTTTTGAATTACAACTATTGATCTCCGTTGAGAATATCATTGCTATTACAGCTGTATAGTTCTAATATCCATCCAATGCATAAATTTTCTACATTTATAGGTGGGTAATTTAAAAATATATACATGGAAAAACATACAATGCTTACAAACCAAATGCAAATAAAAATCTTTAAAAATCTTAGAAATTCATTAAGCAGGTTATGTTGATCCTATTAAAAATGGTTCGTCTATGTACAATACATAATCTTTAAAAATACTACTCCAGGAAACAAAAATTCTTTGGTTCAGCAAAAGGATTCTCTAAATGTGGAAATTCAATGTGTTAAGGATGCACCCTCTTGGGTTGGGCCTCACTTAACTTGTTTGACTCTTCAGGAAGCATGTAGCTGACTCTTTCTGAATGCTGAAAATATGGGTGGAGAGTGGGTAGAGGTTGCTTTTCCCATAGAACATTAGCATGTGAAAATATAACCAGAAGCTTGAATAATGCAGGAACTTAGATGTTATTTTTACTCTGCCAGATCAAAAATATACAGAGAAAGTCTGCTTCCCATCCATTCGATGGGATTGTGGTTGATGCTCGACAACATTCTCTAGTAAAGTTCTTCGGCGCTGGTATCCAGTGCCACTGAAACTAGTCTATTCATCATCTGGAAGTTTGCAAGGAGGAGACAGGAGGGCACATGCTGGATGTCCCTTTTACTTAAGTCCCATCACTTCCCCAGCAGCTTGCCTACCTTACAAATCTAAAATTATAAACATATCTGTGACTTCAATCTCTTTAAAAAGAGTTATTGATGCAACAGTGATTACAAGGAATCAATGTGAGCCGATGAGATTTTCATTAAAAATTAACTGTGGATATCTATACTCTTGATTTATTAATGGCAACAAACACAGAACTAGCCAAAATATCTCAGTTTTAAAGAGTCAGCAGCCTTACCTATTAGAAATCATTCTCCTCCATATTTAATGGGAAGGAGAAGCCTTCACAATTTTGTGCCTGTGTGTCTTCTACTTTGATTACAAAAATATTTAGCATATAAGATAAAACCTTTCCAAAGGCCCATCGCCTAACCACACATTATAACTACCTTTAACAAGGCTTTTGAAAAGTCTCTGAGGTATCACAGCTGGTCACAGGAGAACGAAAAATATTTTTTGCTTTATTTTTTCCAAGTTCCCCAATGGAATATTATTACTGGCTGGGTGAATTAACTCACTTCCGTTAGGAAGCGGTACCACTGACTAATATTTAAATTTGTCTTTCCCCAGACTAGTGTCAGGAGCATGTTACTATGTTTCTAGGTTGAATGCAGGTGAAAATCAAGAGCTTCTACCGACTACGAAGATTTCTACAAACCACGGCTTTGAGATGCCGTAATGCTTACATGAATTGTTGAGAGTAGGGGAAGTCTTCCAAAGTTTACCCTTGTTCTTCCTTCCATTTGCATGACTTAGTTGCTCAAAGGCAGGACACAATTTACACCTTATTAGGACTCAAAGGAGACAAGTATGATTGGGATGGAGCAATAGATTGCAGAGAAAATGATGTCCCCTCAATGAAAATGGTTCTGACTGTGGAGAGGGGAAGAGAATAGCCTCCAACATTTGAGAAAAGCAAAGAATAGAATACATGAATAATTCAGAGCATCTAAATGAGACATTATAGCTCAGAACCACCTTCATATCCACATTGTCCACCCAGCTCACGGGCAGAGATTCCTCTTCCCTGATGGTCTCCCCAAAGACATTCTAATACTCCAAAGAGAGAGATGATCACTATTGGGTTATTGGTCCTTATCGTCCTCTTCTGGATATAGAGGCAATAATCATCTTTTCTTCTGTCAAAAGTCTTTATCCCAGCCTGACAGCTCATCTGGAGGCACTCCCTTTTCCGGGGGATACTTGTCGAAGTAGCTGTGGTCTGTGGGTCCACTGAGCTAACAGAGAAGAATTAGACCAAAGGTGAGGGTAATGTTGACTAAGCATGTTGTTATATGTGGGTAACGCTTTTTATATCTGAACACAGCTTTTATCCTGCAACCACTGGTAAGTTACATGTAAGGACAAGATGACCAATTACCATTTTTGAGTCACACTCTCAGCCTCTGAGATCTCCCCTTTAGACCAAATGGATCCAGTCACTGCATTACATTCAACAGAGGCTACCTGGCCTGAGGAGGTATGTCCAAAGGAAAAGCTGACAGAAATGGTATCTTTTTTTTTTTTTTTCAGATTAAAAAAACATTTTAAAAGCAAATATTTTTAAAAAATCAAAATCTGGGACATCTGGGTGGCTCGGTCAGTTAAGCGTCTGCCTTCAGCTCAGATCATGATCCCAGGGTCCTGGGATTAAGCCCCAGGTTGGGCTCCCTGCTCAGCGGGGAGACTGCTTCTCCCTCCCCCTGCTCCTTGCGCTTGCTCTCTCTCTCAAACAAATAAGTAAAATCTTCGAAAAACATCAAAATTTGTCACAACCACCTTAAAACTTTTATATGCTTAATTGACCCATATAAAATTTCCAGAATGCCAAACAAAGGGTTAGTTCAAAACATTATTGACCCTGTTGAAAGAGTGAAACAATTCTGGAATTAAACTATTTTGCCAATCAGGTGGTTTTCAATTCTTTGCTTTCAAACAAATTTTAAAAGTACCTGATTGAATTCTTAGCTGGTAAATCAGTAAAAATACTACTTATGATAAATCATAATGTGTTTTTTGGGAGAGTGGGGAGATCACTCAGAAGGCATTCAAAGCGACATTGCTCGTATAAAACCCTCCACTCCAGTTACTTATTTATGCGAACACAACTTTCAGCACTTAACGCTGTATAATTTTAAAAAGGAATAGAATTGATGTGGGGCCTGATCCCATTTTTTTTTTAATAAGTAACATTTCCCCCCGGTACATAAATAATTTCTTTTCAAGAAATATTTCTTAAATACTTGCTTTTAAATTTTGCAACCTATTTCTATTCTTTGATACTCCATGCTATAAAAATGTAGTTACAACTGAATCCAAATAAATATGTGTGTTGTCACAGGAATTTTAAAATTTAGAAAACTATAGTTGAAAGCCATTTAAAGAATAATCAAATATTTGCAGGCATAACAATATTTTTACATAAGATGAAACTTTTTAGGGAAAATGGGATGGAAATATAAAAATATAAATTCAGAGAGGAAAAGGAATTATGTAATTTTGCTGTCTGTAGATTTTAAACAGCTGATGGGCATCCAATCTCACTGGTATTCTGATTACATTACATATATTTAAGGGAGTAATGTTTTATTTTAAAATGTCAATATTTACAACATAGTAGAAATCACGTCCTCCATAACAATATAAACATACGATGAAAAAATCAGGATGTCAATCTAAAAATGCTTTGAAAATTCCTTCAAGGAGAACATAGCATAGAATCTAGAGGGTGTTGACGAGGCCATTCCTGAGTCATTCTCTGCTCTCCCACCCTCCCTTACCCTAAGTTAGCAGATGTTCTGTTTTCTCTCAAGCTGTGCTGTCCCACCAGCAACAGGTGGTGATTGAGCACCCCAAAGGTGGCTAGTCCAAGTTGAGACTTCTGTAAAATCCATTTGGGATTTCAAAAACAGTACAGAAAAATGAATGTGACATCTCATTAATATTTTATGTTGACTGCATAGCAAAATGACAATTTTTTGATACATTATAATAATTAAAATTAATTTCGCCTGCTTCATTTTACCTGTGGCTAACTAGAAAATTTTAAATCACAGTATGATTCATATTATGCTTCTAGAGTCCTCTGTTAGCCTGACCAACACTGACTACCTGGGGACTTTGGTTTATACGTAATTGGTTCCTGAGAGCTGAGCTGATCTCCATCAAATAAGAAATACTATTTAGTCCCTATAATAACAATTGCTATGGCATTTTCACTTATTTTTTTTAAAAAGTACTTTAAAAATCTAAAATGTGGTGCACAAAAACACACCCATACTCTGTTTACGAAAACAAAAACTAGAAAAAAATCAAGAAAGTAATATAGCGGATACCATACCTCTCTCTGTAAAGGTGACGGAAGGTTCCGGGCTTTCAGTCCCTCCCAATTAAAACCATTTAACCACCTGAGAAGTAAAAACAGAACAAAAGAATATTACTTGCCTGATAAACTATCAGCAAGTCAAGTTAGCTGTCAGTCCATTTTGTTGCCCTCTTCCTGCCCGCAACAATGCAGCTGCAAATGGGGGGGGGGGGAATAACCACGCTGGTTGTCTGGTCTCACGTTAAATCCATGCCCACTAACCTCCAGGGGGTAGTTCAGGCTGCCCAGAAATTGGTCTAGATTTCCCTGTTGTCCCACTCACTGTCACATTCCCTTAGGCTCATAATTCATACTTTGTCCTCTCTCCTCAAACGTCCAGCAACCCCCGCCCAACCAAATGATGACCTGACTTCCTATTTCACTGAAAAAACTGAGCTGCTACAATTTTCTTCCAGTCTATCTGCCTGCCTGTCCACATCTGTGTGCTCCCGTCTTTCATGCACCATGAGTTCAGTGCCTTTGCTTCTAGGGAAGGTCAGCTCAGCTCCTGCACTGCGTGCTTGATCCTGTGGACTCCTCTATTCAAAGGCATGCTCCTGCCATTCTCCTCTCACTTGAATCTTCAATGTCTACCTGCTAGATCATTCCCATCAGTATGGAGACATTTCATTTCCTCCAACCACAAAACACCCTCCTTTGACCTGAGCGCCCATTCAACTTCCACTTTGTTTCTCTCCTCCCACAGGAGGAAAACTCCTTGGAAGTTATCCAGTCACTCTACTTACCTATTTTCTCCTGGCCACGCTACAATCAGCATCCACCCCCTCCACTTCTGTGAATCTCCTCAAGTCTCAGTTTTGTCTTACTTCCCCCAGGAGCATTTGCCACCATTCATTACTCACACTTTCTGAAATACTTTTTTCACTCGGCTTGCAGGACGTGCTATTCTCCTACCTTCTTGGGAGCTCTCCTTTGTTTCCCACTGCCATTTCCATAGGAAGCTGGTGTGCTCCAGGGCCTCAGTCCTTGGAGCTCTTTTTTCAACTACTCACTTCCTGGGTTATCTCATTCAGTCTTGTGGCTTTAGATAGCATTTTTATATCTGCTGCTTACTATTTCTATTTCCAATCAAGACGCCCCAATTGCTTCCTAGGCTAATAGCTACAGCTGCCATTCCTCATCTCCCGAGTGGGTGTCTAACCTGCATCTAGAATGCATCTGGCCCACGCTGGAGCTCCAAGTGTTCCCCAAGGAACTGGCCTTGACTCTTCCAGTTGCTCAAACCAAAGACCTTGAGTTATCTTTCCTCTCACACCCTACCTCAGTCCACATGCAGATCTTGTCAGTGTTACCTCCAAAATATATCTGAATCAGAATCCGAAAAACTCTGATCACCTTCACTCTGCCAGCATGGGCCAAGCCACCACTATTCCTCCCCTGTATTATTATAATAACCTCCTAATAGGTCCTCCTGCTTTTGTCCATGGGAAATAACCAAGCAGCAAGTGCGATCATTTAAAACAGAAGTCAGGTCACATCAGGCCTTTGTTCAACCCCCTCCCCCCCAGTGCTTCCCATTTTGCTCAGTATGAAAGGCAAAGCCTTTCCGATAACCCCTAAGGCCTTGAACACCACCTTTTCCACCACCCCCCCAAACCCCAACCCCCCCCCCCCCCGCTCACCACTGTCCTACTTTCCTTCCACCCTCCCCCCCTCACCATTCTTTCAACAAGCTAGATGCTCCCATGTTCAGACCTTTGCCCTCAAAGCTAGATGGTTCCTTCCCCAGATTTTCACAGGGTTTGTTCCCCCAACACCTTCAGGTCTTTTCTCAAAGATCATTTTCTTAGTGAAACCTTCTTTGACCATCCAAAGTAATATTTCACCTCCCTCTCCCCTCCCCCTCCCTTCCTATCCTCCTTCCTGCTTTAGTTCTCCCCTTAGCTCTTACTCCTCTCAGATGTGTCTGCCATATACTTTACTTAGTTATCCTGTTGACTCTGTCTTCCCCACTAGAATGCTAGCTCCACGAGGGCAAGGATTTTCATCTGTTTCCTTTCCTTCTGTGTCCCTCACACGTGGAGCAGGACTTGTCATCAAACCAGGCTCCCATAAATGTCTGTTGAATAACTGAATGACTCTGCAAGAAAACACACTTGCACGGAGCCTCTTACTATCACGTCTCGGAACATCACACTGCCTTGGTGGTGATGTTCCTGGTGATACATATGCAAAAAGCTCCAAGATATAAAGGTATCTTACAATAATCTGTAATGAGGTTAAGCTGATAGCCAGATGAAGTTTCTTTCATTTATTGCTTCCACATAATTAATCTAGTTAATCTAAGCATCATTAATGCTTCCAGATCATTGAAGACCAGAAATGATCTGGTCTTTAGGACACACATCAAACTTGGTGGCCTGGAAATACAACAGCAGAAGTGGGGAGGCCTTGCTTCTCTTGGACATAAACAATGTATTCTGTCTCTCAGGATCTTATAAGGAACATGGAATAATACTGTCTTATACCCACTGATCTTTTCTACTGGGACAGTGACGTCAAGTCCACTAGCCAACAAAATTTACAGAAAGTCAGTGTGGTCCCAGGCATCGAAAAGAACAAAGATCCTGCTTTTAAGATATTTTTATTTTGGTAGCAAGTGACAAAAAAAAAAAAAAAAAAACAAGTGAACAAAATTTCAGATACTAGTAAGTACTAGGAAGATAAGGTAGAATAAACTGGTGGCTGGTGACTGGGATGGGATGGGTTGGGAGTGGCTAGAATGAAGACAAGGGGATAGCCATGGAAGACTTGTGAGATCTATCTATCATCCATCTATCTATCTATCTATCTATCTATCTATCTATCTATCTATCATCTATCTATCTATATCACATCTCCTTTATCCCAGGCCCTTTTAAATGGAAGAGCGTAATAGAAACGAGCTGAAGTGTGGTGAATGGAGAGGAAACTAGGAAAAAAAAAAGAAGTATCTGAGAACTGAGAACAGGCCAGAAGCCAGACCATGCAGGCCTCGTAGAATACAGTACGGAATCAGGATTTTATGCTTAAAGGAAAGCCATTAGAAAGTTGTAAGGAAACGATGGAATCTAAGTACACTTCCAGAAGATAATTCCGGCTAGTATGTGGAGCACGACCACAGGGGGTTGCGATGAGGCAGAGTGGTAGAGGTGTGAGGCTGAGGGCCGGGAAATTTGGGTGGCTGTCACACTCCTGTCTGTCAGCCTCACCAAAAATGATGCTCTTCCATCTTTTCTAATCTCTTCTCACCCCTGGAGTTGGGTTTTCATTCAGTCCTTTACTGGATTTCCCATTCCAAGTCTAAGCTTAGCAAGAGAAAAAGTACTATGAACAGAGGGAAGGCTCTAGTACATTCCATTTCAGATGCCATTCTTAACCCAAGGTGCCAATTTAGTATAAGCTGCTGAGACACTAACCAAAGAGTGAAAGTCAGACAGCAGCCTGGGCTGTAAGGCTTCCCCTGTCCTTGCTACAAAACCACAGAGTCCTCTCCTTGATCCACCCATCAGCTTCTTTGCATAGACTGAAGCCTCATTTTTTAGGGATTTCTAGATGCACAGTTATGTGGATTCTTTTCTTTTGCCACCAAACACTGCCACAGTTTCTTTTAACATATTTTACGGTGCTCTCTACCCAGAAGCTACTCCATAAATATTAATAAAAATCATTACTGTTACCCTATTGAATCAAAGAGCCTATACATTTCTTACTGAGTACTTGTTACAATTTGATTTATGGCAATATTTACTTAACATGAGTGGCCATTCACTTAACACTTGGCCTTTTGACACTAACCACATTTTAAGTAACGCAAGTGCCAGGATGCATTCATGTGTAAAAAATATTCACCAAAGAAATATTAGCATCAATGGCACATAAATTGTTTCTTCATTTTTAGAAGACTGGTAGAAGCTATTCTTGAAAGTAATTTTAGCGGCTAGAAATATTAAAGGTAACATTAAGGCACTTGAAACAAATTATTCCTCTATCTAGCAGGAAAGATTTAATTGCACCCTACAAACATATTATCCCTCTTTTCAGATAGGTGTTGGGAGACACGATCGGTGCCTAGTTTATATGTTAGCTCAGGAATAGGGGAGGGAGGACATCTGATTCTGTTTAGTTAAGATGATTTAACTCAGAATGGACAAACATAACACGGTTGCCATGTTAAATTGTATTGTCTTTTAATAGGAAGTTCAAATGAATGGTCGTCTGAGAAAAAAGCACACATTTTTCTTTAGAGAACAGTAGGAAAATCCGATGGCACATTTCAGAAAGATTTTCTTTTTAATTCCAAGAGTATATAGAGTAGAGAAGCTGTAAGACTTGAAGACTTATGGAAGGTTTTAGAGCACTCCTACTTAAAGGCAGGAAGAGATCTGTTTTTCAGGTCCCTGCCCCCCCCCCCCCACCTCAGCTTTGTATCTTAAGACGTAGTAGGAAAATCAGATGAAATAATGTCTTTGAGCTCCCTGGGCTCACTGAAAGGCACTGTATAAATTTGGTCTATCTTATTACTAAAGTCTACCCCACGCACTGCACTCTGAATCTACCCTTACGTGGCCAAGAACATCCTGGCTGTTAAGAAGAGTGGGCAAATTAATCCCTACAGGGAAGAAAATTCAAAATTCTTCATTACCATGCTGAGGTGAGAAAATCCTTTAGCTCAATTTGCATGCGCACCCAATCACAATTTGACAGCTACATTGAAATGAGCCTCAGGTAAATAAGAAAGGAAAGATAAAACCAGAGCCTGTTAACCCAACCACCACCGGAGCAAAAGGAGGAAAATACATCGGAGGAATGACTTTCATCGACAGGACACTTGTTTGCTCAGTATGAATAGTGTGTTTACGTGTCATTTTATAATGAGAAAAGAAATTGTGATAACAGCATGGAGAAAGAAAGATAAATGGGAATCTATGATATAAAAGGAGCTTTACACTGAAGGCAATCCAAAGATGACAAAGAACAATAAAAATCCTATGAGCATTTTGACGTCTATAAAACGCACGGATGGGTGCCTTTATCGCCCTCCCTCCCTCCTAACACACCCTTAAGGCAAAGCCCAATAGGAATGTACAATGTTGAATACATGGCTTTATTTCAAGTAAGTTCATGAATAGATAGAGCAGGGCTGGCAGCCTGGGGATTTTTTTTTTTTTTAAGCTGCACCACGACTGTTAAGCAAAATGAATAGTGTTTCTATTCAGAAACTTCTCTCCCTTTATTTCCCCACTGTGTTCTGTGCCTCTAGTTCTTCAGTAAAAAATATCCAGATAGGAATGAAATACTGAAAGGTGTTTTCTTTGCTGAACAGAAACTTCAGTGTGTTCACGTTTTCAATGACGACATTCTCCAATTTAGTTTTTCTATTATCAATTGTACTATCAGTAGGTGATATTTTTTGTATACCGTGAGCAAAATTAAAACATTTTGAGGACTGCAGGATTCAGCGAAGCATCAATTGTTTTAAAAATCTGCAAGGCTTGAACTCCACATATTAAACCAAATCAAAGAGGATAATTCATGGAAATTATCAATGGTTCTGACGGCCAGCTTTAGAAATCCACAGAACTGCAAAGATGCGTGTTAGATTATTGTATAAGGCTAAAACATAGTTTGAGGTTTTGTGGAAATCAAGGTACTTTACCCCAAACGTAAAATACAACACTAGGCTTCAAAATTTGTAGAGCCAGTCAAAGGAAAATTGTATTTAAAATAAGTAGATATTATTAACTAAAACTGAAATAGGATACTATTTAACAGTTGATTTCTCTTTAACATTGACAACAGTGACTTTATTGTATTTTAATCACAAATCAAAGGTCAAAATTAAAGCTTAAATCCTCTATAGAATCCAAGTTGATTTTTTTAAAAGATTTTATTTATGTATTTGACAGAGAGAGAGAGACAGCCAGCGAGAGAGGGAACACAAGCAGGGAGAGTGGGAGAGGAAGAAGCAGGCTCCCAGCGGAGCAGGGAGCCCGATGTGGGCCTCGATCCCAGAACACCGGGATCAGGCCCCCTGAGCCGAAGGCAGGTGCTTAACGAATGAGCCACCCAGGCGCCCCGAAGTTGATATTTTTAAAAAATAATAAGGGGCTCCTGGGTGGCTCAGTTGGTTAAGTGTCCGACTCTTGATCTCAGCTCAGGTCTTGGTCTTGGGCTTGTGAGTTTAAGCCCTGCATGGAGCTCTGCATCCAGTGCGGAACCTACTTTAAAAATAAACATAAAAATAAAAAATAAAAATAGCAGTGTATAAAAAGCTAAGTCGCTATAACTTAAAGATGTGATTTTGTCACTTGTTTTAGAATCATCCATTCTTAATGTGAATTTTCAGCATTAGAGAAATTACCCTGAGACTGATTATTGTAACTGCAGCTAGTAAAACACAAATTAAAAATAAAACACCAAAAAGGAAAAATTGAACATCTGTAAAGGGGCCCTTGTGACCTACAACGAAAGCTTCAAGATTACATTTTTCTATGAATTTCTATTTTTTTCTGGGCCGAGTAACAGCTCCATACCTGTGTTTCTTAATGTCATTGATTCCATTTTTCAGATTTCCAAGTCTTTCTGTTGGATTTTGCCTAAAATAAAATTTTTTTGACAGGCAATTTATAATAATTATGCTTCAGTGAATTTTAAATTAAAATTTAACATTTTTTTCTTTACGTATTTATTCATTCATTTATTCAATAATATTCATAGACCAAGCAGCTGAGTATAGGAAAATGAAAAACACATGCCCCTCTCCGGGGGCATGTATACACACGCGCACACACACACACACCCTAGTGCTTCAAATGAGCTATGAATAAGGATGCTATCTTACCAACTTTGCTGAGAAAAACAGGGAAAGCTTTAGAGAATCATTTCCATCTGAGCTGGAATCTTAGAAACATGCAGAGATTTCTGTTGGCAACCCACAACTAGGTTTCACGTTCTAAATTTACTAAATGCTAATGCTTTTTAAAAAAGTTCAAATGTGCAAAAAAAAGAAAACAGTGACAAAGTTTAAACACAAATTCCAGAAGTCTTTTGTTCTCCGATATAATACTTTTAAGGGTAAATAGAAATGTGGTATAATTAAAAATAAGGCCAGAGAGGTACTGTGTTTTAAAATGAAGACTGACAGAGGGCAAGTAGCAACACTTTATCACCACCACTGATTTTCTCCCAAAAGAACAAGGTTGTAACTTAATTACTCCGTTATTAAACTAATGTTCTTTTTGCCCGCGTACAGATAAAGATGAGTCCCAAAGATAGGCTGACAGCTGCAGATCTCTCTTACGTAGGTATTCTGGTTCTGCAGCATGAAGTAAACGCAAACTCCTAATAAAAAAATGATTTTCTTTATATATAACTTAGCTACAGGGAAAAGTACAAAAAGTAAATGCATACCTAATTTTAAATTGTGTGGACACAGAAATGAGAAGACCTCACACTTCCCCAAGAACTAGGGGTTTTAATTTTCATTCTCACCTGCAAAGCCTCCGAATCAAATCCTCAGGTCGTCTTGTGATCTTTCTGGGAAAATCCATTTTTTCAATTCCTTTGAGAATCAGATTGTAGGTCATCATTTGGTCAATCCCGGAAAAGGGAGGGCTGGAGAATAGCCAAAATAGGACATTAGGACCAACGTGTCAGACACATTTACAACTGACGTTCTTTCCTTTTCTTCCCTTCCTCCTTCCTTCTTTCTCATTAGTCGTTGTATAAAAAAGTCTGGATATATGCTAGAAAATAATTTCATTGATTTCATATCACTTAACAAATCACACATACACACATACAGGTAATTTGTTAGTTGGTGATAATCACTACAAAGAAAAATAAAGGAGGGGACACAGTGACAGAGAAAGGTGTGACTTTCTTAAACCTGATATATGGGAAAAGCCTCTTTCATAAGTTGACAATTGAGCAGTGGTTATCAATGAAGAGAAGGAGGGAATGAGCCACACCATTATCTGTAAGCAAAAGATTCAAAGACAACAGTACAAAGGCCAGGAGTCAGGAGTGGTGTGGGTTGTTCCGGAAACAGTGAGGAGGGCTGGTTTGCTGGGGGGAAAGTAAGGAAGCAGGAGAGGAGTAGAAGCAATGAGGGCCATATCATGTGCAGCTAGTGGGTGATGCTAAGGGCCTAGGAATGTGCTTTGAGTCAGATGGCAGAGTTTACAGCAGTCAGAGTAAGCTTTTTTAATTTTTTTTTAAAGATTTTATTTATTTATTTGACAGAGAGAGACACAGCCAGCGAGAGAGGGAACACAAGCAGGGGGAGTGGGAGATGAAGAAGCAGGCTCCCAGTGGAGCAGGGAGCCCGATGCGGGGCTCGATCCCAGGACCCTGGGATCATGCCCTGAGCCAAAGGCAGACGCTTAGGGACTGAGCCACCCAGGCGCCCCTCGGAGTAAGCTTTTTAAAAAAAAAAAAAAAGTATCAAAAATGACCTGTGATGGTGCCAGCAGTGGGGGAAGGAAGGCCTGGTGGCCTCAACTCGGAAGGTAGAAGTGAAGGTGGTGAGATGTGCTTGGCTTCTGTATCTATTTAGATGGTAAAGCCAATAGGATTTGCCAACACGGTGAATGTGGTGTGTAGGAGAAAGAAAGGATTCTAGAATGATGCCAAAGTGTTTTGACCTACGGAATGGAGCTATTGCTTACTAAGAGAAGAATGGCTGGAGCAGGGGCCGGAAGTGGGGGTCCAGAGGTCCAGAGCAGATTCTGAAATGTCCAAATGGAGTTAGGTTTTAAATGTCCATAAAGAGATGCTATGCAGGCAGCTGAATTTGTGAGTCTGGTATTCAGGAAAGAGGTCAGAGCTGGAGGCAGGATTGTGGGGCATCATCAGACAGGATTTCTGGCCATTGACTTGACGATATCAGCCAAGGAGTGGGTAGATGGAAAAGAGATCAAGGACTGAAGTGGCCCAATGTGGAGAGGTCAGGAGGATAAGAAGGGTCCAGCAATGAAGGCAGAGATGGAGTCCCCAGTGTGGGGAAAGACATGAAAGGAAGGTCCTAGAAGCCATGTGAAGAGAGCACTTCAGGGGAAGTGTGGCTAAGGTAAGAAGGCATTGGGAATTGACCACTGAATTTGGGTAACGTTTTAACTCACACGCTTTGCTATTAAAAACACTTTATTCTACTGTGTCATTTACTTTCTGAAAATTGAAGATGACTTTCATGAACTACTCTGCTCTATCTTGGCCATGCTTGAAGACCTTTGGATACTGAGTTCCCGCTCTCAGGAATAAACTTGAAATGAGGTTGGTGCAACAATTCGCAACAATCTATGTCTTGCTTGTGAAGAAAATAAGGTACAAAAAAAAAAAAGAAAGAAAGAAAATGAGGTATGAAACAAAAAGCACTGCTATATTTTCAATACTTCTATATTTACAATTATGCTGCGTTTGTTGTGTTGTGTTTTAGTTCTTTTTTCTCATTTTTATTTACCTCCTGACTCCCTAGAGTTCAGGGCATTTAAAACTAAATTTTCTCATGCCCTACCTTGAAAACCTTTACAAGAACAATTTCTTAACTTCTTGACAGTTCGAAGCCACTTTAACAACTCCAAGTTTTGGGGATCCCCCCTTCCTCATTCCCTCACTTCATTTCCTTATTCCTTGCAGAAACTTATTCCAGTTGATAAAGACTGAGTTGTATATTCCCTAGTTACCTACACCAACCATCATGTATTTCGTAGCAATGCAGCTGACAAATTTCCCAGGGACGAGGAACAAATTCTTGAAATAGAACTCCTTATGTCCCAAGACTGGAAGCAACTTTCTCTCTGACTGACAGTCTGGAAAATTTTCTCTTCTTTCCATCAAAATCTTAAGCAATGACTATTTGAAACTGAATACAGATAATATAAAATAATCTTTCATATCTGTTTGCTCAATGCATGTGGACAAGGAGGTCGAATATAGCCACAGGTGATCTAACATTAGAAATCTGTGGTATAAAAGTTCCAGATTTGATGAAACTCTTTTTAAATATGTGTTAAGACTTGAATCCCTATCAAAGGGCTCATCCCAGCATTTCATATGCCATTCCATATGCAAATCCTCTCTGAAAATAAGACTGAGAATATTTGCTTATAAAGGTTTCTAAGGATGATCAAATCAGTTGATGAGAAACAGAGGGTGAAAACTGAACTGGATCCCGGGAGGATGTCGACGCATTATACTAAAAATGCATATGGATAAGGCACAGGCGTGTAATGGAAAGTGTGTCACATTTAGGGTTAGAAGATCTGGGATCAAATCCCTGACCTTAGGCGGGTAGCTTTCTGTCCTGGCTGTCTAATCCATAACATTTAAGTCATAAAACAATAAAAATTCCTTCTTTAACTTCCACACAAATTCGTGAAAACTAAACTAGATGATACCCACGTAAGAGCTTTGTAAACTGTAAAGTGCTTCACGATGTGAGGTGATATTATATAGAGCGTGTGTGTGTGTGTTTGTGTGAAAATGCGTGTGCCCACATGTGTATGTGTGCACACATGTGGAATATTTGGGATCCTGGATTCATTAATATAGCCCTTTAATCCCTCCAGGGGTGACAATTCAATTTGAACTGCTACCCCTCCTGCTGTATCTGGTCTCTGTTCATTAGCACCTCTAGAAAGCAGTTGACAAGGAGATTAAAATTTAAATCCAGCTACGTTCCTTTCTCTTGGCTTTTCTGGTTAATGATTTATTGGGAAGATGGAAGAACTCAGCTAAATTTAGTTTCATTGTTTAATGGATTTAATTGAAACATGAATACTCTTTTCTCAATTATGAAAAATATATATGAGAGGAATATGAGAGGAAGTAATTACAGCCCACAGCCTCAATTCTTCTCCTTATTCTTAAAACGGAATTGCCACAACCTTCACACATTTAACAGGCTATCTGTAATAACAGGCCTCGCCATTTTAGGTAAACCAAAACGATCCTGTACTTCTTTCCTGTGCCTTCCTGAATGTTTTCTCCACTTTACAAACCAGCAAGCATGCTATATGTAAAATATACAAAGGGAAAGAGTCATCACACTTGATCAAAAACATTTCTAACATGTTAAACCCTTAAGTTATATATTTGTTATCGTTAGTAAATTATTGTGGCACTTCTGTGAACTGAAGGTACTTACTTGCCGGTTAGGAGCTCATACACCAGAATTCCCAGAGACCAAAAATCCACGCTGAAGTCATGTCCTTTGTTGAGAATGACCTCGGGGGCTACATACTCTGGAGTTCCGCAGAATGTCCACGTTTTCTGTCCAGATCCTATTTTCTTCGCAAATCCAAAGTCAACCTGGAAAAGAATGTCAAAGACATTTTCAGAGACCATAAAACTCATGCTCTTCTTTACGTCTCCCGCTAACTTCTCCTACCTTCTGTCTATACCTCCACCCTCCCCTTCATACACACACACACACACACACACACACACACACACACACATGCACACACACCACTGACCCTCACATTTATTCTTTTGCAGGACCAGGTATAAATCTAGTTACACTGGAGGAAGTTCCATGCACACACCTTTATGCCCATGACCCCTAGAAGATGAGAAGAATGGTTAGCAAAGAATGGCTAGACCATCACAACAAATGTACAGCTCAGAGCGTGCAGACAGATAATTTTCTAATCAATGGTGGCATTCATGAGGAAGAGGAGAGAAAGGGGAAGTGATAGACCTTGGTGCACTTCAAGCTCCATCATGAAAAGAAAAGTAATAACAAAATTGAGAGTTTGGGAAAGAGACCATTGTTGAGAAAAAGGGAGTCTTAAAATTCTGGTCTATCTTTAAAAACCATCATGCACAATGTCTGCACCCTTTACATTTTGGCATTCCAACAAAAAAGCCAGGATCATCTCTTCTCAACTTTGGCCAGACTATGGACACTTCGAGTCCTTCTCTGGCAGGTCAGTGGTGAATAGCACCTGCAGGAACTTACCTGTTCTGAAAAGACACAGTCAGGACCCACTATAGGCCAGGCTCTGTACTAGGCTTACACGCACAGAGTTGCCTCGGGGAAACTCAGAGTGTTGGGAATACTGACACATATGCGATCAACATTATTTCATGCGATACATGATAGAGTAGAAGATTATGCAGAGGGCCAAAAAATATATACATTATTTTCTGGAACATTAGGGAGAAGACCACTGGGGAAGATGTCAAGAGGAGGTGATATCTGAGCTCGGCCTGACTGAGAATCAGGAACCCTCCTCGGGTAATGAATTGGTGCTACCCTCATCCGTCTTTTCAGAACAGGCCCCTCCACTTCTCTGAGACTCTATTTAATGAACAAACTCTGCGCACAGAATAGAGAAGGGGGACAAGGCTGGAAGGACAAGAGAACTTGCTCACTGAATGCAGCCAGTGTACGTTACTGACAGCCTGCCCCACAAAACAAACAGCTGGTTTCTGCCCACAGGCGTTGTTCAGCATGTACTTTTCATCTCTAATACATGCAGGCATTATTTTAATAAAACCGCCCTTCACCTCCCTGAAGGAAACAGACACACAAATTATACCTGAGCCTCAACATGCACATTTTAATAGTTTCATTGTGCACATGGACTATTGCAATAATATGGCAATAATATTGAGTAAAAAAAATAAATAAGGTTAACATATCAAAATTGGCCCTCACCTAAAAGAGTATGTCAATGAACCATAAAATCCAGCCCTCCTTTATGTATTCCAATACTACTATTTAAAGTGTTTGTTTTACCCTAAATAAATCTCTTAGAAATTTAGCTTTCCACTAATGCTTTTTAGTACTTACCATGTAACAGCAAGGATTTCCTTATTAGAAAAAGGGAATTTAAACAGCCTAATTTGAAGTGGGATTTTACTGTTTTCTTTTATCTATACAAAATGACTCATAAAGATTGTATCTAAGGGAATGCTGGGGATACTATGAAATTAAAATTTGTAACCAGCTGAGATTAGCTTATCTACTTATCCCTCAGAGAAAGAACCAATATGAAAATCCTAGCTAATTTTATAAATACTGAAATTTAAGAGACAAGAAAGCAATGCTTATAATTGCATTTGTGTGTATGCACATATGGAAATATTATATTTTGCTGTTTCATAATAGGCTTTCAACTCATTTTTTTTCATTGCATTTAAGTTTTCCTTTTAAAAATGATTGCGTGTTCATTAGATGTTTAGGAAAGTTTTTCGAGCTCTGAAAATGGTGAATTTTAATTTGAATAGCTGGTTTTGCTTTTGTAGTATTTGAATATGACCCACAGAGATGGCCATCATTATATTAACATTTTAAGATTTATGAGAACTTACCACTTTTCTTTGATCTATCAACTTTAGTCTAATCCATTTGGTCAGAGGAAACTGACACTCAGACCTATCCAAAGGCGCATGCCGAATCAAGAAGGCCTCAGATCGTCTAACGTCGAGTTCTGTGTATTTTCTATGACCATTCACACCACCTCTGTCTTATACCACCATGATTTCCACCACGAAGCTTCAGTCTTTTTAACACTCTCTCTTCTAGGCAACATAAGTTCCGAAACATAAGTTCCTTCCTTCCTTCACTCCCTGAGTATCTACTGAATACCAGAATGTACCAAGCACCAGGATACAGACAAAGCCCCAGTCCTCTCAGAGATTACATTTGAGAGAAAGAGGAGAACAAGCATGAAAACAGAAGATCGTATATAATAATGCCAGATAGTGACATATGCTGTGAGGAAACATGGCAGAGTGAGGGATGGAGATCAACAGGAATTTTACTTTAAGTAAGGTGACTAGGAAAAGGCTCTCTGAGGAGGTAGCATTTGAGCAGATTTCAGCAGGAATCTGCATGAAATAAAAAGGGCTCTGTAAAAATCTGAGCAAGAGTGATTCCGACAGAGAAAGAGCAGTGCGAGGGCCCTAGCTTTTGGGAACGTGAATGGTAAGTTTAAGGATCGGCAAGAAGGCCAGTGTGGCTGGGCCACTGTGTGTGAGGGGAAGAGAGACAGGAAGTGAGGGCAGATTATGTATTGGTCTGGTAAACCCCAACAAGAACTTCAGATTTTTATTTTATTTTATTATTATTATTTTTTTTTTGGTCTAAGAGGCCACTGGAGAATTTAGAGAAGGGTTATACATGTCCTGACTAATGTTTTAAAGGATCATTCTAGAAGGCAAGAAAATAGACCACACACTTTTTTTTTAATTCTACTAACAAAACTGAGCTTTCAAGAAGAATATCCAGAGAAGCCACACACAGGTTTTCTCTTGTCTCTAAAAAATTTCCATTATGAAAGGCAGCTTACATGATGTTGAGTTTAAAAACATCAAGCCTCCAAAGATTTTAATGAACTAGAAAGTTTTAAGATGCTTCTAAATCTGCAGTGGTGATTGCATCATTCAGAAATAGAAAAATTAGCATTGTGGCTTGCTGGACCCTGAGTCCTGTAAGTATTAGCTTTTTCCCAGAAGTTTCTCTCTGGGTCAGTAAATTTGTCAGCTATTGGTTCCCTTGGTCACATAAAAAATGGATACAAAATGACCAGTCTAATTAAGCCAAATGACTCATGGGGACATAACATTCCAAAAAAATATTTATGTGGAATTTTCAGGGCACCTACTTTGCCCAAGTCTAGACAAGGGTACAATGGAATCTGTTTATTCTGTCTGCAACAAGCAAAGATGATTTCACGTCCTTGTGATACCAACGTCCATCCAGTAGAACAGGCAACCATGGATGGCTTCCACTGGGTGGGAGGGGGAGGGAGGGAGGCTAAGGTATGCATCTTTCATGGCAACAACCCATTCTTTATGGGGGTGTGGTGACTCACGCCCACAAGTTGCACATTTACTAGAAAGTGGGCAAGTTGAAGGGGAGCTCTGCAAGCATGAGCACAAACTGAAAAACTCTTTGGAGGCTCATCTCCTATGCCACCACCTCTTTGAAGCCGTCCTTGAATTCACAGAACCAATTCCTTTCTCCTCTGAGGTACCTTAACCCTGTTTATGTCCCACAGTTCTGTCTTTTGCGGCAGTATCCTCTACTTGTGTGTGAAACAATCTAGCTCCTTGAGGAGAAGCGTTGTATCTTATTCATTTTGTAACCCCTACAGCATTTGTAACACAGCAGATGTTCAACACCTGTTTGGCGAAAAAAATCTGAAGAGATAACCGTTAACATCAGCTTCGATGAGATGTGTGAATGCTATGTATATGTACATGTGAGATCTTCACAACGGCTTGGGGAGCGAGGGATATCATCCCGAAGTTAAAGAGGAGAAAATTAAAGTCTAGGAAGGTCGTGGATGCTTGAGGTGAGACCTGAACCAGCTTCCAAAGGGAACTTCCCGTTATATATAAATTGATGAGGAAGTAGAAGAGTTTTAGAGAAAAATCAACATAGACTCAGCACATTGGTGGGGAAATCTTCATCACTACTTACTAAGTACAGCTAACAATGGCCTGGCAGAAAGAATATAGTGGGAGCTGATAATCACTTTTATTTAAGTTAGGAAAAACTTGAAACGTATAAAGGGATGTGACCCATGTGCAGGGTATGAAGCGTGAGCATAGAGGCACCCCCGCAGCCACCACCAGCTTAATGGAGCAGCGCCAAAGCAGAAGCCCCGTGTGCTCCCCCACGACCCGCTGCACGTCGCCAACAGGTCACCACGACCCTGACTTTGGGGTTTGTCAGGTACTCGCATTCCTTTCTAATTTTACCACGTATTTCAGATCCTTAAGTAAAATAAGCTCTTATTTTTAAGAACTTTAGAAAAATCTTACATCTATTATTGGGCAAACTGCCTATTTTCATTTAAAATTATCTTTGTGAATTTAACTGATATTGGGGTACCTTTATTTTCATTGCTGTATCACACACCACGAATTAACACGCAATGATTTTTTTTTGTCCGTTATGCTGCTGATGGGCAGCTGTCCTAAATCTAATTGTGTGCTATCACGAAATGCTTCTATTAGTATCATTTTCCAGTTACCTAGCAGAGGGACATGTAAGATGGTAGAATTACAAGATCAGAGATGTGGTGTCTTCAATTTTACTACACGTTTACTACACGTTGTCAGATTACTTTCATTAAGGATCATACTGCATTACCTCCCCCTTCCCCAGCACAGAGTTCCAGTTGCTCTGCGCCCTTACTGTCCTTTAGTGATTAACTTTTATTTTTGCCATTTGTAAGTATTAAATCACTGCGGTTTTAATGCACATTCCCCCCCCCGCATTAGTAATTAGTTTGAACGACAGCATTTAATTCTGGTATCTGAGAGAATTTCCTCCCACCCTCTTCTTGTTTGCCTTCAGAAATGTCTTGGCTGTTCTTGGCCCTTGGTTAGTCTTTATAAACTTTAGAATCGGTTTGCCAAACTTCATGAAAAGCTTTGCTGGAATTCCGCTGAAGTGTATCTGATCTATAGATCATTTTGGAGACTCTTCCTATCTTTATGATGTTGAGTCTTGTTATTTTGAAACCTACATCTTTCTGACTTAGGGTTACGCTGGAGCTGCTGTAACAAACACACCTAAGAAAGTATAAAAGTTTACACTCGGCATTTATTTACTCCTCATGATGAATTTTCTTGAGCAGTAGGGGGATCTCTAAGAAGTGGGTCAGGGACACAGGCTCCTTCCATTTTTTTTTTTTTTTTATTTGAAAGAGAGAGAGAGAGAGAGCGAGTATGAGCAGGGGAGGGGGGCCGAGGGAGACCAAGATACAGAATCCCAGAGTCCCTGCTGAGCACAGAGCTCCACGTGGGGCTCAGTCCCACAATCCTGAAATCATGACCTGAGCTGAGATCCTGACCTGAGCCGAAATCAAGAGCTGGACACTCAACCAACTGAGCCACCTGGGCACCCCTGGCATCTTGCACTTTATGGCTCTGCCAACTTTAAATCTCAGTGTTTTTTAGCCACAAGTCATAAAGACTGTGTAGAGATCATCTGCAGAGGTCGCTATCACCCAGGTTTGATTGTGGTGACAAGCGTGTCAGCTCACACTTCTCTAGCTAGAACTGTGCCACAGGGCCACAGCCGGCCACAAGGAAAGATGGGATATGTTGTCTAGCTCTGTGCCCAGAAGAAAGAGAATGAGCCTATTAATCTACATGTTTTTATTGTCTTTCTATAAATTCGTCTAAGTTTCCCAATAAAGCTTTTACACATTTTCGTTAGACGTATTTGAAGATACATTCTATTTTTATTTTTTTATGTAAACATATCTGTAGGCTTTTTTAAAAGGATATTCGTAGTCCTAAATATCAACTACATTTCTGATATTTAAAAATACACTGAGTTCTTACACTATTAATCTTATAACCAGCAATCATACTAAATTCTTCACTTAATTTTAAAAATTTGTTGTTATAGTCTGGATTTCTACATAATCATATCACATAAGAAAATAGGTTTTGTTGTTTATGTCTCAGTCTTTCTTTTAATTTTATTTATATCTTCCTCCATTGGGTTAGAACTGCCAATAAAATATAGAAGTGCTTATTTCACTGACTTTTAAAAGCATACTTCTAACGTTTCATCATTATGTACAGTGTTTGCTCCAAATTTTTGTTAGGTATCTTTCATTGGGTTAATAAAATTTATTTCTATTCCTGGTTAGCTAAGATTTTATCATAATTGAATGTAGAAACATATCAAAATTTTCTTTGTATCTATTGGGTGGCCGAAAGAATTTTCTTTTCTAATCTATTAAAATGGTGATTTGGTTTAAGAGAATTTTTAATGTTAAACTATGCTTGAATTCCTGAGATATATTCATTTTATTATGATGTCTTATAATTTATATTCAGTTTGCTAATACTTTACTTATGATTTTTACACTAAATCTATGAGCTAGATGGGACATTAATTGGTCTTCCCTGGGAGTTTCCTTTGGAGAACCAAGTTTACAGTAGCCTCACAGAATAAGACGGAAACTATGTCTTACTGCTTTCTGAAAGAATTCACATCTGATTAGTATTATAAGTCCTTGAGTGAATTCTCTGGATGTGGTGTGCTACAGACTGAATGTCTGTGTGTGTACAAAATTCCTATGTTGAAGCTCTAATCCCCAATATAATGATATTTGGAGGTTGGACCTTTGGGAGGTAATTAGGCCACAAAGGTGACATCCTCATGAATAGGATTAGTGCCCTTATGTAAAGAGACACAAGAAAGATGATCTCTCTCTGCCACGTGAGAACAGGGTGAGAGGACGGCCATCTTCAAACCAGAAAGAGCCCTCACCAGAACCTAACTATATATATATATGATATATATATCATATATATGATATCACATATCATATCTATAGTGTATATATATAGTATATATATAAATAAATAGATATTTCATATATAGTAGTAAAGGTGCCCAAATACTTTCTAATCCACATAAATCTCTGCTTTAACTGAAATGATATTCATTCATAATGGTATTTATCTGTACCTCTTCTCTGTTTTCTTTTGAAGAATATTTCCACTTTGTTAATTTTATTAATCTTTTCAAAACATCAACCTTTGGCTCTGTATCCCTTTGTTTTCATATTTTATTAATTAATATTCTTAACTTTATTTTTTCCATCTTTTCCTTGGTTTTATTGTGCTTCTTCCATTTCCATCTTCTTAAGTCGAATGCTTAGCTCATTAATTTTTAGCCTTTCTTATTTCCTAGTTGAGACATTTAAGACTACAAATGTTACTGTCACTATCATTTTAGCTGTGACCACATGTGCTGATATGTAGTTTCTGTTGTGTGGCTCAGTTTTATAATATTCATTAAAATTTCTTCTTCACGGATCCTTGAGTTATTTTGGAATATCCTTAAAATTCCAGTGAGATAAGTTACGATTTTTGTTAGTGGTTTCTTCCTGTTTTGTTTGTTTTTTCAGATTTTGTTTTTAACTTCTAACAAATACATTGACATCAGTGAACAAAACCTTTATGCTCCTATTTTGGGAGCAAGGAGGAAGCTGCCCCTCTGACTTTTCATTCCTTCTTATATGCTAAGCAATGTTCTAGGTCTGACACTAAACACCATAGCATGGTTTCTGCCCTCATGGGGCTATTAGCATAGAGGGGAAGGTAGGTCTTAGAGAAGTAGGCAACAATATCAACATTTAATATGTTCTACATTGTATTTTCTTATATAATTCTCACTATAGGATTAAGTTGCTCTATTACCACATGACAAGTGTTATTACTCACACGAGTTAAGAGCACAACCATATAGAACATTTATTGATGAATGATGAGTTAATAACACAACCATACAGAATGTTTATTGATTTATTGAATTACCACCAAGTTTTCTGCTGAGCAAACCCAAGAAGGGAAACTACTATATTAATTCTGCTTGGGTTGAGAACAAGGTGGATTTTTCTTTAAACTCTTTAAGTACTGTCCTACACCTTATTATTGTCTTTGATTCATTCATGATAACCAAAAGAAAGACTCTTAACCATTATTGCCTTCATCGGCTTTCCTTGGCCTTGAAGTTATCCGATGGGCCGGTGAGAGATGGTGATGTGAAGTTCTTTTAGTAATATCTGCTAATCCTTAATCTCCTCTCAGTGTGTTCACTGATATAGACAGCTGGGACCAGGTAGGATTCATCTGGAAACAAATCTAGTTGGTCATCTCAATTGTTAATTGGGGAAGAAGAGTAGAATGAAGTCTTCACCCCACACTACAAACTCATCCCCTGTAATTATCACAGAAAGACACATCTCTATACCCTCTAGAGAGACACTTCTAAAACCAAGACCTTTCTCTTACATGGGTCTTTTCCCCCAAGCTTTCCTTGGTTATGCTTTCCTGGTAAAAAATGAAAAACAAACAAACAAACAACAACAAAAAACCACACACAAAAAAAAACACAAAAAACCCACAACAAAACAACAAAAAAACCCAAACCACCATTCCTTTCTTTCTATCCTTAGATATCTGATCCCTTGCAGATATTGCCAAGAAATGATGTAGGAAGATGAAAAACACCATATAATCAAAATTGGTGAATGAGGCCACGTTCAGCCTTACATGGGGTCTCTCATCCTCGAAGACTTGATGTCCGAGGCTGGACAGCCCAGTGTCCATCACCCAGACACGCATTCTCGCTGTGCTGTCACCAGGCACCTCCACCACCCCCATCCTTACTGCAATCCCCTCCAGAACTCTCAGGAGAACAGCTCCGCTGGGCTGCCAGCCGGCAACCCAATTCCTATTTCTCATATTTGCTGAAACTTGCTTAATGGCCCTAATGGATGATCACATTTCGTTAATTTGTATTCTTCAACTCTTGGGAACAATATTCTATAAGCCCATTAGATCGAGTTTATTAATTGTGTTGTGCACATCTTCTACCGCTTTACTGCTATTTGGTCTGAATGTTCCATCAATTTCTGAGAGAGGTGTATTAAAATTTCCTACAGTGCTTCGTGCCTCCTTATTTGTTCTTTCAAATTCTGCTTATGTTTGAAGCATTTTAGTAGGTAAATAAAAGATCAGGATTTTTATACCATCTTGACGAAATGAAAGGCTAACCCTTTTTATCTCTAGCAACACCCCTTTCCTGATAATGAAACCTGCATTTCAATTTGTTGACTAGTTCCCAGACATATTTTTTTTCTGTCCTTTTCACTTTCACCTTTCTGCAGCCTCATGCTTTAGGTCTGTCTCTTGTAAACAACATATAGCCGATTTTTATTTTTTAAAACTACTTGACAATCTTCCGTTTTGATCTGGAGAGCTCTCTACGCATGTTAGATTTCCTTCTGCTCTCGGTGTGTGCTTTCTCTTGGATTGTTCCCTAGGTTTTCTGCTTCTCTCCTGCTGCCTCCTTTGAAGATGACTGACATTTTCTCCTACTTTAATTCCAATTATACCGACTCCCGGTCTTCATGCTGCTGCTGTTCAGTTATTTAGTGTTTTCTCATTTTCAATACTAGATGGCAGAATGCGAATGATTCCTGTACACCGTCATGTTTACTATCTTTCTAAGGTTGCATCTCAGACCCTCCATCAGGGATCCTTTTTCAACTCCCTTAAGCACATCCTTTGTATGAAGGTGGTAAACACCCTTCAACCTTGTTTGAAAACACCTTTATATCACCCTTTTAAAGGGCAGTTTCCCTGGATTTACAATTCAAGTTTATTAGTTATTTTCTGTCCGAATTTTAAAAATACGCTTCCACCGCGTTCTGGATTCTCTTGTTGCTATTGTGATGTCAACCGAAAGCCTAAGTTTTATTCCTTTATACGTAAACTGTCTTTTCTCTTTGACAGCTTGTAATACTTTGTTTTTGTGGTCCCCTCCGACAATAAACCTCACAGTAAATCAGAGCTGGCCCTTTGTGACCAACAGAATATAGCAGAAGCTCTGAGATGTGACTCTGAGAGTTAAGTCTTAAAAGGCACCATAGCTTTTCCTTGGATGACTCATTCTGAGGGAAGCCAGCTGCCATGCCATGAAAATATTCAACCTCTAAAGAGGCCCATCTTGCCCCCAAATAACAACAAGCATCAATTTCCCAGCCATATGAGTAAGTGACTTTGGATTCAGATGCTCTGGTCAAACCCTAGACAAGCTTCCAAGTGACTGAAGCCCCAGCGAACAACTGACTGAAAATTCACGAGAGACCTCAAGTCAGAACCACCCAGCTGAACCACTCCCCAAATTCTGACCTACAGAAACTGTGAGAGATCATAAATGATTCCTGTTGTTCTAAGCCATTACATTTTGGAGAAATATGTTACTCAAAGACAGGAGCTACAACAAATACAATTTGTCCCGGATGGGATTTGTTTGGGGTTCCTTTACCAGATGATTGGTGTTTCTTCTAATTCCCAAAAATCTCAGCTGGTATTCTTTAAGTACTGCTTTTCCCTCATTTTTTATGTTATTTTTATCTTAGACTCCGATTTGTAACTTTAAGAGCTTCTCACTCTGTTCTCTTATTTTTCATCTTTTTTGTGTGTGTCTCTATGCTACATTCTGTGTTAATTACTTAAATTTATCTTTCGGTGAACTGATTTTCTCCTTATTTGTGAATCATGTGACATTGAACCTACATTTTTCAAATTGATGTATAATTTACAAACAATAATATGCATAGATTTTTGGCATACAGTTCATTGAGTTTTGATGAAGATGATACAGGTAACCACAACTACCATGTAGTCAGGACAGAGACACACTCATTCCCTCAGAAAGTGCTCCCATGCTCCTTTCCAGTCTAATGCCCCTCCCGGAATTCTGCAACCATTGTTTTGAAGTCTACCATGGATTCTAGAATGTTGATAAGTGTAATCATACAGAAGACTCTCTTATCTGGCTCCTTTTGCTCAACATAGTTTTAAAAATGCATTCATATCGCTGCTTATAGTAATTCATTCTTTCCTGCTGCTGAGCAGTGTTCCATTGCTGAACTGCCACCACGTTGATACGTTTAATTGCTGACGGATGTTTGGGCTGTTTCTGATTTGGGGACTTTTAGAAATAAAGCCGTGATGAACATTCTTGCCCAGGATTTTGGAAGACATGATTTCAGTTTTCCTAAATAAATGCTAAGGAGTGAAGTTTCTACCTGGAATTTGAATTTTTTGTCATAGATGAGGTGTATGTTTGACTCAATATAAAATGGAGAGACTATTCTTCAAAGAGTTTTCTTTCTCCACTAGGCATTTAGGAGAAAGTCCTCACCAACACTTGGTATTGTCAGTCAGTCTTTTAAACTGTAGTCATGTTAGTGGCTATGAAATGGTTACTCTCTGTGGTTTTAATCTGCATTTCCTTGATGACAACTGGTGTGGCTTATTAATCATTCCTATGTCTTCTTTTGTGAAGTGATTTTTCAAGATCTTTGACCCTTTTTTTAATTGGGTTGTCTTTTTATTATTGAGCTGTAAGAATTATTTATATATTTCCCAATACAATTGAGTCCTTTCTATATGTATTGCAAATATTTTCTCCCAGACTGTGGCTCGACAATTCATTTTCTTAATGTATTTTAATTATCAGAAGTTTTTAATTTTGATGAAGTCCAATTATTATGGACTGCATGCTTGTGTCTCCCCAAAATTTGTATGTTGAAACCCTAGTCCCCAGTGTGATGGTATTTGGAGGTAGGGCATTTAGGAGGTAACCAAGTCATGAGGTCAAGCCCTCATGATGCAATTAGGACCCTTATAAGGAGAGAGCTCCCCGCAAATTGTGTGTGTGTGTGTGTGTGTGTGTGTGTGTGTGTGTGTGTGTGTGTGTCTTTCTCTCTCATGTGAAGGAATGAGAAGGCAGCTCTCTGCCAGCCCAAAAGTGGGTTCTGACCAGACAGATACCAGACCTGCCAGCACCCTGATCTTGGACTTTCCAAGCTAAAACCTATGAGAAATAAATCTTTACTGTTTCAGTTACCCAGTCTATGATATTTTTATTATAGCAGCCTGAAATTTTTAAGATTACTACTATTTGTATTCTAAGAAATCTCTGCCTACCCCATGTTGTAAAAATATAACCATATTACCATCTTGAATTAATTTTTCTATCTTGTGTGAGGTGAGAGCAGGCTCAGTTCCCACATAGGCAGATCTCGTTGTTACAGCATCATCTGTTGAGAAGGCTGGCTCTTCCCTTTTTGCAAAAACCAGTTGATTCTATGTCTATCTCCGGACTTTATTCTGTTAGATTAAGCTCTTTGTCTATCCTGTGTTATGACACTGCCTTGATTACTGTAATTTATAGTACCAGATACTATAAATTGCTCAATTTTGTTCTTCTTTTTTCAAAGTGGTTATTAACTTTTCTAAACTCTGTGTTTCTATGTAAATTTTAGAGTAAATGCCTCAGTTTCTAAAAATGCACCTGCTCCAATATATATTACAATGACCTTAAATCTGTAATTAATCTGGGGAGAATGGACATCTTATCAAATATTGAGTTATCCAATATACGAACATACTATACCTTACCATTTAGTTATATATTTTTTTCTCAGTAACGATTTGTGATTTTCAATGTGGAGGTCTTATGCATTTTTACACTTTAAATGTATTCAAATTTCTTATAATGTTTGATGTTACTATAAATTGTATTTTATTTCATTTATAAATATTTACTGCTAGTATACAAAAATCGAGTTTTTATTTATATATTGATTTAATTTATATATTGACTTAATTGACATAATTTTATTTCTTTTTTTTTTAAGATTTTATTTATTTATTCGACAGAGATAGAGACAGCCAGCGAGAGAGGGAACACAAGCAGGGGGAGTGGGAGAGGAAGAAGCAGGCTCATAGCAGAGGAGCCTGATGTGGGGCTCGATCCCATAATGCCGGGATCACGCCCTGAGCCGAAGGCAGACGCTTAACAACTGCGCCACCCAGGAGCCCCTATAATTTTATTTCTATATTGACTTTGTACTGGTAATCATGCTTATTCTTTCTAGCACTTCTTTGGTAGAGTCTTTAGGTTTTTCTACATAAACAATCATGTTGTCTGAAAAGGTGACTTTTTCCTTTCTCCTCTTTGACCTTTCATTTCTTTTTCTTGGTTTATTTCATTTGCTAAGACTCTGTTATAATGTTGAAAAAAGGTGGAAAGAAAATACTCTTACCTTGTTCACAATCTAATGGGAAAATGTTCACTATTTCACTGTTACGTATGATGTTAACTAAAGATTTATCCCCATGCCTCATATAGTAAGGCGTGTCCTGAAACGAACAGCTTAAACAGCTGTAGCAATATGATTCTTCATCCAGCATGATTCCCTTTTCTCAAGGTTTAAATGTCTACTTTTTGCTGCTCTCATTCACACATTTTTACACATATAATTAATCTCAGCATGATGATTAGTCCAATGCAAGCTGCTCTACCATTCATGAAACTTCCTTAAACATATCATTTCGATTATATTCTTAAGTCATTAATAGAAGTTTATTTATTAGGTTTTTTTTCTAAACCTATTAGATTTTTTTCTCTGTTCCCTTCCTCATTTGTCATTCCCTCTCTTATTTGTAAAAGGCATTAGATGGATTTATTTTACATTTTGTATCTGATTACTCCAATAATGAAGCACTTATTGACCTGCCAAGAAATGCTCATGGTACCTTTTTTCCCCTCATATATATTTTCCTTTTTTTTTTAAATGTGAGCTCATGTTCTCTGGGACTTTATCCCTGGGAGTTCTTTGTATCCTGAGTTAAGAGTACATTCGTCCAGACAGAATATACATTGATTCTTGAAAAGTTGGGCATGTTACCAACATGAATCCATTTTCAAATTCTTGTGTGGGGTTTTCCATTTTTGAAGACCGAGCACCCAACCTCCATGAAGACAAGCCTATGGCCAAGAATTCTTAAAGGACACTCTTTTACTCCTCTACCAAGAGCCCAATAATGAGAAAAACATGTTTTCTTGCATGTACTCTGTCTTTAGAAATTAGATCTTTTTTATGGCTTTCCATTTTTCTGAGAGTGTAATCTGTATGGTTGCTGGCTCTGGGAAATGTTCTCTGATTCAACTTCCCACACTGCCCAGGTCCAAAACTTGGTCTCCTGTTCTTACAAGGTGCAGCTACTAATGTCAGACTTCTGGGCCATCTCGGATCGCTGGGTGCCCACAAGACATCAGCTTCATTGTTTGAGTTCTAGGCTATACTCCTGCTTGACCACGGTTCCCAACCTCGGGGAAATCCTAGTGCTGTCTTATAAAGTCAGGCATGCACGTAATACTGCTTTTCATGTTTTTCCAGTATTTTTAGACATTTGGTAGTGAGAGAATTTCAGCATATCTAGCTTGATATACAGCTAGAAATGGAAATATTCAACATTTACATTTTAATCTCTAGAGGCTTTAGTTGTCATTCTTCATTTAACTAGTTTACAAATTAGTTAGCTGGATGGATAACACTGGCTAACAAGAGAGATATTTATCAACCCCCATGGCTATGAATAATAAATATGCTATCTGATTTTTAAAAAACAGCTCTGGGGAACAAAAAGGAATGAATCTCAAAGATAGTCTGCATTCCTCATCATGGTGTTAGTTCTAGAATATTCCAAAGGGTTTCCCTAAATAGGTGTAAGAGGCATAGCCAATGAAAGAATTGTGAAGAAGAGGAATGATTGAGGCCTGTGTTAGTACCTCCTCAGTTCTCAAAGCTGCCTTTCACAGATAAAATAAAGCTTGAATGGATCAAAATGTTTCTTGGAAGTTCACCAGACTTCACATGAAAGGACTTATTTTACTCCTTCACTGTGGAGAGAAATCGCTTGGCAATTACACATAATAAGTTTAATTCCTAAGGCTAAATTACACACTGTAACATGTGGATGATAAAATCTGCTTCATCGTTAAGTATAGTAAGTGCAAAATGTTTAGCACGGGTCTTGACACATGACATACTAAACTACGTGTGAAGTGATAGCTAGTATTATTTCCATGTATGAAAGTCCTGATGTGAGAAACTTTTAATATCCTTGCAAATGTGACTTCAGAGATGGTTTCATGTCCTTGACATACTGACAAGATAAACTCAGGAAATCTCAGCCTGGGCTCCCCTTCCTGAGGGGTTCCCTCCTGACGTCCAGAGTGCCTTGGTTTCTCCCCTCTATGACTGTCCATTTCTCTTAGTTTCACACTGAAAGCAGTTTATGTGACTGGTAGTGTGACTGAAAGGGGATGCATGTTAGGCATCAGAGGATTATGAAGATGGAGAACAAGGTAAGACTCTGTCTTCAAGGAGCCTCTAGTCTAGTGTTGTGATTCTCAGCCCTGGCTGTACTTTTGAATCACTTAGAAAGACTAAAAAAAAAAAAAAAAAGTCTACCAACATTCATATGTGTATCTTTCCTTCCTATACAGACAGTGGCTATCTCGGAACAGGAGACAGACTATCATCTTCTTTCCTTATTCCTTAGAGCCAGTCCCTATATGTAGCAGGAGTGTATTAAAACCTATTTAAATATATTAAACAAAAATATTAACAAAATCCAATGGGAAAGGCATTCTGTTATGTGAATCCTTAGTAGCAGTCACCAATATGGTTGAAATATTCAATTCCTAGGCCAAAAAGAATGTGTTCGTAACAGTTCCCCCTGTGTTAAGGGTGCCAATGTCACAGGCGCTATGCTCCCCGCCCCCATGGTGAAAATAGCAGGTGTCCCAAAATTAAAAGCAATTTGCAACTATGACACAACTTTGCATTTAGAAACGTCTCTTATGAAACTGTAAGTTACAGAATTCATCTTACCAACTTAAGATAACCTTCAGCATCTAGAATTAAGTTTTCTGGTTTCAGGTCTCTGTAGATTATACCTAGTCGATGCAGGTAATCAAAAGCTTCTGTCACACAAGCGACGCAGAACTTGGAGGTGGATTCATCGAAGCTGCCTCTGCAATGAAATCATTTTCCCTCTTAATACTCTAGACACACATATTTATGTCTATTCCAGGTGTCAGTTATTGCATTGGTAAATTTGCACAATATACATGCTTTGTATTTCGTACCGCCCATGAATTAGACTGATGATGGTAAATTTACACAATATACGTGTTTTGTAGGGTGTCAACACTAAAAAGTATTTTGTACCACCCATGAATTAGACTGGTGATGGTAAAGAAATTTAGGGGGATACTTGAGGCAAACGAGATGTATTTCACTAAAATCAAAATGTCTCCATCCCAACCATTGTTTCTGGTAATCATATATGAATACATAAAACAGAAACATAAGAAAACAAGAGTTTTTAAAATATTTATGGCAAACGCTGGAGAAAATGCAACTATGTTAAGGGAGAGCTTAAAGCAGACTTCTGTAATTTATTGCTTGACTAAAAAATGACTCAAGTGATCATTTTCATTTCCTGGCGGTATAGCACGTAACAATAACCCGTGTAGAAATGGGGTCATAACTCTTTCCTGTTTGGTGCACCTTGATGATATTAGAGTCGCCCTGCGTCAGCACTGCATGTGGGTTTCCACACTGAGTTATTAAAACGTGGTGGTGATTTGCGGCGTGGAGTCGTGGACGGGTATGGCTTTGACTCCTGCTTCTTCCATCACCGCGCCCTTGGGCAAGCTGTGTGGCTGTTCTGAGCCTCAGATCCCTCTCTGTAAAATGGGTTTACTACTTCCTGAACAGTGTGGTTTCGAGAACCAAACACAGTGCCTAAAAGATAGTACCAACTCCCCCTTTCTCAACAGATCTGCCCGTCGAAGCAAAGGTGGAGGAAGGAAATGTTTCCGAAGGTATCATGCAAGTCTTCGCACCCTGCCCAGTTTTCCCCGCTCAGATCCACCCAACAACATGTTCCTAGCACAGCACACCCATCTCTTCACAGATACTCAAAGGTCTGTCATTACCGGGGTCTGGGATTCTCCACCATGAATGCACATTAGAATTGCCCGAGAGGTCATTTACTAGACCCCATCCAAGGTGAACCAAATCATAACCTCTGGCATTAGGGTCCAGCATTTTCCTTTGTAAAGCTCTCCACGTGACTGTAATGAGAGCCACCAGCCCAGGTAATACCGTCCAAATGTTTGGCCTGGCATTAACCTCCATAACTTCATGCAAACCTACCTTCCCACCCCCTCTTCGCTGGCCTTGTCTTCTACTTAAATCCTGCTGTGAATCACCCCCAAAGACATATAATCCTATCTCAACTTTCCTGTTGTATCTTACATCCGTATCTTACAGTGACTCGGCCTCGCACTAACCATGTGACCATGGAGCGTTCCCTCTCTTTCGAGGCCTGGGATTCTTTGGTCCCTACTATGGAAATGACAGACTGTCTCATAGGGTGTCTACCACATAAGTACAATATTAGCTAAGAAAATACCACCATTACTATTGTGTCAGGTGATAATATTTTCTTAGGACCATTTCTTAATAACTTTATGTCTCTTTAAACCATCGTAAGTAAAGCATCCTTTAGACCAGACATGAGAACACAGGTTATTGTTTATAAGCTTTTTTCATTACCTGTCCCTTAATATACTCCACAGCTCCCCACCTAAGCAGGCCTCCAGAAGCATGTATACGTACTTATTGTCCTTGAAAGTACGATATAATCTGTGAAGACACGTAAAAACATGGTTATTATTACGAATCCAGCTTTAAAACCTTTTTAAAGTTGCTTAAGAACATCATCAGTATCATTTGGAACACTGGTGCTCCTTCGTTCCAAACACCCTCCAGCTACGTGAGACCTCTCCCCGAACGCTCGCTGATCTTTCTTCTTGCCTTGCTTTTGTACATGTTAACCCCCTTCCTTAGACTGCCCTCCCTCTACACACAGACTGACCTTCTTCATCGCTGCTTCACTGTAACAGTGTTATCCATTCCTCAAGACCAAGCTCAGGGGCCCGATACAGCAGCTCATCTTCCCACCTACCAAATATGGCCTCTCTTGCCTCCAAAAACCCAGAGACCTCACATACGCCTCCTTTATGAGCTCCCATCACACCCATGTCTTACATCCTCTGGTTGGTCTCAAAAACTTGACTGTGAGACAGAGACCTATAAGCATTATGTTTAGTGGGGAGTGTACTTGGAAACAATCCCCCAGGGGAGGAATAAGACACACTTGGGCATCAGGAGAGTTGGGCTATGATCTAGTTTCTAGTTTCAATGAAAGCCTCAGCCTCAAGGAGCTCTGCCATCCCTGGATGTAGGCTGTACCTGGAAACAGAGTATGATCTTGGGCAAGGTGGCTCTCTTCGCCTGAGAGCAATGACCAGGAAAGGACTGAGTCGGAGTCCTTACTTGGCAACACTCCCAGAAGCTGTAGGAATGACAGCCCCAATCTTGACGTGGGACCTGGGCAGGGTACCATATTTTAACACTGGGTGACAGCAGAGCACTCAGATCGTGTGCAGACAGCAGAAGCAATCTAGCAAAGTCTCTCAGAATGGGCTCTGGTTCCAAGCAGCTCAGTGTGGGCTCTGAATCCAAGCTGCTTAGGCTTGAATCCCTGATCAGCCATTTATGAGCTATGCAGCCTAGTTTCCTTATTGCTCTTGAGGACAATCATAACATTTACCTCACTGTTATCTCATAAAGATCAGATGGATATATGCATTCGTTTGATTTTATATTAATTATATAGTAATTTAATATGTTATATATCTGCATATAAAATATATAAAATAAATATAAATATAATGTATTTTAAATGTATATTAAACATATATGATATATATCACATATATATTTTGCTTAGAAGAGTTTCTGGAACACGTTAATTTCTCAATAAATGTTGTCATTAATATTTATTATTATATTATCATTTCCTTATATGCCAGGCACTTTGCAGAGAGCTGGAAATGAGAATAGGAATAAAACCTAATCCATGCCCTGAAGCTGCTCATGATCGTTTGTTAAGGAATTATTGATGAAAGGGGGGGATTCTGGGAACACAGTTAATATAAAAATAATTGGATGACTCTATTGCCAGCATTGCCTGGGTTCAAACTTTTTTAATGCTGAAAAAAAACAGGTGTGGGAATATGGGCAGGCAGGAAGATTTTCTCAAGGCATCTGATCCAAAAACATAAATTCTATCCACTATAAGGGCACTTTACGTGGCCTAGAAATCACTGAAGCCACATTCTAGGGCCAAGACCTGTATGAAAATATGTATCTCGACTTGGCCTACTCCACTAACTCATGAATCGACAGGGAAAGAGAGCCGTGGCCTAGAATAACAGAATTCTCTTCCAAACTCTGGGAAAGAAGGAATGGTGACTATCAAGAGGTGGACCTTTTGGCATCCACGCACTGCTAGGACCACACTCTGTGGCTCCTGGGCAGCCTACAGGAGCCCAAATGCCACTTCTTTCAGAAATTCAACAGCAGCGTGTCCCCTGAAGGTTTCACATGAATTCTTTGCTTCCCAAATTCTGCAGTAGGTATGGATTCAATAATCAGTTCAAGTTATTCCACAATAATTTTATATTCTCACTCACACACACCTACACACACACACACACACACACACACACACACTTTCCTGAGATTTACTCAAGAATAAAAAATCTGAACTCCTGGCTCCAGACCTCAAACTTCTACCATTTTATGTATTGTTGCCACGACAGGGATGGAGAGTTCAGAGTGGGGCCTCTTTTTCCTCTTCTGTTCTCTTGCATGGAAACATTCAAAAGGGTCTACAATCCTAAATTCTGGGAGCCAAAAGCTCACTTACTTCACAATGAAGGGAGAACACAACTCTTCTAGAATCCTCTTTTCTGAGTAGACATGCTCCTGTTGTTTTGTGTCAACTATGTGCTTCTTCCTTATACACTTCATAGCAAAAGCAACATTCTCATTTTTCACTTTAACCTATGTAAGAAGAGAAAGATCCCTCAAAATTAGCTTACTAGGAAAGATTTACAATATCTATATACAACATGTTAACCAATGAGAGTTAAACTTCTTTCTTTCACATGTAAACAGCCTGTAACATTTTAACCACGTATCGCTCTGGGAAAGTAAGTTTTATTCACGTGTACACGCTTCCCTTTCATTGTAATTTCTACAAGAGTTCACATATCTGGAACATGGTCTTAAAACGTTCGCATTAGAACACGAAAAACAAACTCTAGTTAGATTTAATGTTTAGAAATCTATTCACTTTTGAGTGTGTGATATGAACTACTTTGACCAGAATTGACAAAAATTGTTCTTACGCACTTCTTTGATTTTCAAAACAAAACATATTAAATCAAAATCCATAGCAGCACGAGCCAATATGACAGCAACTAGTCGCATGAGGTTATTTAATTTTAAGTTAATTAAAATAAGAAATTCAGTTCCTCAGCTGCACCAGCCACATTTCAAAAGCTCGCCAGCCACATCGAGCTGGTAGCTACCCTCTCGGATAGCAGACGGACAGAACATTCCCCGAGGTGCAGGAAGTGCTTTTGCGGCCTGTTGCTTTAGATGGACAGACCAAATGTTCCCTTGAAAGGAAATAAAAAACTTTAATAGCTGTGTATTTGGATGGGCTTACAACTCCATCAGCAGACTCTATCTGATACGTAAGGACACTGAGGATTTGGCTGCAGCCCTCATTTTGCTCACGTTTGCCATTAGCCCTGCCTACAAGTTTTTAAATCAATGGTGCAATTATTGTTTTGATTATTATTATCTAACTATATTAAAAAAAAAACCCACAGATCTCAGCATTGCTAATTCAATCCTTTTGCCAGGATGTTTGGTGAAAAATACCACTGCAGATGGATAGTGCCCTCATCTCTCCATATGGCGTAGAAAACGTGACAAACACTCTTTGGCTTATGAAGAAATTGTTTCTTTCCCCCTCACCCATCAGAGAGAAAGTATTGACTGGGTGTGAAGTGTATTATCCAGAGTCTCCTGGAAGCACCTCCGATCTGCTCCTGTCCAGGGCCATCCAGGAGATGAAGGTCTCAGCATACATCCCGGAGCTTAATGTACAGTGAATCGTTAAAAATCTGCTGGGCGAAGAAGGGCTTGGTAATAGCCCAGGGTTCAGAGCCATCTGTACCCAGTAAGGTCACAGATCTCCATTCTACGGTTTCCCTGGAGCCCTTGAAGCTAGTTATAAAGCTCAGAGAGGTGGTGATGTGGAAAATACAGCCAAAATCAGGCCATAAGTTCCCAGCTGTCCCGATCAACACTACAGAAGGCTGCTCTTCAAATATTCCCTTACGGTTATCTTCTTTTCTTTTTTTCCTGATAGAAAATCTTGAGCAACCCAAGATAGGATAATGACAGCCAAATACAGACACAGCAGTGGAGTTTTGTCAACTATGATATTAAAGATTTTATTTCTATGGCACCTCCACTGGACACATTCTTCTTTTCTTTAGTATATAGTTAATGTGTCATGAGTGTATGTGTATACACATTTTCATGTTAGGAAATACATCTTTAATGTTTTAGAGCCTCTGGGAATGCTTACTTGGTACATCCTCCAATAATTATAATCAAGAAAGGAATTCATAAAAGGATGTGACACGAGAAGCCTGAAAGAGGAGCTATATTATTACAAGTGACTTATTAGCGCAGAGCTATAACTATAAACACACACAGTGAAAAATGTACTTTCTTAATTTCAGTTCAAAGCAACATTTAAGATAGCAACAACAATTCATACGTTCCTCCAAGAGACACTGGAATATAAAACAAAAAAAAGTCAAAAGGCTTCTCTCAGATGCTTGAAACGTAAACCCCTTACAAGCTCAACTCTTCCGAACCCACCAACGCCCAGTGTTGCGATAATCTCAAGGTTCTGGAATGGGGATGATGAGGAAAATCTGGCCACCTTCTCCTTCAGCTGAATCATCTCCAGAGAGAGTGCTTTGGACAGCTTCCAATTAGACATGGATCTCCTGTATAAGAAAAGTGAAACTTCGCATATAGCCTCTTAGTCAAGCCAAGGGTCATGCCACATATACATTCCACTCGTGCAATAGTCTTATCTCTGCCAGTGACTACTGCCCATAGTTGCTACAAAGGCTATCTCAACTTTTATAGGATCAGATTTAGTTACGCCTGGGGAGAAAAACAATGGAATATACAAACAAAAATACTGACACACACACACACAATAATAGACAAAGGTCAAACTGAATCATTGAGAGGTAAAAAGAGCTGAATTGCATAGTATTGAAAGTATATCTCAATATCTACATTCTGTTTTGTTTTCTTTTAAAGAGTCAATGAGAGGAAGTAGCACCAGTTAGTCAGTCCCTTGGCTATGCACACAGGAGAATGCCACACTGAGAATCTTTGCTGTGTTTTGCTATTTTTGTTAGATTTTGAAGCTTTCCATGGCTGAACCTGAATGACTGCCTAGTGAAACATGAAAGATACATTTCTTACTTTATGTCTAAGTATCATTGTTTGGAAATATTCATTTTTCTCTTTTAATTAAGGTATACTGCTCTGACATATTTTATATATATATAAATTGTTCTTACTACAAAAGGCCTTTAAGGACATAAAAACGCAAATGTATTCCTTGCATAAAAAGATAAAAGCAAAAAACCTATGAGGTCCTGACTGAATGTTCTAATTTAACTCTAATGTCAGTTTTCTAGAATTTTCGACTCCAGTTTCATTAGTACTACCTGAAGAACATGTGGTTAAGTATTTACTCTACAAACTGTAAAGGATTTTCAAATAATTTTAATTTTACAAAGTAGTTTTTCTATTAAGCACAAAATTTTTCATCAATATTACCACATTTAGCCCAACCAACTCCTTCCTACACACACACACACACACACACACACACACACACACACGGCCCTCAGCAATAACTCCCTTATATTCTGAAATAGTTCTGCCTCTCCCCCTAGATGTTTACCTGGAATCAGAACGAATGGGTTACTCTAGTGTCTTGGTATGCTTGTTTGATTTCCAGGCTTCATTTCTGAATAACGTCCTTTTCACATTGGAAACACAATGTCAAGCATCCCTTTCTTTCCCAAGGCCACCTCTCAGGAAATGTCTCCCTCACATTACTACTCACCAACCCAAAATAAGAAGCTGACTACTTACAGACTAAAATAACATCCATACTAGTGGTAAGTGGCATCCTCTTCATGGAAGAACAATTTAAAAGAACTGCCCCCAATTTTCTAGTGGCGGCACCCTGAAAGTTACCACAGAGGCAGTCACACACACTCTCCGGAAGTCGCATGTGGCTGAGGATAACACTGCTTCACTTACTTTGCATGTCTTTTCTCATCATCCCGGTTCAGGTTTGCCACATACCCTTCAAGGTATTTTTGGAGCTCTTCAAAAGTCCCGACTGTTTGGTTGAATGTTCTAAGTGAATAAAATAAATAGTTACCTTTGCAATTTGACATTTCCTCAAGCTCAAAGAAGACTTTGTGTATGATTATTGATGGCTCTGTAAATGGTTTTTCAATAATTTAGGTTACAATAAAATTGCCATAAAATGTAGACTAGCTATTAGAAGTTATGTAATGAATCCTTCAAGTTTGAGAAAACAAAGAAGGGAAAACTATAGTTTTCTGTAGTTTTCTGTCTTGTGATTCAAGTTTACCAGCAATTTTTTTCAAGAAGACAGTGGAAAGGAAATAGTCTATGTAATGTTTACTGAATCAACAGGTTATACGGGTTGCAGATTTTCCTAACTTTGCTTTATCATATTAAGCTATTTATTTTAAAAATCAAGGATAGAATTTATCTTTTCTTTTCCCTTGTAATACTCCTCGTTTCACACTCCTTCATAATTAAATCCAATTTTTTTACTTTATCTCAGTGGTTCTCTGAAGCTCAGCCAACATCTTCCCTTGACCACTCTCGCCCTCCACAAATCACACTTGTGTGGCCCCATCTAATTTTACTACATTGTTTGTGGGAATTCTTATACACAGCCTTACCATAAGAAATAAAGAATCCCCTTCTTCACCAAGTGAAACATATTTTCTTGATTATCTTTTCAATGCTCCCCCACCCCTTACACTCGAAAATCTACCCTGGTTTGTGATTTTTAGAGTAGTTCTCTTCCCTACTGGAAAATAGTATCCTTCTAGAAACGATACTTTAATCTTCTTGCTGAATCTTTAGCACCTGAGCATAGCAAAATGAAAGGAATGAAAATTTACCTCAAAACACGTAAAGCTAATAAACCAAAGCCGTCTCATTACTCTACTGTGGCCATCTGCTGCCTGCCTAGCCTCGAAGACCTCTACCCACATTGAATTGACCACCACTCTGCATTTCCATTAGTAAGCAGATCTTACATACTGTGCTGGGTATTTTCCATTTTCCCCTTCAGATCTATTCTCCCCTTTCCCCCCTTTTCTACCCTCCTCTGTGGACTGTCCTTCATTAACTGTAGAAGAGTGAGACATAGAGTATTGCCTTGAAATTTCAAATTCCCAATGGTTGAAATTTTCAAGTAAAAAGGAAATACTTCATGTACTTTATTTTACTTTTATTTATTCTATATGTCACCATTATCGGCCTGCTGTTAAACGAATTAAGGTATTGTAAACAAATCTCATTTTTACAGTGTAGGCTCACGCGGGTGTGACAGGTTCCTAGAAATTCTTCGCAAACTCAAGTTAAAACAAATGTAAACAGCTACAACATTCTAGCTATAACAGCCTGTAATCACTCTGATGGTATAGCATGAGGTGTAATCAGTTCCTTTGAGGTCTGTCCCAACGACCAATGATGGAGATGTCACAAATTACGCTTGCCACGTATTTAGAGCTATTGCCATCTTGCATATTTTATTACATTCTAAAAATAGGAAAACTTGAACTCTCCTCCTTGCAACGTATTCATTCTCTGCATTTTGAAAACAACGCGTTAGGAAAGAAGAAATAAAGAGCCAAAGGCTTTCAGTCACTACATTTCATTGCAAGGATGGCACCTTTATTCAGCCAACATGTGGAGCCCTTCCCGTCTGCCAAGGACTATGTCATTTGCTGGCCCTGCTACAGCAGTGAACCAGTACATGTTTCTGTTCTCATGAAGCTTACAGAAGAGTGGGAAGACAGATGTTAAATAAAGCAATTAAGTAAAATGTGAATGATGATATAAGGGTATATAGGGCACTGTGGGAGAATTATCATGCATCTTAACCTAGTCTATTAGTCGTAACTACAATGATGATATAATTTACCATTCAAGCTGAATACTTTTCAGAGTGAAAGATGGTGCCAAGAACAAATATGCTGGGACAACCAGAACTATCCAGGAAATCCGGGATGTGGGTCAACCTGGTCATACCGGATAGTCAGCTTCTCTCACCCATACAATAAATTCATGTAACTTTCTAAGTCTCATTAAGCCTAACACAATACTCTGTACGCTGCAGAATCTCAGCTGTACCCATGTAAATGGAACATTTTAAAATTATAAACTTCCAAATAATATATAAACTCTACAAAATCCTTGCATCCTTTTCAGGGATTATGAATACAGGAGCTATTGTATAAATACTTGCTTGTGTGATTACAATGAAAAAAAGGAAAGGAGGTCTTCCTTTTTGTCCTAGTTTTAGTCCCAGCATTTCAGAGCAATTTATAAGATTCTACCACACCGTTAATGCTATTCAGCGCATGCATAGATTTTTAATGAACTCATACACAAAACAATGCACTATCGGGACAAAACTGTACCAATATATTTTCCATTTGTGAGCTGGCATCCAAAGATTACCTTTATCTGAACACATTTTGCACTTTCTAGCCCCTATGTCTTTGTTTTTAAGTTTGACTTCACCTGGAGTGACTTCTACATTTCCTATTTGCCTGAAAAATTCCCGTTAATTTTTAAACCCCATTTCCACACCTAAAAAAAATAAAACCTTGCCCACTTTACCGCATTGGAATCGCTCCTCTTTCTGAACACATGCTATGGGAGCCAAATGGCACAGGGGAAAGAACTCTGGAAGAAATCTGTGCTCCATCGGCACACGGCGTTGCTGGGGCAAGTCTTTACCGATCCAGGACTTCCTTTTCTCATCCACAAGAGAGAGATTAAAATACTTTGAAGTGATATTAAAAATCATTGTTCTATGTGTGGTAATGGGTGCTAACTAGACTGATTGCGATGGTCATTTCACAATACATACATCTTTCAAATCCTTATGTCGCACACCTGAAAATAATTTAAAGTTATGTGTCAATTATATCTTGATTACAAATAATAAATACAAAAGAATTATTGCTAACTTTTTGGGTATGTTAATGTTACTGTGGTCATGTATTTTAAGTAACATTTATCTTTCAGAGATGCTACTAAAATTTATAGATGAAATAATTTTAGGTTTGAAATTTGCTTGAAAATAGTATGGAGAAGGCAGGAAGGGAGTGGCAAAGTGATATAGATAAAGCATTAATTGATAATTTTTGAACTTGCATTATGGGGTTCATAATACCATCCTGTCTGCTTTTTAATATGTGTGAAATTTTCCATAATAAAAAGATTTTTTAAATATTCGGAAGTTCTTTCTAGTTCTAAATCTCCATAATTCTATGTTCAATGAATGTTAACATTCAATTAGCAATCAGCTGCATACTCCCTTGTGATACTTCTTGTCATTTTACTATTTTTTCCTAATATTTCATACGAGCATGCCCTATTTCTTTGACTACACTAAAACATTTCTTAGACAACGGCCTAATTTTGGTATATTTGAATTTCTTTTATTATATCTAGAAAATTGATAAACATACAACTGATTAATGAGAGACCCAAGGGGCCAGATTTAAATATGATTTGAAATGAGCTAAGGACACAAAGTAAGACTTTTTCTGAAAAACAACCTGAGACATTTAGAGATTAACATTAACACACATCCCTTGCAAATTACTACAAATGTGAAATTAAACCTTCTCTGCAAATACATATAGCAAATGGGTATTTTACATTATGTCCAGGAGAGAGAGGTTTTATTCAATTTTTTTTTTTGACTGCTTAGAGCCTTTTAGAAATAATATGGGATTTTTCACTATATTGTGTGGGGGAAAAATCCAAAAGAGTACTAATAAGCTTATTTCTCTGGAAGATGAAGAATTAAAATCAGCCTATTGCTGATATTTATGTACAAACTTTGCACACAAAATATTTAGCCTGCCAGCATCTGCCACTGCCACAGACAGACTCAGATCAGAAGGCCCAGTTCCTCCCCATGAATTTTAATAGAATGTCCTCGCAGCCGAGGATTGGCCAGAATTTCTAAGTGGTGATGAATGAGAAGACAGATGGGCCCTTGGAGTAACAGAAGGCCAAGTCTTCAAAGGTGGCCACAGCCTGCCTTCTCCGACAACATCAGCATACTCACTCTCGGTCTATAACTAGGCATGCCACATCATTTTCTTCAGCAATAATGTTAGCTGATCTGACATCCTCACTGCAGACAAAAACAGGCAAGTCAGTTTTCCACTGTTAGAAATTAAACATCCATTTTCATTAGAGAATCTACTTGTTTATGAAACACCATCACTAAAACCTTCCAAAGACTGCATTTTTTTTAACATCATAACTTAAACTCCACCCCTTTCCAAAAAGGATTTGAAATGCGTCCCAATAAAGGTTACGTAGGCAAGGAATTCAGACAAGAAGATAATTGCACTGGGAACAGAGAGGAATCAGTGACTGTGACTGTCTATGGAGTCTCCTTCGGGGCTTTGTGTCAGCCAAAATAAAATACCTCACCTGTGATCAAGTGGGAATTGCTAATTAATAAGCAGCCAAAACAGAAATTAACGGATCAAAAAAATTTACTGGGAAAACATTCAAGTAATTAACATATAATAAAAAACCAATCAAGAATAAAGCCCAAAGAAAGTGTTTCGAGTACCATATCAGCCAATGATTTAAATAAACACTAAAATACTTTAAGTTCATAAAGTCTAAGATGTACATTTTCCACTAAAATCTCTGAAATCAGAGCATGTCCTACAATTGATGATGAATATAGTGTAATTAATAGCATTGTCTTTCTTGCTCAAGGGTACATAATATAATTGGTGCATCTTACATCTGATATCCTAGATACAATGATTTATGGCATATGATCTAATGATGGTGAATTTAATGACCTAAGGAATACCAATAGGCCAAGCATTGGTTAAAGTATTTCTTTAGAGACCCTTATTTATATTAGTTTCCTCCCTCATTAATTACAAACTAAAGACTCTGGAAAGTGGTACACCCATATGGTACCCAGTGTTGTGAGATTCATTTAAGGTAACTGGGAAGAACAAGCATATTGAGACCGCTCTAAGCAACTTCATCCAAAATGCCATCACACAAAGTATATATAGTTCCTTCTTCTTCCCTTAGTGATGGGATAGGAAAAAACTGGGAGACCCATTTCTCATTCCAAAGAAGTCCCTTATCCATATAGCTGACATCAAGAGTCCTTCTGATATAACCCATAGATCCTCCCAAATTTACAGGGTCCTTGCTAGAAGACATTAGTGAAAACATTCCAGCTTGATGAGCTTTTGAGCCGGGAGCTGGGTAGTCTGTACTCAACTTGTATGTGTGTAGACATCTGTATCTATATGTAGAGATAGATACACGTATACACATATATATGCATAGACATATGATCTTCGATATGAGCCAATCTGATTTGTGAGTTCACAAAAACAAAGGTATGACATCTGTTTCACTTGTCAGTGACAAGACTGACTAGGAATGTTCTCTGCAAACACTTTATAAATATTAGGGTTTATAAATACACATGTTTCTTTCATAATAACTGTGTAAGTGCCATCGATCTATTTTTGCACATAAAATGTTCCAAGAACTCCTGGGACTAATTAATGTCAAGTCCCGGGAATACACAGACTATAAGGAATATTGAGTCACCACCAGTGGCCCTAAAAACTGATAGCAAAGAAATGCACAAAAATGTAGAAGTATTTGTATCCAATGCTCCTTTTCCTTGATTTTAGCTTTATGCTTCCAAATGCCTGGGGAGTTGGGTTTGTATATTAAATATAAATTCCCATGTTTCTCATGGGAAAACACTGTAATTGGCTAGCTGTGACATAAAGCATAAATTATTTCAGATCCAGCAAAATCAGACAGCGTATTTCCTTTCAAGAGCTATTTTGACCCTATGGTGCATTTGCAAAGTTCCCTGCACTTTCAAACTTAGTTTTTTTGTTTGGGGGTATGAGAAAAATAATCTAGCAATGTTAAGAACAAATACATTGAAGTTTTGAATAATAATATTACATAATTATATTACATGAATCTATTCATATTGTCGCACCAAAAAAATTAAAAAGGAAAATTTCCCTGTTACTGAAACAAGTTAATTACAAGCTAGAAAATGAGAAAGAACATTTTAGCTTGTCTTTAAATTCCATTTTTAAATTGTTTACAAAATAACAATGATCTAACTTTTTAAGTTTAAATAGTTTTTCCTTTAAAAATAAGAGCTTTATAATTTTTAAATAATCAAATTTGTCTTCCAGTAATTTATGAACACTTTTTCTTTGCTCAATACTTAATATTATCATCACATACAAATCAGCAGAACCAGGCTTCATGACAAAAATGTAAAAGGAAGAAAACGAACATAAATAACACTCGTTTCTATAAGCAGAGATTTGACATAAAAACCGCTTAGGAATAACATCAAATTTAAGTGATGTCTTAACTCATTTCAAGTAGTTATTTAAAAACATGTAACTCCAAAAAAAGTATTGCTCAAAACTCTACACTTGCTTGTACCCAAAAGGCCGAGAAGCGATTCAAAACTCTAATTTGATCTTTTATAAAGTTATTTATATTTAAGTAAATGTGGTTTTTTAGACTTGAGGTTGTTTCCGGGTCCCAGGAAGTACAGTGTCTCCTGAGACATTTGATTGATCTTTATAAATATTTCTTCTGTAAGTTAAATCAAGAGTAGATAAACTCATTCCTCAAAAGACCAAAGGTTCAGGTAGAAGTTTCATACACACTATTTTGAGTTGTTTCTAAAACTTGCAAAATGAACTGATAAAACTTCTTAAGAAAATATTGCTTTTGGCATAATGGTTTTAAAGCACATAAAATATGTAAAATATGTAATATGATTTAAGGCACACAACATTATTTGATAACTTTTTAAGAAGGGGAAAACGGCAATATTTCAAACCTTGGGAATATAAAAACTTGTTCTTAAAGGAAAATTATAATTCTCAGGTCTTTAATCTCTTTCTCTGACTCTCTTTTCAACTAGATTCTAATAGAACACCAATTTTATTTTTCACTAGCAAACTTAAGCCTTCCCCAATTCTTTTCCGTGCAAAATTAGTCCAGTTATTTCGTGCATAACAATGAAATTTTTAGCATTCAGCTTAAAATTTTTGTTTAATTCCTGAATGTTTGCTGACATTAATTTGGTAGCCCAATTTGACATCTCTAAACGAGTAGTTTCACATGAAAGCAATCAAAGAATTATTTAAGTATGGTACAGAAATTTATGGATTTACCTGATAAGAGCTTTTTCTCCAAAGTATTCTCCTTTCTGCAATGTTTTTATCAGTTGGGGTTGATCATGGCCCTCTGTGCTCTGGGTGACTTTTACCTAAATGAGGTTAAGCAATTAAAAAGAGAGAGAAAAAAAAGAAGAAAAAATGAGAATCTGAACACATATCCATTCAACCAGACCCTTTGGATCAATAAAAATTTGACTGAAATAAGGAAATAGACAAGCCTTTGCTTTGACTTTGAGGTAGTTAGTCAACTCATTTGGAGGGACAACAAAATCCTTAGGAATCCGCTTAGGAATAACTCATTTGGAGGGACAACAAAATCCTGTGATTTAACACAACCAAATGACTCCCCATCTGTAAGAGAAAGAGTCTCCATTCAAATCCTACCTCTCAAAGTTAAAATTTTTTATGTGAATCCAGCGATTCTTTCCTAGGTATATTTAAGGCAAATGGTAATGGTCCTGTGGGAACTTCTATTATTTCAAAATCGAAAGAGAGTTAACAAATTAATCAAGAATAAGGCTAAGTGTCAGGAGTTTTGAATCCAGTGTCCATGATTGACTTGTTGAATCCTGTAAATTCAACATTGTGGAGTCCATGATTGACTTGTTGAATCCTCTAAAAACTGGATGCAAAATGTGGATATGGAGAAGGGTCATAACTTTCATGGGAGTCTCAGTGTGATCCATGGCCCATGAGAGTTTAAGAATTCCCATGGCAGAACCAAACAAAAACTTCAATATTCCTTGTTTGTGGCTAGAATTACGCCAATTCAACATGATAATGAGGTTTGCTTCGTGTTGATTAGACATTCTGATTAGGATTTATGGAAGTCCCAATGAACTAAAATTTAAAAAAACAATAAATGTAATTTGTTTATTAGTCAGAATGCTTTCAAAGCATGGGGTCCAGGTTGGGGAGAAATGATAAAAAGTGTTTCTGAGTGTTGAAGAGTTTCTGAGGTTTGAAACTATTTTGTTAATCTTGTTGCTCTTCACTGGGTGCCCAGGTCAAGGTTCAACCACAAGTCAGTTTACAAAGGGCAGTGCCTGACTCTCTGATGACAAACTCTTCCATGGAAGGAAGAACATCTGTAAAGTCCAGACAGGTTATAGACATAGGTGCTCAAGTTTCACTCTGTCATTCAATATTTCAGTAACGCCTTTTATCTCTGAGAAACATTGTAGAGAGTCAACATAGGAACAATTGGTAACATGTTATCCACTCAAAATCTAAGTAAAGAAAAAGATCTATTGTATATATACTGGCATAAAATTTTCATCAGTATTAAAACCAACTTGAGCTATGATATATGAATTGAAGTTTGGAGCCATATCGTGCTATAGCTTCATGCCTGGCCACTGCTGTCCGCAACTGCCGAGTTCATTCTCCCCACACCTCCGTTGGATGGAAAAATTTTCCAGCCCTGATCTTGGACCCTTGGGCTGATTGAGAGTCACAGATAAAAGGGATCTTAGAAAGAATCCAGTTATTTTATGCACAATGAAAGAGGTCCAAAGAAAGTCAAGCAACCTAGCTAGGGTCACTAAGAAGTTACTGTCTCAGCTAGAACCCAACACAGGTCTCTTGTGCCCCCAAACCCAGTGCTCAGACAAAACCCCCCAGGACCCTTCTGAGCAGAAGCTCCTTCACCTGTTTGACGCAGACGTTCAATGCAGAGCACCGCTGCGTTTATGGCCAACTAATGGGAACCGACTTTTTGATTTACTTTATGTAAGCTTTGATTAATATTTACCTTTCCTTTTGCTAAGATGAAGAAGGTACTTCCTTCCTCGCCCTCTCTAATAATGTAATCTCCTTTGTCATAGTATTCCTATTGGGATGAGAGAGAAAGAAAGGTCAAATCCTGTGGAGACATATAGATGAAGGCATGAATGACATCAAACTCCACGTGTCTTTGAAATGAACATTCCATGTCTGTGTCTTTTATTTGTTGTTACTGTCCACTGTAATATTCTTGAACTTTGCAGTCATAAGCTGTAGAAAAAGTAAGGAGACTTTTGCTTTATTACGTGTGCTTATGTTTATCTTTCCCAGAGAAAATTCACCTGAAAGACTGACTTTCCGGCATGGAGACTAAAGAACATGAAGAGAAATGAGAGCAAAGCAATAATATATATAAAACAAACTGATATACAGGGGAGCTTTCACCTGAATAATCCAAATACGAGCTGTTCAGTGATCTGTAATAGTCTGAAACTGGGTCTAGAGTTTAGGAAAAGATTATCTAATACAGTGAAAAGATTAGCCCCAGTGGACAATAGGAATATCATACTCAATTTCTAATTCCTTGAGGACAAAGGCTGGGAAAATTCTACCTACATAGCAAGTAGCCCTTTCATAGGGATTCTTTTTAAAAATTTATCATCATAAAAGATCAACTTTAGAATTTTTCATATGTAAATTCTGTTCTCCCATGTAGGTTTTTCCTGCTGAAATCTCAAGTTGTCACTTATTTCTTTGTTTCCCTCATATAGGTGCCTGTAATCAGAGAATTCTTGGGCAGGGAAAAGTAATTCATCCATTTGTCAGACCGAAAGACCAATTCGGTCTCTCAGAAAACAAAAGATGGATTAAACCGTCCACCTCTACTTCACTTTAACACTGTCTCAAAGTCAGAGAACCAAAACGGATCTCTTAATTATTTATACAAATAAAAATGGGCCTGTTTAATTTATTTAACAAGGCATAATTAACAACATAATAGCTCTCATTTTTCTTTTAGATTTGAAAATAAAATCCAAACAAAACTACTTTTGTGTCTGCTGTATTTCAATAGCCTTTTTGGTCACTTACACTTCAAACCTATTTACATTCTTGAAATAAATATGACTGCTAATATGAATAAACATACCCTTTATTTACAGAGCACCATGTATATTTTATAAGACATTTCAACATCTCATGGAAAGGAGCGTAATATCTTAGGGGAGAAAGTACTTGGAAGCCAAACAGATCTAGATTCAAATCCCAGTTCTGCTTTGAATTTCACATCGAACAACCCATAAAGTTCAAATAAGAACATTTACCTTCAAAGATTTAGAGAAGCACGTTAGTTTACTATTGCTGCTGTAGCAAATAACCATACATTTCTTAGTGGCTTCAAACAACACCCGTTTATTATCTCACAGTTTCTGTGTGTCAAAAAATCCAGGGTCACCTGGATATTTCTGGAAGGGTCTCCCAAGACTGAACTCAAAGCGTCTGGCAGGCTGTGTTCCCTCCTGCAAGCTCTGGGGAAAAAGCCACTTTCAAGCATAATCAGGTTGTTGGCAGAATTCAGTTTCTAGGATGAGGTCTCATTTCCAAGCTGGCTGTCAGCCCCTTAGTTCCTAGAGACCTCTCTGAGGTTCTCGCACAGAGCCCCATGCTTCATAACCAACAGTGGCTCATCAAATTCTGCTTAGACTTGAAAGCTCCCTGACTTCCACTTCTGCTGCATCTCTCTGACTCCAGGCAGAGAAAATTCTCTGTTTAAGGGCTCATGTCATTATATTCATCCCTCCTAGAAAATCCAGGATGATCTCCTTATTTTAAGGTCCTGAACCTTAATTACATCTGCCCCGTCTCTTTGGCCATGTAACGTAACATATTCATACATTTCGGGGATTAGGGTCTGGGACATTTTGGGGGGGGGGGTCCATTCTGCTACCACATGCAATAAGACACCTGAAATATAGTAAATAATTAATGATTGCCATGTTGTAGAGGGAGATCATTATGGTTTGCTTAACCATTACTTAAATTTTCTGGGCCTCTGTTTACTTTTCTATAGAATTACAATGGCATGACCTACCACACCGAATGTTGGGTAGCGTAGCTAAGGCATCTGATAGCACATTTGATAAACACTAGGCACCCGGTGACCCTGAATTCCTGTGAAGAGCCCGTGAGCTGGGCAACCAAGCCTTCCACAGTACACATGGCTGTCCAGGTTGATTGCACTCCCCAGTCTCCCTGTGAGCTGCCGCATGTGATTGACTTCTATCTCAAAGAACCTGAGCTGAAGTGCTGCATGCCACCTCCCAGCCAGGTCCATGAGCTGTTTCAGGCATGTCTTCATAGAGAGATCTTGGCAGAGGGATCCTCTAGGCCTTAGCCTGAGTTCCCAAATGGCTCCGTGCAGCTACCTGACACTATCCTCCCTGGGCTGCTATGTAAGCAAGAGACAAACCTCTACTTTGTTTGGAAAATGGTATTTTGAGTTTCTGGTATCCCAGTTTGCTTACTCCAATTCTCTATTCTCTCTCATTTTAGCTTTATCACAAACCTTCGCCACATACAAGCTCAATTTTACAGTTGAGATGACGCTGAGCCTTGGTGTTTAAGTGAGTGACCCCACTCCACAGTTGAGCATTTCCATGACGCCGCTACCGTTCAATTCTCTCTCACTGGGACGGCTGGTGTCCTGTTAGCTGTCCCCGTTTCAGACAGTCTGCTCTATAGTCTCTCCCGTTCCCACCCCAATCTCAGTCCCCACTACCCACATGGAACAGAACGAACATGGAGAATTTCCAAAGTGCTGGTAGCTGTTCTTCAGTGATTATAAAGCCTTCGGTGTGTGCGGATGTGCGGCTTTCATTCCTGTCCGTCAGAGATGCTACAGGTAAGCTTGAAAGGGAGCACTGAGAAAGAGCTTTATTGTTTCCTGAGGGGCAAACTTCCTAGTGGTATTTTTCCGAGGGATGGTTCTTTGTCACCCAAAACCACGGGAGGAAGATAAATAATACCTCCCAGTGTGTTGACAGTAACTTCACAGATCAGAAAAGGCTGTGGATGTAGGTCAGACCAAAAATACACAGTGGTAAGTACAGGCTATGATGCTAGACTGGCCAGTGTTTGCCAACTGGGGAGTGCAGCCAGTCTAGCCAGGGTGGTCGCCAAGACCAAAAAGAGAAATGCAAACAGTGTGGTTATTGTCCTGTGGTTACATTGCAAAGGGGGCCCTTATAGGACCAAGAAGCCATAGACCCTAACCTCTGGAGCAATGATTTTCAAGCATTTTTTACTCGGACTTACGGTAAAAAATACATTTTACATATGCATCCAACTACATCTATGCAAGCATCCGCACACATAGACATGTATATAAAACGGAAACGTATTTAACTAATCCTTATACTTTACTACTCTGAAATTTTTAAAAAATGTTCCTCCAAATTAATTTCCTGATCTACTAATGAGTTGTGACCCGGAGTCTGAAAAACATATCTTAAAAGAAGATGTGCGGAACCCCTGAGAGTAGTTACTTGGTGTTAGCAAGAGGGAGAAACTAAGGGAATCAATCCCGGGGCAGACCGAGAGGTAGAGGTCAGAAGAAAACTATACAAACAGTAGTAGCTAAAGATACAAAGAGTTTTTTGCTGTACAGAAAATGCTCATTCTGTGATACCTAGAAAATGTTAGCGCCTGAATGCCTCTAACTAGAGCCGGAATGCCTCCCTCAAGGTGAGGGAGGACAAAGACCAAGAAGCAAGGCCATAGCGCCCTTAAAATCTTTAATGTGTGGCTAGAAATCTTCATTACAAAGAAGTACTGATGGGGCGCCTGGGTGGCACAGCGGTTAAGTGTCTGCCTTCGGCTCAGGGCGTGATCCTGACGTTATGGGATCGAGCCCCACATCAGGCTCCTCCGCTATGAGCCTGCTTCTTCCTCTCCCACTCCCCCTGCTTGTGTTCCCTCTCTCGCTGGCTGTCTCTATCTCTGTCAAATGAATAAATAAAAAATCTTTAAAAAAAAAAACAAAGAAGTCCTGATGATAAACAATCAGATGTACAACACACACACACACACACACACACACACACACACACACACGTCCCCACTCCTGGAATTGTGTGACTATGCACTCAAGTTTGTTGTTTAAAAAACTGTATACAATTAAAATTGTTGTTACCAACAATTTTTTGTTTGCCCAAGTATGATAAGTATGATAGTTAAAACACCTTAGAAATTTTAAAGCAGGGGGACCCTCATCAACCATTCAGGCAAAATTTAGTATCTGATCACTTATTTCTAAGGAACTAGAGCCTACAAAATGAAAGCCAACAGAAATTCCTCTAACTTGGGTGAACCGACTATTTAGAACTCTGTAACTGAAACGTTGAAAGAACCTGTAGAGATCTGGCCGACACACCCTTTCTTTGTAGAGGAGGAAACCCTACTGCCTACAGGAATTACTTGACAGCTGTTAGTGACAGAAGCTTGACCATAAATACTAATCTCCACACGTTGGACTAGTGAACTTTCTATGACACCCAGCTGCCCCCACCTTTAGCTAACAGGTCCACAAACAGGCAAAATCCACAATTATCTCAACTTTCTTATGACTCTCAATGTAATCATTAAAATGAGAAAACCCTCTGGTTTATGCAGGTGTTAGCAGGAACTGTAAGAAAGAAAACAAGATTTTTAAAAAATTATGAAAAATGGAAAATTCCTGAATAAAGAGATAGACTATGGCAAACTCTATATGTATTCTATTCATAACTTTAAATTAGTGCTTCTCAAACTCTAATAAGCTTAAGAGTCGCATCAAATATTGAAGTGTATATTTCTGGGCCGGTACCCCAGGGTTTCGAATTCAGTAAGTGCGAGGTGGTGCCTGGGAACCTGGCTTTCAAGCAGCACCACAGGTGATGTGGGTCAGGGCAACAACCTTCCACAGGACCCCACCCCTACCCCACTCCTACTACACCTCCACTTTCATGAAAGATGGCACGTCAGAGTCACAGGGTAGAGGGTCACTGGGTCATGTACCAAAGCTCTGTAACAAAGAGTGAGGTGACGTTTTGGTCAACCACTGTCAAATCCCATGCTTCCTGTGTGTGGGAACAGAAACTCTGCCCACTTTTGTGCTCCGTACTGCACAACGGCACAATTCACACGATCATTTTCATTACCATTAACACTAACACTGCATTCAGAATCTCCATCATGCTTCATGAGGCTCACTAGCTAACTCTTGAATGTGTTGGTGCTGCTTTCCCGTCAGAACACAAGAAGAGGCTTAAAGGTGATGTCTGCCTCTAGAACCGAGTGTTCTGGGTGAGTTAAGCGAAAGCAAGAAATGCTACCGGAATACTGAACACTTGGAGCCATTGGTCTAGATGCAGGAGTCAAAGGCTTCACAAACACTCCAGATCAACAGGTTAGTGACGGGAAATTCTGATATCTCCTCCCCACCCCCACACAAAAATTAAAAACCTCCCAAATCAATTCCTAAACACCATGCCAGATTCAGCCTGTTTTTCTCAAAGATTATGGAGCCAGTTTGTGGGACAGCTGGTCCTGGAACTCAGCAGGCGTTCTGTTATAACTCCAATGCATTAGTGATTGGCTGTTGTCAGGACCCTGTTGATGGGTCATTAGTCCGAGCTATGCTGGTAAATTATGTGCTTTTCTTAGTGCTAAATAGATCCCATTACTCCCTTGTTAATCACTTTTGCATTTGAGAATTTTCACACGCTATGGAGACACATTTGTTTGCCAGGTATGAATAAAGGGCCCTTTATAAACTGTGCTGCTGTCTGCAAATGCTGAGATATAATAAAGCCTTTCTAGGGCGTTTTAAAAGATGAGAACTTTCAAACTCAAATTGTGTGTTAATTAATACTGGATTTGCGCCCCCATCTATATATTCTGTAACTATTGCCTGTGGCTGCAATAAATATGTCTAATTTACCATTTATTTTTAATGATACTAAATTTTAATATTTGCTGTCAGCATGGAATTCCCCTCTGGTGAATCTACTCTATTAGTATTATATTAAAAACAGATTTCCTCAGTTAACAAAAAAAATATAGGGCTACTCTAGCTTTAAAACACACACACTCTCAGAAATTAGGATGAATTATTAATTTGTAACATCTGTGATTGGAGTTATGTTACATTGGGAAAATCCCAACAGATGCAGGGCAAGCAGTCCTCTTGAAAATGACTTCATATCTGAACACTCTGGGGACACAAGGCCAGGCACTGTGTCATCATGACCTGCCCTTGATAAACTGCTGGATAGGTTCCATGAATTGTAAATGGAAACATTACTGGTGTCACTTACACTTAAGGATAAAATGGTCAGTGCTCCTTCTCAACAGATATTAGTTTACATTGTATATTGTGATTGACAGAGGCATGAATCTGTCAACAATCAGCCTTGCAGGGATTTTCGTATCTCCCACTGAGAACAGCTTTATAAAAGCTTCAAGTCGGCATGTGACTTCTTGACTACTCCTTACCTCCCTTAATTCCGTAAAAGCCATTTTGGTTTCAATGAAATTGACTCCCCCGCCCAAATCAGAGAGAAATTACTTGTGTTGAATTTTAATCTCTGAAATCTGAAGAGGTTTTCAAAGAACGCGTATCATTAGAATCCAAGGTTCGTGTTATAAAAGCTTTATTCACAAAAAGACTTGACTATACTTGGACTAGAACCAACCATCTGGGTGATGCCTCATATGAGTTTCTGAACACATTCCAATATGCTGTTTTCCCCTGGATGTTAAAATAGGTAAAGTGCTCCTTAAATGCAAGGGTTTTTAAATGTCTTTTCATGGTGTTGAGTTTTCAAGTACGGAGTTGTTTCATAGCCTGATTCAAAGGGCTGTTCCCACAAGCTCCAATATATCCTTCTCTACTCCATTACCTAATTAAGCATCGCTGACTGCTTTATACTGGGAAAACTCTACATGGGATTGTGATGTTAACTGCAGAAAATCAAATGCCTCTTGAGTAAGGCAGATTAGTTTTATAAAATATACCAAAAAGATTAAAGTATATAAATCAGATGTCACTTTACACATGCAAATCCAATTTCCTTTTATACATTCCGGTAGAGTTGCCTAAATCCATCCCAGCCCCTCAGTTCCATGTGAGGTGGTCTGAGGTTTTTCACAACAGAGAAAGGCTCTTGGTCTCTACAGACTGGCGACCTACCATAGTTTCCTTGTTATTCGTTTACAGTGCTAATAGCAACTAGATTCTACAGTCTTTTAATGAATTATACCTTTTCCTTTAAAATTTCTTACCACTTCCAAGCAGTCAATGATCTTGGTTAGTTTTTCTTCAGGTAAATTCTTCAGCAAGGATACACTTCAAAATTAAAAAGAAACCTTTAGTTATCTTCCTGAATTAAACCAAAAATATGCACCTATATGTAGTTCAGAAAAACTTTACCTGCCTCTAAAAAAAATATAATGCACTTCAGTTTTTCCAAAGTTAACCTCCAAAATATAACGCACATAAATAACTGAATTTCAAATGCACTGAAATTATAAAACCACATTAGTCACAGATATTTATCATAGGCAAATAAATAAAAATAATAAGATGCCTTAAATAGAAAAAAGTCAAGTTTTGTCTGTTTGGGGAAAAAAAAGAAACACTTTATATTTGTTGTTGGTTTTCAGAGTGAATCACATCCAGAAATGTGTTTCCCTCCACATCTCAGTATCTCTTTTTTTAGCATGAGCGAGGAGCTCTGCCCCCAGAAGAGGATCAGATTTTCATCTGAATCCTTGTAATTAAGTAAAGGCTGAATCCAGGGGGGAATGTAGGAATTAGCATGGAAATGATCTTTGATTATTATTCATACTGTACTGTCTTTTAAAATTAATAGTAACCAGGGGCATGTAATAGGAACATTTTTACAGATAATAATGATACTCAGAGAATGAAATAGAATACTGGAAGTTAACTATTTGAAAAAAAAAAAAATCAGGGGTGCCTGGGTGGCTCAGGTGGTTAAGTGTCTGGCTTTAGCTCAGGTCAGGATCCCAGGGTCCAGGGTTCAAGCCCCAGGTAATCATCCATCATCCATCATCCATCGTCATCCACTGGGCTCCCTGCTCAGTGGGGAGTCTGCTTCTCCCTCTCGCTCTGCCCTTCCCCCTCGCTGGTGTTCACACTCTCTCAAAAAATAAATAAAATATTTTTTAAAAAATCAGCAATTCCACTCAGTGTGATTAACCAGTCAAATGATAAAATTATTCTTTTAGAGAAATTTCTCTTCTACCTTACCCACTTTTACTCAGGACTGTTGATATAATTTCCAGAAGATAAATACTTCTTTCATACCATCTAAAATTTGACACCTCTAAGGGAAAAAATGATGCTACTCCCAAAATACATGATTGGATCTAATTTTTGAAAAGATAGCTAGCTCTAGACTGACCCTTGCACGTGTGCACAGGGAGGCACGCAGGCAGCAGATGTCGATAAGAATGTTGTCAACGGGAGGGAGTTAAGATGGCGGAGGAGTAGGGGACCCCTTTTTCAGCCGGTCCCCTGAGTCGAGCTGGATAGGTACCAGACCAGCCTAAATAACCACGGAATCAGCCTGAGACGCAGGATGATGCATCTGGATCTCTACAAATGAACATCTCCAGCGCTGAGTATTGAGGTACTAAGAGGGGAGCTGTAAACCGTGCACGGATATCGGAAGATAAACGGAAGGGGGAGGGAGCCGCCGCGTTTGGGCGCCGGGAAGCGGCAGCCACCTGCACGGGGGAGCGGGGGACACACAGAGGGCACCCGCGAGAGAGCGGACTGAGACCGGTGAGCCGTGAACGCGCGCGCGCCACCAGGCATCTCCCGGAACACCGGAATCCCGGTGTGCTCACGGGATCCAGACTGAGACCGGGAACTCCCGGAGCGCGCGCGGGGCGGCTGGCGGCTGGCGGGCCACCTGCACGGGGGAGCGGGCGGACTCGCGGTCGGCACCCGCGAAACAGCAGACTGAGACCCTGAACCGGGTGCGCGCGACACCAGGCTTCTCACGAAACTCCGGAATCGAGGTGTGCTCACCGGGCATAGACTGAGACCGGGAGACCCGGGAGCGCGCGGGGCGGCCGGTGGCTGGCGGCATTAGAAACACAAAGGACAGAGACGCGCGGCCCGTGGCTGGCGGCATTAGAAACACAAAGGACAGAGACTGGGCGGCCGGTGGCTGGCGGCATTAGAAACACAAAGGACAGAGACGCGCCGGCCCTGGAAGTGAGGGCAGGGTCGCCGAGTTGGTGCGCACATCCCGGGACGCCGCAGGGTTGAGCAGCACCAACAGTAACAGAGTTAAAGTGGCCGGAACATCAGTGGAGAACGGGCCGCAATCCCTCTGTTCTGCGACAATGCAGCCTCTGCTGCTCTGACCCTCAGAAGAGGCATAGCCGGCCGCCAGGGAAAGCCGCCAGAGAACAAAAGCCTGGAAATACCGGCTCAGAGAGTGCCCATCCCCATCCTCCCTCGCAGGGGACACGGAGACTCTAACCAAACAGGGTTGCCTGAGTATCGGCGCGGCAGGCCCCTCCCCCAGAACACAGAAGGCAGGCTGAAAAATCAAGAAGCCCACAACCGGAGGCGCCTGGGTGGCGCCGTCATTGAGCGCCTGTCTTCGGCTTAGGGCGTGATCCCAGCGTTCCGGAAAGGAGTCCCTCATCGGGCTCCTCCGCTGGGAGCCTGCTTCTTCCTCTCCCACTCCCCTGCTTCTGTTTCGTTCTTGCTGACTGTCTGTCTCCCTCTCTCAGATAAGTAAATAAATAAAATCTTTAAAGAAGAAGCCCACATCTCTAAGATCCCTATAAAACAAGAGGCACGGCCTGGGACCCAGTCAATAATTTTGGGCTCTGGAAACCCCGCAACCTCTCTTCATCAGAATGACAAGAAGGAGAAGCCCCCCCCAGCAAAGAAAAGACAGTGAGTCAGGGGCCTCTGCCACAGAAGTAACGGATATGGATGTAACCAAATTATCAGAAATGGAATTCAGAGTAACAATGGTCAAGATAATGAGTAGACTTGAAAAAAGTATTCAGGAAAATATTACTGAGAATATACAATCCCTAAGGGCGGAAATGAGAGCGAATTTGACAGAAATTAAAAATTCTATGAGCCAAATGCAGGCAAAACTAGAGGCTCTGACGGCCAGGGTCACGGAAGCGGAGGAAAGGGTTAGTGAATTGGAGGATGGGTTAATAGAGGAAAAAATAAAATTAGAAGATGGTCTTAAAAAAATCCACGCCCACGAATGTTGGCTACGGGAGATTACTGACTCAACGAAACGATCCAATGTTAGAATCATCGGCATCCCCGAGGGGGTGGAGAAAAACAGAGGTCTAGAAGAGATATTTGAACAAATTGTAGCTGAAAACTTCCCTAATCTAGCAAGGGAAACAAAAATTCGTGTCCAAGAGGCAGAGAGGACCCCTCCCAAGCTCAACCATGACAGACCTACACCACGTCACGTCATAGTGCAATTCGCAAATATGAGATCCAAAGAAACAGTATTGAAAGCGGCCAGGGCAAAGAAATTTCTCACGTACCAAGGCAAAGGCATCAGAATTACATCAGACCTGTCTACACAGACCTGGAATGAGAGAAAGGGTTGGGGGAGCATTTTTAAAGCTCTTTCAGAGAAAAACATGCAGCCAAGGATCCTTTATCCAGCAAGGCTGTCATTCAGAATTGATGGAGAAATAAAGACATTTCAGAATCGACAGTCACTAGCCAATTTCGTAACCACGAAACCAGCCCTACAGGAGGTATTACGGGGGGTTCTATAAAAGTAAAAAGGCCCCAAGAGTGATACAAAACAGAAAGTCACAGCCAATACAAACAAAGACTTTACTGACAACATGGCAGAATTAAAAGCATATCTCTCAGTACTCAGCCTGAACATTAATGGTTTGAATTCTGGTTTCAAACGCCACAGGGTTGCAGATTGGATAAAAAGAAATGACCCATCCATTTGCTGTCTTCAAGAGACTCATTTCGAACCCAAAGATGCATTCAGACTGAGAGTAAGGGGATGGAGTACCATCTTTCACGCAAATGGACCTCAAAAGAAAGCTGGGGTAGCAATTCTCATATCAGATAAATTGGATTTTAAACTACAGACTATAGTTAGAGATGCAGAAGGGCACTATATTATTCTTAAAGGAAGTATTCAACAAGTGGATATGACAATTATAAATATATATGCCCCCAACAGGGGAGCAGCAAGATACACAAGCCAACTCTTAACCAGAATAAAGAGACATATAGATAAAAATACATTAATAGTAGGGGACCTCAACACTCCACTCTCAGAAATAGACAGAACACCCTGGCAAAAACTAAGCAAAGAATCAAAGGCTTTGAATGCCACACTCGACGAGTTGGACCTCTTAGATATATATAGAACACTACACCCCAGAACCAAAGAATACTCATTCTATTCTAATGCCCATGGAACATTTTCAAGAATAGACCATGTTCTGGGACACAAAACAGGTCTCAGCCGATACCAAAAGATTGAAATTATCCCCTGCATATTCTCAGACCACAACGCTCTGAAATTGGAACTCAACCACAAGGAAAAATTTGGAAGAAACTCAAACACTTGGAGACTAAGAACCATCCTGCTCAGGAATGACTCGATAAACCAGGAAATCAAAAATCAAATTAAACAATTTATGGAGACCAATGAGAATGAAAATACAACAGTCCAAAACCTATGGGATACTGCAAAGGCAGTCCTAAGGGGGAAATACATAGCCATCCAAGCCTCACTCAAAAGAATAGAAAAATCTAAAATGCAGTTTTTATATTCTCACCTCAAGAAGCTGGAACAGCAACAGAGGGACAGGCCTAATCCACGCACGAGGAAGCAGTTGACCAAAATTAGAGCTGAAATCAATCAAGCAGAAACCAGAAGTACAGTAGAGCAGATCAACAGGACTAGAAGCTGGTTCTTGGAGAGAATCAATAAAATTGACAGACCACTGGCAAGACTTATCCAAAAGAAAAGAGAAAGGACCCAGATTATTAAAATTATGAATGAAAAAGGAGAGGTCACGACGAACACCACTGAAATTGGAAGGATTATTAGAAATTTTTATCAACAGCTATATGCCAATAAACTAAGCAATCTGGAAGAGATGGAATCCTTCCTGGAAACCTATAAACTACCAAGATTGAAAAAGGAAGAAATTGATTTCTTAAACAGGCCAATTAATTATGAAGAAATTGAGTCAGTGATAAACAACCTTCCAAATAACAAAACTCCAGGCCCGGATGGTTTTCCTGGGGAATTCTACCAAACATTCAAAGAGGAAATAATACCTATTCTCCTAAAGCTATTTCAAAAAATAGAAACAGAAGGAAAGCTACCAAACTCATTCTATGAGGCCAATATTACCTTGATCCCCAAACCAGGCAAAGACCCCCTCAAAAAGGAGAATTACAGACCGATTTCCCTAATGAATATGGACGCCAAAATCCTCAACAAGATACTTGCTAATAGAATCCAACAGTTCATTAAAAGGATTATCCACCACGATCAAGTAGGATTCATACCTGGGATGCAAGCGTGGTTCAATATTCGCAAATCAATCAGCGTGATACATCATATCAACAAGAAAAGACTCAAGAACCATATGATCCTCTCAATTGATGCCGAAAAAGCATTTGACAAAATACAGCATCCTTTCCTGATTAAAACCCTTCAGAGTGTAGGAATAGAAGGTACATTTCTCAATCTCATAAAAGCCATCTATGAAAAGCCTACTGCAAATATTATTCTCAATGGGGAAAAGCTGGAAGCCTTTCCCTTAAGATCAGGAACACGACAAGGATGCCCACTCTCGCCACTATTATTCAACATAGTACTAGAAGTCCTTGCAACAGCAATCAGACAACAAAAAGGGATCAAAGGTATTCAAATCGGCAAAGAAGAAGTCAAAATGTCTCTCTTCGCAGACGACATGATACTCTATATGGAAAACCCAAAAGAAGCCACTCCCAAACTATTAGAAGTTATAGAGCAATTCAGTAACGTGGCGGGATACAAAATCAATGCTCAGAAATCAGTTGCATTTCTGTACACGAATAACGAGAACGAAGAAAGAGAAATCAGGGAATCCATCCCATTTACAATAGCACCAAAAACCATACGTTACCTTGGAATTAACTTAACCAGAGACGTAAAGGACCTTTATTCTAGAAACTATAAATCACTCTTAAAAGACATTGAGGAAGACATAAAAAGATGGAAAGATATTCCATGCTCATGGATCGGAAGAATTAACATAGTTAAAATGTCCATGCTACCCAGAGCAATCTACACTTTCAATGCTATCCCGATCAAAATACCGAGAACGTTTTTCAAAGAACTGGAACAAATAGTCCTTAAATTTGTATGGAACCAGAAAAGACCCCGAATCTCCAAGGAACTGTTGAAAAGGAAAAACAAAGCTGGGGGTATCACAATGCCGGACTTCGAGCTGTACTACAAAGCTGTGATCACAAAGACAGCATGGTACTGGCACAAAAACAGACACATAGACCAATGGAACAGAATAGAGAGCCCAGAAATGGACCCTCAGCTCTTTGGGCAACTAATATTTGATAAAGCAGGAAAAAACATCTGGTGGGAAAAAGACAGTCTCTTCAATAAATGGTGCTGGGAAAATTGGACAGCTACATGCAAAAGAATGAAACTTGACCACTATCTCACACCATACACAAAAATAAACTCCAAATGGATGAAAGACCTCGATGTGAGACAGGAATCCATCAAAATTCTAGAGGAGAACATAGGCAGCAACCTCTACGACATCAGCCAAAGCAACCTTTTTCATGACACATCCCCAAAGGCAAGAGAAACAAAAGATAAAATGAATTTATGGGACTTCATCAAGATTAAAAGTTTCTGCACATCCAAGGAAACAGTCAGAAAAACTAAGAGGCAGCCCACGGAATGGGAGAATATATTTGCAAATGACACTACAGATAAAGGACTGGTATCCAAGATCTACAAAGAACTTCTCAAACTCAATACACGAGAAACAAATAAACAAATCAAAAAATGGGCAGAAGATATGAACAGACACTTTTCCAATGAAGACATACAAATGGCTAACAGACACATGAAAAAATGTTCAAAATCATTAGCCATCAAGGAAATTCAAATCAAAACCACACTGAGATACCACCTTACGCCAGTTAGAATGGCAAAAATAGACAAGGCAAGAAACAACAATTGTTGGAGAGGATGTGGAGAAAGGGGATCCCTCCTACATTGTTGGTGGGAATGCAAGTTGGTACAGCCACTCTGGAAAACCGTGTGGAGGTCCCTTAAAAAGTTAAAAATTGAGCTACCCTATGATCCAGCCATTGCGCTACTGGGTGTTTACCCCAAAGACACAGACGTAGTGAAGAGAAGGGCCATATGCACCCCAATGTTCATAGCAGCAATGTCCACAATAGCTAAATCGTGGAAGGAGCCGAGATGCCCTGCAACAGATGACTGGATTAAGAAGTTGTGGTCCATATATACAATGGAATATTACTCAGCAATCAGAAAGAATGAGTTCTCAACATTTGCTACAACATGGACGGCACTGGAGGAGATAATGCTTAGTGAAATAAGTCAAGCAGAGAAAGACAACTATCATATGATTTCTCTCATCTATGGAACATAAGAACTAGAATGATCAGTAGGGGAAGAAAGGGATAAAGGAAGGGGGGGTAATCAGAAGGGGGAATGAAACATGAAAGACTATGGACTATGAGAAACAAACTGAGGGCTACAGAGGGGAGGGGGGTGGGGGAATGGGATAGACCGGTGATGGGTAGTAAGGAGGGCACATATTGCATGGTGCACTGGGTGTTATACACAACTAATGAATCATCGAGCCTTACATCGAAAACCGGGGATGTACTGTATGGTGACTAACATAATATAATAAAAAATCATTATTAAAAAAAAAAAAAAAAAAAAAAAAAAAAAAAAAAAAAACCCTCATGGGGAGATAATCATGAAGTTCAACCCAAAAAAAAAAAAAAAAAAAAAAAAGAATGTTGTCAACGGAATCCTTTGTAATTTCAAAACACTAGAGCATGCCCCAATTAGAGAACAGCTAAACACACTGGAGTAGAGTCAGATGATCAAATTCTACAACAGGAGAAATGGCTGAACTAACCAGATGGATGAAATAGGAAAAAATAATGAGTAAAAAACTGAGTCACGGTAAGTTAAATCAAGCTATAGGCAAAGTAATGAAGAATACCAAGGAATGACTACTAAGCTTCAGAATACAGACCACTCCCAAGAAGGGGCACGTGGGGGGCTGGGAAGTGAATGGGGGAGCACGTGAGAACACCAATCAAAGTTGTTAATGTTCCAATTCTTAGGTTGGGCAGTAAGTAGCTTGATGACACTCATTTTGTTATCGTGTTTTATAACTTACATATGTACTATATACCTTTTATACATATATCACATACTTCATAACAAAAAGATGTACATGGGGAAAGACCTTACTGTGTATTATGAAACCAAGTGAAACGTCTTTCTCTAATCTACCTTCCTGTGAAGGAAAAGGTAAAAGGTAACCAGAACTTGCCATTGATTAACATACGCTCCTTGCGAAGGTTCTGCTTCTGGTCTGAACTGGGATCTATAATGTTAGTGAAAATTCTCTCCTGTAAACCTGTCACCCTTGGGGTTAGTGAGGAAATTGATATGAGGAAGAATCTTTAGTCTGTTTCCCTTCTATAAAGAAAGAGATAAGGTTTATCTGGATCGTCACTGAATCCCCAACGTTTAGGGGCTGGCACTGGGTATTTGATAGATGAATGCATGAAGGAGATAACAAAAGGAAGACAAAAGGAAAGAAGGTGTATGCACCAGTAAATTCTCCGAGCTCCTTTCTACTAAGACAGAACACTCTAGACTCCAAGGGAATGAAATGCAATGCCTGGTGGCTCAAGTTTTATGTCACAGAGCACTAGCTGATTTAGTTATCCCCTCTTGGCCCTTGTATGAGTGTAGCTCATGAGCTTTTAGTGCTGACCTGTGTTGCTCAGTTGCTGGAATTTTTAGATTACCTAGACTCAGGTAGACCCCACAACACGTTAGCAGAGGCGTTGGTTGGCATTTCGGTAAGGTACCTGCTTCTTGTTACTGCAGCTCTTTGCCAGGAGCCAGTGTTAAAACTGGGAGGATAAATCAGCAAGATTCTATAGGGGAACCCTTAACACCTACGATGTTCTATTGATTAGCAATGCATTTATTCACTATTTATTGAGTCCTTACTATATACTAGGCACAGTTCAGCTCTAAAATCATTGACTTTGCAGGCTAGTTGTGCAAGATGAAATCACTATAATTAAAAAGAGCTTACAATTTATTATTATTATTATTATTATTAATCACTTACCACAGGTAACATTTCATTACAGTATGTACTACAGCTTTAGAGATTGTCAAAACTCCCACAAAGAAACACAGAAATAGTTTAAATAAAGAACTTATAGTCTCCAAAAAATATTTTTATATTCATAACTGGCTTTTTCAGTGAGATAGGTGTTTGTTTCTCTATGAATTGATGCTTCCAAGTTTTGCGGGGGGAGTACAGAATAGCTCACAAAATATGTTCCAAGGATCTGTGTCATCATGACAAGCATAGTCGCATTTCTGGCAAGTTAATTTGCTACAAATAATAATAATTTGGAAGATGGTGTGATTATACAAATGAGAAAAAATGTCTCAGGTAAAGTAATTAAAGATAGTAAAGTAAATTAGGTTTGATATTATCCTAACCAAGGCATTATTAGGAAGACTGTCTTTTGCTATCCACTTCCAAATTATAGGATGTCTTTCAAAGTCAACTGAGCAACCCAGGTGAATACTTTAGGATTTTTTGCACGTTTTTCTACACTCTATACAATGACTCTATCAATACAAGGGCAAAATCAGTGAAAGGAATAAATCAGTGTGCAAGGCTCACTGGAATTAAAAATAATTTTTTTTACAAAGTAGCATTTACTGCAAGGGAATACTTTTGTTCCTGTGGTTTAGTCATGCGAAAAATGCTTAAATGAGAAAAGCTGTAGTAAAATAATTACTGTGATAAAACCAATATATCCACAATAAGGCTACACCATCTTCTGCTCTTTCCACCAATGTGTTATTCTTACCTTCTGAGGAAGTTTCTGTACTGTTCATCTCTAGCTTGAGCTGTCCTTCTCATTATATTCTGGAATACCTCTCGGTCTAGGGCCCACGTTTTAACATTGGTAATAGCTTTAGAAAAATCAAGAAAATAATAAAATATTGTTTAGCCCCACATTAAGAAAACATTCCAAAATGTTAATCATTAAATTTTTCATATATTCTCATAAAATGGTATTTCTTGGAAAATGCATTATTTAACACGCAAATGGAAGGAAGTAGTGACATAAATAGTGGGTAATTTTATAAAATCATCTTTGGCTTTGAAATGAACCATGATTTGGAAGTGAGTAGCAAAAGATTTCCTCTCTAATTATGTTTTGCTTAGGATGATATCAAAATTAGTTTGCAATTCCTAATTACACACTACATCATCAGGATGTATTTCAGATTTGTGCTGTGATATAAGAGAAAACCAGCCAACTTGTAGCTAGATCAGAGAGGGAAGAATTCACAAGTAGATAATTGGAAGTTAAAGATCTCTCAGTGTATGAGTATGTTTTTATGTCTTTTATGTTTTTCAGACATTGTAGCTAATGAGAGCCAATATATTTTAAGGATCTCTATGGTTACTTTTGTATAAAGTGCATACAAATCATTTTCATAGAGATTATGCAAGACAGATTTTGAGACAATTTTTTTATAGGAAAGACATGGAAAGCAAGAATAAAATCTAAAAAGGAAGAAGAGCAGAAGTTGCAGCTCTAAAAGATCTAGATGAAATTACAATTGTAATCTTTTTAAAAAAGAAGTAATGAGAACCTATAAAGTAAATCAAAATCCAAAGCTTTGGTTTACCAAACTTAAGGGTGAATTAGATTTATCTTGACATTCTTGTTAAAAATACAGATCCCTAGGCTCCAGTGTCAAAGATTCTGATTTGGGTTTGGAGTGAAGCCCCAGAATCCGCATTTTTATCAAATCCTGCAGCAATTCTGAGATGCTTCAGCCAGTCCTAAACACTGAGAAACGCACCTGAATAATTCTGCCCAAGATTTCCATGAATAAAGTCAATAAAAACAGGAACCCTTACACTAATCCCAAAAGTCACTCAAGAAAACTCTCACCAAATTAATTCACATCCCTTTTGATATTTATATATTTTCCTTGGTTTCATTAATTTTTCTGGTTTAGAATATGATCAGAACATCATGGAGAATGAAAAGCAAACATTCTGGATGAGCCAAAGGCAGATGTTTACACAGTAAAAAAAAAAAAAAAAAAAAAGTGAAGTGGCAATTAAAGCAAATATTAGGAATAATTCAGTAATATGAAGCCATTTTCATATTTTATGTGCAGGTACTTGACAGAGAGGTTCTCTTAATTTGAATTGTTTAGACAAGCACTTTCAACATAAGTCCTGTAAGCACAGCATTTCTATTAACAGGAGCACGTGGGGCACAACGGGAGACAAAAATACTCAGCAGGCAACAGCGACTCAGATTGTCATAAACATTGGGCAACAATTCAAAAATACAACATTTCATCCCCTGTTACCTTTCACAGAGGCAGTTCTCGTACAGTTGTATAAAATGGCTAGTTCCCCAAACGTGGTCCACATAGGGATGGATGATAGAAATTTCTCCCCTTGGAACACCTCCAGTCGGCCCTCTATCAGTCAGAATTAAAGAAAAACACAAACAATCAAAACCCATCTAGATTCCATAAATTACAAAAATAAGACAATCAGAAAGTACACAAAGCATACCGGCAAGATATCTTATGATTCTCATTATAATATTGTGGTGGAGAGTGTAGACTGAAAGCAACTTGGCCATGTTAGCTGATCACCTTGAAAGAAAGAGTTACCTACTTTGCCTGAGGCTTTTTGTCAGTAATGGGAAGACTACTAATAATATTTACTTCATACAGTTGTTGTGAGAATTCAATACGTTAATATAGGTAGGGAATTTAGAACACATAGTAAATGCTGTATTAGTGTTAGCTATTGTTAATATTACTATCATTGTTACAAAGATCTTTCCCTGAAGCAGTGGATGGCAAGTATTGTATTTAAAATTCATTCTACCCCATAAAAATGCAGCACATAAGACAATTTCTCTTGTGCAAGGGACACAACAATCCCTGTATGTCTTGAAAACACAGCTTAGCTGTTCACATTAACAGAAGGACTACCTTGTCCTAACTGAGGAATGCACTGGCCCAGTCCGACTGCGTGGCTCTGTCCAATCATTGGCTGTATAACTTTGGGTAAGTAACCTCACCATGCCTCCACTGTGGTCTAACCCCTCAATCACTGAAATGAATTAATAAATGGAAGTTGCAAAGAAAAGTGCTTGAGAAGAACAGTATCAAGGGAATTAGAAGACAAGCCACAGACTGGGAGAAAATATTTTTGCAAAAGACACATCTGATAAAAGAATGTCTTGCAAAATACACAAAGAACTCTTACAACTCAACAAAAAGAAAACAAACAATCTGATTTAAAAATGGGTGACAGAGCTTAACAGACACTCACCGAGGAAGATAAACAGATGGCAAATCAACGTAGGAAACTATGCTCCACATCATATGTCATCAGAGAAATGCAAATCAAAACAACAATAAGATACCACCACACACCTAGCAGAACGACAAAAATCTGGTACACTGATAACACTAAATGTTAGTGAAACGTGGAGCAACGGGAACTCTCCTGCATCGCCGACGGAAGCGCAAAACGGGACAGTCACTTTGGAAGACAGTGTGGCAAATTCTTACAACATTAAACATACTCTCACCATATAATGCAGCAACTGTCCTCCTTAGTATTTACCCAAAGGAGTTCAAAACTCAGATCCACACAAAAACCTGAACACAGATGTTTATAGCAGCTTTATTTATAACCGCCAACACTTAGAAATGACCTGGATGTCCTTCAGTGGATGAACAGATAGACTGTGGTACATCCAGACAACGGGATATTATTTAGTGCTTAGAAAGAAGGGAGCTATCAAGCCACGAAAAAACAGGGAGGAAACTTAAGTGCATACTACTAAGTGAAAAGTCAGTCTGAAAGGGCTACATACTCTATGATTCCAGCAAGATGACATTCTAGAAAAGGGAAAATGATGGAGAGAATAAAAAGATTAGTGGTTGCCAGGGATGGGGTTGGGGGAGATGAACAGGTGGAGCACAGAGAATTTTTAGGACAGTGAAAAACAGTCTGCATGGTATTATAACGATGGATGTCATTATACATTTGCCTAAACCCACAGAAGGTGCAGCACCAAGAGTGAACCCTATGATAAATTATGGACTTTCACGATATAGCAATAGAGGTTCATCCCTGGTTAGAAAAAAAAAAGTACCATTCTGGTGAGTGATGTTGATAACGGCGGAAGCTACACATGTGTGGGGACGGGAGAGTATGGAAAAATCCCTGTATCTCCCTCTCAATTTTGTTGCAAACCTAAAACTGCTCTAAAAAAAGTTAAGTCTTATGAAAATGAGAACGAGTGCCTGACATTAATCTTTAAGCAACAGTTGGGGGAAGAGAAAGACAGCATGTCAGGAAAACTCACAATTCTTTTGCCCTGCTGATTCTCTTCTCCTTTCCCTTTAAACAAGTGCAAAGAAAACCTTACCTCGCAGTCTATGCAAAAAGACCTACATTCATAGAGGAAGAAAAATGGTGGGGTTATTCTTTCCCATGAAGAATTATTCTTTCCTTCTCCTAATTCACCACTAAACAGCTCTGGGTCACCTCTCTCCAGCCATCCGTTCACCAAATTGGGTTTGAGTACCCGTGTTGTACTAGAAACTGGTCCAGCGGCCAGAGAAACAGCGTGGACGAAACACAAAAGATACTTATTCTGATAGAACTGAAATTGTTGTAAGAAATAAACTCTGTTTTGGCTCCAAACCCTACAGATATAATACAAAATTTAATAATTTCTCATTACAACTAAATTCTATTCCATTGAAACCACTTAGTGGTACTGTTGAATTGATATCATGGATCGTCATGCATTTCAAGTTTTTTTCCTAATTGACTGTGACTCATGGTACTTGTGCAATACTGAAGAATTATATGGAATATCAAAAGTTTAAGCAAAATATGCTTTTATTATTATAGGCTATTCATGCCATACGTTATAAGGGGAGATTTTTAATTAATTTGCTCAATCAATTACATCAGGCAAGTCAGTGCTTAGATAACACCGTAATTAATTCAAAGAAGAAACTGACCACTTTTCATTGCCATGTGTGCTGTAGCCTGATTTCAATGACTGTATTGATGCTGGCTTCTGTTCTAACTCTTCTCTGCCCTCGCCCTTCATCAGAGTCACTGGCAAGGAACAAGATGGGCTGACATGAGTTTCTCATCCTTTCCTAGCAGGTTCCATAAAAAATTTGTTGAGTTAATGATCTACCTTTTCTTGTCGGAACTTCTGGTTTTGCTAAAGTAGAAGTGAAATGGCCAAGAGAAAAGCTGAAAGAGGAGGAAATTGCTCTAGATCGTCAGTCCCTAAAAACTAGAAGGCTGGCTAAATTCAGACTATAATTCACTTCCTGGGTAGAATAATTACTTGAGAATGACTGTATAATTTCAAGGGTGTCTACAAAGATGTTTATGGCAAATAAACACCAATATTTATGAAACTAGCATGTCTGAAGAATCAAAGTATATGAAAACAATCTTTCATATAGTATAAATAGAATAATATATGTTTATTAATTTTTTTGGATAGGCAACTTCTGCCCCATACCTAAGGCCCTAAGGAAACAAGGATCATAAAAGCATTCTTAGATTGCCAGGAACTAACAGTAGAAAATAAAAGATCACAGCAAATCTCAGTTTACCACTCCATCTGGGTAAGCCACTTTAACTTTCTCCCTAAGACTCAAAAAGTGGGGGATTCAGAATTTGATAAGGTGTTCAATAAGCATATGCCTTGTTCAGATAATGTCTTGCTTCTGTATCTAATATCATTTTTTTGAGTACCACTGTAAGGCATGCATTTGATATGTATTTAAGAAATCCTTTGCCTATCTATCCAGCATATAAACATGTTCCTATAACATATACGTAGAAAACCATTTAAAGGGTTCTAAAAACACCAATGTTAATCTTAAGGCTTTCTATTTGATTCATATGTTGCTTACATATACCTAAATTATCCTTCGAAGTCATTCATATATAACCAAAATATTTCACAGAATCATAAAAAAAACCTTTTCTTTATCCTCCTACAACAACCTAAAAATGTCAACATAACCAGCGGTATTTTGAATAGAAACACCTTTTTTGCAGCTGTTGAGTGAGTGGCACTGTGATTAAAAGTATGGACTCAAGTCAGACCGTCTACATTTGTATTCTACCTCCACCACTCAGGAGCTTCGTGGCCTTTCCTAAGTTACTTAACTTCTCTGTGACAAAGTCCGCGTTAGTAATATGGAGATAACAGCACTTGCCTAACAGAGTTGGTGAGAAGATGAAATGAGATCTCTCCATTAAGTGCTCAATAGGGTGGCTGACGTATAAAAAGCATTCAGTAAATATTACTATCACCAGTATGATTAGATCAACAATGTTACTATTTCATGAACTCAAATCAGTTACGTTTTATATAAACAGAGCTACTGGTTTTGCATTTTTATAAATGTTTCCAAAAAATCATAAGACAATAGGCAAAGTATTTATTATATGATAACTGGAAAAATCTGTTAAACCCACCTGCTAGCACAAAGATATGGTTTCCTGGTTCTCCTTGCTTAATAATGTAACTCCCTTGCTGATAGTTTCTCCCATACATGCATTCCACCATGTCTTTGATCTGCTGAGGATCCAGTCTCTTTAGAAATTGATTTTTATTAAGGGCGTCTGTAATGAGCTTCTTCTCACTGGCATAATGGAAAAGAGATGGCAAGTTACATTAACAAAAACCGTGTTGTGCTATTTAGATTTATTTCGTTTAGATTCCTGATATTACCACCTATGTGCTTACAACTTTTCTGGGAGGGACAAATTTTTTTTCTAGCCCCACCAACACTGACCCTTATAACTACCATACTTCACATGTAAAACCTTTGAAAATATTTTTGAATAGTTTTCTGTAATTGACATTACATCAATTTTATTATCACTCCTTGCTGTCATCATCACAAATATAGCCTCTCTCAAGATCTCTAGATGCATATAAATAATATTAATATTAGTAATAGTAATGGAGACATGATTTTTTGGATGGAAAGAAAATCTGGTATTTAAGAAAGTACCACATGGTATTCATTTATTCATACATATTTGCATGCATAATGCCTATAGTAGCAGTTATCTTATAATTTATTTAATCTTCACCACTATCCTGTGAGAAAATTACTATTCCTACTTTCTGGATAAATAGACTAAAAAGTAAGAAGCAAGTTAATCCCCCTAGGATTTAAATCTAAGTCTGTGAGTCTGAAGACTGTACATCTATTGCCTCTCCTGAGCTGAAGAAGACAGCTCCTTGGGACTCGCCAGGTTCGATCAGAAACAGAGGGTGATGGTGGTAGACTGGGTTCACCTAGGTTTTGACCCTCAGTATGTCTAGACTAGACAAAACATATATTTCCAGTCTCATAACCTATTCATTCCCCAAATCCAAGGCTCTCTTGTTCATTGCCCTCCAACATTCTGTTTTCTTTTGGAAAAGAAGTAGCTCAAAATAATTACCCAATCTTATTACCATAAATTTCAAAAGTTTTAATTATCATACTGTACATGTAGCTATCATAGAATTATTGAGCTGGCAGAAGAGTGGCCTCGTGGGCTAGGTCAGAATCTCTGCACAACATATTTGCTTTCAGTCAAACTCAGCGTGATTTCTAAAAATCGGATTTTTCTGTATCGTTCATTCAAACTCTTTCCCACCACTAGCTTTACTGTTTTAAAACTTGTGATATTTTTCCACACAGAAAGTTCTCAGACGTAAAGTAAAATTTCACAGATTGGATACTTCCTTCATGACCCCACCCATCAGGCTATGTGAAGAAAAGAGAATGAAGAAATTCCTTCAGTCCTACAACGACGCCCTCATCCTCAGAGCTACACAAACTCTCTGAGTACCTTGAGAACTTACTTCCTCCTGCCACCAGTCTATCACCAAATCTTGTCATTTCCCTTTCCAAAAAATCACTGTTATCCATTTCAAGCATCTAGTTTCCCTTTTCAAGGATGTCACCACAGTCTAAGAAAAAAATTTAGGTCTGGACATTAATAGCTTCTTTTTAGCATTTCAGCTTCTAGCCTCTTTCCCCTGTAGTCTATTCTATCTTTTATTGTCAGATTATTCTTGTTAAAACCTGACTTCATCCTGATCTCATTTTTACCTCATCTGTGAAAGCCAATAATTCATTCAATTAATATATACCGAGAAAATACTTTGGCTACATGTTCTTCTCAGAGCAAGCAGTAGAACTGTGTACAATGCCAAAAAAGCCCCAGCTTTCATAGGCTTTTATGTTCTCCTAACATTCCAGCTAGTGTTTCATCAATGCCCACATAGCCTAATTTCCCAAAATATGTTCCAAGAAGTGTTCTTCCTTTATAAGCAAGTGTGCTGAGTTTGAACAATTTTGCAAATTCACAATACATACTTTCAGAGTTCAAAGAAATCTTCCAGTAAACAAATCTCTTAAACCAATGTTTCCAAACCTCAATGTCTTTTTATTTATTTCTTCTTTTGGCTTAACTTCTATGAACATTCCATGGAAGTAGTTTGAAAACCCTTTTGCCCATAGAAGAAAAGCAACAGCTCACAATCTGGTATTGACCATTTCCCACCATATGACTCCACTCCACCCATCCAGTACTTACTTGCTAAAACAAATCCCTTGCTTCAGATAGGCTGGTATCCTCATTGTCTCCTATGCCTGCCAGCTTTATCTTTAGGCTTAGTCCCTATTTTCTACTCTAACTTAATTTCTTCTTCCTTCAATCAGTTTAAACCTTATAATTCTCCCTTTGTGATCTAGTCAACCGTGTGTCGATGCTGTAGCTCACACAATCCGTTCAATCTATTCTTAACTCCTAGAGTACTGTATTCATGTCTATTCAATTCAACAAATTTTATCAAACATTTACTTAGGGCATAAAAATTAGTTAAGCATGGTCCGTGGCCTCGAAGAGTTCCCAAATCCTTTTAACTTAATTTAGTGTATAACTTTATAATAATATTCTACTATTAGAAAAGAGTTCTCTCGATGACTTTTTCTCCAAACTAGATTATAAATCTTAAAGGACTGGGTCTTCTCTTGAATTCTCTAAGAGGCAGCATACAGCAGTGACTTTCACTCCCTCTACAACTGTGATAGACCAGCTGTTATCAGAACAACTCTCCCGGCTCACACAATACAACTTCAAAAGCTAATTAAAGTAGATATTTACAAATGTGTTTGAAAGCACTGGAGACCTATCGACATAACAACAGCCTGAAAAGTCACGATCAACAAGAGAATATGAGCTTGACATTCACCTCTGCTTTTCCCTTCAAGGCATTTGCTGATTTGAACCCAGCGCTGAACAGAGTTTTGGCAGTCTCAAAGGATTGGAAAGACCAAAGTTAATGTTCAAGGCACACCATGAAGGAAGAATCCTGGTAAACAAACGGGATTTCATATGGGACATCTGTAGGGCTGCAGCCTGTGAGTAAGCACCAGTACAAAAGAGGCTAGCTCTGGAAAAGACTGAACATTAACTTCAAAATGACAAATTCCTATTTTGGTTAAAATAATTTGCTCCTAGCCTGACTGCCTGACACAAGCAAAGGTAAGTGTTTTCTGTAGGATGTTCACAAAATCTAGAGACGCAAATTTTCTCTAGAGTTTCTCCCTAAAGAGTATCTGGTATGACATCAGGCATACCAAGATAAAAGACCAAATGACTGAAGACCAAGAGAAGAAAAGACAATAGAAACAGACCTAACAGATCAATATATTGTAGGTATCAGATACAGACTTTCATATAACCATATCCTAAGAAAATCATATCTAGGACTGTCATAATCAAATTACTGAAAACCAAACAGGAAGGGGGAAATCTACAATGCAGTTGGAGAAAAGACACATCACCTCAAATGACCAACAATATGACCGACTTACACCTCAACTGAAATAACAGAAGCCAGGAGACAATGGGATATCTCCAAAGAGCTTTTAAGTGCCTATTTCCACTATCTTTACCCAGTGAAAATAGCCTTCAAAAATAAAAGCAAAATGAATACATTTCAAAATGTCATTCCATTGGCAACAGACTCATAACAGTGGAGAGCTCCAGACAAACAGAAAATGACCCCAGATGGAAACTAATAGATGCTAGAATGAAGAAAGAACAATGGAAAAAGTAAATATGTGCATGACTAAAGGAAGCTCATCTTTATAAAAGAGTAATAGCAATACCTTGTGGATTTTAAAATGTTTGATAAATAAAATGTTTGAGAACAATAGTCAAGTTGTGAGGCAGGGAGGATGGCAGTAAACATAATTTAAAGTCCAAGAAGTGATAAAAGTATTAATCTATATTAGAAATTTAATAAATTAAGGAAGCATGTTATAATTTAGGGTAACCTCTATAAGATGAGCCAAAGAATGTTTAACTAGAAAGCTAACGGAAAAGAAAATGGAATAATACGCATTTAATTAATCCTAGAAAATGTCAAGAAAATAGAGAAAAAGAAACCAAAGAAGTGAAACAAATACGAAACAAATAGTAATATGTTCATATGCAAATATTTGTATTTATATTAAAGATAAATATACTAAATACTGGAATTTTAAAAAAGACTGTCAGATTGAAAAATAAAATAAAAAGGAAATACGAAATGTGTGTTACTTATAAGAAGCATTCCTTTAAGATAAGGATATAGAAAGGTTGGAAGTAAGGAGGTAGAAAGGAATCTTTATCCTATATAAACACCAATTATAAAGAAAATGTTTCTTGATATAGGAAAGTAGACTTTAATGAAAAACACATTTCTAGAAATAAAGAGGGATATTTCATATTGATGTGATCAGGAAATATAAGTATTCGAAATGTGTATGCAATCAATTAAATAGCATCAAAATATAGAAAACAACATTGACAAAAATAAAAGAATAAACTAATCCACAATTGTTTTGGGAGATTTTAATACATTCCTTTAAGTAACTAACAGAACAAGCAGACATAAATTAGTTAGAATATAGTTTTAAACAACTGACTATCAAACTTAATTTCTTGACCTCATTGATATTTTAAAAGATTGTATTTGGGGCACCTGGGGGGCTCAGTTGGTTAAGTGTCCAACTCTTGCTTTTGGCTCAGGTCATGATCTCAGGACTGTGAGACTGCTTTGGATTCTCTTTCTCCCTCCCTCCCCACCTCCCTCTCTAAAAATAAAATAAAGTAAAATAAAATAAATGATTGCATTCAACAAATTCAGAATACACATTCTTGTCAAGTACACAAAAACCTTCATGAATATTGACGATATGGTGAGCCATAAAGCCCATCTCAGCAATACAGAGTATGTTCTTTGAACAGTAGAATATTTATTTTTTATTTTTTATTTTTCTTTTTTTTTTTAGAGAGAGTGCTCCTGCATGAGACTGGCTGTAGGGGGAGGGCAGAGGGACAGGGAGAGAGAGAATCTCAAACAGGCTTCACACTCAGCATGGAGCCGAACGCAGGGCTTGATCTCATGACCCTGAGATCATGACCTGAGCCGAAATCAAGAGTCATATTAAATGTGAACTTACATAAAATGTAGTACCCAACAATTCCTCTCCTAGGTATATAACCATCATAAATCATATATATATATGACATAGCGAGTATACATAGATAGATATAGATACAGATAGATATATACAGAGAGAGAGAGAGATGCAAAAATGTTCATGGCAGCCTTACTCAAAATTGCTAAATACCAAAATCAACCAAGTGTCCAACAATAGAACTGATAAACTGTGGTATAACCACCCAATAAATACTACACAGCAACTATAATTAATTAATAATAAATTACTGCCACATACAATAACACAAGTGAATCTCACTATATAAACCAAACAAGCTAGACTTAGGTAGAGTACATACTCTATAAATCCATCAAAATACAATTCAAAAAAAAAAAAAATTGGGGCGCCTGGGTGGCGCAGTCAATTAAGCATCTGCCTTTGGCTCAGGTCATGATCTCCGGGTCCTGAGATCAAGCCCCATTTACAGCTCCCTGCTCAGCGGGGAGTCTGCTTCTCCCTCTCCTCTGCCCCTCCCCCCAACTCGTGCATGCTCTCTTTCTCAAGTAAATAAATAAAATCTTAAAAATAATTTAAAAATAGGCAAAAAGCAATCTGTGATAATCCTAGCACAGACACTGGCTACCTTTGAGGTAGATAATGGGTAGAGATCAGAAGGGAGAAAGAGGCACTGAGGTACTGGGAATGTTCTATTATCTGGTCTGTTTGTTGGTTACATGGGCTTGTTCACTTTATTTGTGAAATTCGATGAAAAGTTCATTTAAAAAAATAAAATGTGTAAATGGCTTTGGAGTCAGAAAATCCTTGGTTCAAATCTCAGCTCTGCCACAGTGTAGTGGTGTCACCTTGGACAAGTCACTGAACATTTCTGAATCTCAGACTTCTGCTCTGGAAATAGAGCATAGTAATCATATCTACTTCATAGGAATATTATGCACATTAACTAAGATAAGGTGCCAGTAAATACTTTAAAAATGGCAGTAGTAGTTGGCGATGGGGGTAGTCGCAGCAAGTTTTTTTGCGGGGGCGGGGTGGAGCAGGGAGCGTGGAACGGGAAAGTTCAGAAACCAGGGAGAAACAAAGAGGCACTGCCAAGACACTCAGCTCAGCTCAAAGTCCTCCCGCCAGGCTGGATCTCAAATTCACGCCCATCAGCAGCAGCATCCGTGATCTTCCTGTAATCCTTTTACATCCCCGCTTACATAATCCACATTCTTGGAAGCAATACATTTCAGTCCTCTAATTTGCTTCGGGCAGTTTAACTGGTCAAAGTCCACCAACAGTTCTTGTTATGAAGCCTCCTACATCTTCTTTCTCTGGTCCTGAATTTTAGAGGCCTGTGTTCTCACCCTTTGCTCTTGCTGGGCAATAGCACGTATCCTGTGATCTTCTTTGTATAAGGCTCAGCGCAAGCAGAGGCCAGTGCCTCTGCCTTCTTTCTTATCTCTCAAGGATTTCTTGTGAGCATAGAGGTTGAGGCCATGCAACTTGTGTGGCGTTTCATAGCTTAATTATATATACAGATAGAAAGCATATTGTAAAGCGTATTTGTCAAGGGCACAATATCTGGAGCCGCAATGCCAGGGTTTGTTTGTTTTTTTTTTTTTAAGATTTTATTTATTTATTTGACAGAGAGAGACAGCCAGCGAGAAAGGGAACACAAGCAGGGGGAGTGGGAGAGGAAGAAGCAGGCTCCCAGCGGAGGAGCCCGATGCGGGGCTCGATCCCAGAACACCGGGATCGCACCCTGAGTCGAAGGCAGATGCTTAACGACTGAGCCACCCAGGCGCCCCGCAATGCCAGGGTTTAATTCCTAATTCTGCCCCCTATGAACTGTGGAACCCTGGGCAAGTCACTTAATCTCGAGTTTTTTCAGCTGTAAAATTACAATAAACACAGTTCACAGGTCATTTCTATGACAATTTAATGAGTTCACAGTATAAACAGTGCCCTGCACATAAAATATATTACCTACAGGATAGCAATTTTTCTTCTAAGTCAGCAAGTTACCAGCAACTTGAAAATCTTTAAGTCAAAACAGCCCTAAAAACTATACTTAAGACCTGCCTTGATTTTATTTAGGGAGACCCCTTCCCAACGGTGGTCAAACTCTTGACAATCCAGCCTCGCTGCCTGTTCGGCCTGCCGGCGCTCGGAGCACCCACAGGCCCACTGAACTACTTACAAGTCCCCAAATGTACCAGGACACCTTGTCTCCCTGCCAGCCTTCGTCCTTCAAAACCCAGCTCAAGATCATCTTTTCCATGAAGCTTTCCCCAATCCCACCAAGCAAAGTACGCTCCCTCCTTCCTCTGTATGCCTACCTCTTAGAATACGAATCACACAAGACTGCAATACATTTTCGTTTCCCCAAGAGACTGTGATCTCCAACTGTGTGGCCATGCTTTCTTCATCCTCTTAGGACCTAAAATCTACGAGCGCACCTGGAACCCAAGAGAAACTCAACAAGATTAAGAATGCTAATGGACATTCAAATTCTTTCTCCAAGTTTAAAAATTATGGGTACAGAGACAAGAATGGAGATGAGAAATGTCAGCTACTTGGTAAACCAGCCACAGATAACAAGCAAAATAAGCATCTCTTTATTTCCTGCTCCCAAATATCTTTTGAGCAATAAACCAACAAGAAAAAAACCTGATAAATGCACAAGTTTATAATTTGAGAAACTAGCATGAGACCGATGAGATCATTCCACGTGTAATCAGAAAATGAGCATGACTTTCTCCTGTCCGCTCTCTCACCCTATTGCCCATGTAATTAAATACGGTTGTAATTTAATCATGTTTACTGTTACTTCTTGCTCACAACAAAGACTTCTCTCTCCCTTTCTTAAATGTGTGCACATGATCCTATTCCCATGAGCATCCAAGAATAGAGTTTAATAATGAAATGTTGAAAACCAAAATTTACAAGGAAGTTAATCTGACACACTCAATGATATGCATGACTGTCATTGTGCTGCACGGTAATTAGCTAGAAATGGTAAATAGTTCCCTGAAAAGTCTGCAGTGAGTATTGCCCTTAAATTGTCAAACTGAGCATTTCTGGAGTCAGCTCTAGGGAAGCCTGTCCCTATAACAAAATACCAGCTCCCAATGGTCGTCCCGCACATTATGATCATCTGGGGAGAGTCTATAAATCCTGACGCCCAGGGCCCTCACCTCAAACCAATTTAATAAGACTCCCTGGCGGTTAAACCTCAAGCATCAGTATTTTTAAATACTCCCCAGGTGATTACAATGTGCACTTAAGGGTAAGAATTACAGCTGTAAACAAGAAAATGCAGGGAGCTTGAAGTTGTCCTTTTCCTCTTTATCCCCACTGCACCGGAAACAAGCCTCCATTGAAGGCTCGTGGAGCAATTCATCAATTACTATCAAGCAATTAACAGTGATTGATTAGTTAACAATAATCAGTTAATGTCTGTTGCAGGAGTTTTCCCTATCTTATTCTCCTCTGCAATATTACAAATAAACACAGAAATGAGAAAATCATTATTCCTCTCTCCCTCTTCCCAGGAAACCATATAGAACCTGAAACATAGCCTAGCATATTGGGGGCAATGCTGTCCAGTCAGCCCCAGGACTCTGGATTTTTTTTTTAATTGTGGTAAAATACACATTTATAAACTATACCATGTTAACCATTTTTAAGGGTATAGTGTAGTGGCATTAAATATATTCTCATTGTGTTTCAACCATCACCACCATTCATCTACAGAGCCTTTTTCATCTTCCTGAACTCAAATGCAACCCATTAAACAATAACTCCCATTCTCTGCTCTTCCCAGCCCCTGGCAACCTCTAATTCTGCTTTATGTCTCTACAAATTGGATTAGGTATGTCACATAAATGGATTAATGCAATATTTGTCATTTTGGGTCTGACTTACTCATGTGACATGATATCCTCAAGGTTCATTCATATTGTGGCATGAAAAAGAAGGAATTTCCTTCCTATCTTGAGGCTGAATAATATCTCATTGTATGTATATACTGTATTTTGTTTACCCATTCATCCATCAGTGGACATTTGGGTTGTTTCCACATTTTGGCTACGATAAATAGCTCACAACATGCTGCTATGAACACACGTGTACAAGCCCTCTGGACTTTTTTACACATGGCTTTACACCTTCAGCACGGCCAACATTCTCAGCCAGAGAATCTCACAACACAAAAGCAAAAGGGCCTGGTGTAGCGAGCAGAATTCTAAGACGGCTCCATGATCTCCAATCCCTGGTGTCAAGCTCCTGTATAATCACCAACCCTTGAAAGAGATGGAACTTGTGTTTTGCTCCTTGCCAACAGAAAATGCCAAGAGTGATGGGAGGGTCACCCCAAGTGTCTAATATAAGATTTCATCTTAATCAACTGTAAAAAGATTCTCCAACTGGCCTTGAAGAAGTAAGCTGCCGTGTTGTGGACAGACCTGGGAGCAAGACTATGGCTAGGAACTCTGGGCAGCCACCAGGAGCTGCGAGCAGCCTCTGCAGACAGCCAGCAAGAAAATGGGGAGCTCAGTCCTAGGGCTGAATTCTGCCAATAATCACTGAGCTTGGAGGAGGCCTTCTTCCACTAGAATGCTCTAGGAAGGAACACAGCGAGCTGACTCTTTGACTACAGTCTTGTGAATCCCTGAGCAGGTGATCTAATTGTTGTGCCTAAACTCCTGACCCACAGAAACCCTGAGATAACAAATATGCGTTGTTCTAAGCTGCTAGGTTCGTGGTGGCTTATCGCACAGCAAGAGAAACTAATACACCTGGGTTTCCCTGAGTTTCTATTTCCAAGAAATTTCAGCTAGTATCTTGTCCACTTTTTACCTACCTTTTTCTCATCTGATCTGGAAAGAAGGGACTGGAAGCTCTAGAACTTTCTTTCCTTCCTATTTCCCAGAGCTTGATCCATAAACCCCCAAAAGATGACCCAAACTGCTGCTTGAAGTTTACCAGTTAAAACTAATTGGACATGATAAACATATATTCCTGAAAGGTTTAAATGGACACTGAGAGTTCCTGATCGCTCGCATTTTGGTCTGAATTATATACAAGATATCCTCTGGCTATTCTTGGCTATATATCTAATACAAAACAAAATAAAAACACCTCACAAAAACCTGTCCAACAAGACTGCACTAAAATATCTACGACTAGCAAATAATTTGAAGGAGAGTCCACATGGAAGGGAGGAGACAAATTATTTTCAAATGAGACTTTAAGAAAAGGGAACAGTTTTAATCAAAGGATAAATACAAGAAACATATCTTTCACAGAGAAGGCACTTCCAAAAAGAGTCTAAAAACTGAAAAGCTTTATCCTTGGCTTTAGATATGTTCCCTTTCTTGAGAATTCCATTGCAGTTTAAACCCTAGAAAAAGTCAGGTGACCGGAGTGGAGCTGCTCAGGCTTCCAGAAAGAAAAGGGGAGGCTTCCCGGCAAGCGGACTGCGCTGCTTATTAGGAGACAGAGGTCAGTGGTGATGCTTCCCTTTGATCAAACAAGCACAGAGAAAAAGGACACTGTTTTCTTGACTATACTGTTTCTACTATACCCTTTCCAGTGAGTCTAGCAAGGAAATGGGCAGCGTCCAGAAAGGCATGCCATGTCTGTAAGGAAAAACTGGGTCAGAACAGAGTAGCCCATTTCAGAAGACACTTAGAAGATGTAAGTGAGGGGAGCTGGAGGCTCCTCTCTGGCCTCCAGGACAGTGGTTCAAAGCCAGCACTGCTAAATTCATCTAGAGGAACCTACGTGCAGTCCAGCAGACCCACAAACTACAATAAATATCGTATAAATTAATATCACAGCAAGTAAAATAAAACAAGGGTAGGTTTCAGAGTGGCTCCGATTAAGTGGCAGCTGTCTTGACACCCAGGGGAGGTCACAGAGCTCGAGGCACTGCGAATGGTGACCCCGGGCTAGTTACTCTACCTGCTGAGCCTCAGACAACAATAATTAGCCAGCAGGTTGACTGTGAAACTAAATGAGAGAACTCTAACCTAGGTCATACTGCAGTGTGCCTAGCTGGTTATAGGTACTTGGAATTGGTACTAGTGGCCACTGACTGGTCTGATATTGAGAATGGAGGAAAACGAGGAGGGAACCAAAGAAAAGCGTATGTGAAAAAACGGGAGAGAGGAGACAGGGAGACATACAGAAAGGGGAAGCAGAAGAGGAAGAAAACAAAGTTGAAGAATGAGGTTAGCTGATTAAGAAATTCAGTATTCAATAACTAGCTGTCGAGTCGAAGCTGTTGACCTGAGGACTGAAGGACATCTTGGACACTGCATAGCCGCTAGCCAGGGCTATTGGCTTCGTGGAGTCTAAGAACAGCCTGGGGCGCGCTAGGACTCTCCCGCTTGTGGACCCCCAGCGGAGGCACGGCTCGGAGGCCGCTGGGCACGTCCACCAGCTTGGACTCTGGACTGTTCACCGCAGAGAGGCCTCGGGTGCCGAGTGTTTTCCGAGGCTGAATGAAACATTTTCCCTAACACCTGGCAACTGGCGGACCGGAAGATTTGAAGATAAAGTGAGAAGAAGCAAAGTGCGGCTATAAACCAAGCAGAAGACCATGTGAGAAGCTGAGAGAGGACCCGGGTGTGGGTGCACGGGGAGGGGGGCCAGGGCCTTTGGCTCCTGGAGAGAAAGAAGACAAGTCAGAGGCCAGAAGTGAGAGGAACCGGGGCCAGGAATCAGAAAGTCTGCCTAAACCTCTGTAACGTCACCAAGATGTTCTCTAATTCTAGGCAGGCTCCTTAACTTGTCTGTGCTCCTTACCTATCCCCCCCTTTTTTAAACAGCCCCACCCTCCCCACGCACACGTCCAAGGGGAGCCATTCACACTGCAGGCTACACCCTCTATAGGGGCTGCCTGTCTGCACCGTGGTGGAGAACCCGCACTTGGCATCAGGCAGATGTAGATTTGAACCCTGGTGCGGGGAACTACCAACACCACAACCTTGGGCAAACTGTTGAATGACCCTGAGCTTTCATTTCACCTTCTCTGGCGCCATGGAAAAGCACCTCCTGCCTCAACAGGCAAGTCTCCTGCCTCCATGAGATAACAGGTAGCTGTGCAGCTTGGGTCTGATCGGAGTGTCTCAGTGTACACCACTGCTGAGAAACATAACCGCTGTTCTCAAACATTCTGACCACTTACAGCAGACACACCACCCAGCCGCTTCATCCATAGCTCCTGGCTATCAGATCACCACTCAGTTGGACCTTCTCTTCTTTCTTTCCTTATATAGGGAGTTTCATTTTCTGCTTTTTGGAAGACTCAAGTGAAGGCAATTATAATACAAATTTTTTAACTATCAACTATCCAACTGATAAGTAAAAGTCGGTACATGGGCTCCTTTAAATTTTTAATAATCTATTATGTGAAATATAGGTACAGAACCTCTCAAATAGCAATATCTAAGTCATGATTTCAAGGAAGTAAAAAAAAAAAAGTTTCTTTCCCTCCCTTCCCCAGCAAATGTTCCTCTAGTGCAAACTGATAACAGGGCCGCACTTTCTGGAAGCATAATTTTCAGGGAGAAATAATAGCCAGGAGCGGTTTGTAATATACAAAACCAAAGCATTAGAAAAGCATCCATTTCTAATTATATATTTCATTTTTTTACAAGGTTTCCCAACTAAACTGCGATTTTCATCTTGGAGAAGTGGTATATAGGAGTTATTAGAACAGACTTGAGAGAGCAGGGTTTCTGGTTTTGAATCCTGGTTCTGCTATTAAGAGCTGTGTAATCTTGGGCAAGTTATTTAATTTTGCATGTCTCAGTTTCCTCGTCTATAGAACGGGGGTGAAAATAATACTATCAGTAGTACAGGTTTGTTGTGAGAATTAAATAATTCAGTATTTGTGAAGCATTCAGAACAGTGCCCAGCACATAATTAGTGGTATAAAAATACTATTATTTTTACTTTTACTGGTTATTCCATATGAATACTTCTGTCCAACAAAGCAGCTACATTTCTGTAATGTACATTCGCATGCTAGGATCTGCTTCAGAAAGGAAACACAAATGATAACAACCATACTCTTTCTCGGTCCCTTGATGTAGATATTATTTACATGGATGACTCACTAGCATTTTCCACTTTTACCTATTCTGCTCCTGGGGTGGGAGTGACAAATGAAACTAATTGTCCTTCCTAAAACTAGAGTCAACATCTGAAGTCAGATGGCAAGTCTTTGTTTTATCCTTCCCTTTCAGGGAAGAACAATAGTTTCAAATGATAGTTTTTGCGTTCTTAGTGAAAGGCAGTCATACTAGCAACTTGCCAGATGTCTCTGATTAATTTGCCTCTGTTCCACCAGACAGTCAGCATGAGCTTGTAATTTTGCTCTGCCAATGCTGAAGTTTGCTAAACAATGTCTACATAAACAGAAAATTTAATTTCAGTGAAAGGTCTGACCTCTGAATACATGGTTGTCTTGGTGCTCGAGGCAGGTCAGACATGGCCAGAAACGCTGTCTGAACTCTTCCTCGCCCTCCTTTGCCACTGATATTCAGTTCTCAGCCTTGAGGAGCACTGTACTCATTTGGGAACCTATTCACGCCCCTCCATAGATATCACAGTCTGTGCTCTCAGGTGGACCAAACCCATTCCCTGTATCACACAGACCTGAGCGCTGAGGATCCAGAACTTGGTGAACATTGATGCAGTGGGTAAGCTCTGCTCAACTCTGCTTGGAAGAAGCCAGGAAGCACCATCGTTCTTCCTACCAATCAATAAAGCATGCAAAACAAGGCAGACTGGTGCCCAAACTGTTTGACTTGAGGAATTGATTCTTGCGGGGAGGTCTGAAAACATTAGGATTGTAGAGGAAAAGAACTGGTTTCAAGGTCAAGAACCCTGGATTCTAATCTTAGCTCTGTCACTTACCATGACAACTGCAACTCCCCTACACCTGTTTCCCCCCTTCTCCAGTAAAGGTTCTTCTAGCCCTAAAGCCTCGGCTGTTTGCCATAATAAATTTAAATCAGAAATCAGAGCAGTTGATACACTGTAGTGCTCTGACTCATCATGATTTATGATACTTCAGTAAGGCTAAGTACCTGTAATAGAAACGGGCTATGTGCCCACATAGTTGTATGCCTCTGAAGATCAAAAATGGCCAGTGGACACAAAGCCAAGTCACTCCAAAAGGCCATGCTAGACTGCAGGTTCGGGGCAGTTTCAGAGTGATCCCACATTGTGCCCACCTCAGCCTGACAGGCACATTCTCATTTGCTGTGGCTTTGTCCTAGAACCAAACATAGGTCCTATGTTGTCTACATAGTTTTGCCAAACTTCCCTAGGTCATAATTCCCATCTCAGGAAATAGCAGTTTGAGTCAAATACACATCATTTATTTCCAAAGAAGACTTGCAAATGGCCAACAGACACAAGAAAAGATGTTTAAGATCACTAATCATCAGAGAAATGCAAATCAAAGCCACAGGAGATATCACCTTACACCTGTCAGAATGGCTAGTATCAAATAGACAGAAAATGACAGGTATTGGTGAGGATGCGGAGAAAAGGGAACCCTCGTGCACTCTTGGTAGGAATGTAAGTTGGTGCAACCACCATGGAAAACAGTATGGAGGTTCCTCAAATCATTAAAGTAGAAATACCATACAATCCGGTAATTGCACTACTGGGTATTTACCCAAAGAAAATAAAAACACTGATTTGAAAAGAAACGCACACCTCTATGTTTGCTGCAGCATTTTTTACAAGAGCCAATATATGGAAGCAACCTAAGTGTCCATCAATGGGTGACTGGATAAAGAAGATGTCGTGTATTTGTGTGCAGTGAACATTACTCAACCATAAAAAAGGATGAGATTTTTGTCATTTATGACAACATGGATGGAACTAGAGGGTATGGTGCTAAGTGAAATAAATCAATGGAGATAGACAAACACCATATAATTTCACTTATATGTAGACTCTAAAAAATAAAGCAGAACAAACAAACAGAAACAGATGCATAAATACAAAGGACAAACTGGTAGTTGCCAAAAAGGAGGAGGGTGGGGATGGGTGAAGGGGAGTGGGGCTTCCAGTTCTGGAAACAGTAAGTCACAGGGATGAAAGGTATGCGTAAGGATATAGTCAGTGGTATTGTAATAGTCCTGTAGAGCCAATAGACGGCAGCTACACTTCTGGTGAGCATGGCATTACCTATAGGGGTGTCAAATCACTATGTTGTACACCTAAAACTAATGTAACATTGTGTGCCGACTCTACTTCCGTTAAAGCATAACACATAATCTAGAACCGCAGTATCCAATACAGTAGCCACTAGACACATGTGGCTATTTAATTTTATAGTTAATTAAAATAAAATTTCCACTCCTCAGTGGCACTAGCCATATTTCCAGGGCTCACGGCGCCATTTTGCTATTGGTTACAGCACTGAACAACACAGATTATAGAACATGACCATCACTGCACAAAGTTCTATTGAACAGCACTGAATTCAGAATTTCCCAATGCCGTTAGAGTATATACGTTCTTCCACCTAAACCAGGGAGGTACATCTACACAGTTGAAGCTACCCCCTCCAACCCTACGGGAACACTTGATGGGGACAGGACAACAAAGCTGGCAGGAGTGAGCTGCCTGGCAGCTGATGATGTTCACTTGCCATTGACAATACCTTTGAGCACGGGGCCCCAGCAAGCTCACAGAGCACTGTGGATGGGTTTGACAGTTTCTCATGAATTACTGCATCTGAACCTTCAAATTCCAAATCTATCATTCCCCCAATGTTATTTTATGGTTTCTGTCTGTACATCATATATCCCTAATGCTGTTGATTGCAGGAAGGCTGGGAATCTCCCCTCACTTTCTTGCTCACTGTTAAGTCTGGTACTCATCCGAGACAATCTTTTTGACAAGAAGACTCAGTGTAGAGGGAGGGACTCCAAAATGTTGTTGCCACATATCAGTAGGAACAAATTCAGTTATAAATTCAGCCAGGAGGGGCGCCTGGGTGGCACAGCGGTTAAGCGTCTGCCTTCGGCTCAGGGCGTGATCCCAGCGTTATGGGATCGAGCCCCACATCAGGCTCTTCCGCTATGAGCCTGCTTCTTCCTCTCCCACTCCCCCTGCTTGTGTTCCCTCTCTCGCTGGCTGTCTCTATTTCCATCTAATAAATAAATAAAATCTCTAAAAAAATAAATAAATAAATTCAGCCAGGAAACTTTATAAATAAAGTTCAACAAATAAGTTATGAGAACCTAAAAATAAATGAAGGAACCATTTTGATGGATACCTTAAATTCTCTACTATCTAACAGTAACTGCTTGGAAAAGTAGCTAAACCAATGAGTGCTATACGCCATTCTTTTATCAGTTAATGATACTTCCATCTTTTCTAATACTCCAACTTCTAGAAATTGTTTCTTGCAAAATTTTTGATAGACTGTATAAAAGATATATAATAATATCTGAAGTTTACTTGGGGGCTTTTCTCTAAAACTAGAACTATTTCAAACTGGAAAATGATTTGTAATGCTGACTACTTTTTAAAAAATTGGAAAATTTTAAATCTCTGACGTGATGATATTAGCTATCTATGTTTAGCCAGTTATTTCAAACTTAAGAAGAAAGACATCTGCAAGGGAGATTGCAAGAAAAATTGAGGCAAAAACTTCTGCAAGGGAACCTGAGGCAGAAAACCAATCAATGAAAAAAGAGTGGGCCCCAAATTCTAATTAATTTTTTCAATTTAGAACCAAAAAGCTTTATGAAAGTATATGGGTGAATATTAGGGCAGAAATGATCTAGTTTTGTCTCTTCAGGACTTATTCATTAAAAAAAAAAAACCAACCCAAAACCCATCATGACCTCAATGTAGACTTGTACCCATGGCTTGCCTTTATTTGGGAGTCATTGCTAATCCTTATTCAAGAGCTCTAATGTCTTCCCTCCTGTGTCCCACTCACTATAGACAGGTGGTTTGGCCCAGAAACAGACTGTACCTAACTACTGATTTTCTTTTCCTGATTATAATAGAGTTAATAAAGAAAAAAATTTATACAAAGGAATTTGTTCATCTTGGATGGCTCAGTTCCTTAACACCAGGAGAATGGTGCTCTGTCTCAAGATGGGTAAGTCTTTGGAACAAAATAATTGAACATAATTTTTGCTCAAGAGAAATCTGGTAGAATATGTAGGGAGAGGATCGAAGACGATGAATTGCTATTAAATTCTCTGATGCTTCTCTCAGATACACAAGAACATTCCTATTTGAAAGATTGTTTTGTGGGTAAATAATATACTGTGCTTACATACATATAATAATATACTACGTAATATGCAGTATTACTATATGTGCATATATCTCTGTTATATCAAAAGAGAGAAGATATCTATCAAAATCAATCCAATTTTTGTAAGACAAGCACAAATCCACACCATTAAAAATAAATATAACTTTTGCAAAGGAAATAGATAACACCTTTCTAAACCAACTAATAATAAAACTCTCAGCTTACAACAAACTCTTCTGAACTCTAATATTAATCAGATTTCTTTCAGCCGCAAAGTATTATGATTAATAACCCGGCATGACTTGTTTCCTTAGCAAATATTTATTGATTGCGCACTATGTGACTGTCAACAAATTGATGAATTAAACCTCCCTTTGCAATTCTGTTGTCAAAATTAATCATTTATTTGTTTAAGTCAGATGTTTTATGTTGATTTATATGACTTGTGTTTATGAATAAGTTAAAATTTGTTTTGAATTCACAAATCTTGCTTTTTGCAAGAGAAATCCAGGCTCGGCCAAGACATTATCAAGGCAAAAGATCTAATTTCAACTAATAAATATTCATTCATTTAAAAATAATGCCGAAAAGAGACCCTAACTTGGGATGTTTCTGGTCAATCTCCTGGTTAGGAAACATGCACACACACACACACACACACACACACATGCACATATAGGGATGCTGTCATAAACATTTATAATTTCTTGTAAAAATCTTTATTTTCAAAATCAATTCTAACTTTTCATTGTTCCCTCTGTCTGAAATGTCCTTTCCACCTCATCTATGCTTCTCTACCTCCTTTGGGCCTCAGGCCTCCTCAGCCAGGCCTCCAGGACAATTCCAATTCTTTTGCCTTTCTCTCCCCCTAATCGCAGACACCACCACTATACTGTTGGTCCCCATCATATCATTTCTCCCAATTAATAATTACGCAGTGTCGACCTGTTTTTGTGTAGTCTGTCTCCCCATGAGAAAGGCTCTGTGCCTATTTACCCACTAGTATCCACTTAGCGCCTATCACAGTGGTGGGCGGCCCATGGCGCTCAACCTGAATGAATGAATCCATCCCCCGCGGAGGGTCCAACTTCTTCCTTTTTCACGATGCTTGCAGCCTAAGTGCTAGCAAGCGGTTTTGGCTACACATATTCACAATTCACTGTGATTTGTGTACACTTTGAAGTCCACTCCTGTAGACAGAAGGGCAGACTTCCGAAGACTCCGTCGGCACTCCCCTAGGGTTTTCGAGATAATGGACATGACTTTCATAAACTCAGCTCCTCGGTTATACCTATCACAAACCAAAGACCGGGTAAAGCGTCATTCCTGATTTAAAGAAAAGTTCTGCTTCGAAGGGGACCCTTTTCCAAAACAGACCCATTTTAGAAGTCCCTCTGTGTCCAGATCCACAAGGGTTATTCTCTCTTTTCCACGGAAGCGGCCTAAGAAAATACCGCCCTAGTCCTGCACAATAGTAACACTCTCGGAGCCAGAGAGCATGGGAACTTCTTACCTGGAGTCCTTCCTGACTCTTGCTTTCTCGAAAGAAAATTCTGGGGGTTTATTGAGGTCATAGGTGCGGGTTGTTGGCTCGGCAGACACCCCGGCTTTCGCCCCCCTCCTGCTGTGGAGGGAGACCAGGCCCGAGGCCTTGCGGTGGACCTCAAGAGGCACTTTCTCCGGAGAGGCGGGCAGCGGGCTTCCTCCCTGCAGGTGCACCACATCCTGAAGCTTGTTGAGCTGCATGCACTTGCTCTGGAGTTCCTCCGTGAGCTCGGCAATGGCCACGGTCTGCTTGGACAGCTGTTCCCGCAGCTCCTTCAGGTGGTACTCCCGCTCCTGGATCTCGGCGTCCTTCCTCCTCAGCTCTCTCTCCAGCTCTGTCACCTTGCTCCGCAGCGCATGGGTGCTGAGGTTCCCGGGGTGGCCATCCGGATGCTTGGAATGTTTGGGTTTCACCGAACCATTTCCCATTTTGCTCAAGGACCTGGGAGGAGGCAGAGAACCGGGAGTTACCTAGTGGAGCTTCACCACCTCCCGGCCCCCGCCACCCCTCGTTTCAATCTCTTTCATAAATAGAAACATAGCGGTCATCACTATTTGATAAGCAATAAATTCCCTCTGCTTCCAGAGGGAAAGCTATTGACTGATTTCCTTTATCTTCCCATAAGTTGGCACTTGGTTTCCTTGTCCCCTGTCCCTTTGATGGCACAGGTGTCACACCTAAGCATTCTGCATGAGTGGCCCGAGTTACCTGCTGTTCTCTCCAGTCAGTCTCCCTGGACAGCTGTCAAAAGCATCACAACAAAACTGCAAACTGGAAGTCAGCAGGGCCAAGAAGCCACACAAGCGAGCAGCTACAGAAGCCGAGGCTGGGTCATGTCACCACTCTCTCAGCGCCCTGTGCAGTTACAGCAGGAAACTATCCCCTGATTTAGAAAACAGCACGTCTGCATTCCTCCTCCAGACGACACTGCACGTTGCTATTGCCTTATTAACACTTTCCTCCTGCTGCGTGTACCTACTAGGTTTTGTATTTCTGATGGTGCTCACGGTTAAAAAGTTCTGGGTGGCAGTTCCTAGAAAGTAAACCGGAGGTATGGGGACTCTCTGACATCCTTTACTTCATATCCTAAAGCCAAGGTTGTCGGAAAACGATGATGTTTGGTGCAAGGCTCCACTCTTTTCCTATTAAGAATATGCTCAATGTAGGCCCCCAAGTAAGTCCCTAATCCAGCAGATCTCAGGCTGGGACACATAAACCGGGATTATCAGGGTGGTTTTAATTGATTCAGAATGGTTTCTTGTTGTTGCTCAAAGCTATGTGTTATTTTAACATTCCTTATAAATACAAATAATTGGCCCCACAAAATTTTGATTTTGTTGATGTTATTGCTTAAGTAGAAGATAAATTAGGTATTCGGGTATACTGAATGAATTCAATTAAAATTTTTAAAAAATCCCCTGCAGATAATAAGCACACATGAACAAAACCACAAAGGAAAACTTGAAAGGGTGAGTTTGGAAAATACTGCTTTAATTCCTGTAAGGTTTAAGTCTTCTTAGGCTACCTCTTTAAACTTCATACTTCCGCCTGTGTACTTGTTGACAGCCATAACTCAAGAAGCATTATAACACTTGTAAACTAAGTTTAAATTCTCTCTTGTTATGTAATACCGAAGAGCTAGATGACACTTTATAGTTACATAAGCCACACATACTTGCCCCTCTCTCTCTCCAAATTTCAAACTCCAAGAAAAATGAAATGCTCAGACTGATTTCGCTAGCCTCCCCCCAGAATAATCATGACCTCTACAGCAATAAAGACATAGATGGAAAGATGTAAAACAGCCTCTAAGTCTCAAGCAGATGCAACAAAATAGCCGATGCACATCGCCTAGGATGGACAGCACAAACAGAAAATACATGGACTTGTAGAAGTAATCTTGCAATACCCAGATATTCCTCATAGAATTCAGGTTCAAAGTAGTCAGTAATAAACATTAGCCTCGGGAGAACTGCCATGCCATGTCGCAGAGATGTGTCAGGTTTAACCTTTAAGTTTCTCTTGACTGGGCAGCATTTACTATTCTTATATATTAAGAATATATAAAAAGGTTGAGGAGACTAGAATTCAAAGAAGTGGCCCTGGACACCCTTGTACCCAAATAAGCAATTCAGAAGACGTCAGACTGGGGGGGGGGGGAGGGGCGCCTGGGTGGCTCAGTCGTTAAGCATCTGCCTTCGGCTTGGGTCATGATCCCAGGGTCCTGGGATCGAGCCCCGCATCGGGCTCCCTGCTCAGCGGGAGGCCTGCTTCTTCCTCTCCCATTCCCCCTGCTTGTGTTCCCTCTCTCGCTGTGTCTGTCTCTGTCAAATAAATAAAATCTTAAAGAAGAAGAAGAAGAAGAAGAAGAAGAAGAAGAAGAAGAAGAAGACGACGACGTCAGACTGGGACCTAGGAATAAACTTGAATGCTATTCTCCTTCGCAGGCGTGAGATGGGGGCTCCCAGAGGTATCTGAAATTGATGTGTGCACAAGTTTTTAACATCCTGCAGTGGGCCATCTCCTAGACATAATTTTGGGTCCATGGACAAGCATTCCCAACCAAAGCAGAAGGGAAGAAGGGGTGTGGGCGGAGGAAAAGGGTTGCCTTATAAAGAAAAGTAAACACAAAAACTTTTAAACGTAACATTAAACTAATTCATTCTTTATTCATAGAACAGTTGTTTACTAAGACCTAACTCAGTGTCGTGTACTAGATCAGGGGCATAGCTCCATGAATTTGCAATCACATTGGACAGAGAAAACAGTTCCAGCATTCTAAATATGAAAAGCCTTAGAATCACTTTTGCTCTATGTATGGTATTCAAAATATCCTGCTCCAATCCAATAATTTCACAAACTTGAAACATAATTAGGCAGGTGTTAAATTCTCCCAAAACACCAACTCTTCTCTGGTTTTAATGAAGACAGCTTAGAAGCTGTGTAAATCTTTCAAGCTATTTAGAATTCTAAAGACGGGTGAAATTAACTCATCTTTCAAGTAACTAATTTAAGATATGTAAGTAAGTTACTGAATGGCTCAATACTAAGTCTGATTTCTTAGTTTGTTCACTCATGTAAATTTTGTTGTCCCTCAAGCCAAGGCTTCAAGTGCTTGGCTTCACCAAACCTAATTAGATTCACTCTGTTTCCTATATTAGTCACTAAGATAGATAAGCTATTTCTCAAAAATGTATTGTTAGCCACAAGGAGAATATATTGTTAGCAACACAGGATGTTGCCCATCGATCTAGCAACTACAGGTTATTCGAGTCATTCTTAGAATCAGAGGGCAAGACATGATGTAATAAGAAATGAGCTTGGAGACGAAGATCAGAATTTCATATGAGCAATGGAGTCAGGCCAGCCAGGGTAGGAAGACAACCTGCCCTTTCCTGGCTGTGTGAGCTTCTACAAATGACTTAGAATCCTGTTTTTCAATCTAGGAAACGGGTGTAATTATATCCAGCTCATGGCGTTATTATGCAGACTATGGTTATAAGGTATCCTATATAATGTTTGACACACAGCAGGCCACCAAGTAGCTCTTAGAGCGTGTGGCTGGGGATGGGCACTGAGTGTCCCCAAAGAGATCATTGCTGGGTGGGACAAAGTCTAGCATGCTGGATGCCTTCCAGACAAGAGGTCTCTAAAGATGCCAGTTATTCCCAGGGGTGCAGGGAACCTTACTCTCCTGGCTTATCTCTTCCATTTAGAAATGATTGTGGAACAGCCTGGGCAACCTTCCCTGATAAGAGAAGCCCCACCTAAAATGGAGACCAGAAGCCTTCATAAATGACCTAGCCTGGGTTCCAGGACTGCAAGGACTCCACAAGCTTTGTAATTCCCTCGCGCTGCCTCTACCTGTTTTCATATATTGCAGTGTAAGCCTTCAACCAAAGGGGCCCACCTAAATATCTTGGAAGATAATAAAAAAGAACATGGCTCGCTGTGAAGGCAGTATTCTTCTGTCTTCAGAAACAGGCAAGAGGAATAGAATGAGTTGTGGCATTGAGCAAGAAGAGAGGAAAACTACATGCAATTTTAAATTATTTTTACATTAATTTGATCACCACTTAGAAGACATCATATACAAGAAGTAACTAGAAAAGACACAAGAGAAGCAAAACTGACTGTGAAGGCTCTTACAGGTGGGTTAACACCTGGGAGCCAACGTGGGAGGAGTTAGGCTTTGTTGTCTGTTTTTCCTCCAGCCCTACAGTAGTTTGAAACCCAAATCTTGGCTCTGATCTAGATAACATCTATTCTCTCTCTCCCCATCTGGAGTCTGATATAAATACATTTATCTGTAAATATGGGAGATGGTATAGTGCTGGCTAAGGTGACAGAGCCAGAGTCTCAATCTGAGCACTTTCATTAGTATACACCTGCCCTTGGGCATGATTTTGGGCTTGAGGGTCAATAATAGACTAGAGGGACAGACCCACAGATAAAGCCATGGGCAGATAAAATCACTATGCATCTCATGTAGAGTTGTTAGAAGGTCCAATGAGATAAGCCATATTAAACATTATTATTATTATTACCGTTACCATTATTTACCCAACGAAATAACCCACCTCAGTAGAAAAACTTATTGATCAAACAATATGTACTAAACGAGCACAATATTATAGGAGAACAAAGTCAGTGGCGATACAACCAGACTTTGAGACTTACTATAAAAAAAAGACTTACTATAAAGCTGCAATAACAGAGACAGTGTGGTATTAGTGAAAGAATAGACAAATAGATCAATGGTACATAATAGAGCTAAGAAATAGACCCACACAAATATAGTTAACTGACCTTTGACAAAGGAACAAAAGCAGTTCAATGGGGAAAGGATAGTTGTTGTTGGTTTTTAACAAACTGGACACACACACATTAATCTAGACACAGATCTTACATCTTTCATAAAAATTATCCTCAAATGTATCAAAGACCTGAATGTAAACACAAAACTATAAAATGGCTAGTAGACAAGAGAGGCAAAAATCTAAGTGACCTTGGGTTTGGTGACGACTTTAGATAAAACACCAAAAGCACAATCCATGACAGGAAAACAGTTGGTAAGGTGGACTTCATTAGTTTAAAACATCTGCTCTACAAAGACACTGTTGAGGGACTGCAACGACAAGCCACAGACGGGGAGAAAGCATTTGCAAAGCGCTATCTAAAAAAGGACTAGTATCCAAAATATACAAAGAACTCCTAACACTCAACAATAGGAAAACAAACAACCCAGTTGAAAAATGGGCAAATATATAAACAGATACCTCACCACAGAAGATACACATGTGGAAAACAAGGATACGAAAAGATTATATGTCATTAGGGAATCTCAAATTAAATCAATAGTGAGATACCACCATACGCCTATCAGAATGACCAAAACCCAAACACTGACAACACCAAATGCTGGAAAGGATGTGCAGCAGCACGAATTCTCATTCATTGCTGATGGGAGTGTGAAATGATGCAGCCACTTTGGAAGACCGTTTGGGAGTTGCTTGTAAAGCTACATAACCCAACTGATATGAACATGCATGTCCACACCAAAACCTGCACGTGGATATTTGCAGTAGCTTTATTCATCACTGCCACAACCTGGAAGCAATCAGGATGTCCTTCAACGGACAGACAGATAGACAAATTGTGATAAAACTAGACAATGAAATATTATTCAGGGTTGAAAAGCAATAACGATCAAGCCATGAAAAGACATGGAGGAATTTTAAATACATATTGCTAAGTGAAAGCAGTCAATCTGGAAAATCTACACCCTGCATGATTCCAACTATATGACACGCTGGAAAAGACAAAACGTAGAAACATTAAAAAGATCAGTGGTTGCAGGGACTTGGGGAGAGGAAGAGAGGAATGAATAGGAGGAATGAACAGAGGAACTTTAGGGCAGTGAAACTGCTGTGTAATGCTGTAATGGTGGATACACGTCTTATACATTTGTCCAAACCCACAGAAAGTACAACACAAAGAATGAACCCTTTGTAAACTAGGTACTTTGGTTAATAATCATGTATCAATCCTGGTTCATCAATTATAACAAATGTACCACACTGATGCAAGATATGAAGAATAGGGGACGTGAGGGGTAACGCAGGGAAGCATATGGAAACTCTCTGTAATTTTTGTCTGATTTTTCTATAAACCCAAAATTGCCCAAAAAACTTAAGTCCATTAATTAAAAAAAAAACACATTAAGGAGTGAATGCAAAAAAGCTGACAGCATATCCAGGAAACAGGCTGAAAGGCATGATGGGAGAAAGAGCGTGATGAGCAATGAAAAGTGTAGTGCAGGAAGTAAGATGCTGAAGAGCTTCATATGCCATGTTATGGTATCTGCATTCTAGTGCCCATCAAGTTTTTTCAAGTTATATGGTCAGATTTGTCCTTGAGAAAACATGATTTTCTTGGCCATAATTATGGCGTGGAGTGAAAAGAGCTTAGAGGGAGAGAAACAACGTAAGAGGTTACTGCACCAATCCAAGGAAAAGGTGATGAGGACAGGGTAAGGCCATAGTCCCAGCCCCATTCTCATGTCTTGAACTTCTTGAACTCAAGATAACTCTGCTTACACGGACTAACCCCAGATAGCCAGAAGAGAAAACCACGATCATCAGGGATTTGGTCAAAGCTATGCTATAAGTAACTCTGCAATTTCCTTCCCCTTAATAAACCACAAAAAGTAGAATCAATTCTTTTATTTTTTTAATGATATGGGTAGTTTACCCTGAAATCACAGGAGTGAATGACACAGGATTTTATAAATAATCTTCTAAGTCTATACGAAACTGATGCTCTTGGTGCTACCCTTAATTTGTTTCACCAAAGTTCTTTTATAAAATAATTAACCATCACTAAATATATAAATCCCTGCTTCTTCTTCCTGAAGGAAAGAAAGCCCACAGAGCTACCATTGTGAGAACAGCCCAGGTCCCTACTGATGCCACAATTAAAAGCATCTGCCCATCTTGTGACTGATGACCTGGGGCTCAGTTTTGAATCTACTGCATGTTTTCTCTACCCACAGCATATTAGTTTGGAGAGGAATCTTCTTTCATCAGGCAGTCATATGAGCTTCAGTTTCAGCTACTCCAGAGGTTGACTATCTCTTTGAAGTGCGTCTCCACCCAACAGAATGATCATAGTGAATTTTACAAATGACACATATCCTATATTTTCACTGTCAAATGTGGCAGCATTCCATTCAGCTATTTTTAGGTGTCAGAGTATCAGATAGACAGGCCAAGACAGTGAAATGTAATTTTATAGGTGTAGGTCAGGAGATTATAGCTGATGGAATTTGAGTGGTGATAAGAAGAAAGAGAACAAAGATTTGGAAATTTCCATTATGGCAACTGGGTAAGACGTGATGTCATTAACCAAAAGGAGGAGCAGATTGAAAGGATGAGACAGTGAGTTTAATTTTGGACATGCTCAGTATGAAGGACCTGTGGAAACTAATATGGAGGAGTTCAGTAGGAAGTAAGACATGAGGGACTTGAAAATCAGGAGCAGGGGGGCGCCTGGGTGGCACAGCGGTTAAGCGTCTGCCTTCGGCTCAGGGCATGATCCCGGTGTTACGGGATCGAGCCCCACATCAGGCTCCTCCGCTATGAGCCTGCTTCTTCCTCTCCCACTCCCCCTGCTTGTGTTCCCTCTCTCGCTGGCTGTCTCTATCTCTGTCGAATAAATAAATAAAATCTTTAAAAAAAAGAAAGAAAGAAAATCAGGAGCAGGGAGCTGAAAATATGTCTTTGATTGCCTAGGTAGCGGCTGAAGCTTAAGTAGTAGACGAAAGTGCCCAGGAGACTGGCAATGAGGAGAGGAAAAGTGTCTAGGCCTATATGACACTTGAAAGAAAAACTAGAGATACAGTTAGAAGAGGCCATTGCTTTGGTAAAAGTGAGAGAGGGTACGAATGGATTCGTAGTAAAAAATGAGAGTGGTGGGAGGAATTCTTTGGGGGCTAAATCCCTCAATGTGGTGAGTAAATGGGTGTACACGGGGGAAGTAAAAAAAAAATGATTCCAATATTTTGATCTTAGAAGGCTTGGAGGAAGGTAGTACTATTAACTCATTCATTCATTCAAAAATGAGGAGAGCACCATCTATGGGCTGGGTACTGTGACACTGACTGAAGTCAGGGGAATGAGTGTGCTTTCTGGAGACAGTAATGAAGCCAAATTTATCTGTGTGGAGTATGAAGTGCCTGAGTGTCATCAAGGTAGAAATATCTAGCAGACAGTAGCAAAAAAGAAAGGTCAAGGCAAGAGACGGCTTTACAGAGGGAAGAATCTGAAGTCCCATTAGTAGATGAGATCACTCGGAGAAAAGAAAGGAATGCCTCAGTCATTATATATGTACATCTAGATAATACCTATTGATCTTACTTATAGAAGAAGAGGAGGAGGAGAAGCAAATCACAAAGATGGGGAAAGAATAGTTGTACGAATAAGAGATCTAGGAAATGTATCATAGAGACCAGGAAGATAAGATTTTCAAGAAGTGAGCAGGCCGCTGTTCACATCCCACAGATACATCAAAGCAAATTGAATTGGAGGGAAAAGCATGGAATTTAGCCTTTCACACATGACTTGGGAAAGAAATCTGATTACAAAGGACCGTGGGAAGAGCCAATGTTGAGAGTAGGGACTTCAAGATGGTATCTTGGTTCATGAAATGGATTTTTAGAACAGTGGAAAGCTGAGAGTATTCGTAAGCCCAAAATAACAAACCAGCAAAGATAGAGAAAATGAAAACATAAGAGAAGAGGGAATAATTGATAGGAAAATGGCCTAGAGGAAGCAAGACAATATGGGATCAAAAGATTTAGGCAACATCCAAGCAGCATATGTCTTCACTGTGCTGTGAATTAGCCTCACTTGTAAGAATTCCAGAGGACTATAGTTAAGTATTTCACATGGAACAGAGAGATCTCTGTGCACCATCATTTTATGCCGTTTATTCTCAGTTACACAGTGTCTCAGTACAGAGAGAACGGCCTCTAATTCTCCAAAGAGAATTCTCCACCATACTATCTCATACTCTTCCCGTGAACTAAAAGGAGTGCTGCCAACAGATACTGTATGCTATGTGGGATGATCACCTCGTCCAGGAGTTACAAAGAAAAGAGACAATAATTTCTAAAGAAGGGGGGAGGGGTTGTATGTTGCTCCTTCCTTTATTTAAAAAAAGCCCCTAGGAACTTCCGGAACAAGGTGAAGATCAGGACACCAAGGCTACTATCAGACCTTTCTACCTGTTAATCCTGCCTGAGTTGTTCCTTTCTCTTCTTATCTCTGGCCTCAACTGCCATGCATTCGCACCCTAGTTCTTCTCAAATTCGAACCCACTGCTTTCTCTCATCCCCCTAAGTGGATGATTTATTGTTTTTGTTTGCTTGCTCTTGTTTCTTCATCACTAGCAAAGACAGAGCAAGCAACGTGAAAGCGCCTCACGGTGTGGGGAGTGCCAGAGAACACCCACACAAGTTTACAAGGACTCATGAAGTCCTCGCGCGAGTACTCGTCTCTAGCAGCTACCCAGGGCTGGCCAAAGCCAGGAGCGCACGCCCTGACAGCACCGCGAAGCCCCCAGCCCGGAGCGACAGTCTCCAAGGCTGCTCTGCTCCGGGCTCAAGGAGTGACAGCCCTGAGGAATCCCCACTGGGGCCAAGCTCTCCCCTCCGCCCCTAGCCAAGCTTCTTAAAATCAAGTAGCCTTCCCTTGCCCACGAAAGACTGCCACACCAAGCGAACGCAACCCGTGCACACGTCCACAGACAGCACATGCACGAGACCGGCGGGGTGTGGAACGGAGGCGCACAGCGCGCAGTGCACGCACAGCAAGCACACGCGCGCACCCCGACCCCGTCCCACCCTGCGCTCCCCCGGCGCCCCAGCCTTCCGCCCGCGAACCTCACCAGACAGCCGGGTAACTTTCCAGGTGCACCGCTTGTCACCTTGGCGCCGCCGCCCCTGCGTCTCCGCGTCCTCTCCCGCGCCGCCCTCCCCAGCCGCCTGCGGCGCCCGAGCCGAGCACAGGGCAGCTCAGCGAACCCGGCCGTGCGCAGGGCGCGCAGCGCGGGCCCGGGGCTGCCAACGCGGCTGCTCGGGCTACGTGGGATCCGGGGGCGCGGGCGAGCGCGCTGCGGGCAGGAGCTGCGGCGGCTTGGGTGCTGCCGCCTGGCTCCTCCGCGGGGGCCGGTGCAGAGCAGACACGCAAGGAAGGAGGGAGGGAGGGAGGGAAAGAGGGAGGAGAGGCGGAGAAGGAGGGGGGAGGGTCAGCGGGGCTACTGCGTGGAAGAGCAGGGAGCCGGCTTCCCAAAGGTGGGGTCACCGCGCGCGCACCCACCCCGGCCGAACCTTTACTCCCGAGACAAGCTATCTATCGGAGATAGCCGCAGTCTGCACTTTATACCCCATACCCTCCGGAGTGAGGCAACTTAAGTAGGGAGATAACATCGTGGTTGTAAAGCATTTTTTTATGTTGTTATTATTATTTCTATTTCAAGTGTGTGGGGCGAGGGGAGAGGAAAGTTCAGGGACGTGTTCATCTTTTCCTTCCCCTCCCTCTTCCCCCACCCCTTCAGTCTGTTTTCCCTGCAAGCTCTCTGCCACCTCGCCTTCCCTCCCAGAGCGCAAACAGGGGCACACATCCTGGACGTGCTCTCCTCGGTCACACCGATGCCCTTCTAGAAGACATGTGACCCCGGAGGAGCTTGGAGACCCGCTTGTCCCGGACTCTGGAACCATAACTTGCATCTAGTTTGCCAATTCACATGATGCCGGGGGCAGTGGTTTGAACCGAGTTTTAAGGGACAGAGATTATACCTTCGGAATCTGTAGGTCCTTTAGTAGGGAGCTTTCTTCATCACCCAGGCTGATGTTGCTCTCCTAGTCGCCTTTTGATTACATGTTGTTGTTGTTGTTTTTTTTCCCTGAGGCTAGCATTATGGTTTTCTAAATATATATATACCCCCACCGCATTATTTGCTGTGCTCTGGAGTTGTGAGATCTTCGTGTGGCTTTTCCCCTTTCCTCCTGCCCCCAGAGGAATTTCACCGGCAAATCCACTGAGGACAAGGGCAGTTTCTGTGTGGAAAAATGGGAAGTACAGTGAGGTTTTATTCTTCACGGTGCCTCTAGAGAACGTCGGAACCCAACTCTCTTGGGTTTTAAACCACATGGTGGCCGTGGGACTCATGTAACACTGGTCTGCGCTAGTACATACGTAAACTTATATAGAAATGAGGCCCACAGAAGATATGTTGAATGCGGCCATTGCATTTCAGGGGAGGAAGAATGTAGTCCTGTTTGTTTTTGTGCTAACTGGAAAAAAAAAAAAAAGCAAAAGTACAAAGTACTTTTTCATGAACATATGCTAGAGTCTTTCCATTTTATGCAGGCCTTCAAAATAGCCCAACTAGAGGAGATGGTCTGGGGAAGGATTCCACAGGAAAAGGAAAAAATTATTAAGTCATTGTTAAGTCACTGTAATCATGGCCTTCTAAGTCAATAGAATGGATTTTTATGAACAGTTTAACAACAACGAGAAGGAAATCCGATTTTTAAAGTCCTTATGTTCATTTAGCCCATGGGGGGTGGATAGTGGATTGCTAATTAATGGGCCCACATTTTTTATGAAATAGAATAAAAGTCTCAGAGTACATCATGCATAGTTAGAGTATATATGCTCTGTATATCTTTCGTTTCAGTTAAATATGTGTATATGTGTATGTTGGGTCAACCATGTAAGATGTATTTTCTTATTGTTCCTTGAGGCAAGAGCTTGAAAAGCACAGATATACTCCTGCAGCCTGGGGTCACCCATCTAGTCAAGAGTTTGAGGGGGAGCAAGAGCTCCTTCCCAGAGATCCTGTCCTCTGGCAACAATACCTTGCTGAGCTGTAAGAAAACAAGGAGGTTGGAGAAGAGAAGAAGGAAAAAAGTGACCGTTTTTTGAGCCTTTATTCATTCTTTCAACAAAAGTGCGTAAGTAGCTGCTATGTCTCATGCACGATGCTACAATCTGGGAGCTCAGTGGTGAACAAAATCAACATACGATCTTGGCAGTTTAGAATCTACAGTCCAGCAGGGGAAACAGACATCAAACGAATAAACACAGAACTAACATCTATGTAAAAAGTGCCATGAAAGAAAATATGATATGTAAGGGGAAAAAAATATGGGGTTATAATCTAGATGCAGGAAGCTGCAATTAATAATTAACCTAGTTTAAAATGTCTTAAATGATAAGGAAATTTACTGTTTCATGTGGCTAGAAGTCCCAAGGTTGAGAGGCTCTGGCTGGTAAATCCAGCACCTCAGTGCTGTCAGGGTAGGCTCGGGCTGCTCGAGCTCGCCAGCTCGGTCCCTGGGTCTGCCCCCACCCCGCGGTGGTCCCAGGATGGCTGCAGCAGCCTCTGGTGCGACAGAAAATCCTGACAGTGCCCAACAGTAGCAGAGGGTGTCTCTTCTCAAGAGTTCATGGCAGCTCCCAGCTGCCCTCGTCTGACCTGTCATTAGTCCAGACTGAGTCCCGTGCCCACACCTAAATGCTGGGCATGGAGGGAGGATTACCAAAATGGGCTTAGGCTCTTCAGAATTTGCCCTGGAACTTTTCAGAATTGCATTCTTTGAGGAGCTGATACCCAGACAAAAAGGAGAAATTGCCAATGGATGTCAGGTAGGCAATCTAGAGTCCACTAGAGAGGTTCACGGATGACTCCTCTGAAAAAAATAACATTTCCACAGAGGATGAGTAAGAGTCAGCAAGGAGGAGGAGCCTTCGGGCAGGGGAATTATGGGTGTGGTCTGACTCAGCCACGGGCTAAAGGCATACATGCAATTTCTCATTGACGACATCGAAGAGGTAAGCCAACCCCGGGAAGCAAGCTCAGAGAGTTAAATACCTTGATCAAGTTCACAGAACTACTGAAGTACAGAGCCGATCTATCTAATTCCAGAGGCTTAATCTTGGCTACTTCTTCCAATGAGAGAGGAAGAAGCCAAAATCCTTCCTGGTGACTGACTGAGGAACACAGCCTCCTCCAGGACACCTCTGCAAGGTTTCCCTGGGCCTACTGGTGGGGCAGGAGGTGTATTCATGAATAAACCCTCTCCCACTGGGTATGCCTCTGCTCCACTGGGTGTCATGGTCTCTGCCAAACACTGTCACTGGAGCACGAGGGTTCTCGTGGTGTCAAAGCCCAGAGGTAGCCTGTGGAGATGTAGAGGGTAAAATGTGGGTCTTTGCATTACATGCAATTTGGAGAAGTATCCAAGCAGCCTTGAATTTTACAAAAATCTCCCGATTTTTCCTACTTTCTCTTTCTCACTGCATGCAAGGGACTGAGCTGGAAACAGATCACAGTAGTGCTTCCATGCCTAACACAGGCTCCCAAGCCCCTGCATGACTAAGCTCTGATTCAAGCTCATCCAGCCTGAATCCTGTTTTCTTGGGATCAGTTGCCTCACGGGAAGCTCCAGAGTTCTCCTGGCACACAGACTTCCTGTCAGGCCACCTCATCAGGCCAGCCTTCGTGCTCGCTGTGGGTAAGCCCCAGCTGAGAGTCTTCCCGGGCTCTAGCTGAGCTCTCCGCTGTGAATCACCAGAAGATCTCCTGAGGATGTGAGAGGGTCAAAACCTCCCTCCAATTTCTCACCCTCTCTTTGGTTTTGCTCCCCTCCCTCCTCTCTTTCATTTGTCTGCTGGTGTGCTTATCTTACTGCACTGACCCCTGGGCAGCCATTTCTGTTGCTACGGCTAGAACCTTAGGTTGCTGTGCTGTTCGTTCATGTTAGCTTTGCCAAACCCTGACCCGGGACCGAACTACGGTTTGTCTTTGGTGTTCCTGCCCTCTGGGGGCCTGCATCACTAGACATGGGTATGAAATGGGGCCAGCTGATTCCACTGCAGCTTTTCTGTCTCCAACCTCCCTGCAGCCAACAATCGCTCTATTCACCTCAAAGCCATTTATTTCTTCCATGATGTCTCACAGATGCTGCAGGATAGTGGCTCTCTCCTCTAGGATCCCACAGCAGCGTGCTGCCCCAAGTCGCAAACACCTGGTAACTGTTTGTCTCTCTTACTGGACTTCAGCGCAGGGCCTTTGCAGTATCAATTAGTACATCTTCAGAACATACCAAGCTCAAATCTTTAATATATAAGAAACAATCAGAACATTCCATTTTTCCATCTACTGCCTCGATTTTCTAAATCAATCAATCAATCCATCTTTTTCTTTCTCATTGCTTCCCAAGATACTAGAGACTTGAGAAGGAACGCTGTACTTAGTGTCTCTCCTTCCTCGGTGGAAGCTCATTACTAATATCACACAATATTCCAGGCCCAGCTCTGGGAGCACCATTCTCCATTCCATTCTTCTCTTCCAGGGGACAGTGGCCTCTCATTTGCCAAATGCCTCCCTGCAGATTCCTGACAGAGAAGAGAATGACCCCGTGAGCATGAACCCAGAGCACATTTGGGTGGTTTCCCAGTCCACCCGGCAGCTGCCAGAGCCTACCTGTGTCCCATACTTGGGATTGACCAGTCTCTTGCTCATGCTCTCCTTGAAAGTCCTCCCTCCTCCATCCCACTTCCACTCATTCTCAATTTGCCCAGGATTCTATCCTTACTCCCTGCCTCCCTCTCTCCCGCCTACCTCCAACTCTCTCTCTTTCTGCTCATAGCTTCGCTCATTACTTGTAGGTGTATGCCTTCAGAACTCCCACAAGCCTGCACTTTATCTCAGCCCTTTTTATGCTGTTTGTCACTCTCCACTTTGTATTATTGTTATCTCTCGACATTTCTCATCACCCCAGATTCACTGTAAATACCTGGAGGGCAAGGATCATCTGATTCATCTTTGCTCTGTGTCTCACAGCAACCACAGCAGGCCCAAACCCTGGGGATAGAGTGAGCTGTGACTTATTACCCAGAAGAATTATGCTTACGTTTCCACAATTCTATAGAAAGAATTTGAAATATGTTCATGGTTTTCCTTTCAGAATAAAAACAATTGTTTGGAATAATGACACAATTAATTTACAAATTAATAATCTGCCTAATTAACAATTAGATAATAGTAGGTTTTACTATAAAAGACTAACAAATATTTCATTTTGCTTTTCTCTGCACATACTGAATTTCAGTCCACAGTGTGTTGACTTTCCTAAATAGTGATTTTTTTCCTAGTTATGGATGCTCATTAGATAATACAGCCAGTGTTTATCAACTATGCACTAAACTCATAGTATTTGGAATCCCACCATCCTGTGCTATTCCAAAGTCGATGTACGCCATCCATGCAATGTTCTGACCTTGCAACTCCTTAGTCCTCATCCAACATCCTTCATCTCCAGTGAGCTTCAGCCATCCACTCCCACAGTTACATCTGGAATCTCCTCTAAAATCACTGATTCCAATGGTATATGTGCACCCCAGATCAGCTCGGCCCGGCCTGCCCCCAAAGCTTCAGCCCTTTGCCTTGCTTCTCAGACACGATGGCCATAACACTGCCTCATGCTGCTCACATAGTTGTAAAGCCTAGGCTAACACTGCCACTGACCTCGGCCTTCTCTAGAGTGAGGAACAGACCAGCACGGCCTCTATGACACCCACTGTTTACAGGTAGCCTAAACTATTCCAACTCCCAGGTCTGACCTACCTGGACCCACAGAAGCTCCAGCTTCCCTAGCTATACCTGGAGGGGGCCTAAGACATGTCCTAGAAATACAGTAGAATTAATTCTCTATGGAATCAACTTTGACCATTGAGAGACAGGAGCCAAGAAGAAGCTGGCAGATAATTGCTTGTCCTTCCTGCCCACCCAGGAGCTGTTCAAAGATGCAGTGGTTCTGTACTTCTGGCTGCTCTAGTGTGACTCAGCAACCAACTTTGTTTTCTAAAGAACCTGTGGACAAAGTGGTAATGTACCACCTCGAATCTGCTTTTTCTCCTTCTCTCCCTCATTTCCCTTTTTCCATTACTCCCGCCTCCTTAGGATAGCACCCCCTAATTAAGAATTACCATGTGAGCTTTGCCTCAGGCTCTGCTTTCTTTTCCTTTTCTTTTTTTTTAATTTAAATTCTATTAGCCAACTTATATAGTACATCATTAGTTTCAAATGTAGTGTTCAGGCAAGATATGATGGTACACTCCCTGACCACAGCCTTCCATTCTTCAAGTTTATTTGCCAAATTACTTTCTCTTCATGTCACTTTAAAGTGACCTCTAATTCCTTGACTCTCTATTTCCTTTCTCTCTGTCTTTACCCAACTTCTTACTGTTTAGTATGCAGTATTATATACTGAATATATACTAAATATTACTAAATATAGTATTTCAAAGTATATGATAAAGTTCTACTAATTAAAACAGTACAGTATTGACATAAAATAGACACATAGATCAATGGAACAAATAGAGAGCCCAGAAATAATCAGTTAATTTACGACAAAGGAGCCAAGAATATACAATGCGGAAAAGATAGTCTCTTTAATAAATGATGCTGGAGAAAACTGGACAACAACATGCAAAAGAATGAAACTCAAACACTAATTTACACCATACACAAAAGTACACTCAGAATGGATTAAAGGCTTGAATATAAGTCCTGAAATGTAAAATTCCTAGAAGAAAACACAGGCAATAAGGTCCTTGACATAGGTCTTGGCAATGGTTTTGAATCAGACACCAAAAACAAAAGCAACAAGAGAAAAATAAATAAGTGGGACTACGTCATATTAAAAAGCTTCTGCACAGCAAAGGAAAACCATCAACAAAATGAAAAGGCCACTTACCTAATGGGAGAAAATATTTGCACATCATATATCTGGTAAGCGGCTAATAACCAAAATATATGAAGAACTCGCACAACCCAAAAGCAAAAAAACCAAACAATCCTATCACAAAATGTTCAGATTACACAAACACCCATAGGCAATAATGAAGAGTTGGGTTTTATGCCACCATAAATTCTTTTTTTTTTTTAAAGATTTTATTTATTTATTTGACAGAAAGAGAGATAGCCAGCGAGAGAGGGAACACAAGCAGGGGGAGTGGGAGAGGAAGAAGCAGGCTCCCAATGGAGGAGCCTGATGTGGGGCTCGATCCCATAACGCCAGGATCACGCCCTGAGCCGAAGGCAGACGCTTAACCGCTGTGCCACCCAGGCGCCCCCATAAATTCTTGATACCAATCTCAACTGACTACTAAAGACTCCCTGATAAGCCTGCTGAAGTTACCTGGTGAGTGTTCTCTCTACTTTAATAAAAATAGCTTATCTTTTCTTCTTTCTTCAAACCTCTATCTCACCACCTTCACTCATGGTAGTTGGCCTTACTGACTCCTCAGAGAATGGATAATAATAACAGTGGCTATGGACTGAATTCTGTCCACCCCCTCCAAATTCATACATTCAAGTCTTAACTCCCAGTACCTCAGGATATGACATTATCTGGATCTAGGTTTATTGCAGATGTAATTAAGAGGACGCCAATAGTGTGGGCCCCAATCCAATATGGCTGGTGTCTTTAAAAAAGGGGAAATTTGGACATAAAGACAGATACACATAAAGAGGTGATGTGAAGTGTCACAGGGAGATGGCCACCTACAAGCCAAAGACAGGAGCCTGGGACAGATACTCCACTCATAGCCCTGACAGGAACCAACACTGCCAATGCCTTCATTTCAGATTTCTGGCCTCCAGAACTCCAGAGACAATAAATCTCTGATGGTAAGCCACCTGGCTTGTGGTATTTTGTTACAACAGCCCTAGAAAACTAAAATAATAGTATTGATAGCGACATGTGTTGAGCCCATACAACCCACGTAGGCCCTGCTCCTGACACACATGAATGGAGTTAATCCCCTTGACCCTATGAGATAATCGTATTACTGTTATTATTATTTTGATTTTAAATTAGGAAACTGGAGCACAGAGAAAGTAGGTACAACTCATCTGTAAGGAACTACCTCAGCACCCCCACACGAATCTAGGAACCCATCTGCCCCAGGATGTGCTCTTTCCTCCCTTACCTCCCCACAGGATGCTGTGTCCCTCATCCTATCTGTCGATGCTTCCGTCTGTGCTCTCTATCCCTCCCTGCCCCACTTTGCTCCTTAACCTTCTGATTTTTTTTTAATCTCTCATCTTCCTGTTCCTACTGATATCTTCCCATTAGCCTACATATGTGTGTGTATATGTGTGTGCTAACACATATATTAGAAACTGAAGTTTCTCCCACCTTAGAGCATAGATTTATATTTATATTTAAGTTTGTTCCACCTTCAGCAAGGGATTCTTCCATTATTTCTTATATAGCTCCTCCTCCAATTTCCCAACCTCTACGCTTACTGTCTTCTTCTCCTCTGTCATTCCTTTGATTTCCAGCATATCAGTTTCTTAATGCTGCTGTAAGAAATTACCACAAACTGAGGGGCTTAAAGCAACTAACAATACACACTTATTTTCTTAGCGTTCTTGAGCTCAGAACTCTTAGACCGGTCTCATTGAACTAAAATCGAAGTGTCCTCGGGCTGTGTTCCTTCTGGAGGCTCCAAGGGAGAATCTGTTGCCTTGCCTTTTCCAGCTCTTGGAGGTTGTCCACATTTCTTGGCTCCTGGTCCCCTTCCATCTCCAAGCCTCACGGCTTAGCCTCTTCAAAACGCTCTTTGACTCTGATCCTTGTCCTCCCTCTTCCACTTATAAGGACTCTTGTGACTACACTTGGCCCACCCAGATATTCCTGGATGTCTCCTTATCTCAAAACCCTTAACTTAATCCAGCCGCAGAGTCCTTTTTGCCATTTAGGTAACAACGTCACAGGTTCTGGAAATTAAGACATGGACTTTTGGGGAGGCTGTTATTCTGTCTACCACACTCAGTCATCTGATTTCCCACCACTGTACCAGAAGTACTTTCCCCGACGTCACCGACGACCTCCGATTTCTAGTTTCCTTAGAGTCTGTCCGTTCGGGTTGACCTTTCGGCAGCACCGCACGCAGCCACTTCACTTCTTCACAGGGGGGCAGCTTCGGCGAGCACATATTCACCAGTTTCTCTGCTTCTTCACTAGCTGCTCCTTCTCAAGCTCTTTTGCTGATGGGTCTGTCTTTAACCACAAGTGTTCAAAGTCCTTGCTGCATCGGGCAAGGTTGTGCTTCCTGGGAGTGACCATCCTCTTGGAAGCAGCCCCCCCTTTTGGTTCCACAATAAAGAAGGAGGCCCATAGAGACGTCCTTGTTTCAACAGCCATCTGCACGATGGTGCCTCCCAAGTTGACATTTCCAAGTCAGGCTTCTCTTCTGTGATCCCAGAACACATTGTTCATCTGTCTTTTTAGTATTTCCACTCGGGGACCAAGATGCAAGCCACTCAATAACAACATGCCCAAGAGTAAAGGAACATCTTTTTCCACAAGAACAAACTTCTTCAGTGTCACTCGTGTGCATAAGCCATTTTCCAGTTAGATTTCTGGTTAGAATTTGGGAAGTCATCCCTATCTCCTTCTCTCCCTCACCCTCCGTAAGAACGTCATCCCAAAGTCCTGCCAATTCTGCCACACACGTATCTCTAATATCCAGGAGAGTCTCTCTGTCACCATCACGGGCATCATCTCTTCCCTGAGCTGCTGTGAGAGTCCCTTCACTGTGTCCCTGCAGCCACTTCTGCTCCCCGCTCCAGCCCCAGCACATTCTCCACACTGCTGTCTGAGTGATCTCGTTAGAACAGAAAGCTGACTTTGTCCCCTCTCTGCTCAAAGGCCATTAATCTAACAAGCATATAGCCACGGTGCTTTGGGCCATCATTACCAAGGACCTGTGAAATTACATGGGACCGGGAAAAAAATTATTGCCTCCATGCTACAGAAGAAAAAGTTATAAAATCTTTAACTGAATATCTATAAAGCATGATATGCCAACTAGCAATTCAAGTGTACATGTGTATTTACATGTGTATATATATACTCAATTTTAAATCGGAAAACAAAAGGAATAATTTCATCACATAAAAACTCAACTTTTTAAATTATAGGGAATTTTCATTCTTTAAAAAAAATTATGTCTGCATGTTGAATGGGATGCCAATATATTTGAATCTGCTTACTATGTTGTGGGGGTGGGGCTTCTGAAAGTCAGAGTGTGTAGGGCCTATAAAAATCCTTAAACAGTTCGGCCTCCAAGGCCTTCTTGCTGCTCTTACAATTAAGTCCCAAATCTTTAATGTGGCTTTCCAGCATGTCAGAACTGCATTTTGTAGCTTGTCTTGGGATGTGTCCATGTTGGAGGAATATACTGGCCTCCTAGGAGGCCCCAGGCCAGTACTCTTCAAATTGTAATGTCCATCTGAACACCTGGGAAACTTGTTACAATGCGGGCTCTGACCCTGGCAGGGGACTGAGAGGCTGCGATGTGTTTTTCACAAGCTTCCAGGTGATAGTGCTACTGCTGGTCCACAAGAGCCCAGAGGGCAGCCCTGCCTCTTTCCGTTGGCTACTCGAGTAATGCTAAGAGCTCCAGGGGGTCTAAGTTAGCTTGGAGGTTCAATGGCTAGAAGGTGCTTATAGCTTGATGGAAAATCTTTATGAGAGAAAAAGAGGATTTTGAGGATTAGAAGATGAGAGACTTAATATATGCAGTATTGAGACTGAGTACTGTGTGATAGCAGGCGACGCAGACAAATACACTTACCTTTATATGTGCTTGCACTCTGGACATACGTTCACACAGCCTCGGGCTCCCCCCAAGCCTATTTCCCTAATGTCAGAGTCTGGTTGAGACTTTGCCTGTAACACAGCTTCTATCAAGCAGTTTTATAATCATGCGTTCATGTACCTGTTTTAGGATTAAACTATAAATTCCTAGGTGGCCAAGATGAGCTCTTCTTCTCCATGGTAATCATTCAGTGGATAACAATGAATAAAAGAGTGATGTTAGTATCTATTCAAGTATAACTTCCGGCCAGAAGGCAACATTGTTCTGGAATGTCAGGAAATAATTCCATCCCACAGGACAACCTGTGTACAGTAACTAGAGATGGGTTAGCTGTTTTGGCACTCAGATGCCGTGTACCCAACAAATGGAAATAGCACATAGCAACAGCTCTATAAATGGCAGCCCTAGCTATAAATTTTAAAAGAACACCCATGCCTATCTAGCAATAGTTAGGGAAACATAAGCTGTTTGTTAATGGTTGCTGGTTTTCGCTTGTTGGTTTGTTTGGCCTGTTGTTTATGTTGTTATGTAATAATTTGTATTATGTGTAGTGACAACTTTACCTCCAAAGTAATGAAAGATAAATGAAAATAACTTCAGTGTTATTTTTTTTCACTTGATGCTTTTAGAATACTATGCTATGTAAATATGGGCTATTATTTGCCCATCCTGGCATTTAAACAGCAGAAACCTGGCTCAAACAATATTACATTTAACTTTTCACATAACCGTTCAAGGGGAACTAAATCCATTAGGACCTCTCCGGAGATATAAAGTTGTCTATTTCCCAAACCCAGACTGTCTATAACGGATTCTTCCTCCCAGAAAGTCCTCCAGATACCAAAGATTTCATTTAATCAGTCAGCAATGATATTTCCCTGAAATAAGAGTAATTGAAAATCCTGTTTCATTTCAGAACTTCAATGGGGCAAATTGTTTTTCAGACTTTGCTCAGTCTATGTAAACAGCGTACCACTAAGTGAGCCCATTTAAGGCCACAATGCCCGGCAGAACCATCTGCTCAAAGATAGCAAATAATAAATCAAATCTGGGCCTGTATCTAGCCAGAATGTTGCATGAAGAAGCCAGTAAAACACTACTGTATCGTCTTCCATCTTAACACATTGTCAGATGTCACTATTTCCATAGCGTAATCTTGCCTATGGGGATAACCATTAATTAACCTAAACTACATGGTCCTTTCCTTTTCCCTGACCACTTTGTTACTGACTTTGCAATTTATACACCCAGCTTCCCTTTGAAGACCTAGTTGGAAGTAAGTTACCAATTTAATTGTCAGTGTGGTCCATTTAAAACAGGTATCTATGTTGAAGGATAATAACAATTCCATATTATAAACAAAATTTCATATTATAAAAGCTAAGGTTCAAGAGTGTTTACAAATAATCACAGAGTGTACCTAATACAGAGTGGGTGATCAATAAATATTTCTTGAGTGGATGTACAAATGTTGCTGGCTACCCAGCCATAAGAAGAGACGCGAACACCACATTGTTTTTGACGATTTAATAAAAGTGAAAACATTTGAGGATCAATTTCTATTAATAAAAATATAAAATTTAATAAAAATATTTTATTAGAGGTTCTGCAACTGTGATTGAGTTGTTGTATTTTTCCCCATTAGTGAATGGCTCCTTTATTGTGAGAACATTTCAGAAACTACATAATTAGCACACTCTCCAGTAGCTGATTGTAATTAGTCTTCCTTAACAGATTTTATGTAGGAGTTGAGGCTTCACAGTGTTGAGAGAAGAATGTTTTGAGAGATTTGCAGTTGGGAGAATGGACACCAGAATTTGGGCTCAGGCCAGAAATATCCGGTTCCAATTGCAGATTCCCAGAGAACTAGACTAGAGTTGGCTTTGTGGAGGGAGTACATTCAGAGGAATAAGGTAAGGAGGAGGGTAGAGGTCCTAAACTATGTAAGTGATGCACTTTCTGCCTCTACACCCAACTTACACATCAACTGAGAGGTCAGTGTGCTTTGAAATGTCTTGTTAGCCCATGTTTGGCTAATATAGAGTTCTCACTTTTTTTTTTTTTTTTTTGGTCTCAGAAGACTTTTACAGTTTTAAATTCTTGAGGACCCCAACATACTTCTGTTTATGTGGATTATACCTATCAATATCATACTCAAAATTAAAACCAAGAAATTTTATAAAGATTTATTTGAAAATAACTATTATAAAACCATTAAATATTAACACAGAAGATATCATCTTATGAAAAATAACTCTTTCCCAAAAAATGCAAAAGAGAAGCATTGTTTTATGTTTTTGCAAATCTTTTTGATGTTTGGCTTAGTTTAAGATAGCTGGATTTGCATATTGACCTTTGCATTCTAACTGGTATTATATTACATATCACATAATGCCTGGAAAAGTCCACTGAATGAGAACAAAAGGCAAATAAGGTCTCAGTATTGTCATAATAACTCTTCCCTTCTGCGACTTCCTAAAAAGATCTTCGGGACCCCCATTGGCCCCTGAACCACACTTTGAGAACCACTACTGTAATTTATGATCCCCATACTATATTATGTGTCATTGGTGGTCCCATCTACCACAGTGGCTGTCTTTGGCATTTAGCCCAGTGACCATACTAATTGGCTACCCCAACCATAGTCTTCCAACAATGGCAAAAAAAAAAAAAAAAGGAGGATTACAGGATTGCAAATTATTCAGCTCTAGTGTGCTTTCTCAACTCCCAAGTGTAAGTAAGTAAATGAATGAATACATAAATGAATGAAAAAATTAAACTGTTCTTCAATTTTAATATTTTCATTTACTTGATCTTGAAATTAGATTATAGTCCCTACCATGAAGCTGGATTAGCTGCATTCAATCTGAGGTTAATGGAGATTAGACGAAATTTGGCTTTTTGTAAGATCCTTTATCACTCTCCCAAACCTTGTAAAATATGGAGGGAAACCTGCCACATGTTGGGCTTCTAGTCAGCTACAATAATCCATTCAAGTATTCATCCATTGACCAATTGTTCTTTCAACCAAAAGACTTATTCAACCCTGGGGATTCAAAATTTCAAAAGGCAAGGCCTCTGTTTTCTACAAATTCACAGTCAAATAGACTATGCTGTAATTCTATAATCCATGCATGTGTTTACTCATCATGCACTAATCCATTCGATAAATATTTATTGGGCACCTACTATGCTTCATCATTGAAGCAGGTGGAAGAACCATTTCTTGCCTTGTAGAATTCAACCAACTAGGGCCACAAACCTGAATAAGTAGTTAAAATACACTAAATCACAATGAAAGTAGGTGCAAAACTCTATAGGAACCTGGAGGAGAAAAATAAATATTTGGCTAGGGAAGTTAAAGGAGATTTCTAGCTTGGGACGAGGCCAAAAAACAGATCACATTCTGTGATCTGAAAGAGCCAGGTTCTAATACCATCTCCACCACTTTCCGACCACTTAAACCTAAATCATAGGCCATGAATACAAATGTGATCTCGTCTGTGCAGTGCCCAGGCCAGTGTCGACTATCATCATTAGAGAAGTGATGGCATTATTTAGGAGGAAGTGAATCAGGCATACATTCTAGGTGAGGAAACCCACAGATGCAAAAGCAAGGAAACATGAAAGAGTGTGTGTTACCCTAGAAATGAATGAAATCAAACAAGATGGGTAAATTTGGAAGAGCAAAATACCACAAGGCCCTTACTGAGGTAGGATCAGAATTTTACTGCTTTTGTTCATCTATCACTCCCTGTAACACCTGCAGAGTAAAAGTAAGGTGTAAAGACGGTGACAACGTACATCACAATGTTGAAAAAAGACAAAGAGGAGTAACTTTATGAGAATAAGCCTAGGTAACTTTTCGTAGTTGTTACCAAAAAGTGGGTCTGCACGGAAACGAGCAGTGCAATGAGCTGGAGGCAAAGATATGGTTCAGGGAGGCCTGACCCACTGTCATTTCTCGCTTTGGATGAAGAAGTGGCTTTGTCAATTTGAATTGAATTGGAACAAGAACCAGAAAAATACATTTGTAAACATTCTCTTGAGCAGATGGCCATAGATTGTGAATTCTTCAGAGAGGAATTGTAAGTTTATTCATAAAAGCGCCGTGGTGGCCCTTTCTCCAGGGCTGAGGCAGCTCTTCTGCACAGGCGCAGTGCTCTCAGAGCGGCTGTACCCGCCACAAATGCTCGAGGCTGCGGGAAGCTAGGCTCCGTGGCCACTCTGAAGTATGGTATCTCTCTTAGCTTCCGAGGGCGGCCATCACATACTACCACAAACCCAGCGTTTCAAACAACAGAAATGTGTTGTCTCACCTTGCTGGAGGCTAGAGGTCTGAAGTCAAAATGTCAGCTGTTCCATGCTCCTGCTGAAACCTGAAAGGGAGAATCCTTCTTTGCCCCTTATCGCATAGCATTCGTCCTGTGTGACTGTTATCCAAATGCCCCTCTTCATGCGGACGCCAACCCCTGGATTAGAGCCCACCCTAACGACCTCATTTTAACTTAATCCCATCTGCACAGACCAATTTGCAAATAAGATCCCACTCACAGTTACCAGGGGTTAGGACTTTAACATATTTTTTGGTGAAAAACAATTCAACTCTTAACAGTATCCTTGGCTAATTAATTTTGGACTTGAATCTCACAGTGGGTGTGTGCTGGTGGTGGTGGAAGTCAGGCCGAGTCCCTCCTCCTACCTGTTCAAAACCTGCCTGAAATTACACAAGGTCATGAAACCAAGATATCAGAGTGGCTTTGAATCACAACTGAGGTTTCGTTTGTGAAGGAAGAAGTAACTTGCTATGTCTAGAGAGTAAGTTTGGGCCAAATTTTGAACCATGCAGGTACTTGCACCTGACCATTTAAGCAGTGAAGGGTTATTGATGTTTCTAACTCACAAAGCGGTAAGACTCAGCCTGTGTTATAGAGAAGTTGACCTGACCTGTCAATAGTGTGAGTGACAAATGGTCCAGGCAAATGTAAAGGCAGAAAGAGCAGTTTGGATATCACCACAAGGGTCTTAGAAAGAAGCTGACTGGCAAGGGCTGGGAATATGTGTGTATAGGGCAGTAGACAGGTATGCTGGACAAAACTGTGACCCTACAGAGGAGGGAAGGAGAAGGATTAGGGACACTCTGAGTGACCTACTGTATCTGACTAGTGAGAAAGACAGAAGAATTGATATTAACTCTGGCGCGATGAGCTTGGTTAAGTGGGTGGGATGTGTCACCATTAACTGGGACTGAGAGTTCAGGGAAAAAAAAGTGCAGATTTTACTAAGGGGTGAAGAAACTACAATATAGAAGATGCTATACAGGAATAATAAAGGCATAAGTGTTATTAAAAATATTTAGGAAAAACTGCATTTGTCTGTTATGTAAGGACACTAAGATGCAGTGTCTTCTACTCTAAAGGCTTGTAACAACCCCACACTCAAAGTGTCCCAAAGAACTGATTGTTTCCCCTTTACTGTCAACTTGCTCCACTCCCCCACAGCCTGTCCTGTCTTCTCTACCTTGGTGGGTGACACTATGATTTACCTGTCTTTCAACTCATAAATCTGGAATCTTCCCAATGCCTCTCTCTTCCCAAACTCTCATTATCGAGTCATCAAGTCTTGCCATTCCATCTTGTAAATCTCTTGAATCGACCCTGCATCTCCATTTCTATGGTCTCTGCTTTATTGAAGGTTGTAGCCTTCTCTCATCTGTTCTATTACACCATTAGCACCTTACCAAGTCAATTCCCCAGTGCACTTGAACTCATTCCAACTATACAAAGTGCTCTTTGCACAGTGCAAGTCTGATCATATTGCTATGAGACAGCTTATCCATGCTAAGACCTGGCCCTGCCCCCTGCCTCACTGCCTGTTAGATAAAGTCCAAACTCCATAACCCGACCTACAGAGTCTTGTATGTTTTTGCCCCTGCTTATCTCTAGACTTTGTCTCTTTCTATATGGCCCACCTTCTCAGTACATTTTAGCACGTTTAAGGAGTTTGGAACTTTACAACTTCTGAATACCCCTTGTTTCTTTTTTGTATGATGTTTCCTCCCCTGGATTCACGGCCCTTTTCATGTTTTACCTGACACTTCTGTGCACAAATGATCTTCCTTTCTCTCTCCTACCTCTGTATCACAGCATACTTCCCCTGTTACACTTACTAACACTATATGTCATTTTTGATGCAGCTGACTACCCAGGTCACCAGCAAACTCCTTGAGGGCAGGACACCCAAATTCCGTTCCAAAAACAGACAGAACATCTATTTATTTCATGCACTATTTTTTTGCTCAAGATCCAAAGATGAGTGGGTTATTCTTGTCAAGTTTATAAAACCTGTGGACCAAAGAATTGGATTATTCAGACATTGAAAAGGAGCTTACAGCCTAATAGGAGAGCCAAAGTAAATGAAAATGTAAAAAGAAAAAATAAGTTGGTACAGTCAAAAATGAATTATTACAGGTCAGAATTTTAATGTGTTTGGTTAAAAGCTACTTCAAGACGCACAGGCCAGAGTAGCTACAGTATTATCTTTAAAGCAAACCATACAGATCAAAACAGAACAAAGTGAGAGTGAATTTCCAAATATAAAAATGATGACATTTTTTAGTTCTTTTGAAGAAGTCAGTAGACCGATACATTGCTTTTGACATTTTATTTGTACTAACTAAAGTAACTCTCAACTCTGTTTTTTTCCAGTCAAAATAGAGAAGTGGTATAAAAATAAATCTATTTTAAAAAATAGTAGAGTAGGTAAGCTATACATTTTCTGATCAGAATTGACCTCTAGGAACATTTGACTTGGCTGTGACTGATGGCAAACCTTTTTCCACTGCCATCCACACCTGCAATCCACCCACATTCATTTCTCACTGGCGTTAGTGCAGTCATGTCCAAAGTGAACTCCCCTACTCCCCTCTTGCTCTCCAGGAAAGTATAATCCTCTTACTCTGTTCTCCACACAGCAGTAGACTATTTAGAATCAATGTTTTACTTTCTTCTTAAAATCCTTCAATGGCTTCCCACTTCATTAGAATAAAATCCAGACTGCTCTCCAGATCCCGAAGGCCTGCATGATCTGGCGCCTATCTCATGGGACTCATTGCCCTGCAGCAGCACCCATCACTGGACTTCCATTAAGATGTCTGCCCTCTCATGTCAAGCTCTTTCCACCCCCAGGGCTTTGGTCTTCCTGTTTCTTCTGCCTGGAAATTTTCTACCGCTTCTCCAAATGACAGCTTCTTTCATCTTTAGATCTCAGCTTAAATATTACCTTCTCTTGGAGACCTTATCAGCTCTCAACCTCTAAAGATGGCCCTACATTTGTCCTTTCCTCTGCTCATTTGTTTTTATAGCATTAATTTTGTTTAATCTTTCATTAGTCTTTGTTTATTTTTAATTAATTACCTAATTGGTCTTTGGGCTCTCGATCATGCTAGAAAGGGAGCTCCATAAAGAAAGAGACATCTCTGACTCATTCATTTTGGTATTTCCAGTGCCTCGCACAATAACTGGCTCATAATAAGTCACTCGGTACATGTTTATTGAATGAGTGATCCTTTAGAGTTCATTTTATGTTATATTCATAGAAAGTTTTACCATTTTAATTATATTTTTATGGGTGCTTTTTATTGACTTTGTATCTTCTTCTTTACTAAAGTTTTAGGAAAGTAAAGATCAAGTCCACTTTGTTTGCTGATGTGTTACTGGAACCTTGCAAGTAATAAGGTCCTTAATATCTATTTATTCAATAAATAAATGTATGAAATAATTATTAGTTAATGGAAGACACTTAAAAGGGTAATATTAAAGTATCCCAAAAAAAGTATCCAGACAATTCATTGTATTAAAACAACACAAATGAACTCTGCTCTCAATAATAACTTTAAAAGTTAAAATCTAATAACCAGCCTGTTGGATAGAGATTTCTCTTTCTTTTTTAAATCAGTGATCCAGTCTTGTATGTTAGCAACTGCTTGAAACAAACTGTTTATGGGGATAGACTGTACTCAAAAGCACCTATGATGTATAATAACCTAGAGCTTATTATTTAGATATTGACCTCAGTATAATTTTGATAGAAAGCTCCAGTGAAGAGGTTTCCAGAATGGATATTGAAGCATAATCTTGACCCATACTTCTGCTGTGTGGAAGTGTTCGTGCCATGGTGTCAAATGGTTATTGCGGTAGGTAGGTGGCAAAAATGTCCACAGTACCCTATATCTCCTTCCACTAAGAGGGAGAGTCTATTTTCCTAATTGTTGAGTCTCTGTTGGCCCTGGGACTTGTTTCGATCAACACAATATGGCAAGAGCGATACTGTGCCAGTTCTAAGTCTCAGCCTCAAAAGGCCTTACACCTTCTGCTGTTGCTTCTTAGAAATCTGCAAATGCCATGTGATCTGGCTTGGCTAGCCTGCTGGAAGTTGAAAGAACACATGGAGAGAGACCCCAGTTCTTAAAGCTCTCCCAGCTGAACCCATCACAACCAGCCAGCCTGGCCCTGCGGCAAGTTGCCTGCAGATGCGGATGAGAGCCCAGTTGTATTCATTTGCTAGGCCTACTGTAACGAAATGCCGCAGACTGGCTGGCTGAAACAACAGAAATGTATGTGCTCCAAGTTCTGGAGGCTGAAAGTCTGAGATCAGAGTGTCAGCAGGGTTAGCTCCTTCTGAGGGCTGTGAGGGAAGGCTCTGTCATCCCAGGCTTTCCTCATCGGCTGACAGACAGCTGTCTTCATGTTCACATGATGTTCTCCCTATATCTCTGCATTGTCTTCTCTCTGCACATCTGTGTCCAAATTTCCTCTTCTTACAAGGACACAGATCTTACTAGATTAGGGCCCTTCCTAATGACTTCATTTTACCTTAATCACATCTGTTAAGATCTTATCTCCAAATATAGTAACATTCTAAGATACTGGTGGTTAGGACTTCAACATACGAATTTGAGGGGACAAAGTCAGGGGCGGGGTGTGGTGACACAATTCAGCTCATAACACCAACCCAAATCAGCAAAGACAAGGAGAACTGCATAGCTCAAATCTGCCTAGCCCAAATTGCTGACCAACAAATCAGAGAGCTAAATAAATAGCTGTTGTTTTAAGTTACTAAGTTCTAAAGTAGCTTGTTACACAGCAAATGTTGACTGATACAGCCATACTTAATTTAATTTTCGTGTGTTTGCTACTTGGTTTTATGACCATAGACTATTGTAGTCCATTTGGCTCCTCTAATAAAACACCATAGATGGGTGGCTTAAATAGCAAACATTTATTTCTCAACGTTCTGGAGGCTGGGAAGTCCAAGAGCCAAATGCTGGCAGTTTTGATGTCTAAAGAGAGCCTGCTTCCTTGTTCATGGCTGTCTTCTCCTGGTTCACATGACAGAAGGATGAGAGAGCTCTCTGTGGTGTCTTTTATAAGGGAACCAATCCCATTCATGAGGGCTCCCCTCTCTAATCTATTCATGTCCCAAAGATCCTATCTCTTAATACCATCACTTGGAGCTTAGGTTTCAACATGTAAGATTTTGGGAGGGACACAAACTTTCAGTCTAGAACAGCAGCAGAGGGAAAGAGAAAAGGCAAGGAGGTAGGATTGATCTATCTTAATCATACTTCCATGATTTATATTCCATGTAGACGAGGGCCCCAGGAAAACAACGTACGTGTTGTGTAAGACAGCAAAGCATGAACGTGGGGACACTGAACGTATATGTTTTCCACACGTGAAAATGATGCCTGGAAAGGATAATGTCAAAATCAAAGTCTAGCGCTTAGGATCAAGTCATGTGACTCCAGGACCCGAGCATCTGCTTTCATCTGCACAGACCGTCAGAGACAGAGCGGAGTGGGTAAGAACGTGGGCTTCCGGAGCCAGACCGTCCACGGTCAAGTCCCTGTCTTCCTCTCACCAGACGTGCCGCTGCAGGCCAGTTACTTAGCCCCCTTGTGCGAGAATTTCCTCATTCATAAAATGGGGTTTCAAAGAACAGCTTATCTTTTGGGGTTAAAGGAATTAAATGAACAACACACAAACAGTAAGCACTTAAAGCATGCTGCCTCTCATTTTCCTGTGCTTTGAATCTCAAAAATCCTATAAATCCTTGTCATAACATTAGGCATCAGAGCCGATGGTAATATTGTTAGACCGTCTTAGGAGTTCCCAAGATGTTTCATAGGGTTCCCAGGAACACAATCTATATCAGAAATAGCGAGTAGGAAGCCAGTATGAAGCAGTGGCGGAGACAGCAAGCCATCAAGCCATTTGTTCCTACGGACCAGTATTGGAACCCTGATTCTCCCACCTAGTAAAAATAGAACCAGAGTAACCCAGGTGGGCTTTTTTCCATACCTGTAAAATGGGAGAATACGACCTACCTCACAGAACATGGATTCCTTTGCTTGGTGTCTTTCGAGTTCACCTACTCAGGTCTTCTATAGATGATGTCTTATATTCGCGCGGTGTGTTTCAGCTTAGCCCTCGCTTCACATCCATCTCATCCCTAAAACAACTTTGTGAGACAGGTGCATTAGATTAGATCGCAGAGAAAAGCAGAGATTTACCCAAGCTCACAAAGTTCCTAAGTAATTGAGCTAGAACTTGAAGCCAGTTCTTCTCCTGAGTAAAGTCTTCTATACTAGTTTTTCATGTTCCCCTGCTTTCTTCTGAATGTTCTCAGGAGAATTTTTTTAAGAAGATGTAGGCTGGGAGTTATATATGCCTCCACCAAATATGTTACATTGATCAACGTGAAGCAAGGAAATAAAGTCTTGCCTAAAAGCAAGAAGATCCTTTCAGAGTAAAGAAGAAAGAAACACATGATATGCTTCATCTTTTGTAAATATCTTCCATTTGCAGTTCTCCAGTCAGTAAGGATCAAATGGCAGATTCGTTTACGGAGTTCCCATTGAGACTTGAGAGCCCAAAAACAGTAGGCAGGAAAATCAAATGAGCAGACAATCAAAGTTTTTATATTTTATGCTTTCATTTATTTTTTAAAGTATATTGCTTTCATACACATACTAATATGAACATTGAGAAGTCATTTTAAACCCAGTAGAAATATTATTAAATTACAAAGAGGACAGTTGATAGGGATGTGTAGATAATTACTATGATTTTTTTCTCTTTTTTGCCTTAATCCACTGTCAATAACTTATTCCAGTGGTAGAAGCTGACATTTACTTTCATACCTTTTTTAAACTCCTGGGTTTCGGCTGAAGTTCAGTTTCCAGGAAATCTCTCCCCATTTGGGGTCACTGTCTACCACAGCCTCAAATTCCGCCTGAGGTCTTTGCCCATGTACACAATCGTACAACTCATCGTCTGTTCAGGCTGGCTTAGTGGACAGTGCCCATGTAACAAAATTATATCCCTCGGAAAGGAGCTGGAATGAAAGAGAACAGATATTACCCACCCAGGGATGGGGTTTAGTGTAGGAAACTAAGGACGCCCATGGGCCATGATCACCAGCTTTGCCAGCAGGCTTGGATTTTTACATTTTGGTCTTTTGTATCTGTCATGCTGCTTTTTAAAGTGTGCCGAGATACAGAAAGCAGAAAACCCAAGTCTTTTTATCCAGGAAGGCAGTCCTGATGATGTTCACAGGGAGAAGTTTAAACAGAGAAGCAGAAGATCAGCATGTTTTAACAACCACTTACTCCTTGATGGAGAACAAATAAGGGGAGGTACGGGTCAAATAGAAATTCCCTAACAAGCCAAAAGGGATCGAAGAAATAAAATTGTGTATCAAGGATACAGAGATTGATTTTTTTTTAAAGATTTTATTTATTCATTTGACAGAGAGAGAGACAGCCAGCGAGAGAGGGAACACAAGCAGGGGGAGTGGGAGAGGAAGAAGCAGGCTTCCAGCAGAGGAGCCTGATGTGGGGCTCGATCCCAGAACGCCGGGATCATGCCCTGAGCCGAAGGCAGACGCTTAACGACTGAGCCACCCAGGCGCCCCAGAGATTGATTTTTGGTTAATGAAACTAAGAGGATCGACTACATGTCTTTCCCCAAATGATGCCCCTAAATGCCCGGCTATTTGCTATTTCGTCCAATATCACACATTTCCTCCACCCACACCAAAGAGGACCCCTGTAACAGGAAGTCAGGACTTGTTCTGCTGTTCTCTGTGGCTGTTTTGTGAGCTTGTTTATCAGCTGTGCAGATGCGCTGCGAGGCCCTTCGTCGGCTGGGGACCACAAGTAAGCGGTGGTGCAAAAACGGCCTCACCATGCAATTTAACAGATTCCTAAAAAAGGAACAAAAATCCTGAGAGAAGGCATTCATAACAGTAAAAATTATGGTTGGTGAAACTTGGCTGAATTGGCTGAGGAATTCTTCATCTTTCTAAAAAGATTTGCCTCGTGTTTTGGGGTTAAGTTCAGCCCTGAAAGGGCCTATTTGAAATCACGCTGTTCTTGCATCTGGCTGAGGACATTCTACCCCAAATTAACCGCACACAAATGCCATTTTTAGTCTCTCAACATTAGATGCAGACAAGGGTTCACATCCTTTGAAGCACAATTCTTTAGATTTGTGATGGAGTCAATAAGCATTGGAACACTCATTGTGCTCTGATTAAGTGAATATTCTGCTTAGATAAAATGTTACCCACAATCAATTTTTTCATCACTTCTTTCTTTTTTTTTTTTTTTTAAGATTTTATTTATTTATTCGACAGAGATAGAGACAGCCAGCGAGAGAGGGAACACAAGCAGGGGGAGTGGGAGAGGAAGAAGCAGGCTCATAGCGGAGGAGCCTGATGTGGGGCTCGATCCCACAACGCCGGGATCACGCCCTGAGCCGAAGGCAGACGCTTAACTGCTGTGCCACCCAGGCGCCCCACTTATTTCTTAAAAACCATGCTAATATGTGTTTGATTAGTTATCTCCACTTTAGAAATCATAGTATACTGAATGTAATTTAATTATTTCTTAAATTTTGGTAACCTGAAAGCAGAGTACTATATTAAATATCTTTAAAAATATCCTTCTGCATCTGTAATCACTAGGACTCCAGGGTCCAGGAAATACAATATAAATAAGAAAATATCTAACTAAAGAATACTGTGTCCAAAAAAAAATGTTTTTGATGGTTCTAAATATCTAGATATGTTTTCAGGTTCCATTATGATTATTAAACATGTATATCCTAAGTGATGTTGAAGAGGATAATGACTTATACCAAACTAAGTCTATATTCTAAAAGATCTCTTTGTAAAAATGGCATGACTTACGTGCATAGCAGTATTATTCTTAATAACTGGAAGATGGAAGCAACCTAAGTATCTATCATCAGATGACTGGATAAACAAAATGTGGAATATACATACAAGAGAATAATACTCAGCTTATTCATACAATGGGAGATTATCCAGCTTTAAAAAGGAAGGAAAGCCTGTCACATGCTGCAACATAGATAAACCATGAGGATATGAAGCTAAGTGAAATAAACCCCACTCACGATGACACAAATACTGCATAATTCTACTTCCATAAAAAACCTAGAGTAATCAAACTCATAATAGAAAGGGAAAGTAGAATGATAATTGCCAAGAGTGGGGGCAGGGGGTTGATGAGGAATTACCATCTAGTGGATACAGTTTCCAGAAACTGGTCACACAACAATGGACTGTATTTAACACGACTGAACTGTATGTACACTTAAAAATGGTCAAGAGGGTACATTTTGTTATGTGTATTTTACCACGACTTAAAACTTTTTAAAATTATAAATTCTATGATTTAAGCTTGCAAGTTTGTCATTTTCTTCTCTTATAGATTCATATGTAGAAAAAAATGTAGGTTGATGAGAGGATGGAGTTAAGATTTCACTCTACAGGAAGCATGTAGAACAATAAGAACTTAACTATACAGTAGCCTTGGTTTCCCTTTTATAGCACATAGTGTTGATGGGGAATACATTCTTTCTAACAGAAGTCAAGGAATAGATTATTTTCCTAAAAGTTTGTTGTTCCTTGAAACATTCCTATTCTGTTAATTATCTCCCTTCTGTCTTGTTCCTTTCAGTTCTCCATCCCCATTGACTACCCGTAGTCTACCCAATATGCTCAGGACTCCTGAAATCCATTCGCCTGATTTGCCTCCATCCACCTCTTATTGTTTCCTAGTTCTTTATATAGACAATCATAGATTTATACACAAGTTGGGGCTAACTGGGAAGTAGTTGATAAGAGAAGGTAGGCATTCTAAACTGTTGAATCAGGATTAAAGAGTCAAGCCCAGAGCTGAGAGAGGAGGCAGTGAAACAAATGATGGTGAGATGGCTAGACCAGGAGTCAAAGGAAACGAGAGGCCAGAAGACCAAATTAAAGACAAGGTCTTCAGCTAAAGGTGCAAATTGACTTAACAGAAGGCTGGCTTTGGAGGCAATCAGTACAGGATGCAAACATGGATGCTGCCAAACTTTTACAGGTGTTTCCGGGAGGCATCCTTATAATTGGAGGATCCCATCCAACAGCAGCCTTGCTTTAGATGTTACAATCAATGGATCAATGCTTTTTACGATTTTAGCACAGCCTGTATTCCATCCATCTTCATGATAGCTCTACTGAACTCTTTACTCCTTCACGTTTCCATGATTTTATGAATACTACTCTCAGTCTAGCTACAACGCTGTCCAAAAGAACTTGTTCTGTTGATGGAAATGTTCTATATCGCGTGGTCCAGTAGAGTAACCACTAGCCACATGGGATTAGAGACTGATTTATTGGATGTCATAGGTCTAGAATGTTCTTCCGTATTTCCAAATCTGTTGCAGTTCTACTCCCTTCCTTTCCATGTCTAACACTGTAGTGAATACTGTCAGTGTTTCATATACAACATCTCAGATCCCTTTTATTGTTTCTATGTGCCTCTCTTGGCCTCTCAGTTTTTGCTTCTAGTAGCCTATACCTGTAACGCTTAAGAGACTGTCCTATAAATACTAGAGCCATTGTGCATGCGTGGGAAGAGGTCCAAGAGCCCAGGAGTTTAGGTCCAGCCCCATCTCCTCACCTCCACCCCAGAGCAGCCCTCAGTCCATGAATGACCAGTGCAGGAGCATGAAAACCCAGCTTTCTTTGGATCAGGCCAATTCTGAAGGAGAATTCACACTCCCAAGTTCTCCCCAGGATAAGGTTGAAGCTACTTCTGCAGGACTTGGAACTCTTGCCCTTATGCTTGGTTGCTTGCCCTTCCTAGTGTCTGCTTCCTTACTAGTTTCTCCTGGGAACACTTCCTTAATAAATCACTTGCACGTGAATCCTCATATCAGGGTCTGTGCCTAGGGAATTCTAAGACAAACCGAAGTGCTGATTCTTCTGTGGAGCTTTCCCCAGTTCCCCCAAATTAATCTCAAAGTCCTATAAGCTGCCATGGCATCATTTCTAGTATAACACCAAGTAAATGTTAATTACATTCATAGCTGGGTCCCCAACCAGAATGTGAGCTATTCGTGGGTAAGGATCATGTCATATTCATCCTCATATCCTCTTTTTCAATGTCTTGTGTGTTACAACTTCTATAAAATATTTATTGAATTTACTTGAATATAAAGGAAAATGTGGACATCATGACTTTTCATCATTTTTAATAAAAATATTTAATGATTTGTGGTTATTACAACTGTAGAAAAGAGAGTTTGTTGCCAGAAGGTATTTATTCAATGTATTATAGATTTTTTCCATATTCAGTGATGATGGCTAGCACGACTAATTTGAAAGAGATTAACATTAAAAAAAAAGGCTTATCAAAAAAATGGCTCATATACTCGTTGACGGTGACGATACTTCCTGATTTTTATGAGTTCTTCAAACTTTAGAGTCTCTAGAAATTCAACTGGGAATGATTCAGATATATCACCGAGCCAAATCAGGGCAGCACACACAATAGAAAGAAAAAGCCACATCTTTCCCATCTTTTGATGATTGTAAGTTAAAAAAACATGGACCAAGTTGAATATCTTGTAGCTATTTAAAACATATAACTGAAGATACTCAATAAGATTTATCAAATGGACAAATAAATAATGTTTAATACAGAAAAAAAGTAGATCACAGAGTAGTATATATCTCTAAAAATGAAATATATATGCATATAGGAAATAAAAAACAGAAAAAATTATACCAAAATGTTAGAAATGGTTAACTCTGTCTAAATAGTGCCATTTTAGGTGGTTTCTTTTTCTTTCTTCACTCTTTGTTGATTTGTCCCCATTTCCTTTTATTTTATTTTCTGGTTTATTTATTTGTTAAATAATCTCTACACCAAATGTGGGGCTCAAACTCACAACCCCAAGATCAGAGTCGCATGCTCCACCGACTGAGCCAGCTAGGCACCCCAATTTTCCACATTTTCTACAGTGAATATGTACAATTTTGAAATAAGAAAACAGATTTTTAAAAGCCTCTGCTTACATTCACATCTTTCCAGTGTTTCCTACTCCGAGAATGAGCAACAATAATCAGATAAAAATGCAGGTTTACATATAGAGGAGCCAAAATGATAATAACCGTTGTTTTGCTCATTGAACATCATTTACAGTTCAGTCAATTGCAGAGAAATCTGCTTCTGAAAGCTGGATCCTCTGAGTGAGGAAAGACTTGCTATGATGGAGATGTAACCCAGCGCAAACCACAGGGAGCCCACGCAGTTGTGTAATGCGATCCTTTGCTAGAGCACACGCATGTAGGTAGGTATTTTACACGCAAAGCCTATGTCCTTGTGACAAAATGCACCAATTCAACCATTTGAACATTTCATGAGAAATTCAGATGCATCATTGTTAGTTTGATGATGTCCGAAAGGAACAAGTCCATTTGGCTAAAAGAACTTAACTGACCATACTGTGCATTATGGAACTATCTTTTAAATGGACTAAAATTATTAAATCAGAAATAAATCACTCAGAGAATTCCTCTTGACCGAATTGCTCAGATTCTTCAAGGAAATATCTTAATTTTTCCCTTTGAAATTCTTCTTTGGCAATACAATTAGGAAAAGGAAACCTGATCTTAACCTCACTGTATGACCAGGAAGATGATCCATAAGGCACCAAGTTTTTAAGTAAGTGTAATATTGGATTCCTGTCTAGAAGGAAACTTTGGTAGGTGCATAGCAGCTGTTGGGGAGCAAGAATATTCTGTCCCCCAAGGTCCTTTCAGCCAGACTAAGAAATTGACACAAGAGAGATCAACAGGAGAAAATCAAATTTAATGGTGTATATCCAGGGAATACATACAGACATGGAGATTCCAAAGACAGTCAGGCAACATGAGGTGTGTGTATAGGTCTTCCCGAACTGAGGAGAAAGGGGTAGGGGTGTGGAAATTCGAAGGGAAGGAACGCAGCTCACAGGAAGCTGATAAAGCGTAAATGTTTGTTAAAGGCTTGCCGGGCCACTGAGAAATAGTGGGACCTAGAGGACTTGGATCAAACAGGCCTTGCTAGGCTCCTCCCTGTCTACCGAACCTCGTTCATATCATACTGTAGTTACCCACAGTGATAGCTCTCTTCCTGGAGCAGGTCCTAATTCTTTTTAGGCAGTTGTAGGGATTGGAAAAGAGCTTTTCCCGAATTGGCTGAGTTTTGACTGCTTTTCAATTTGAAATAATCTTTATGCCAAAGTAGAAAATTTTGGGGAGGGGGGCAACCCTTGGCCCCTACACGATAATTTTTTAAATGCGTTCATCTTTATTTCCATGTCTTATACATATAATAGCACTGAGAAATCAGAGGGCAGATACTATTATCTTTATTTTTCTGATATAGAATCTGAAGCCACAATTTTGTTCTTTTAAAAGCCCAGCTGCCCAGGGAGCACAGCGGTCCTGACTCCTACTGGAAGGGCATTCCAACAGGCATGGCCTTGAACACCTGGGGGATTGTCTGTAGATTAAAAGCGGAGAGGAAATAATATTTCTCTATCAGGAAACTGCCAAGTGTCCTCCTGTCCTGAGAACTTCTCCAAGGTGCTTGGCAGAAACGTTCCGCTGCTGAGTGAACCGGGTGGCGGGTAGTGTGTGGCACCATTCACACAGCCCCCTTGTCGGGGTGGTCTTTCCCGGAAGCCCTCCAAGGAGTACTGATTAGGACCAGAATTGCCATGCCACCCACACCGTTCCCAGTGTCAGGACCCAGCCAGCGAAAGCGTATTAGCCATCCTAAAATAATAAAAACAAATTAATGGAATTGCCTCAAGGGAAATCAAATTCCACTTATGGGCCCAGAGGCAGAAACAGCTGTTAAAATTCATTAAATTAGAAGTTCCTGTAGTAGCTTCTTGAGGATGTTTTTCAAAGTCTTCGGGACACTACTATAAAAATCTAGTGAAACATTATTCACCAGAAAGTATTTTTGTGGGGAAGACATGGAGTGTGTTTTGAAATCTTCATAGGCTAGAAGATTGTGACTGGACCATTTCCAAAGTTTATATTTCAGTAGGCTTTGACAGATGGGCTCATTGTAGTTTTAAAATTTAAGAAGTGGAGAATCAATGGCTGCATTAAAAACCCCAAAAGCCTTTCCACTGAGGATTAGAAACCCCAAAAGCATTCCACTGAGCGTGATCTTCCTTATCAAAGAAACTTCTATAAGATGTTTATGGATTTTCACAAGTGACTACAAATTCTACAATAAAATTATTAGCTAATGACAAGAACAACTTAAAACCTGTTACTTTTGGGGGGGCACCTGGGTGGGTCAGTCAGTTAAGCGTCAGTTAAGTGTCTGACTCTTGGTTTCTGCTCAGGTCATGATCTCAGGGTCATGACCTTGAGCCATGTACCAGGCTCTGCGCTCAGCTCGGAGTCTGGGATTCTCTCATCCTCTCCCTCTGCCCCTCCCACTTGGCTCTCTCTCTTATTCTATCTAAAATAAATAAATAATTAATTAATTAATTAATTAAAATCTCTGGGGAAGAAAAAGATTCTCTCTCTCCCTCTGCCCCTTCCTGATTGTTCTCTCTCTCTCAAAACAAAACAAAAAACAAAACCTGTCACTTTTTTTTTTTTTACACTGAGTTTTTTTATCTACCTTTTCTTCCAAGGATATTTCTATGCTGTTAAAAAGACTATGACTGTTATATAGGTGAACTATTTCAGGAAGAATTCCTACAACGTCAGTAAGAAAGGAATGCGTCTGACAAGAAAAGAAATGAATTCAGCTGCTCTCTGTGCTTCAAATTCTTAAAATCTTAAAAAGGGACGATGGGGGTTCGATGAGATGCTCTCTGAGGACTTCTCCAGTTTTGAGTTCCAGGAAACTAGAATTCCGAGAGTGCTTCTCAAACCAGTGAGTAGCAGCCTGCTCTGAATGCAGAGTTAATGCTTTTCACTCGGACGTTGTGAAATGTATTTAAATGTATTATAAATGTATCAGCTAAGGTGTTTGATTGTAAATAACAGAATTCAACTTGGGCTAATGACAAGCAAAGGGGAAATCATCATCAGGTCATGGTGGGGCTCACAGACCCGAAAGGAAACTTGCAGAAGTAGAAGCCTGAAAGGACAAGAAGTAGGACCTCTTAGCGATTCAAGTGCCAGACCTGCAGGTCACTGCAGTGGGACCAATTTCTGCCCCGTAGTCACTAGGCTCAAGAGTCAAAGCATCAGGAGAAAGCCCATTGTTTAGATGATGGCTTGATGCTTACTCAGAGAAAGCCCATTGTTTAGATGATGGCTTGATGCTTACTCAGAGAAAGACCATTGTTTAGATGATGGCTTGATGCTATCCATTCCGCCCTATTCCTGGGTCCCTTCGCTCACTCTAAAGGCTCAACAGCTAAAAACTGTATTCCCCAGTCTCCCATGTGGCCAGTGTTCCAGAAGATACTTAACTATTCAGCTAGTCGCATGCATTTGTGTGAGGTTGGAAAGGCAGAAGTGAGGGGAAATACCGTGTGTGCTGCTTCTGTGATTTCTGTTCCAGAGCATGGATGGCAGGGTGTTAGATTTTTCTGCAAAAGCTCTACCAAGGTCCCAATATCCAGCCACTAGCCTAATAGGTGTTGAGAGGCATGACGTGATCATTCATCTTGTTGGTGCAGTCCCAGCAGATGTGTCACGGCTCTGGAGACAATAATCTAGCAGTGGCTTCTAATCCCCAGGTCACGGCTAAGCTGGCTTGTTCCTGGAGCCAACAGTCGGCATCCTGACTTCCTCATTCCTCGGCTTTCTGATGGTAGCCATTCTATTTGTAGACCCGTCTTGTACTGCCAGTCATTCCTGCAAGTACAGTTCTCTGCCGTAAATCCCCTCCTGCTTAAATAGCCTGAGAACATTCCATTCGAGTCCAGTTGGCCATGGTGGTTCCTACACCCGCCTTGGGCTGGGGGAAGGCACGACATGTCGAGTGGCATCTCCATCAAAATTGTATACACGAGAGGGATAATTCTCCCAAAAGAAAAGAGGTTTACCCTTTCACGCAAAGGAGCTGGCGGGGGAGTGATGGATTGTGGGTGGAAGAAAACAAACAACCCTCCTGCAAATAAATATAAAGAGAATCCAATCAACAGTGCTCCAAAGTGTATTGCAGACCTTACACAAGCCGAAGTTCTCCGAAGTCCTGAAATGTTACAGTGCATTAGGAAAGCATGACTTTCCAGAGGGAAGCAGCCAGAGAAGGCCTCAGAAAGTGACATCCGATTCAGGTCTTAAGGCTCAAGCAGATAGGAAGGGCTCTCTAGGTAGCAGGCAATTAATATTTTAATTATAATTTATTATTTAAGGAAGTAAATGTATTACTTTAATGTTTATGGTGTGTGGAGGGAAGGTGCGGTATCTAAATAAAGATTAAGGGGTTGATTAATTAGTAAAGGGGAAAGTTTTGCTTTTTAGTTTTTCTCAAGTAGGTGTAAATGCTGTAACTGGGAGGAAACCCTAAAAGACAATGCAAACGATGGAAACACAATAGACCCCAGTCAGCGAGCAGAAGATTCCAAAAGCCCGACCACCACTGGCAGGCCCTACCCAGAGGACCCACAGAAGCCGCGGCCTGTCTCTGCCCTCTTTATTGCTCTATGCATCCAGACCTCCTTAGATAGACATTGGACTTAATTCCTGAATGCATTCCAAATGCTAAGGTTCGTTTTCCACGGACTCCCACATCACCTGATTTTTTTTTATGACTTCCTAATGTTCTTGCCGAGCCTTAGTGTGCATCTCATTGTCGTGGTCACTGGCTCACGGACTGACCCCGAGAGATATGAGCTTTGAGCCTCCAGAGACTTCTGCTTTCCCCAAGGGAAACCAGACCTCTGTTATTTCTTTCTCAACTCCAGCTAAGGGCACAGTTTTATTTCTCTCCTGATCTGTGACTGCTATTTTTCTCACTCAGCCATTTCACACTTTTACCTGCACTGGAAATGCTGCTGAAACAGTACTGTCACAGTGATGCTTTGACCCACCTCACACCATGTGTTTTACGTGCCACCTGGTAGCATCATCAAAAGCCGGAAGGGAAGGAAAGCTAATACTAATTGAATTTCCATTATGTGTCAGGTAGGCGTCTAAGCCCTTCCCCATGTGTTATTCATTTAATATAATTTGTACAGTGGTTCGCAGCCCCCAGCCAATCATCCTTCCGCCTGCGTCAGCACTTCCCAGGGGCCAGCTACGGGCAAACTCAGTTTAATTAAATGCCTTCCTCCCACCAGAGCGCTTCCCCCCCCCACCCTGCTTTTTGATCCAGGTGACTCACAAGCCCACCTCACCCACCCTTGCTTTCACCACTGCTGTCCTCAGAATCCGCTCCAGTCCCATCTCCCTGCTCTCCTGTTCTTTTCCTGACTCCAGTCTTTCTGCGGTGAAGCTCTGATCCCAGCCCCCGAGTTCAAGGCAGTTCTGAGTGAATCCATCTCTCCTCACATGCTGATACTGACCCCACGGACAGGGAGATGGAGAGGGAGGGAGAAAGAGTGATGAGAACCAAATTTCGAACATTCCTACCATTTTTCTAAATCTGTGTCCACCTGTTTTGAATCAGTAGTGTATGTTAAGTGAATGTGATTCTCCCAACAGGATAAAAATGAGTAGATGTTACTTATCACACAATTCCTCAAAGCTTTTCTTCTCTACTTGACCTTACACATTTTCTTTCCAAGTGGCAAGAGGACTGCTAAAAGATAAGCTTCTAAAATATGATAGAGTGTTCCTCAAAAGATTAGGAAGTAAAGATAAAATCAGAGAATAAAAAAAAATGAATAGTAATATAAACAGCCCTGAGGAAACTTCTGTGAGCTGCTAAAACCGGGTAGAGTCCTGATTCCTCTGTGTGCAAGCTTGTGCGTGAACATGAGGGCACGCACACACACACACGCACACACACCCCTCCCTGTTTACTCTTCTGTCATAGCATTTAAAAATTGAATGTGTTGCATGGTCTCCGTTTTTTCACACACTGAATTCCCAAGCATAAAAGCTGTAAAAAAAAATCTATTTTTGCAACTGGATTCCTGTATTAGGTGCTGGATGAGACTGCATTTTAAAACAATTATGGCCCTGACTGAAAAGAAAGGTGACAAGTTCCTAAGAGAACTATCCGAAGTTAGGTCCAATCACCTCTCTAAAGCTTGAGGTGTCAGGACAAGGCATTGCTGACCCACCTTTTCTCACCCCTCAACAACGTAAGAGGAGAAATGAGAGCCAGAAAGACCATCTTTTAGGGGACTACAGTGTACTATGAAAAAGAACTATTTCCTCCCTTCCTTCAGCTCCCCCTACTGGGAAGAGAGGATTTTTCTTCCCTGAATTCATGGGAGGGAGCCCCCACAGAATTCTGGTAAGGTTTAGGGTGATTGCTGGAAGTGGAGATTGACGTTTCATTTTTTGGTTACACGGCTGCTTGGGAACTGGGCTGGCTCTCCTGCCCAATGCCACTCCAGCAGGGAAAATGGGCCATTGGGAGTCTTGCTGGGAACCCCAGCAGCAATGTCTGCTGATGTCACCTGCTGCCTGTCAGAGTACGGTAAGGATTAAGATATTTTAGCATTTCGTATCTTACGCATTAGACTACGAGGTACTAAAGCATGTGCATGCTTCGTACACATCCCTCCAGAACTGGTTTCGAGAAGAGGCTAACTTAAAACTAACCCGAGTAGTGACAACTAAGCAGAATAAATGCTTCATTTTTCATAGTGGTAATTTTGAAAGAAGACACATTTAAATATACCTGTTTTGTTGCACTTGTTCAAAAGAATGGCTCTCAGTCCTTTATAGTCTCCGCTTACATGGATGGTCATGTGACTGAAGTAACTGTGTATATGTAACAGTTCCGCCGGTCATGAGTCTTCCAATGTGGATCTGCATGACTCGCTTTCGCCCTCTTGCTTTCATTTGTTGACCATAGGCAGTGATGTGTTGAAAAATCTTTAACAACGGGATTTGGGGGTCAGGTGGACACAACTGATTTGCAAAGGTGTAAGCACACCTGATTAGCTTCCATGGCTAATTTCCAGCTACCAATGTGATGCCACTAAATGTGGGATTGGGAAGAGATGAGCAAATCAGCTCTCAGGAGCCAGTGTAAGCCATGTCCTGTACATCCCCGAACTGGTAAATGTGATAGTAAGATCCACTCAATCTGCACTACTAATTCACTTAAAATGTTGCTGTACTATGGTTTTTGGTTTTCTTTTTAAGTAGGCTCCACACCCAGCATGGAGCCCAAAGTGGGGCTTGAACTCACAACCCTGAGATCAAGACCTGAGCTGAGATCAAGAGTGAGACCCTTAACGACAGAGCCACCCAGACACCCCGTATTAATTTTTATTTGAAGTGTCCTTCCTCAAACAATTGCAAATGGTATACAAAGACCAAACACAGTACTCAGGGGGCTGAAAAGGAAGTAAAGAAAATGAAATATGTTAGCTTTTCAGAGAAGTCCTGACAGGTGAAGGAGCTCATTATGCATAGCACAGTAGGTCCCACGTCCATATTTAAGAAGACGAAAAGTCCCGCTTGTTCTGGATTCTTGCTGCAATGGCCCTTACCACAGCATATCTTCAAGCACAGGCCTTTGGGTGCACTTGCCACTATGGCTTATAAAGTACTTCGCTATGATGGGGCGTTCGCAGAACTTGCTCTTCCTTTGTGCGGAGTTAGCTTCCCAGCCCCACCGAGAGACACGGTTCTTTACCCTAGGAGAAAAAAAAAACAGATTTGCAAAGTTGGTAGAGCTTATTTTCTAAAGAAGAAGTTGTGTCCCTCAAGAGGATGGAAGGGTATACTAGCAGCAAGCCACAGTACCCCAGGGATCCTTTACTGCTAGAAGTTTCCAAAACGAGTTTTCTACCAGGGCCTTTGAAGTTATACTCTGTATCCACTCAGAGTCTCAGCTGCAGCCCAAGTGGAGATGAAAATGACCATGGCCCCAAATTGCGATACTCTCTCAGAAAATAAAATGAAAAGATTATGACCAGCGCTGCTCTTTCGTAGAGAAAAACATCCGAAAACCATAGTTTTCAATCAAAAACAAAAATAAGAAAAGAATTAACAGCACGCCCTGCATTTTCTATCTGCCTTAACAACTGAAGCACGATCTGGCAATGATCTATTAGTAGGAGAGTCTATCACTGGCCTAATTCAATTACATGTTGAATAGAGGTTGGGTCAATTAAAAAAAAAAGCATAGCAAAGAGTCTCTGATTTTTCACACGGAAGTCGTACCGAAGACTCACTTTGAGTTTGAAGTTCTACGTTTACGCGTTCCAATTACACCCGTATCGAGTTCAGTGAGCCGCAGGAGGTCAACCCAATTAACTGGAGACACGAAGGCCTCCATTCACTCCCTGATGCATCCCTGTCCCACTCCAATCATCCCATTTCGTAATAACTAGAAGCTTAGTATAGAGCTGAAGTTTAAAGGTCTTATTATTTTCCTCCTATATTAAATAGAGGAAGAGGCTGTTATCATGGTTTCATTTAAAGCCCATTCTAGGTGTATATAATACAATATAGTCCCTCATCACTAAAGGGATAGGTTGGAATTATAGGACCATAACTACTCATATTTGGTCACTTGTCCCAATCCATTCTTCTCTTTTTCATAGAAAGGGAGAGAGAAAGAAAGAAACAGAGATGGAGAATAAGAGAGGATGAAGATACGCTACACTGGCTAGGAGGTTACACACCTATTTAAAGACTGTCCTCAGGCATGCAGAAGAAGGTGGAAGCAGTATCCAAAGTGTGCCCACAAATTGTCGGTCCAATATTGCACAGATGGACGAAGAAGAAACCTGGGCCAGGGAGGCTCACCCCTTTGAGATGCCAGAAGGCGGAGGGTGACTTCAAAACTTAAAGCCCAACTCAGAACATGTTGAGAGTTGTATGTCCCTTGGCAGTCACTTCTTGCGTGAGCACTTCCAGCGCATTCCATGCTAAACTATTGAACAGCAAATGAGCAGCCAGGGACTCCCACAGTAACATCGCCTTCATCTTGGTATAGCTTTATGGAACGGACCCCATTTCGGAAACGGATGACCACCAGACGCTCAAGGAACTCTCGTAATTGTGAGCTAAAGTAGGGCAGCCCCGAGCAGGATGGGGCAGGAGGACTATTTTAAGGACTCCCTGAAGCACAGCTTCCAATGATGAGGCCCAGCTTTGTCACATTGGTCTGATGAAGAAGGCCTTTTAAAGACCGTAGGCTAAGTCCGGAAACCCAGGCAGAGCAAACGAAAGGCTTGGGTTCTGCAAATCGCAGCTGCAAGCATACTTCTAGGAACAGAGTGAGTCCTTTCTGCCATTCGTATTCAACTAGCAGTCTGTCGCTGTCATCTTGGAACTGAAAAGTCTATGCCTGCAAGTGATCGGGCCCGCAGAGAGACATTAACTGGGCACAACGTGCCTCGGCAACACTAGTGGCAGGCAATGAGTCAATATATCAAGAACTATTACAGATCGGTAGGAAAAGGGAAGAATGCCCCGATTTTTTTAACTGGGAAAGGAATGTGGAAGAGCAGTTTTGTTATTGAAGTGTAGCTGACACGATGTTACGTTAGTTTCAGGTGTGTGACGTAGGGATTCGGTAACTACACGCATGCTATGGTCACAAGAGAATGTGAAAGGGCAGTTTTTAAAAGTAGAACTACAGTCATCAGTAAACACTTGAAAAAAATAAAGGTCAACCTAAATAGTGAGCAAAGCCATAAAAGATACCATTAACAAGAAGTCAGTTTTCACTTATTTGAAGTTTCTTTTTTTTTTTAACGACAGTGTAAGGCCAATCACAGGAAAACAAGACTTATGTGTATTAATTTATGCATTAATATTTATTGAACACAGAACATGATAAGCACTGTTTCAGGTGCCAGAAATATAGTAATGATCAAATCAAGCAAAATCTTTGTCTTCGTGGAGCTTATATTCTACAACAGGAGAGAAGCTCATAAATGATTAAATGATTTTAGACAGCGATGATCCTACAGAAAGTAAAACAGGATAATAAGATAACCAGTGACAGGAGCGAGGTCTATTTCAGACAGCTTGGGGAAGACATCTGAGAAGACATGACGTCTCAGGCATGATGGCGGTAGGAACACCATCGTACCTTGAAAAATATATGTTAAGGTAATGGATGTGCATGTCTGAAGTATTTAATTGTAAAGATGTTAGCCACAATCTATTCTATAATTGCAAAAAATTAGAAACAACATAAAAGCACCACAGTTTCCTGCTTGTCCTTTGTCTCTATAAGATCACTCATTATGGAGAAGGCCAGATGCCATGTTGTGAGCAGTCCTATGAAAAGGCCCATGTGTAATGGATCATGGAACATTGCATCAAAAACTGGGGATGTACTGTATGGTGACTAATATAACAAAATAAAAAATTATAAGAAATAAAAAATAAATAAATAAATAAAAATTTGAAAGAAAAAAAAAAAGGCCCATGTAGCCAGGAACTGAGGCCTCTAGCCAACAGCCACATGAATAGGCTTGGAAGGGGTGCCCTGTTACAGCAACTCCGTGACTACAAGCCTACGAGAGACCCTGAGCCAGAATATCCAGCTAAACTATTCCCCCGTTCCTGAGCCACAAAAACTGTGAGCTAATATATGTTTGTTTTAAAATGCTAGTTTCTTTAGGACAATTTGTTATACAGCAATAGCCAACTAGTATACCTGGCCAGAAGAATGCTTTTAAGCACTGTGTGTTATACACAACTAATGAATCATTGAACACTACATCGAAAACTAATGATGCACTATATGTTGGTTAATGGAATTTAAATTTTAAAAAAAGAAGAAAAATGCTTTAAGAAATTTGATTTTAAGTGTTTATGGGGGGCACCTGCCTAGCTCAATTGGTAGAGCATGTGACTCTTGATCTAGGGGTTGTAAGTTCAAGCCTTACATTGGGTATAGAGATTAGTTAAAAAAATAAAATTGGGGCACGTGGGTGGCTCAGTCGGTTAAGCATCCAACTCGGTCTCAGCTCAGGTCTTGATCTAAGGGTTGTGAATTCAAGCCTGGCATTGGGTTCCACACCCAGCATGAAGCCTACTTAAAAAATAATAATAATAAATTTATAAATAAATAAATAAATAAATAAATAAATAAATAAATAAAGTTAAAAAAATGTTTTTAGATTGGGAGAATATCTTCCAATTTGTTACAGACTCTTCCACTACCTGCCTCAGGCTTTCATGCAGTTCATAAAGACATTTGAGTTGAAAACACCTGTAAGACTATCACCAGATACTCAAAGGAAGTTGTGTATTTTCAAGAGTTGCCCCAAGCCAGATGTTTTTCCAGCTCATGCCAAAAAAAAGAGGTTTTTCTGTTTAAAAAATGTTTGGGAAAGGCATAGAATAGCTAACTCCCACTTGAAGACTCACTGCACACTGGGATCTTGAAGGCTTTAGGATGTCCTTCAGGAAAGAATTCTGTTTAACTTTCTTTAGTCTAGTATTTCCCCAAATTTAGTGACCTTTCTTCCTTCATTCCTTCCATCCTTTATTGCATAGTAACTCTCATCATACCTTGGAACACTTCAAGAAATGCTGTTCCAATTGCAGTTCAGGGTTGCTCAAATTGAGAGGTTTGCAACATCATCCATGATGCACTAATAGAGAGATAGATTCGAGTCTTGGCTTTTTTCTACATTTGAGTGAATATCTAGAACCCTGCCTGATCCGGTGTTCTAGAAATTTGCCTAGCCTGCCTTCTTACCATAATCCATTGCAAACCTGGATGCGTAGAGGAGTCGTTCTTTAAGCATAAAATTGCTACCGTATTTTTAAATCTTGCCCAGCTTTCCTCCACTATTAGCTGACACCTAAAAGAGGAATGCATGATTATTTAGATGTTAGCTTTAAGAAAACAACAACAAAAAAATTAAAATCAAAACAAGAAAAGAAAGAATAGGTGTCAACCGAATGTGGTTATTGGCTACTTGGATATTGGTAACATAGTTCTTCCCCCATTAATAAGGGTTATGAAAAACCTAATTAGTTTCATAAAGGCTTTCATCTGATGGAGATTTCTGAGAACTACCAGAAGCCTGAAAAAACTCTAATACACATGAACCCTTCTATTTATTTTAAATATATGCCGTCTATAAGGACCAGAGAACATACTGACCACAATTCAGGGCCATGTCATTAGAAATTCATTTCTTATAACCGGGCCTGGCATAAAGACCTGGAGGAAGCAGGATCTGAAAAGCCCGCCAGTGCAGGGTCAGCACAGTTACTGGTAGGTTCTGATGCCGTTGTGAATCCAGTAGTGTCGTCCAAAGAGGGAGTGAGAATTCAGTATCCCCACAGTATTACAACCATATCCTACGGGCAAAATCTAGGCCAGCAACCGGTATGAGAAACAATACAGGTTAGTGCCTTGCTGCTCAGAGTGTGGTCCCTGGCCCATCAGCATTGGCACCTCCTGGGAGATTGACAGAAATGCTTCTGCATTTCTTGGTTCAGGCTTATGGTGAGTGCTGTTGGTTAGCTGGACTATGAAGCATGTAAAGTGGTAATTCATAAAGACGCACTAAACTGGGGAATGTCTAAACACACATGTACACATACACTCACGGCTGCTAATAGCAATTGTAGCAGGTGCTGTCCATTAATGATGTTATGATATTGTTTTTCAAAATAAGAAAGTAGGATTCCACTTATTTATCAACAAAAATAACAAGAAACCTGCAAAATGTGGTGGGTTAAAACAACAATCATTTAAAATCGATCACAGTTTCTGCAGGTCAAGTATATGGAAAGGGCTTGGCTAAGTGGTTCTATCTTAGCAACCTGCCTGCCACAGTCAGATAAGTTCTAAGACTGGAATAAACTATAGTCTGGCCCACTCACACACCTGGGGCCAGCGTTCTCTATCCCTATATGGATGTCTCCACATTGCCTCTCCACTGTGGAGGCTTTAAGGTAAACAGATTCCTACATGGCAGGGAAGATGGTCATCTAATTCTATCAGAAATAAAAGTAGTATTTTGGGGGTGACTGGGTGGCTCAGTCGGTTAAGCGTCTGCCTTCGGCTCAGGTCATGATCTCAGGATCCTGGGATCAAGCCCCACATTGGGCTCTCTGCTCAGCAGGGAGTCTGTTTCTCCCTCTGCCTCTGTGATCTCTCTTACTTTCACTCTCTCTCAAATAAATTAATAAAATCTTTTTTTAAAAAAAGTAGTATTTTGGTCTCTCTCATTTCTCTTTTATTTCTGTACTTGTTTAGGGCGCAGGAAACAGGTGATAATTCCTAGGACCCCTTACAGACTCAACACTTTGGAATGACTGTCCTCTCACTCTTGGGGAGTCTTCTCGCTCCGGGTCCTGCCTCACTATGGTGCCCTGCTGCGCTCACACCCCTACCTCCCCGGCCCCCTCTAGCCTCAGTCTGGCCACTTTACTCCCTTCTCTTAGAGGACCAAAGCAACACTGTGGCCGCCATCATGCCTTTGGCTATCCGCTCACTTCCTGGAAGCACTTTGAATCCCGAGCATCATACGTGGCTAGGAGGTCTCCCGCTTGCCGAGGACTCCAGAAGGAAAGTGTGCATGGACGTGGAGCAGTCTGGAGCACTTCCCTGGGAAGGAGAGATGAGGGAGTGCAGCAAGGAGTGGCTTGTGACTTCAGTAAAGTGAAGGGAAAAGAGCGCAGCTTCCTTCACCCCTGCCCACCCGGTGTTCCAAAAGAAGGGAAGCATTTCTTCACCTGACCCAAAGAAGACAAAATGTCAAGTCACATGAAATTGGTTATAGGACACCTGGGTGGCTTAGTTGGTTGAGCATCTGACTCTTGATTCTGACTCTGGTCATGGTCCCAGGGTTTTGGGGTCGGGCCCACATCTGGCTTCACGCTCAGTGGGGAGTCTGTTTGTCTCCTTCTTCTCTCTCTGCTCCTCCCCCTGTTCACATGCATCCTCCCTCTTTCAAATAGATAAATCTTAAAAAAAAAAAAAAAAAGAAAAGAAAAGAAATTGAGTATATAGTAGTTCTGTGCCGTGACAATGCCAATACCCAATGAAATGATGGGATCAATTGACATCAAGTGGGCCATCTGCGCCTTCCGAACAGTGTCATTGTGCTGTGCTAGTGGCCAGGCAGCGGGTGCCCCAGGGAGATGCAGAGGGAGTCAACTTTTATACAGGCCTGCGAGGAGTCAACAGCTGACTGTGGCCGGAGAACATGAAGGTAACGTTCCGCCAGCCACAAAGCAGGTTTCTCAGAGCTCTAGAGGAAGGATGGTGAGATGTCCGCTGTTGGACTCCAGCAACAGAAGCCATTTCCAGCTTGCTGGACTGCAGTGGATATCTCCTGAGCGGTGGTGGGCCTGGCTGTGAGAAGGAGGGCTGCACAGCCCTTTATGGATCCTGCCTAGTGCCTGGCTATCACTCAAGGTAGAGAAATTGGCATGTAGCGTAGGCCCGCCAGAGCGTAGCGGGAGCAGAGGCAGCAGGTGTGTTTCCTCGTTGGCCGCATACCTCCAGAGTCATAGCTCCACCGACTCAACACAGAAGGACAAGTTGAATGACACCTCAGGCCATCAGTCCTTTTTTTCCAAAGGGAGAGACTGAGAAGAGCTACTATGGCTCAAAAGAACTGTTATGGCATCAAGTTGCTCCCATCTGTATACACAGGTGGCCTTTGTGGAGAAGAAGGAAATGTACGGGCGTTGCCATTTTCTATCTTCTGACAAAAAATGTCTTCCTCTTCGCCAAGTACTTTACTGGGTTGAGTTGTTCTAGTGTGAGTTTCCTTCTAAAGCTGACACCAAGCCAATATTCAAGTGTAAATAGTTCAGTTAGGAGATGGTACCAGGAAGCCCTGGCAGAGTGCAGAGCAGAGAGACCAGGAAGAGAAGAAAGCCGTTACAAGACCATGATCAAGCCAGTTTCCACAGTAAGCACTTGGGGCTTATTCCATGGAATAAGCCAATGGAACCTATGCAACTCTGGTTCTCGTCAGAGCCCCAATCATTTATCAATTTATATGTGGATCTGTGTTTATACTTGTATTTATAGTTATAGAATGCACATGTATGAATATAGCATCTGCCCTTTGGAGACCTGGGAATCACCAGGTCTTGCCACAGTTAACCCTTGAGGGAGCTGGGTGTTTTTTCTACCAACTCTCATTAGTGACTGGTGGAGGGCAATAATTTCTTTTTCCTGGGACAGTCATTTCCCTTTACTTCCAGCCTCCCCTGACAGTCAGAGAGCCTTCAGGCAAAGAATCTATGATGCTAACAGTTAGAGGTCAGGTCTGGATGTATAGAAATGGCGACCTGTCTACTACAAATTCAATTTCTGTCTTTCCATAGGACTCTCTTTTTCACCTTTATTAATACAAGCATTCTTTCCCTAACCCCTGGAGTCCCTCTAAATCACTGAGTTGCTCTTTCTAGAACAGCCTGAGGCTCACCCGTCTGCCTGATCTTTCAGGCAAATTTTCCTGCGCTCCTGCTTCATTTGGTCACTCCCCTCCACCGTCCTTCGTTATCCTTTTTGGACTCTTGGGATTCTGGAATGCAATAAGATATGATATGGAAGATTGCTGGCGGAAATTTAGTTCCTTCACAAACCTATATATTCGAATAACCTTTGGTAGCAACTAGATAACTACTTTGAAAATGACCATTGCTGTTTCCCTAATGGGCTATTCAATTTCATTCGCTTGTTGCATTAACCAAACATTTGGTGATTAATCAAAGAGGAAAGGTATTTGAGCCACCTAAGAATGTACACATTTTTTCTTTTCATATTGACTTTAATTATAAATCAGTTTTTTGCTATTAAACATCAGGAAATCAGACTTCCCTAAGTCTGATACGTAAAACCTCTGAATTCCATTTCTTCATTCGTAAGTAAGAGTTGAAAACGTTGTTTCAAATCTTGGTTTTTTATGAGAGACTGTGGACTCTGGGAAACAAACCGAGGGCTTCAGAGGGGAGGGGGGTGGGGGAATGGGATAGGCCGGTGATGAGTATTAAGGAGGGCACATATTGCATGGTGCACTGGGTGTTATATGCAAGTAATGAATCATGGAACTTTACATCAAGAACTGAGGATGTACTGTATGGTGACTAATATAACAAAATAAATATTATTTAAAATAAATAAATAAAAAACAAATCTTGTTTTTTTGCTGGAGAGATCAAAGATTTTATGTGTCCCAAGATTTTAGAGAAATTATACTGCTTATTCATATTAACTATTACATTTCAGTCAATATGTAAAGTATAAATGTCCACCCAACCTTACTTTCCTCCAAGACTTCTTCCAGGGAAATGTTAATCAATGAAAAACAAAATACGAAAATATGCGCTTTTAGGGAAAGAAACAATCTATGCCCTTTTCAATACTGTAAGGGCATAAAGCTATCTGTTGCTTTACTCTGAAATGTTAATGAGAGAGAGAGAGAGAAACAAAACTCTGGCATCTTTGAAGGAGAAAAGAGTTCCCAGTACAATGATGCAGCCTCAAAAACCTAAATATAAACATTACTGGAGGCATTTATCTGGAAATTATTGAGAGTGTTTCGTGGTTGTTTTTGTTGTATCTTTTAAAGTACTCTGTAGAATAATCTTGAAAGGAACACAGTCCAAGATGTCTAATTTACATCTTAAAGAGAAAGTATTTTAATACAACTTTTATGACAGTTACTTATAAAGCATGTTTGGTTTTGTTTGTTTTGTTTTAATCTCTTTGTGTAATGACCTAAATGCTCTTCTAAAAGTGCCCGATAGCACAGGAAGCAGTTTGCACTCTCAGAGATGCCTACTGTCTTGAGAAGGAATAGTTGTTCTAAGATAAGGGGGAGAAAATAACATAGAAAGTAAAGGCTGAGTGTTTTCTCTTTTCTGACCCAAATGTCAGGAAGTGAAAGGTCTACAAAACAATGTTAACTCATCTGTTCCTCTGTAATTTGATTGGGAAATGATTGAATTTCCATCTTCCATAAAGCAACCTTGGAGCCTCTGTGAAATGACTATGACAATGAGATGGGCAGAGCTCCCATTTCTTAGGGCCTTTTCATGTTGAAGTTGCAAGCTTGACGTTTTACCAAGGTAATATTTTCCACTGTGTTCTTTTTTTCTTTTTTTTTTAACAGGCCCAAAACTAGAAAATATACTGGCTTAGGGAATAGCAAGAGAAAACACTTCCTCTCCCCCTGCCCCCACTGTGTGTAGGCCCAGGCCCACTCTCTGAGATAGATCACTTCCATGTTTCTGAGTTCACTCACTCGGTCCTCACGACAATCCACGTGGTATGCACTGTCATCATCTCCATTCTACAGATGAAGAAATAAAGACACAAAGAAGTTAAGTAATTTTTCCCAGGTCACAGTTAGTAAGAAATGGAACCTATGCAACCTGGTTCTGGAATTCAAGACTCCTAGCAGATGTACTTACCCAGGTTCGTCCAGGGCCCTAGACGACAGCTGTGAAGGAGGCAAAGCCAATTCATCTTCGTTTTGTTTTGTTTGCAGGGTTTGTTTATTTGTTGTTTTGGAAACTGACCTCAGTGCTTCTTTCCCTTTTCCAACACTCCTTTACCTCAAGTCTAAACTCTGCTCATCTCTCGTCAGAGCCCCAATCATTTATCTATTTATATGTGGATCTGTGTTTATACTTGTATTTACAGTTATAGAATGCACATGTATGAATATAGCATCTGCCATATCTGAATTCAAGTCAACAGCACCATGATCTGACTCTGTCCACTCTGCATGAGAAAACCAAGCCATTTCTCATGCTGGAGTTTGATCATACAGCCGCATAAATATGACAGCACGCTCAGTATATCACACATTGGAAAATATTCAAACTCTCCGAGAGTCTCATGCTATTTATCAAACCCAATACAAAATTTAAGTCTTTCACGTACATGTGTTTTCTAATGTATCTGCCACATTTTTGAAACATTTCAGCTGTTTCGCATCACGTGCCACTTAGAAATAGGAAATGATTGCAATATGTTTTTAAAAATATGATATGCAGATATATTCTTGTATTTCTATAGCCTTCAAAAAAAATGGTGACAGCTCACCAGCTCTTTGCCGAAGATAGACAAACATAGACTCACACAATAGTCTCACCTACTCTAGTCACCAAATCTTCCTGATAAGAATAGATTCTTGAGGGCTAGTGAGTGAAGGAGGCAAGTTTCACAAATTCAAGAAAGGAATCTAAAGCAAAACAGTTGAGTTGGAGGAATGAAACTAGTAAATGAAGACTTAAAACAATCTTTCAGGAAAATTCTTTAAATCTAAAAAATTATAATTTTCTAAAAAAATTAAAAACCTGTAAGTTCATAAGACAAAAAAAACTAGATATGACAATTTACAGACATCACGACCACACAGTTCTTAGTATATCAAGGAAAGGTCACTTCTTATGCTCTTTTAAGAACCCTTTTCAAACCCTTTTCATCAGGAAATGTTTTGGGTATTACTGGTTTAAGGATATTTTATTGGGTACAGAAAGAACATGGAGGTATATTTTGGAAATAATCTAAATCTAGAATGGGGTGATATTGGTAGGAAGCTTAATACAACTTGATAAAACTGGCTCCCAGTTGTAATCCAGGTTCTGCTGGGTGTGGGCTCTTTCTTACCTTCCTACCTCCCTCTGCAATAATTGCTTCAGCCACCAAAAAGGGGTTGAGAAGAAAGATCTCTAAAATTCCTTCCTTCTTCCAAATTCTATCAAAAGGATCTACATTTGGCAACCCATATTCTAAATGTGACTTTAAAATCAATTTATATGTTTGACTAAAGAAGAAGAATAAACAACACAGTCATTACTACTTATATTTGATCCAAAAAACTTAGTTTGACTGCTCTTATTCTTTTTTATTTAATTGGCTGGCTATTTCCATAAGCTGACCACAACCTGTTGTTTAGAAAGTCAGGAAGACGTAGACTAGGTGAAAATCAACAATATTCTTTTCTCTCCTACCATTGTTGGTTTAATGACATGATTTTATTCTGACTAAATTATAAAACAAAGATATGATGGGTTTGAAAATATGGATATTAAACGTTAGCTTGGAATATTATTATTATTATTATTATTATTATTATTATTATTATTGTACGATCTGTGCTCAGTGAAGAAAATGAATATACCTGAACAGGATGATCTGTGTCCTAGAGCTAATAGCAGAATAACTTTGTCTCATCATTTTCTAGGCTTTCTAAATCGTTAATGAGATCTTCCAATGACGCACTAATAACAGTAGCAGTCGGGCCCCCAAGCTAGTTTTAAGTATGTGTTTTCACTGTTAAAGTTATTGGGCATTTCATCTTAAAATAGGAATAATATAGCACTCAGCTATTCCAGAAATAGATCACTCCTAAATAATCACTAGTGAGAGCACTATAAAGAGAATTTATATTCCACAATTCGATAATAGATCCCAGTCTTAAGATAAATCACAAAGATAGATCCTACTGTGAACTAAATTCTGACCCCTTCCCAAAATTCATTTCTTGAAGTTCTAACTGCCAATGAGACTATGTTTGGAGATAGGGCCTTTACTGAAGTAATTACAGTGAAACATGGTCATAAGAGTAGCGTCGTGATCACACAGGATTAGCATACTTGTTGAAGAGGAAGAGAAACCAGATCTCTCTCTCTCTCTCTCTCTCTGCCACGTGAAGACACAGCAAGAAGGTGGCCATTGGCCAGGAAAAGAGTTCGCACCAAGAACTGAATCAAGCAGCATCTTGATCTTGGTCTGCCAGCCTCCAGAACTGTAAGAAGTACATTTCTATTGTTTAAGCCATCAAATCTACGGTATTCTGTTATGGTAACCAGTGCTGACTAACTTAGACCTATGACAGGAGAAGAAAATCAATGTTTTTAAGGTAAGATAAGGAAAGAATACTTCATTAGGTGATGGGTGAATGTGCTTTTTAGAGTTTTCTTGCAGTTATTGTTTGCTTGTTTGTTTTTCAGAAGTTCAGATCCCCAACGTGGTCTGAGAACAGATTAGTCAATGAAGGGCAAGAAGCTAGTGTGATCTTGACATATAATCCTTTATAGGATCTCCACTGTTTCTTCAAGAGCCCAAGTTTCTGATCCCTAGATTAGCAAATAGGGTTATTCCCTTCTTTACACCAGCCAGTGACACCTGTCCTTGTTTTCTTGACCTCGCTAGAATGACTATCTATCTCTTTCCAACTCCCCTGTAGGACCTGCTGCAGGAGTTAAGAACACTATAAATCTACAGATCTCATGAGATTAGTAAAGATAGGAAAAGTAAGTCCATGTGAACACTGCTGTTGTTTGAGGCCTGATGTCAGTTTCATTTTTATCTGCCCAAGTGGGAGTACAATAAAAATGTTCTAGAAAAAAAAATTATTGTTTGTTTCTTCTCATAAGAGTCATAGCAGACAAAATAGCTGGGTGAGAGCTGAAAGAGTCATTGCAGAATCACAAAGATAGAAATAGATTAAGTAACAAACATATGCTGTGAATAACGTTTCTGGAACACACACTATGCTATGTGTACTCTGGGGAGCATAACGAAGTAGAATCTGACCCTGCATGTGGTCTAAGGTGATGTCATGAAACAACACAGCACAAAATCAATCAACTTGTATTTATTCAACCCTAACTATGCTCAAGGCATCACACTTGACGCTATGGCATATGCTCAATTTTTCTATATGCAAGGAACTAATCAGCCAATTGGAGAAAGTCTGCACATACATACATGTTAGCAATAGAAAATAACAATATGTTGACCGGAAATTCGTTTAACTTAAATGAAGACAGTAATTCTTATGTCACAGCATTTCAGGGGCTTATGAGTGAGGACTAAATGGAAAGCAAAACATTTAAGAGCTCTGGACAAACTTGGGTTTGATTCCCTGCTCTGCTGCTTATGAGATAGTCTTGTGCAGCTTAATATCTGTAAGAAGGGATGATACTTGTAGCTTCACGTGATTATGGAGAGGATTAATAAAGATCACCTGTATAAAAGTGTTTGACACAATGCCTGGAAGTTAGTAAGCACTTGATGGATGTTACTTAACTAATTACACACATTTTAAGCACCCAACACGGGGCCTGATCCGTGCAGTAGTTAAACAAATGTTAATTTTTATTTTTTCCTCAAGTGTCAAAGGAAGAAGATCATCAACAAGAAATAACATGCATACCAAATGTGTAATCAGAAAGATAAACAAGGGAAAGCAAAGGAACAGGGCTATGGTCTTCTTTAACCTGAGCTACAGGCAGGCATACCAAATCCAAGCAGCACCAGAGGAGTGGTCTCCAAAGGATGCCACTCGCAGTCTTGCAGGGTCTGATGTGACTGATCCCAGACAGAAATCCTATTGTTGGGAACCAGAGTAGAATAGCTCTGCCCACCATCAGAGCTACCACCAGGTCCAAGCCACGTCGTCTTGTACTGGGTTACTGAAAGAGCCTCCCAATTGCTTTCACAGCCTCTCCTCTTGTCTCCTTATACACTACTCCCAGGTAGCAGGAGTAATTCTTTTATGATGTGCAATCAGATCATGTCACTCTGCTGATTACAACCTTATCACATCTCCCAATTTCACTCCTAGTAAGAGATGACCTCCTTGTAATGTCTTAGAGGCACTTATAATCAGCTCCTTGGCCCTGCACCCCTGGTTTTCTGGTCCCTGACCTCATCTCCTTTCACTCTTCCCCTCTGTGGCAGCCCAAGTAGCTTCCTTGCTGCTTGTTGAACACGCCAACTAGCTCTTTGCCTTCAGGCTTTTGCACTGGCTGTTCCCTCTACCTGGATCTATTGTCCCTCAGATAACTCCTTCTTCTCCTTCAAGCCTTTACTCAAAAATCAACTTCTCAATGATGCTTACCATATTTAAAATTGCAACCTATCAAAACAAAAGCAAAAATGAACTATTGGGACTACATCAAAATAAAAAGCTTCTGCACAGCAAAGAAAACAATCAATAAAACTAAAAGGCGAACTACAGAATGGAAGAAGATATTTGCAAATGACATATGCAATAAAGGGTTAGTATCCAAACTATAAAAAGAACTTATGAAACTCAACACCCCCAAAAACAATCTAGTTAAAAAATGGGCAGAAGACAAGAATAGACATTTTTCCAAAGAAAGCATACAGATGGACAACAGACACATGAAAAGATGCTCAACATCACTCATCACCAAAGAAATACAAATCAAAACCACAATGAGCTATCACCTCACACCTGTCAGAATGGCTAATAACAACAACACAAGAAACAACAGGTGTCAATGAGGATGTGGAGAAAGGGGAACCCTTGTGCACTGTTGGTGGGAATGCAAACTGGTGCAGCCACTCTGGAAAACAGTATGGCGTTCCTCAAAAGTTAAAAATAGGACTATCCTATGATCCAGCAATGGCACTACTAAGTATTTACACAAAGGATACAAAAATACTCATTCAAAGGGATACTTGCACTCCTATATTTTTAGCAGCATTATCTACAATAGCCACATTATGGAAACAACCCAATTGTCCATAGATTGATAAATGGATAAAGAAGTTGTCATTTGCAACAACATGGATGGAGTTAGAAGGTCTAATGCTAAACAAAATAAGTCAGTCAGAGAAAAACAAATACCATATGATTTCACTCATACGTGGAATTTAAGAAACAAAACAAATGAACAAAGGGGAAAAGGAGAGAGAGAAATGGAGAGAGAGAGACAGAGAAAGAGAGTGAGAGGCAAACTAAGAAACAGATTCTTAACTATAGAGAACAGACTGAAGGGGGTGTAGGGATGGGTGAAACAGGCGATGGCGACTAAGAAGTGTACTGTGATGAGCACAGGGTGACGTGTGGAAGTGATGGATCTCTCTACTGCACACCTGCAACTAATAAGATGCTGTATGATGACTAACTGAAATTTTTAAAAAACTTAAAAAATAATAAAAAAATAAAATTGTACCCCATCTCCCATTCCCCTCCAGCACTACTGAATTGCCTTGTCTTGCTCCACTTTTTAATTTTTCCATAGTAGTTATCAACTATTTAATTTACTTATTTATGATGGTTCTTGCCCGTCTTGTTTTCCCCTAGTAGAGCATAACTTTCTACATTCACAAGGATTTGTGTTAGTTTTATTAACAGTTTTACTCATAGATCTTAAAGAGTATCTGGCAAGTAATGAGCATTCAAAGATTATTTACTGAGTGATGGACTAATCTATCACTAATCTATATAAATATATGAATATTATGTTATATAGGATGTTAAATGTAACTGATAATTGTTGAATGCTACACCTGAGACTAATGATGTACTATATATTGGCTAATTGAATTTAAATTAAAAAAGTTGTATATTATACATTAATATATTAGTAATATATCACTACTAATTCTAATATGTCTACCACCTTTAATTCCAACCTACTATGATAGAGCTACTAGTAAAATTAATTACTAGAATTAGTAATAATATAGAATTACTTATAATTTTAATATACTAATAATTCTGATGTTATTTTTTTACTTTATTTTTTTATTATGTTCAATTAGCCAACATATAATACACCATTAGTTTTTGAGGTAGTGTTCAACAATTCATTAGTTGTATATAATACCCGGTGCTCATCACCATATGTGCCTTCCTTAATACCCATCACCCGGTTACTCCATCCCCCCACTCCCCTCCCTTCTGTAACCCTCAGTTTGTTTCCCGGAGTCTGGAGTCTCTTGTGGTGTGTCTCCCCCTCCGATTTCTTCCCATTCAGTTTTCCCTCCCTTCCTTTGTGGTCCTCTGTGCTATTTCTTATGTTCCACAGATGGGTGAAACCATATGATAATTGTCTTTCTCTGCTTGACTTACTTCACTTAGCATAATCTCTTCCAGTTCCATCCACGTCAGTGCAAATGGTGGGTATTCATCCTTTATGATGGCTGAGTAATATTCCATTGTGCATACGGACCACCTCTTTTTTATCCATTCATCTGATGAAGGATATCTTGGCTACCTCCACAGTTTGGCTGTTGTGGACATTGCTGCTATGCACATTGGGGTGCATGTGCCCCTTCTTTTCACTACGTCTGTGTCTTTGGGGTAAATGCCTAGTAGTGTAATTGCTGAGTCATAGGGTAGTTCTATTTTTAATGTCTCGAGGAACCTCCATACTGTTTTCCAGAGTGGCTGCACCAGCTTGCATTCCCACCAACAGGGTAATATGTTAATATAACAAGACAAGTAAGGGTTTGAAGTATCACAGGGTTCACAGGGAGGAGCCACAGGCCCTCGAACTGTATATCATTGAAAGAAAGAATCAGTCCTTGGTGGGCCTGGCTAGACAGGCAAGAGGCATTGGTAGGCTGCCAGTGAAGCCATTTGGAATGCAGTGGGTATACCGTAAGCGCCAAACTGAGGCTGCGAACCAGGATTTTAGGTAGATGACTTACATAAGCATCAACTAGCGAGTCTTTAAAAAATAAATCTAGTGATCTGACCGATTACGGGATAGGTCATTCATGTCTGGATATAAACTTTCCAGAAATTTAGGGACAAATGCACAGGAAAAATCCTACATGTACTGTGCTCAACAAGAAGCAAAGTTCATAGGGTCAACATAGGCATCTTCATTATATGTGTCAATAGGCATCTTTACACAGAGATCCAAGGAACGCCCCTGACCCTTGCTGCTGTCTTGCCTCGACACTAGGAGAACTTCTTTTCTCTTGTGTCTTCCCCTCCCCCAACCCCTCCCCTTCCCTAATCTGTCATAGCATAGCTGTGCATTCACTTCCTATTCAAGCAACAAATCTTTCCTACTTCTTCCCAGACACATTGTTTATCACGCTCAGTTTCTACCTAAAGGGTGGAATGTGTATTTTCCTCATACAAAGGGAAAGTCCTGTTTCCAACAATTTGTTTCAATGGGCCACAGGGGAGAATAGGTGTTTTTTCACATAACTAGATGTGAAATATGGATTTTTCTTTTGGCAGTTTACTGAGTGACATGTTCTCTCCACCGCCCCCACTTTGTTTTTTCTTGTTTCAAATCTCTCATGGTTACCCAAAACCTTGTGAGCAAAATACAATGTCTACAACTTGGCAATGGAACTTACTTGCAGGCAACCTCTTTCTAAACTCCAACATATATACTTTTCTCATTTCAATCCAATAGAAACTGAATTTCGTTCAGTTTTCTTCTTGTGGGGGAGACCTCTTCATTTAAACACGGAAGTGTAATACTTTTTCTTTACTACATACTAAGTACTACATAAATATAAATCGGGGGTGGCTATTTTTGTAATAGCAGAAACCATGTCTGAAAGAAGGAAGGCTTAAAAGAAAAGCTCTGAATGCAAAACAACAGCAAAGCATTTTAGGCCATTAGAAGGATCATGACCTCTGTGTTTAAAAGTTGTATGTTGGGGCACCTGGGTGCCTCAGCCATTAAGCGTCTGCCTTCGGCTCAGGTCATGATCCCAGGGTCCTGGGATCGAGCCCTCCAATGGGCTCCCTGCTAAGCAGGAAGCCTGCTTCTCCCTCTCACACTCCCCTTGATTGTGTTCCCTCTCTTGTTGTCTCTGTCAAAAAAATACATAAAATCTTAAAAAAAAAGTTGTGTGTTAATATAAGAAACAGTTTATTACGAAGGACTTTCCACGAGTTTCAGTTAGTATCAAATGACTATGAGTCCTATCACCTTGTTTTTTATTCCAGAATGATGTTGCCGCACGTTCCCTTACCTTAAAAGAAAGAAACAAACAAACAATCAAATAACAACAACAACAAAATAACTGTGGCCTTTTTCCTGAATCAAGGTCAGGGCAAGCCACACCAGTTTAGGGGTAAAAAAGGATCATTGCCCATTTCTTTCAGCTGAAACCATCTTTATAAAGATTAAAAGAGGCCCAAAACCATCTCAAAAATTTTTTGAAATAGATGAGATATAAATAATCGATGCATTCTCTTACCAAAACACCAGGTTAGATGGCTGGCCATCTCATGGGACACAGGCCATGGACTGAGAATTAGTGAGAAGAAAGTCAGGAGGGGTTAAATAAAAATGGAATCTCTTCAGATTGCTGAGTATGGGCTGCTCACATCTCATCTATGAAATGGCCATCAACCTCCATGTAGAATGGCTCAGTCACTCGGAAAGACATACAATCTGACCTGACTCCAGCTGACGAAATGTTTTGGGTCCTGTGGTTTTCTCTCTGGGCTGAGATGTAGGCGGTCACATTAAGATGAATGAACTCCCAATAGCTTCAAAAATCCATCTAACTTGACGAAGGGCACATGTCACAACAGCCTACTAGGACCCACATGTGTTCGAACCACGCGATCTTGAATTTGTTCAGATTCTATGTGCTTTATAGTTTTTTTTTTAACTTATCACAATGTCTGAAATGGATCTAACAATAGGTCTTTTACTGACTCCAGAGTTGAAGAAAATGAAGCATTTCTTTCAGGTTTGGTCTGAGCAATCAACTTTTCTTAGAAGAAGTGAGCGAGGCTTCAATTCTACCTTGATAATACTTCAGGTTACTCCAATTCAGAACACCAATTTTCCTGGTTCACACTGGGTTGCCATGTAAGCCTTCACATACTTGCTTTTAGGTCTGGGGTGGGAGAAAAGGAGCATCAGCCCTGTTACCTTGTTCTGGCATTCCCTAGAATGCTGGAAGATAGGGACATGTGGCCCCAACATTAGCAAATAATAGCTAAAATATGCTTCTGTTACCAATAATAGTCCTGCCAGATGGCTGGCATCAGGAGGAACATGCCAAAGAATCATTCCCATACTTTGTAGTTAAACCTGGTTTTTTTTAAAAGGGGACTTGAAGGTGAAGGGAGCCTTCATGAAAGGGGTTGAGACTGAATGATTTTATCTGCCCTGCTTCCTCTAAGATTATCTTTAACTTAGGTCATCCTTAGATCTAACCCAATACCTACCAGAAACACTATGACATTTTGTGATAATGAGTCCCAGAGCCAGAAACAAGTCTCCAGTACAGGCTTTGGCTCCAGTAATGACTATTATCTCTACAAAGAGAAAATACAGATTGGATTGGATTGCACCCTGAAATGACCAATGGCAGAGTCTACATGACATCCCAGATCCTCACTGGGATAGTAAATAAAGTCTGCCTGACCTGAGAGAGCTTGCTTTCATGACTCGGACTCAGTTAATTTCACCTTGTTAGTAGTATGAGGCAGAAAAACAGACTCACTGGACTCTTCAGTTCACCAGTGATACAAACTTGACTTAAGGTAAAGAAAACAAGATCCTCACTTAGGCATTTGAAGGGACTGTGTCAGACACCTGGGAGACTCAGGAGCATTAAGCGTAGCTTAAGAAAGCTTCTGGGGTGCCTCAGTCAGTTGAGGGTCTGACTCTTGTCTTGATCTCAGCTCAGGTTATAATCTCAGAGTCCTGAGATTGAGCCCCATGTCGGGCTCCATGCTCATCGGGGAGTCTGTTTGAGATTCTTTCTCCTCTCCCTCTCCCTCTGCCCTTCCCACCCCCTTGCTCTCAGATAAATAAAGAAACGTTTTTTAAAAAAAGAAAGAAGGAAAAGAAAAACTTCTGCTGTGGCATTTTGGGTCTATGAGCCCTACAACGGTTACCATGTCAAGTCTTTAAATCTCACACCATTTCATTCCATCCTTCCGTAATTTTAAGGCCTCAGGGAAAGGTATTGAAACCCAGCTCACACATGAGTCTGATCTGGCTGGCTGGACTTCCGTTCCTAAAACCTGTCTACACAATTACACGATTCATCTAGCACGGAGTGCTGCCGTGCTGCCTTACTTGACTGTTTAATTGTATCCCATTAACTCCTTCCCTTCCGCAGAGAGTCTCAGCCAGTCAAGTGTGGAGCCAGATCTTGGATTATGTTGGTACTTTTCCCCTCCCGACCCCACCCTATGTTTTGAGTCCATTGCTTTGAAACAAACCACTTTATTGAATCGGATCATATTCCTTTATAGGGTAAAATGCCTGCAGACCAACTGGTTCTGTGACCCTAAGAGTTTATATCCTAGCCCCATGGGCAAATTTTTCTAAAAGGGGCCACACTAGAATGCACATTTCCTTCAAGGAGCGATTACAAACCAAATCTGAATGGACAATACTGTCTCACTAACGGGCTATAGAAAATAGCATGGCAATATTTCTGAAATTATTTGACTTGGGAATAACATGATTGTTTCAGGATTGTACGACTTCATTTTCCACTCTTAATCATTTACAGTTTATATCCGTCATATTGAAAAGGGTTGATGAAACGTTTAATAAGTAAAAACTTATTTTGAAAGAGCTTCGCTGGCTCAGTTCTCTGTAAAAATAGGACTCAAAAAAGGAATTATATTTTATGAAAGACCCTATGAGACTGTCCCTTTTATAAGAAAACAATCTGTAAATTGACCTCGTACTACCAACTCTCTGTCTTCTTAGTCTCATGTGCGGTGCCAAGCTTGGCGGTGTGTAGCGTGGAAAGGCAGGCACTGTGGCCGGGGGTCACTGTGACACCTTGGTGACGTCGGTCTGGAAGGTGAGCCACACAAGCACGCGAATGCTCTGCCCCAGGAGCGAGCAGATTCCTGAATCATGAGGAGAAGCAAGAGAGCATGCCTGGCCCACTGTCTCTGGAAGTCCGGCTAGAGCTGTTCACGTTCACCTTTGTCTGCCCCCAGTGACGGCCTCCCAGCGCTTGAAGGCGTAGTTAACACAAATCAGTTACCTTCTCATCGTTAGCCTGTGATCCTACTCTAGTTCTTCACATATTTATAAGCCTTTAAGCCCAGAGTTCTGATAAATACTCCACCCCTTACACACACACACATACACACACACACACACATGCACACACACACCTCTTTTGCTATCTACCCGCACACACTGACCAACATATTTTTTATCCTGAGACCCAACAGAATCAAGCATACAAAGCCTCAGATTGTCTTTTGAAGCTGCTCTTCATTGTAGGAAGAGCATTTCTAAATGCATGCATGCTATTTTATGTCATGTTGCCCCAGAGGTCTTGGCATTTGGTTGGTGATTATGTCCAGCAAATGCAGCATACAAAGGTTCCCAGTAAGTGTAAAGTTTCTACTAAAATCACTGATAGTAAATTGTCTGTTGTTTCCCATATGAAAGCCCTCTTACAGGCATAGGAAGCTTCAACAACGGAATAATATGCATTGATTCTTGGACGAAATGTCACGCCGCGTTGTAGCCCATTCTATGAATCAGCGTCATTGAGCTGGTTCTATATGCTAGCACTACGCCTGGGCTTTTGCAAGTTCTTTTTCTTTAATATGTCTTTTAAGGTGTCTTTTTAAAAGACAGTTAAACTAATAATCCACTCACCCTGTAAAAGTAATGGGAAATGTCCTACTCATTTCCTGCCCTCATTTCTATCCTATTTCCCGTGGCTCAGCGAGAGGTCAGAAGAAAGGCATATGCGAGGGTCCTGCACAAACAACCAGCTCCTGTGGGGACTCTGGGATCCACTAGGACAGAAACCTGAGGTTTCTAAGGGAAACTAAAAGGAAAGAATTGTGCTTCCCTTGTGCTTCTGTAGAGCAAGCCAATCCCACTGCCCCCTAAGAGAAGGGGTTACTCATTAAGTCATTTGCTTTACATCTCAGTTCCTAATCTTTCACTCATAAGAGCAGTGGACAAAGTTCATCAAGATTTATTGCCCTGTCCAAATGTTTAGTCAACAGGTCATACGATTAGTTAGAGTCAGCCTGAATCGTCTGTTTCCATAGATAAAGATAATAAAAATTTACGACCATGCATGTTTTTAGCAAAAGGAAATTGAATTGCATCTTCAAGTCCAAACAAAAGCACTGCAGTGTAATTGAATAAAATAACAGGACAGTTAATTATTTTGTTATGATAACTCATTGTCTAAGTATCATCTTCTCCGGGTTATTTTACTGAAACCAACCAGTGCATCTTCCTTACAGACTGAGGTTTCTGGTATTCTTCCCTTACTATCTCCTCTGAAACCCAGCTTGCAGATATCAGCATAAGAGCCATAGAAAAGAGCACCAAGATTATAAGAAATTGTCAATATTTGTTCAAAGGAAAAGCAAATGGAGAAAGATCGCTTCGATGAACAATAAAATCTGTGCAACTTTTGGAGAAGAATGGTAACACTTACTCTTTCTTTACTTAGGAGATACAGGGTAGCACAAGGAATTTTATTTAGATCAAATTTTGGACTGCATCAGAAGCCCTTGGGAAGTTCATTCATAATTCAGATACTGGCTCTTCACACCCTTGTATATTCTGATTCAGGAGGTTTGGATAGAGCCTAGAGTCTGTTTCCTGTTTCCAGCACGGTCTATCACCTTCACTGCTTTACTTTTTTTCACAACACTTATTACCTGCTAAGGTACAAAATAAGTAAATTATCTAGAGTATATTTTCTCTTTGTCAGTCTCCACCCCTATGTTATGTCTGGCCCAGATTGGTGTTGGAAGGGAGGAAGGGAGGGTAGATGGGGTGATTAGCTGTGTGGTTTTTTCAAAACCCTTTTAGTCTAGTGTCGGGTCTGCTGGCAATCCCAACACTGAAATGTCCACTCCAATTCCTAATGACCGTATGCCAGGACTGGCACGGGCTAATGACGATTCTTTCGACCATTGGCATATACAACCCACTCACCTCATTCTTACCTACTGGCCAACTTCCTTGCCTCTCTTTATTTCTCCATCAGACAATGCAAATGTCAAGGGCACCAGGAAAGTCTATGGAAATATTGTCAAAGACTAAGAGGAGTTAATTTGTCCTTTCCTGTCTAAATAGGAAGGAAAGAAGGCAATGTGAAAGAAAGAATACAAGATAGACAACTAGGCAAATTCTCTAAATCCATTAGAGACAATTGAGTGGAAATTTGCCCAGAATCTGCCCAGTTCCAGGTGCAAATCAACTTTCACATAAGAAGCCTCTCTGAACTCTGCAGACCATATCATTTTGGGACCTACCAAAGTCAAATCTGAATTTACTTAGACCTCTTCTTCTAAAGAGTTTGATATGCATTACTTTTAAGAAGAAAATTATGAGAAACTGGAAGTACTGAGACATTAACAAGCTAGAAACTTGGCTTAGATTCACATGTGACTGAAGACCAGGCTAATGAAGGGGAGCCAGAAAAAAGAAAAATGAAATGCGACTAAATTGGGAAAATCTTAGGCTATACTTTAAGCTGGGTCATTTAACTATGTGAACGCCTCTCTTGTTTAACAGAGATCTAATAATGTTATAAGTATGACAATTGTGTAATGGATATTTTTGTTATTGTTTTTGTAGGCATCATTTATTTATGGAACAGATAGGCCCTATTGACTTAGATCATAGGGTAAGTTTTTATAAAGGGAATTTCCCCTACTGACTTCTATTATAAATTGGAGTAGTCTTAGAGGGAAAAAAAATAACAGTATAGTCATGAGTATAGTAGCTCCTTTCCAAAAAAAACGTAACCCAAGAAACGCCCACAAATGCCTTTCTCATATCCTGTAGCTCATGGTGTTACAGGCTAAGAGTTTGAGTTTTCTGATGTATTTGCACCATATATTGCACAAATAAAAATTAACTTGGGGCAACAATTTGTTTTTTAAAAACTGTTTTCTACATGGGTTAATCTCACCACTTATTCATTCAGTAAAGCCTAATAACACCAAGCACTGCAAGGAACTGAAGAAATTAGGTCCCTGACAATCTCTGTTTAGCAAACACACGGTGGAATGTCAAATAAACAAGATCCATTAAACACACAATACAAACTCGGCATTATTCTAGGACTGTAGGGTTGGCAGGAAAGGTACATAGAAATAAAAGAGGATTTACCCTTTAGGTTATGAAATTAAGAAGCTTCAATACCATGCTGTATTTTTCTTTGAGGCACTGATTTGCAGCTTGAAGAATCCCATCAAGTGCCCAGCAAAACGAATGAAAAGCAAAGAGCATAACATAAAAGGGCAAATTTAAGACTTAATATATGTGTCATATCAATGAACAAATGGTATGAAAGCATCTATTATGACAAAAAGATTCTCAGACTGGATATAGAGTAAAACCTATGTAATGTTGCATATGGCACATTTAAAACAAAGTGATTTGGAAACACATTTCAGAAACTTTAAAAAATGGTTCCTGAAATTTAAAAATAATAATAATAAGCAACAGGGTTAGAAGGTAAAGTCAAAGAACTCTGTTATAACAAAGCTAAAAGAAAATGAAAGGTTAATGAATGCCCAGCCCACAGAACTGAAAACAAACACACGAAGGAGTATTACTTTGAAATTTTAGAACTCAAAAATAAAGAGAAAATGCAAAAAGCTTCTAAGGAGGAAAAGAAGGTCAAATACAGGTACAAGAGAGCAGACATCCCAACAGTAGCATGGGCTACTAGAAAACAATGGAAAGGTGCCTTCAAAATTCCAAGAGAAAATTATAGCAACTTCAAATTCTAGAATCAAATGTGGATGGAGATGGTTTGTGGAATTTCAAGTGCTTATTGTAGTAAACCTTTGCTCTGTAGATTTGATGGGACATACTTTTAAAAGCAAGTCCACAAAATCATGATTAGAAACAAATATTAGGTAAAATTAAGTTAAAATAAGTTATTATCTATTTGAAAAAAAACTTTAAGTGGAAATTGTTTAAACAGTCAAAATGCTATACAATATTGGCATCTTGGTATCTGCAAGCAATCATTTTATCATATTAAGAATTTTAAGAATATTGTTTCTTGTATGGGTTGTCGGTCAAAGGGCACAAACATGCAGCTAGAGGATGAATGTCGGTTCTGGAGATCCTGTGCACAGCATGGTGATTACAGTTGAGCAAGACTGTGTTGTATACTTCAAAATTACTAAAAGACTGGATTTTAAATGTCCTTACCACAAAAAAGAAATTATAAGTATGTGACTTAATGCTGGAGGTATTAGCTAACACTACGCTGTAATCGTAAGGCAACATATAAATGTATCAAATCAACTGTGCACCTTGAACTTATACAATGATATAGGACAATTATATCTCAATTTATAAATTGTTACATTGTACACCTGCAACTTAAAAGCTATTGTTTCTACATATGAAAATAACTTACCAGAAGAAACACTTAAGAGTTAAAAATGGCTGCCGTTTACATGGGACTCTGTATTAGATTGATTTTGTGGGTTTTTTAAAATTATAAAGCCTCCTAGAATGGTTCGGTTTTTTACAGCTCCCAAATGTGTTTGTTTTAAATGTTTAATAAAATAAAAGATATTTGTTACAAAACAAATGAACAAACAAACACCTTCAGAACTCACCATTACTTAAAACACTGACCACACCCATCTTTACTCTATGACATACACAAAGGTAATTTTTCTAATTCCCAAAGTGTAGATATTCCCATTATGGTTGATTTCAAACTACCAACATGATGTCGCTGAACATGGAGTTGGGAAGAGATGCAAATTAACTCACCATTAGGTAGTACTTCCACTATACAGAAACAATAACTTTAAATAACCTTAAGAACAAAGATAATTCTGAAGTGTAGTAAAATAATTAGGAAATGATGACTTTGAAGTATTTATTAACTTATTTTTAACTCATTTAATTCCTTTATTTTAATTCGTTTAATTGTGGGTTTATATCAGTTAATTTTTTTAAAATGGCTGTATTTGAAGCATGCCAATTTCTAGAAATTCAACAATTGTCACTTGCAAACCAGTCGAACCAGCTTGAGCATACAACTGACACTCAGCATTAACCTGCCATCACACTCCTAGGGAGCTGGATGGGTGTTATATGGATGTATAGATGGACAGACCAAAACATAGCTAACCGAAAACACTAAGCAGCCAAGAGGCGATTCTCAGGGATAGCTTTCCTCTTTTATAATAAACGCTTTGAAAACTGAAGGCAATGTATCCACAATGATGACCATCCTGTGCTATGGTTGTAGTTATCTATACAAGCGCTATTATCTGCTCTGTTATTAAATGCGTCATTGCTTATTATCTGACAGTTTTAGCTACATTCATAAAAAAATTGGAATGTTTCATCAAGTAGCATCATCTTGAAATTTAAAGAAACTATCAATAATCAACAGAAACCACATATCAGGACCCAGAGTAGATATTTGCTTGGATTATCTGATGAGGCTGTGTTAATGGAATTCAATTCTTCAAGGAAATTACAAGTATTTGAGGGCAGATATTGTGTCTGGCTTATTTTTCTAGCCTCCATAATACTCCCACAATGTTTACAACTAGGTTGGAATTTACCAGCCAGTACTTCAATGACCTATTTATGTGTTCTAATAGGCTGTACACTCTCCTTAAAAACGAAGTTTTGGGGCACCTGGGTAGCGCAGTAGTTAAGTGTCTGCCTTCGGCTCAGGGCGTGATCCCGGTGTTCTGGGATCGAGCCCCGCATCAGGCTCCACCGCTAGGAGCCTGCTTCTTCCTCTCCCACTCCCCTGCTGTGTTCCCTCTCTCGCTGGCTGTCTCTCTGTCACATAAATAAATAAAAAATCTTAAAAAAAAATGAAGTTTTATCTTGTCAAGTCTATATGACAGAGCCTGGTTGATATTAACCTCTTACTAAATATTTGTTTAGTTAGATTGAAGAGTTGCCTAATAATTATTCATTGAGTTAAATTAACTAGATTGAATCAGAACTCAATTTAATGTCATGTTGGCACAATAAAAAAAACCAGGCTATTAAATAGACAAGTCTTTGTATCATTAATCTGTATAATATATACTACCTGAATTCAAATTCTAGCTTCCTCTCTTACAAGCTTCCAGAACTCCATCAAGTATCTAATCCCATAAACCTCAGTTTCTCCATACTATCATGTAACTAATAATAATAATACAATTGTTAGGATTGAATCTATGTAAATTGCTTAACATAATACCTGTCACATAGTAAGCTTTTACAAAATGTTTGCTGCTATATTATCATGCCTTTATCTCATAGATAAATCTGATATAGGTCGTAATCATGATTGGCCTAAAGGAGTAGCATAGGTGTTTAAAACTGTGAAACATATTCCCAATTGTCAGCCACAAGTTTTCTCATAAAGTTAAATGTGTAACGCCCGTCAGATTGTTATAGTTTCCCTCTTAGATGTAACCTGTGACTCATTAATCCGAATCAAGACTGAGTATTAAAAGATTATTGAATTTTGATATTTTTCCTGCCTTGGGTTTGCCTTGGAGATCTGCCATGCTAATAGAAGCCATATTCTCGGTCTTCTTATCTGAGTAGTTCTCATGCCAACCGTGGAGGTTAACACGTTTTATTTATTTACCCTGACAGGAAAGCTGATGCTTGAAGTCAGAAAGCTCATGCATACATTACAGGATTGTGACCCCTCGGTCCTTACCACCCAAAGCCCTTCCTACTACAGAATCTTGCCTCGTTTAGATTACCTAATATTTCATCTCACTTTTCTCACCAAGGTTTCGATCTCAAGCTGTGTGGTCCGTGGGAATCAATTACATGCATTCACTCCTGATCCTTAGCGTTGACACAAAGTTATAGGCAGAGGTAGTTCTAAGAAGTAGCTGAAAATTCTTTGACACCTTTTCAGATGAAAAGTTGGGTCTCTGTTTACTTTCTTGGAATCTGGGTGAGCTTTTAACTACTTTGACCAATAGAGTATGACAGAAGTGCCACTATGGTACTCCCTTGGCTAGTACATAAAAGGCCTTGAATCTCCCACCTTGTTCCCTGGGGCACTGGCTCATGGAGTCCTGAAGTGCCAGGGAATGGCTTGTTCAGAGAGGGCCCAAGCTGTATGCAGAGGCCAGAAGTAGACATTCTGGTCGATGGTTCTAGGTGAGCCAAACTTGACTAAACCCAGCCCAGGAATCAAACATGCGAGTGGAGAAGCTTCGAGATGATTCCAGCTCTCAGCCATCAAGTCGCCACTAGCTCTTCTGCTCTTCCCAAACGAGGCTCCAGATCTTTTAAAAAAGATTTTATTTATTTATTTATTTGAGAGAGAGAGCGCGCATGCAAGCGAGGGGGTGGGGAGGGATAAAGGGAGAGGAAGAAGCAGACTCCCAGTTGAGCAGAGAGCCCAACGTGGGGCTGGAACTCAGGACCCTGAGCCAAAGTCTGACTCTTAACCAACTGAGCCACCCAGGCACCTGGAGACCTCAGATTTATGGGGCAGAGAAAAGGATATCTGCTGTTCTGTGTCAGAATCCCTGGCCCCCAGAATCTGCGAGCACAATAAAATGGCTGGTGTTCTAGATCACTCGGTTCAAGGTGGTTTGTTAGGCAGCAGTAGTAACTGGGATATTTACCATGAACCACAATGGAAGCTGTAGAGCTGGAAATTCACAGGGGAAAAAGAACGACCACCATTTGAGAAATGTTGCTGGGATATAGACTCAAACACTTATCGTGCCGCTATAATCTCCTATCATTGTCTGTTTAATGCCAGCGAATGTCTTCATCTTCATCCTGATTCTCTGCCTCCATCTTGCTACACTAGACACCCCAAAACATAGATGCCAAGACACTTTCCCTGATGAACTATATGTGAGATGCAGCTATGTGTGAGAAGAAATTTTTTAAATATGAGAAATCTCTCCTGCTGGGGTAAGGAAAGAAAAGAGCATTAACTGGGGAAAGCTCTTTTTCTAAAGGTTACTCTTTTTGAAATAAAGGATAGAGATATGAAAGGAAAAAGAAAAACAAGATTTTTCTTAGAACCTGGTAGAAAAGAAAGATGCTTTATTAATTTATCTTGCTAAATCATGCACAACTTCCTATGATTCCTACAAGGTCCCGGATACTTACTAGTTCCTGCTCTTGTATCTTTGACCTGAATTTTCTTCACATATTAGTCATGTGACAAAATATTTAAGACTTGGCTACGTGCTATATCTTTTATTCATATTACCTAAGCTAAAAAATCAAAATACTATCAATTACAAAACTAAAAGCCGGTATAATATTCATGGCTGCAAAATAAGTAAATCTCATACAAATGAAAGTACAAAAATAATAATGGGTACCTTTTCATTAAAAGCAATAAGCTAATTTTAAAAAGGTCTCTGTAATTCCGCCATAGTTCTTTAGAGCTACTATTTAGCATAGATCTTAGTAATGAATCACAGCTGTAACTCAATAATAAAAATGGCAATTACCCATGTAATGTGTGCCCTACGAGCTGGGTACATCTTCCCCCACTTCACAGCTGAAGAAAGGAACACGCCCAAGGACATATCACTAGTAAGATGGGGCCAGAATAAAACAGAGGGGGGCCAATTCAAAGGCTGTCTGTCAGGCCAACTATCTAAATTGCACTTGATAATTTAAAGCATACCTCCGAGGGCATCGTTTAACCTCACTGGATCCAGAAAAACATGCTGTGAGTCAGCCTGTTGTTTCTATTTTACAGATAAAGAATCCTCAGCTCAGGAAGGCAAAGCAAATTTCCTCAGGTCAAACCATAGCTATGAAACACTTTTGTGCATCACAACTTCTCAATAACTAATACTTGAAATGTGTTCTCTGAGAACCATAAGGGATGTATCAGTTGGAAATATGGTATCTTGTGAGGAGACATCTTGGTTTTGTGGGAGATATTTTTTAAGAAAAAAAAATGAATGACTGCTATAAAATTAGGCACCAAAGTGAATATTTGTTCAGAATGAGAAAACAGATCACCATAAAATACAAATTTTAAGAAGCTCTCTCTCTAAAATGAATAAATAAAATCTAAAAAAAAAAAAAATCTGATTATCTAAGGATCTGCCCACAGCGCCTTCATCTCTCGGATGAACTTGACCTACACTGGGCTGTAACCGGACTAACCGGAGCACTTACAGTACCCGAATAATTTAAGCTGCGGAACCACTTCATCTAGATCAATTAAAAAGTGTTCTTGGCTAACTTCATTTGCATATTTATATTAATTCTCCACTAGACTTGGATCGTATGATCTAAAGGGCTGCATTTAATTATAACACGACTCTTCATTTATCAGCCACAACCGATGCTAACAGTAAATAAGGGTTATCTATCTATTCAGAATAAAGCCATCATAATCCGCGAGGAGCAGTCATCCTCAAGCTGGAAAGGCTTGAACAAACATAATGGCAAGGGAATAGAGACCCAGCATAAGTGGAAAGCAGTTGGAAATAAAGCTCTTAGTGGTTTTAAATAAACACAAGTCTCCAGACAGAGATGAATTCCTTCCCAAAGTACTGAGAGGATTTGCAAATGTGAACACTGCTCATTTCTGTAACTTTTGCATAATTACAGAAAACAGAGATGCTGAGAATCTAAAAGTGGAAAAGAAGTCCACTCCAAAAAAGAAGAGATAGATGTATTTGAAAAACACAAGACTGAGGATCTTGGTGTCAATTCCTAGCAAAATGCTAAAATAGATTATTATTTTATTATGCAGGAATTTAACAATTACCAGCTCAATAATCAAATTTGATTTCTGGCTACCAGCCATAATTCTAGCTGATAAAGAAAAGAGTCTGTTCGTGTCTAACTTAAATCCCATGCAACTTAGCTAGTTTCTCAATCATTCAGATTTACAGTTCAAGAGGGGTTAAGACTCTCTCTCGGGGTTTTGTTTTGCTTCTTTTTCTTTCCCTTTCCTCCTTGAGGTTGATCCTAAGCCCTAAAGGGCCTTTAAAAATGGTGATGTTGTCTCCTTCCTAGTAGAGAGGGAGTGACTGTGTCTTGAGTTTGCTCTATCTGCCGTCTCCCTGCGCGAGCCTACCGCTCCACACATCCATCATGCCGGGAAATCCTCAGGGACAAATAATGGGCACTGCACCCCCCAGTAGCAGCCTTGTTGTCTACATGGACCAGCACAGGCTGCCACGGGGGTGTTCACGGGAGTCAGTGTCAGCCGGAGATAAGCCCAAGGCCCAGGGGCTCTTCCCAGAGAGACTGACTGCATGCATTGCTAACTTGATTATTTCAGGATAACCTGCTCCATCCCAATATGTGTTTGTAAACAGCCTTCGGAGCAAATGTCTGCTGTTCCGATGAACCCTGAATGATCCTTCTTTCGCAGAGGTGAGAATGATAGGTCGTAGTCTTTAATGTGCCAAGATGAGTGAAAATGTCCTGAATTGCCTGAGAAATTGCAGTGTTCAATGGCGTGTTCCTTGATTTTGGTTTTATATTTACATTTTCCCTTGATTTTACGTCTTCTCCTAGAGAGCAGAACCAGAGTTCAAAAATGAAGTGAAACTTAGTGTTTCAAAAACACTAATGTTCTGGTTTTATACAATTGGGCCATGATCTAAAAATTCATACCTGATCAATTCACCACTGTCTTTTAAGTACCTTAAAAAGGAAGCATTTATCACTAAGGGCCCACATGAATTTACAAATAATAACTTCTATTAAACTAACCACCATTTTTTTAAGTTTAAAACAAATCTGAGAAATCAGGGAGAAACTATAAACATGTACCTCGATTGAAGAAAATTAGTACTGTTTTGCACAGCATCTCAGAGCCAAAAATGACAGGGGAGAAGAACTACTTTAATTCCAATATTTCGAATGAGGAAACTGAGGCTTCGAGAGATTCTGACATCCCTAAGGCGAAGCACTCAATCGGCTACGGAGACAAACTTGAAATCAGGGCTCTGATCTGTCAGACCATTCACGAGCCTGCCATGTGTCAGAATCTGCCTCAGGTTGAGGACACAAAGACGAAGATTGGCAGCCTAGCTTTAGAAGCTCGAAGCTAAGTCATGGACAGTAAACGGACCCCAGATGGCTGCAATCTCCAGCCCAAGGGAGTTCCTGGAAGCTTTCTTCACGGGCTTGTGCAGAGGCTGGCTCTCACCAGCTCGCGGGAGTCACGTGCAGGCATGTCCTTCCAGTTCCACGCCCAGTGTCGCCATGCGGGTGTGCTGAAATCCACAGCGGTGGGAAAACTTACCCCGGGGCCACTGTAACGTGCCACCCCCACAGGTACTTTGCACACGTCTTCCAGCACACCTGTGCCTTTGGGATGCCCTCCCTCCCTTCCCGGATCTTTCCTGGCCCTGTGCTCTTCTCCATTAAGCAGGCTCTGCAGTAAAAGGAAGGCTTCCTACGTCTTCTGTGGCCCCTCAACACAAACAGACAAAAAACAATAAAACAAATAAAATTTTTTAAAAACCTTACAGCAGTAAAAGAATTAATGTTATTACAGAGGTAAACAGAAATCAGGTGAGCACACGAGCAAGTGACAAAAGTTCACAAAAGTTCCTATAGTTTGCATTGTTCGTACCTCCCCGGCCTCTAGTGTTTCCCTTCTGAGTCCGTGAAAGGGTACAGTAACTCACATAAAGTTCCTAGTGCAGTGCCTGGCACATAGCATCGGCGCTCAATAAAGGCAGTAACAATTGTGATTACGGTACTCACATATGCGAATACCTTTGGGATTCTGCCCCCAGAATCCCTTTACTGGACTGTAGTTGGAATACAGCAATCCCCCTGACGAGCCCTCCCTCCTCAGGGGAATAGCCACCCTCCATGAAGTTCCCTTTAGAAAAAAGGAGGCTTGGAGATGCAATCCACAGGGCCAACATGTGTCCTGTTTCTCCGGTGGCTAATGTGTTTACGTCACTCACTATGACCAGGCTGAGGCCTGCTCTTCCACTGGGACCCCGATCCCCATAAAGATGACCATCCCACACACACTGTTTTACAGAATTCCCTTGTCTAGAAACACAGTCACAAATGAGGTGGCAAGTACACTACACACAAGGAGAAAGGCGACGTGTGACAGCAGGTTAGCCTGGAGTGAGGGTGGCGGGGGATGCGAGAAGGCCTCGTATGTTCTTTCCATGCAAGATACATTTGCGAAGTAGATGGAGAAAGGAGGATTTGTAGCTAAGGGAGAGATTGCCCAGTCAATCCAGAGGGAGATCCCCGGGGCTAGGCCCACAGGTTTCTACTTGGCCTGGGGTTGTTTGGCCACCTGATGTAAAGGAAGACACAGGAGATCTGCTTGTTGCCCTTTTGCATGGCGCAAAGTTGGAATGACAAATAATGGACCTAAGAGAGAGAACAGGAGACCTCATCAGGCTGGTCACATGAAGCCCTCAAGAAACAAAATGAAGTTTGCAAGTAGGATAAGCAAACTCTGGCTCTTGGGTGTGCACTGAAATGGGCAGCACTGGGAGCTTGTTGTCCTTCAAACACGATCTGGTCAACACAGGCCCATGCCAGGGAAATTGGAGCCTGCTTTCCTCATTCCAGATTTGGGGCCACGAATTTGGGAGATTGTTGGCTTCTGGCAGACCGCCCATGATTGAGGCACGAAATGTTTCTTTTTGTAAAGTTATCTGGCCCTTGAAGTGATTGAGCCTGGTTTTGACATTAAATGAACCATATCCTAACCAAACAAGCTAGCCGGACTTTAATATATGGGTGGGGAGGGAAAGTGGTACTGAATTATCTGGGCAATTTCTCAATTCTTCATTTAACATCCCTTAAGTCATAACAGATAGAATACGGTGGTTCTTAATTTTGTCTGTACATAGACATGACTTCATGACCAGTTCTAGGAAATGCTTAAGCAAATGAACTTCATTATATACAAGGTGTCAACTTCTGATGAATGCATGGATATATTTTAAATAGCCTAAAAATATGTTCTTTAATGGATGCAAAAGACATTTCTATATTTAAATCCAAATGGCCTTGTCTGTTTTCCTCTGAGATGTTAAAAAAAAAAAAAAGGTATTACCTTTCTTGTCAGTGGAATTTTGTCCATTAAAATATATTATTATACCATATACTAAAAATCAGCATAGGATATAAATCACACCAATTATTTTTCTGAAAGGCATCTGAACTAGATAATACTAACAATTGCCCTTGTATAGGGAGAAGATACTTCAAACGCATCCTCAGTTTTTTAATATAATCTCTCTCCAAATATGCTCAAAGGTTGAAAGTTACATTCAGCAAATGCATCCGCTCAATAGAAAAAAGAATGCAGAGTGACTTGTTAGGTACAGGTAAACTATTTCTGGTAAATCAGGGGATATAGTAAAAGAAATACATGCATACTGTGAAGTCATCCATTTATTTCTGAATTTTCAAGCCTGGAAGGGTATAATCAAACTCTACATTCATAATGTCCGTAAGATAAATAATAACCAGTTGAGGAGAAAGGTAGTTCTTGCCACATAAAAATATCTGGGAGATTTTCTTCTCATGGATGCTCAGCTCACCAACAGCAGGGCTGGAGTTTATGAGTTTAAGAGGCTTTTCTAGTAGTCACAGGACACGGTGCAGGCCATCCTCAGACACCCGGCGCCATTCCTTCTGTGGTCATTCATGCTGCTGATAGAGCTGTGACAAAGAACGGGGGTGCCAATGGATGCATCTAGTCATTTCTCCCACCGGGTGTAATGGAGAATTGTTTGTATGAAGCTATGTATGCGAGAGAAAGACAGGGAGGAAAAGAGGATTTTTAAATATATATTTATTTATTGCACTGGAGTTGGTCTTCTCTTCCCACTGCTCTGGGAGAAGGAAGCAGAGCCAGCTCCTCCTCAAAATATTCTGAAAAGCTTGATCGATTTTTGAGGAAAGGGTGGAATTTGTTTGCATATTGAGCCTAAGGATTTGGGGGTGAAGAGGGAGGAAGACCGAATCTGTAGTTTTCTGAGAGCGTAAGTTAGAGAAACCAGTGCGCCGAGTGGCTTCGACTATGGTTTATTGGCAGCAGAGATCATCATCATTGTTCAAGGGAGGTTCATTTTAATGACCTTCACTCTATACAAGGTCGTAGAAATTGGGGAGAGGACAGGTTCCAACATAGAGGGAACCGAAGCCACAAATCCGTCTGTAGCTTAGCCCAGTGGCTGTGCTTTGAGTAACAGTCACTGGCCATGTCTATAAACTGAAAGAGCTTTAGCCTAGGATTCTAAGCAGAGGGCGCCAGGGGGACCTGTACAGCAAACCACTCACCAACCATCTAACACTGGACTGCGGCAGCCAGAAGCAGCGGCAGGCAGTGAACTGATCCACTTTTCCACTTTTCCACTTTCCTGTGCACTTGGCTTTTGGAAGCAGGGTGAATCCCAGCCCTTCACCCCAAATTAATTAAACCTTTGTGATTGCTGGACAATTTAGTGGGGGTGGAGAAGGCATTAAGAGAGTGATTCTGGACTTCCTGTTAATCAGAAAAGTGGTCTTCTCAAATGACTGTTTGGAAAAATGCTTGAGATGTGCCCATGTTGATTTCCTAGGCTTGTGGGATGGTTAGGAACAATTGCATGGGACTCAGGTGTCGCGCTGTGATCCGACGGGTGAAACTGATCAGCCACACAGCTCTCCACTTGCCTGTTGATTTCTGCTAAACTATGTACAGACGAAGGGAGAGGAGCCAGGATGCACACTCTCCCAGTGTCTACGTCAGGGAAAAAAAAAAAAGATCATGTCCAGAGGATGTTCAGTATGAATCTTGGCATCCTGTTTTAATGTCCAAAGTAGCTTTCCATAATCAAATGCTTCTTTAAGTATTTCGGAAAAGCAATTTTCTTTAATAATATCTGGTGGCTTACGTCCATCCAAAGTGCTTAGTTAGTGATTATTAAGACTATAAACATATTGTGCACTTGACATTTCCCTTCTGCACATCTTGTGAAACTGCCATGAAAGACAATGCCCACCGTAATAGATACTCCTGAGTGAAAAATTCTCCAGCAGTTAGTTCTAAAAGGGGAAAAAATTACAAATAAAAAGAACACATTTCCTTTGATATTCTGCTTTCCAATCACTTGTTCATTCCATTATTCATATACAGTGCCAACTATGTGACAGTCCTTTGCTAGGCACTGGGGATATGCAAATGTGTGGAGCACAACCCTGAGCTCTAGAGATGCCCAGTTACAGCGGTAGAGGAGAAAGATAGGCACACAAGGTGTCACAGGATGCTAACAGTGGGTTTCAGACCTGGCAAGCTCAGGAATCATGACGTCATTAACCAAGATAGGGAATGAACCAAGGAGGACTCATATTTGGGAGAAGATAAAGAGTTCAGTTTTTGAATTTCACCTTGATTTCGCTGCTCTGGTTTTGAGCAGCGGGGCGTAGTTGATAGGTACTGACTTTCACTCCAGCAGAACAAGGTTGATATCCTGGCTCTAATGATGCTGGCGCTAATGATGTTACCTTGGGCAAATTTCTTAAACTCTTAGAGCTCTGACTTACTCATCTGTAAAATAAAATTGATGATACCTACTTCATAAATGGTAAGCATTAAAATGTGCAATGGTAACTGAATGTGTCATTCTTTTAATTGTCTCTCTATACACCTCCCTGCACCCAATCTGAACCCAAACTACATCCATTTGCTTCTGCTTCATTTTGGCCTTTGCCAATGGATGGTGCACTTCTTTCTGTTGCCTACAACCCCATCTTTCCTGCCATGCTGGCTGGTTTCCTAGTGTCCCACCTCCTATCTAGAGCTGAATCCCCGTAATCCCAGCACACTTCATAGCTGGTGTTGAGAAGCATGTCCTATCTCACTGTTGCCTTAAAGCCCTGGAGGAGTGAACGAATAAAAATAAGGATGCAAGTTATCTCCCCTGTTCAAATATGTATTACCTGTTGTGACCACACCTTGTTGATGGATTGGGTGTTTAGGTCCATGCATTTTGTCCTAACTTCCTTCATTCTTCAATCCTCCATCCTCCAAGGGGACTGATGTCCTCGCACAGGCTTGGAGCGAAGCCACGGTACACAGGAATGTCGTTCTGCTGGACTGCTCACGTGCATTGGAGGGTGACAGCTGCATCCCAGACAGCTGTTGTAGGACAGGCTGAAGTGGGATAATCACGAGCTGGGAGGGAAAAGGAAATGCTTTATGGATTCACTGAAGCGCAACTTCAAGAAACAGAAAAACTGGAGACAATTAGGAACATCAGGCTGACAAGCAGCTATCAGAAACACAGCTTTTCTTTTTAAACAAAGGCAGTTGGCTGACCAGGAAACAGTCACAAACAGCAAAGTCTCTTTCCAATACTGTGACCAGTGGTAATTAAAGCACATTTCCTGTGCACCCAGTTTAGCAAGGACTGCGGACCAGTGAGGATATTTTTGGCTACATGTTCATCCAAATTTCAATGCTGTCTCTCAGAGGAGCGAGACCACATGGCCCCCTTCTTATCCCCCTGGTTATTTCACAGGGCATCCAGGAGTAAGACCTCCCAGCCACTCTTCAGTCAGATAAAAGGACGTCAGCAGCCACAAGAGAAAGGACTAGAGCACATGAGACTGGTGAGCTGGGCTGTTGGGTCAGACCGTACATGACCTGATAGGCTAACACCCGGGGATGGGATGGGCTATGGCAAAAAAAGAGTCAAGGGTAGATTCAAATCCCAGCTCTGTGACAATATGAGAATTTGCTTCCTGGTCTATAAAATGGAGAGAAAGTCCTTCTCATGGTTTTCTAAAAATTAAATGAAATCATACAGTGTGCTCATGATAGGTGTTTTAAAAAACCGTTCACTACTCTCTTCGATGGACTGAGGGAAATAGTCAGGCACGGAAGTGGATTTCAGCTGTGCCTTCAGCTATGGCGTCCATGACTCCCCACAGCACTCCTGTTTTGCTTACTGGTCAAAGGGATAAACAGGATGTTGTCATAACTGAATTTTGTCATTCCATTTATGTCATTTAGGAGTTCACTGGTGAATAATGCAAGTACTTTACCATCCATCTCCCTCCCTCCGTAAGGAAGTAAACATGTAGAATGCTCATAGTTATGGTATAGATTTTTTTTTAAAGTCATATTTTCGAGCTTGCTGTCAGGAAGGGGGAAGGATGACGAGTAGGCAAAGCTCGGAGAACTTCCCTCAGGCAGAGCAGCCTTACTTTGAAATGTTTCCCACATTACGCTTTCCCATAAGTTCTGCCTACCGCAAAGGATTCCATAACTGAAAAATTAAGTCTGAAAACCACTTTTCTATAATATTTATGTTCAAGAAAACACTTGAAGAAAAAGACAACAGTACTTTTGCAATCTGGGCCAATTCATATGGCCACTCCATTCATTTAATCCATGCAGGGCTGGAAACTGGTATATGATAGGGGAACTGTTCCTACCAGGAATGTCTCTGACATCAACCAGCCTCTGAAGTGAAAGAGGAAAAGGAAACGTTTCAAGGATACAAGGTTGAGGGTTCCCAAGACCATCCTCAGGTCTGATGAGGGATGAGGACGAGGGAGGAGGACTAGCGAGGAGGACTCCCAGGATCAGCACATGGGCATACTCGTGGTCATGATGATTACAGTGAACAGATACAAAGCAAAATCAACAAAGGAGAAAGATCCACGGAGCAGGGCCTGCAGGAAACTGGGAGCAGTTCTCGAGTTCTCTCCCACGGAGTCCCAGAGAAACAAGCCGTGACAACACGTGTGAAATGTTGTCTACCAGGAAGGCTCATAGCAACTCAGTGTCCAGGATCTTTGTTGCAGGAAAGCTCATAGTAACTCAGTGTCCAGGATCTTTGTTGGGGGGATAGTTACACAGGCATCCTGTGCCTCATGCCTACCAAAATTCTAGACTTGGAGAAGAAATTCTAGGCTTCAATGTAAACCAGCTTGTTGGTACAGGCAGTTTGAACACAGCAAGCTACTCTTACCTGTCAGGATGGCATGAAGCACCCCCCCAACACAAGTTGCCAGATGCCAGCCAAGCCATTCATAAGAGGGTAGCCAGGCCTGCTATGTTAACTCTTTTTTGTGCAGAGATCCATTAAACAGTTAGAAAGTTGATGAGGTAAGCATAATATAAACATCAGGATATGAATGAGTTTCGATTATCCATTACCATATACATTCATTAACAATACTAGAAACCACCATGGTCATTACACCAAGAGGAAAGAGTTACGGGAAAGATGATAATCAAGTGAGAAGATACGGTATTCCATTGTAACCACTGCCATAAAATGTGAACTTTGAATTCATACACCAAGGTATGCATTTAAAGAGGGGGAAAAAGCACATAGCCATGGTAAAGAAATGAGTGTATTAAAAGAATCTTAGATCATAGTTTAATCCTCCTCTTTTACAAGTAAGGACATAAAAATTCCGAGAGATATCTTGGCTGATCCAAGATCACACAGCTGGCTATGGGCCAAGCAGAGCACAGAACCCAACTGCCCAGCGCATGGCCACAGGCTTTGGCCCTTCACTTCATTCCAACCTTTGTATCTGGAGGTCTCTGGGAAAAACAATCTCTAAATTTAGACACATTGCTCAGAACTGTGTTAGGACAGGACAAACACAATAATGTTATAGGAGTATTGCTTGGTGGCCACAAAATTAATTGATAGATCAACAAATACTGCAAAACTCCAGTGATGGTATTGAGAAGTGAGCTCCCCAAACTTTCAACCATGTAAAACTTTCACACATGTAAACTGTGAGTGTTATTAGGACAGGTTAATGAGGTGAGGGCAGGGCCGATCCAGGACACGTGGATGCTCACTGGGTGTTGGGTGAATCGGTGTTATCCCAGGATACGTTCTCAGCGAATGTCCTCTGTGTTCAATTTTGAACCATTGTAGGTTTGGTATTCATACACCTTGCACTGTCACCCGTTCTATATCAACTTTCACAAATCTTTCCTCTGTGGATTTCAGTCTTTCACAAGTGATTGGACAGAGTTAGGTCACCATGGGATGTCTCTAACTGGCAGCCCGGGGAGAAGTGGGCTGACACTACAGAGGTAAAGGTGGTGTGGTGGGGAGGAGGGGGCTGGTATGGGGATCGGAGCTGAGGGGTGATCATCCTTCAACTTCTTGCTTGTTTTCTCCCCACCTACTTGTTTCTCAAAAAGGAACACTTTTCGGGGTGAGGAGGAAGTGACGTTACCCAAACTCAGACTCCCAGAAGCCCTCAGACTCCTTGGGTGTAGGGGGGTGGGACGGAGTGACGGGCAGAGAGGGCATCGCCCTCCACAGCTTTATACTGGTTGCTAAAAGCCAAGAAAATGGAAACTTTGTAGAAGGGACCAGAGTAAGGAAAACACAGGCCTAGTCTCGGGATGGGTGGACTACCAAATGCCCATTCCACTTATGTTTCTCTATCAACTTACATGATGGTTATTAAAGCAACAGCCAAGCACTCTGCTTGGTACAAATTGGCGGTTGTTATCTTAGCAGGGACTGGGTAAGTCCCTACGTGATTTGGGGGCTAGCCTCACGAATAAAAAGAGTAGGCCTCATGATTTAATATGAGTATGTTTTCATGATCCACTCTTGCTCATCCTCCTGCCTTAAGGCAATAAGGCTTTTATGACTAATTTCTTAAGTATGCTGCATTCAATCGAGTACAAGCAAAAGACAGCTTTTTCCTTTTTGCCACAATCTCTTTGAACCCACTCTTTCAACTTGTTCTTTCTCTAGCCGGTATGAATGCTGGGCAGGTCTCATAGGTTTCCAGGTCACTATGAAATACTGTCACTATCAAATAAGTAAAAACTTAATCTTATCCAATAAGCACATAACTCCAAGCTCACATTCAATTTAAATCTTCCCGGCAGCCGGCTTAGGTCCGCTTTAGGTTTGCAGGCCAGCAGAGGTGGGGGTGCCCACTGCCTGCTTCTCTACTTCTGTCCTTGTTCTTAATTAAACATTGTCTGGGAGAAGAAAAGATTCAGCCCATCCTAGCTCCCAGCTTCGCCATTCAAATGAGTTTATTGAATTAGTTCTTAAATCCTGCCTTCCTGGTGGCGGCCTCAGCTGGAGTCACTGATTCCCTAGCTGTCTAGCTACGCCTGCGACTGTGTCCATTTTGGCAAGAAGGGACAGAGTGGGGGCCTCACCCCCATGAGTCTGGCCTCCGCCTGCAAAAGGTCTGAGCTCCGCTAGTGTGTCTGGGGAAACCAGGGGAATGGGCTATGCTGGCTCTTCAGCACGTGTCCCGGACAGGACAGGCTACCTAATTTGTGGGGTCCTGTGCAAAATGTAAATGCAGGATCATGGCTCAGAAATTAAGAGTTTGAACACAGTGACAGCAGAACATGACCTCAAGAGCAGGGCTCTTCTGAGCACACGGACGTGCGACCGCACAGATCACTCGCGCAGGAAGCTGGCTCTGATCACAGAACAAATCCGGGACAAAGCGAGACGGGAAATCAAGAGGACTAGAGCTTCTGTTTCCAGGCACGGGTGCAGGCGAGGAACAAAGTCAAGAGCCGAGAAGATGAAAGGAGGCCCTTTAGGAGGAAACAGCTGAGGATTACCAAAAACCCAGACTTGAAGGACAGCAATGCTTAGTAAAACCGCTCCTCCGTCGTGGGCTCAGGAACCCCGCGCGGGAGTCCGAGGTGAGCTCCGGGCGCGCAGGGCACAGCGGGCCGCCGCCCTCCCCACACTTGCCCAGGTGTCCCCGTGGGGGCCGGGCTCCTGATCGAAGCCCGGGGGAACCTTCTGTGTGGAGGAAAGCAAGGTGGGAAAGGGAGAGGGGCTGCCGCCAGACTGATGAAGAAGTGGGGCGGGCGGGTCCGCAGGACGCAGACAGGAGCAAAACACACAGGACTTCCGACTTTTCAGAGCAATCCTGCATCGTCATCACACGGACGTGGGCATCTCAAGGCTGTGTTTCAGGTGAAATACCGCTTGTAGATGGGCATCCAGACCCCCCGTTCTGAGAGACGAGATGTGAGAAGACCGGCCATCGGTCACCAGAACTTCATGGGCTTCAAGTGGGCCGCGGGAGCAGCCTCCCTCTCCTTCCAGAGCATTCCTTTGCACCGGAAGAGAAAGTGTGAGGACGAGGACGGGTGACACTCACCTGCGGGACCCGCAGGACCTTCTCTCCCTAGGAGATTTTCTCTCTTTATTTTGTAGAGGTGAAAACGCCCTCCCAAATCCTAAAATGCGGCCCGTTTTTTCCATCTACATCGTCCTGCCATGTCATTGTGGCCCAATGACATGGGTCAACAGATGTGAAAAAGATGAGACTCTGCTCTGCCAAGCAGTTCAAACACTTGGCACTTATCACAGAGAATGTAAAACTTGACAACCCATTTTTTTCTTAATTTTCTCCTAGGCTGGCCCCTTTGGTTAAGTCTACTTTTGTTTACTTAATTATCCTCATGATAGATTTTGATACATCAGAAAAGATACTTTAATATTGAACACTGTGTTGGCCCTAATATGTTTTTAAACATTTTTTTAAAAAATAGGTATGCTTTATATATGAATACATATATATTATTATATGATATTAGTGTTACCAATATAATACAATGAAAATGATATTAAATATGTGTGTGTAGGCACATGTGTATAAAGAAAGAAAGATTTGAAAAACTTGCACCAAAAAATTTACAATAATTCTCTGAGTAGTAGCATTAGGGATGATTTTTATTTTCTTCTTTACATTTTTTCTGTTTTCCGACTGTTCTATATTGATAACCCATTTCATATTATCAAGGGAGAAAATTATTTTTAAATGTCCCTTCACAACCAATAAGATCACACATGTTTCTTTGAACATTTCTAGGCTTACAGCACACTCCTATACACAGTCCTCACATTTTCTTGCAATAAATGTGTTTTCATAACTCCTTTCCCTGCTAGACTTTATCTTCTTAAGATCTGTGACTTGTTTTTATATACCTGGCTACTCAGCTATCAGCACACATCGTAATAAATGTTCATAGGATAAATAGGTGAATTTATGAATGTATGCAATCAGGCCACTTTCTAGATCAGACAGTGATTAAATAACTCAACTTCTGTTACCCTTTGCTAAAAAATGTTATGGTTCATCTTATATGCTAATTCAACAGCAATATTTTAACTGACTTTATTTTAGATTTTTCCAAAATATTTCATTTTATTTTCATTAAAAAAAAAAAAACGTTTTTTTCTTTTTGTACTCCTTTTTCTTTGGTTTACCTAGTATTCAATTAAATCACATAGTTATAAGAACAAGTGCAACTAGCACTGATAGGCGTAAGTGTAAAAATGATTTCCTCGGGTGCCGCCTGGATGGCTCAGTCCTGGTTTCAGCTGAGGTCAGGATCGCAGGGTCGTAAGATGGAGCCCTGAATTGAGCTCATGCTCAGCACAGAGTCGGTTTGAGATTCTTTCCCCTTCCCTTTCCCTCTGGTTCTGCTCTTCCTCGCAGGACTCACACATGTGCTCTCTCTCTCTCTCTCCATCTCAAATACATAAATAAATAAATCTTAAAAAAAAAAAAAAGATTTACTCTGGGGAAGCATTCAACTCAATAGCGGAAGCAGAAGTGAGGGGGTGACCTAGAAGGGGGCCCAAGGGCAGGAAGCATTCACCATGCAGGGGACATTAGTGCGTGTGCCTGAGCAGGGAGCCAGCGAGCTGAAGTGAAGGGTGCTTAGGAGACCTCTGACTTGCCTGCATCAGGCCAGCTTAGTTTGCCTGCAGGACGCTTTTGAAGCCATGAAGGCCCTCTTCTGCCTCATTAGCTTTGCCCCTGCTCTTCAGAAGCAAAAGAAAACACTGAACAGCAATAAACAGAAGAACCGGAATCTTTCTGTGCAGCGTGTGTGTGCGTGTGCACATGCGTGTGCACGTATGTGGGCGTGTGTGTGTGTTTCTGGCAGCAGAGTTACATTAAAAAAAAAATCAGATGTGAGAGGAAAAAAAAACCCTAAAGTCACTTTGTTACAAAAATATCCTAAAATCTGGGAAAGTGGCCCAAATCCTAGGAAAATTTGGATTTCGTATTAGACAAACAGGGTCAACCATAGAAGAATTTTCTGGTAAACATTTGTGCATAAGAATACAATTGGAATTAGTTGAAAGAGAAAAACAGAGTAAATGGGGGAAGGCAAGAAATCCTAACCTGCACTTAATTTATTCCAAAGTTAGCCTCGAACCTCACTCTTAAATACAGTGTCTGCTTAATATTACCTAGGTTTAAATGATTTAATAAAGAGATTTCTTTTTTCAAAATAACAGTTTAGTCAGACCTTTAATGAAGCACTTGCTGTTTGAATTCTATGACCATAGCAGTATTCCTGGAGTTTGCAGCCCCCCAGCACTTCAAATTTAATTTTGATGAGTAAATAAACCTACACCCAGATATTAAGCCAGGTACAGAGCAGCCAGCAACATCACAGAGCTGGGTGTTTGCAAAAGCCCAGGTGAGGCAGGCTCTCCGCTCCCTTTTCTTTTAGCACTGAACTGACTTACTTTTTCTTTACTGTAACCAGAATTTTCCTTAATGCTCTGTTATTGAGTTATATTATTAGGGAGTGCTTAGAGTATATAAAACAATGTTTTGAAAGGCAAATTATTTTCTAATGAAATCAGTACTATTTCTTGCAGCAGATTACTGGATATTGCAGATGTTATTCATAAAATACCTGTCAGCAGACCAGGAAGGAAATCTAATTGTGTAATACGTAGAAGCTACAGATATCTGGGTTTGTATAAAGAGACTATATTATGCTACATGAAAATTTTAGAGGAAGTTCAAGACTTATGCATAAACCAGGGTGTTATTTTAGCAATGATATTTCAACAAAAGTAAATTAGTTTAAAATAAACAGTTAAATCTTATGCAAACATATGTGGACACCTCATTTGGCCTACAGTAGTTTTGAAAGCAAATGTATAATACAGTGATGGTTGTTTCCACCTCAAAAAAGAAGCACAAAAATTAAATATGAAATATAGTGTCTGACGGATGTACTTTGCTGATATAATGTTTGTACTACAAAGACAAAGGACGATAAACATTGCTAGTTACGAGCTATTGTTTTGCTGAAATTTCAGTTTCAATATTCATCCCTTACCAACACTTAATCTATCCTTCCTTTATCGTCTTCTACTTTTTTAGTTTTTTTTTTTTCATCACGATGCAAACTTCATGAAAGCAGACACTCGTCCTCTGACACTTTTACACTTTATCTCCTCACGGTAGCAATATCATTTGGACATCTAATCAGGTTTTCCAGTTGTGCAAAGAGATTTATCTGCACACTGAAAGCACAAGCTACAAAACAAAAACTAGATACAGTAGTTATCATCAAAATCGGAAACTTTTAGGTTAGAAAGGACGCCATCAGAAGAGAGAAAAGACAACCCACAAAACCGAACATGTCTTCAAATTATACATTTGAAAATTATATAGTTCTATGTAATTATCAGTAAAGGGCTGGCATCTAGACTATATAAAGAACTATTATAACTCAATAATAAAGAGACAACCCAGTTAAAAATGTACAAAGGACATGGGGCGCCTGGGTGGCCCAGCGGTTAAGCGTCTGCCTTCGGCTCAGGGCGTGATCCCGGCGTTATGGGATCGAGCCCCACATCAGGCTCCTCCGCTATGAGCCTGCTTCTTCCTCTCCCACTCCCCCTGCTTGTGTTCCCTCTCTCGCTGGCTGTCTCTATCTCTGTCGAATAAATAAATAAAATCTTTAAAATGTACAAAGGACTTAAATAAATATTTCTCCAAAGAGGATATACAAATGACTAATAGTCATATGAAAAAGTGTTCAACATCATCAGTCATCAGGGAACAGTAAACCAAGACCTCAGCAAGACACTACTTTGTACCCAGTAGGATAACTATCTTTCAATTGGAGCACTCACATACTGCTAGTAAGAATATCAACTGACGCAGCTGCTTTGACAAATAATCTCTCAGCTTTCGAATAGTTAGCATATGACCTAGCAATTCCACTCATAGTCCTATACCCACAAGAAAAATCAACCTATGTTCACACAAAAACTTGTACACAAAAGTTCATAGCAGCACAGTTCACAATAGTCAAAAAGTGGAAACAACCCCAAATGTCCATCAACTCATAAACGGATAACCAAATGTGGTATATCCATATGATGGAATATTATTTGGCAATAAAAAAGAATGAAGTACTGATACATGCTACAACATGGATGAACTTGAAAACATGCTAAAGGAGAGAAGCCAGTCACAAAAGACCACAGGTTGTATGATTCTATTTATGTGGAATACCAAGAATAGTCAAATCTATAGAGATAGAAAGTAGATTTGTGGTTTACCAGGGCTAGAGAGGATAGAGAGATTGGGGGTGATGGCTAAATAAGCTTAAAACAAAAAGGTACATCTTCTCTCCACCAAGTGCTGCTGTATCAAGGCACCAGTAAGCTGCAAGTTGTTGGAAACTCCATCTGATGGGTCTCTATGCATTTGCATACTCACCTGCCCCAGGTTGTGCGGAGTTCTGGATTGAATGTCACAAGCCCAAGGCTGTGTGTCCTGTATTCCTCTAACTACATGACCTTGAAAAATTCACTTAAGCTTTCTAAATCTTAATAAAATAGAGATCAAAAATAACTACCTCACAGGCACTGGGAGAGCTAAATGAGATGGCATGAGTCAAAAGACTTTCTAAACCAGAAATCCTATACAAACGTAAATGGTTCCCGTCATCAGCTCTCCAGACCCAGGGCCTTGATTTCCACTTTCCCACAAGAAGTCAGGCCCAAAGAGACTTGACTCACACCACCCAAATACATCATATGCAGGAGCCAGGGGCTTAATTAACAGTGAGAAATCACGCTGGCAAGCAGATTGGATAGACATGTCAGTCTGTCCACTCATTTCCCTCCCGGGAGAGAAATCTATTTGAGAAACTCAATTACCACTGGGAGGTTGCTTAGAGAGTACAGAATCAGACCTCAGGGAGTTGGATTATCCTGGGAGCCTTATCATGAAGTTATGGCAAACTAATGAATCCCCTTCCTTCTGTACATCAATAGATTTGTCAAGCGGACTAACATCCTTCCTTCTTTAGAGCAAGAAACTGCTCACAGACATGACTTTCACCCCTAGTTTTTTGGGTAATCCTCCTCCTATTCAAGGTATTTATAACCACTTCAAATTCATCACCCTTCTGTATTTCATGCATTGTTATAATGAACCAATTCCCAATTTCAAACTTCCTTTGTATTTATTGTATTTTGCAGGCTGACTGCTTCCATGGTGACTATTTGTGACATACAAGTCCCCACACTCACAGAAACTTTGGTCCCATCAAGGCTGACCAGAAAAAGCTAACCGAACTTACATGGTACGGCTCCTTTTCTGATCCAGTTGGTTATCTTGTCTTCTTCCAAACAATCGATATCTGACCTAAAAAGCAGAGTCCTCTATAAATGTGAATTATTGTGATTACCGTAAGCCCTGCAGATCAAAACCTTCATGTTTTGTCATCATGGCATGATTAGAACCTGCTGGTAAAATAGCCCTCGGTCCCTCTGGCCTTCCTTCCTTTCCTGTACATGCTGACCACCATTTAAAAAAAAAAAATCAGCTTTGTTTTGAGAGAATTTTGATATTAGAGAAATGAGAGTTTTGTACTTATCTAAAATGAAAAATTAATTATTAATATAGTCATCTGATCTCTCCGATGTAGATATTGTTACGGGTGTCACGTGGCATAATAGTGGAAAGAATGTGGATTCTGGAGTCAGGGAGTTGAAGGGTTATGACCCAGCCTCCTATTAGTAATGTATCTTGGTCCAGTTACTCAACACTCCGAACTCACTTTCTTCATCCATTGCAAATATCTTCATTGCTCGTGTCCTGTGATAACAAGAATGCAACATAACAAAGATTATGACTGACATGTTTTAAGTACAGTGTAAAGGACAGCTACTGTCATTGAGGCGTTTGCATTCTTTAAAAAGACCTCTATCGTTGTGAGTCGGGTCATGGCTTGCAATGTAGCCTTCTGAGACTCTGGGTCTTTCTGTTCATTATTTGAAAAGCAAAAGGAAAATGACACTTTTTCATGTTCAAAAGTAATAACAGTGTGGTTAAGTGAGTTTCCGCTTCAAAAAAGTGGCTCAGGCCATTCTAGAACCTCAGTAAGATTTGTAGGGCAGACTCTTAAGAAATGTAGAGAAACACAAACAGTATCTATACCAGTTTTCTCATCTGATCTCACCTACTATTTCGGGAGAGAGAGAAGTAGCCCATAGCATTACAGGCCTCTGACTTCAAAGCCTCTTAGATTTTAAACTGCTGTTTGACTTGGAAAGACCATGGTCAGATGCTTAGGCTTTAAAAAAAAAATCAAACACCATTTAAAAGTCCTGCTAACTGCATTCCCAAGGTTTTATAACCTGGTCCTTTTCCAGAAAGGAAAGAATGATCTGTGAAAGGAATACTATGTAATGAAACATTTTTAGTGAATCGAATTCTTTTCTTTCTAAAAGTCTTCTATCTGCTGATGATACTAACGCAACTCTTTCACTGAATAAGACAGCTGCAGAAAACAAACCCAAATACTCTAACACAGAAAGTCTGATAAGGAACGCCAGGTATAAGACAGTCCTAAAGAAACAAAGGTAGTGTTTCAGATTTCTTCTCCTTAAGATGATGTTCTGTGGATTGTTCACTTTCTTGGGACAGCCTTTCTGTTTTCTTTTGCCTCTCCACCACAGCCAAGGCATCTCTCATTCACTCAGACAGGGGCTGCCTCCCTACTTTCTATTGCCTCCTTGTCTGAGTCTACTCAGGCGGCCACAACCAAATACCATGGACTGGGTGGCTTAAACAACAGAAATTTATTTTCTTACAGTCTGGAATCTAAAAGTCCATAATCAGTATGCCAGCATGGTCTGGTTCTGATGAGAGCTCTCTTCCGGGCTTGTTGTCAGCTGCCATCTTTCTGCGTGCTAACATGACCTCTTCGTGTACATGGAGAGAGGGAGAGAGAGCGCAAGAAGGAGAGATTGAGAAAGAGACATTGACAGAAAGCTCTCTGGTGTCTCCCCTTATAAGGGCACGAATCCCATCATGAGAGCCCTGCCCTCATGACCCCATCTTTTTATCTCCCCCAAATCCCATCTCCAAATACCATCTCATTGGGGGTTAGGGCCTCAACATATGAATTTGGGCGACACACAACTCAGTCCACGGCTCTTCTCTAAACCTCATACTGTATCATGTCACTAAAACTTAACGGCTTCATGGTTTATTTGGCCTCATAGTGTGACAATTACTCACCAGATAAAGTGGACTGATATGCTTATAGAAGTTAAGTAAAAAAGTTAAACCCCATGCCAGGTTTCATTCAGATCTGAATAGAAAGGTCAATGCTTTATTGCCCAAAAGATTTCATATGAAAACTTTACCTTGATGTATTTGCCAATATTCAGAGATTGGTCTTCAGTGTTTCAGACTCAGAAATCAGATTTTTGTAGATGCATCTTTCAAAGCTCAATTTTGAATAAAAAATTCCCATTTACATAGCTCAAGAAGCTAGTGTATAAATAAGAATGCCAATACATCAGTAGACAATGAGAAATAAAAGCTGTCACACACATACCAGAATACTCAAGTTGGCACAGACTACAAATTCTAAGGAGTTCTTTTTGGAAAGCCAAGTTATAACCAGAAATCTGCTCGCTAACCAAGAATTCAAAAGACAAGAGATTACTTGTATGATTAAAATGTTTAATATCACGAGGCTAAGAAAACCAGCCTCAGTGTAGAAATAGCCTTAAACCAAAGGGACCATGAAAACCAGAATCTATCAGTAGGACTTCCTCTCCCTGAGAAGTGCCCGAATTGGCCCTCCCAAGTTAGGCTGATTTTCCACTCCTTTGCTGCTATATAACACCATGTACAACGGAACCTTCTAGACTTGCTATGGTCTGGGAGCCACTGTACCTCTTTAGTACAGAGATTATAATGTGGGAGTTCAGAACAAGAGCACGAGAGCCAGATGATCTCATTTTGAATCTTAGTTCTGCCACTTCTTGGCCATGTGACCTGGAGGGGTTGTTGCAACTTGAAGAAAATAATCCCATTTAGGCGCTCGGCCGGGCTTCTGCACAGCCCGCGCTGCGCTCATTCACGTGCCTTGCCCTGCTTCCTCTGCAGCCATGTCTGACAATCCCTATACGGCTGAGATTGAGAAATTGGGTAAATCGATATTGAGGAAGACAGAAACACAAGAGAAAAATCCACTGCCTTCAAAAGAAACAATAGAACAGGAGAAGCAAGCAGGCACATCCCAACGAGGCAGCGCCCCCAGCATGCACTGTACATTCCACAGCATTGCCTTCTAATTTACTCCTTTCAGCCGTTTAACTTTGTAAGACACAAATGGGTTGGATCAAGTTTAAAGAGTGTGTTGCCACTTATCACATCAAAGAATTGAGAACCACCAACAAAGAAGGCGGCGCCTGCCTCTCCCATCCCTGTCTGGCTGGCGGGAAAGGAAAAGAACTTGCATCTTGGTGAAGGAAGAAGCCAGGTGGGATGACAGAGAAATCTGGAGTAAAAAACGAGCTGGTCCAACGTGTCCTGCAGGCTGTAAAATACAATTTAATCCGAGTGCCATGGTTTTTTTGTTGTTGTTGTTCAAATGATTGTAATTATTGGAATGCACAATTTTTAATATGTAAATAAAAAGTTTTAAAATCTGAAAAGAGCAAATAATCCCATTTAATTTGCAAGGTTGTTGCAAAGATTATGCATGTAATGCTTTTAGCACATTAGCCTTAGTAAAAGACTAAATAAATCTTAACGATTATTTGGTGGAAATTTGCAAATCTCTGCTTTGTTCATTATTGGATTCTATAGTTTAAACTCTCAGGGTGCCGTCTCATGTCACTTACCCCCACTTTCCCTGCAGCTGAGGTTTATCTCATGTTTGCTCTTGAAACCTACAACCTATCATACTGATGACAGAGACAGGTGATGTAACTCTTTATAGAGTACACGCTGACTTCTTTACTAACTCACTAGATAATGTAAAATTTAACAGAGGACTTCTGGGGATAGTTACTTACCACTTTTCTAGGACAGACGTTCAGGTCATCACTGCGGCAAGTTTGTGACGGTATTTAAAAGAGGCAGCAGGAAAGGATGACTGTAAAGGTCAAAGGCAGAGGAAAACTGCTTATGTTCTCCTGAGTTTGCCAAAACCTATGGTTATCTCTTTCTTTTATCTTATACTTTATTGAAAAATAGAATGCATCTACCCAAAAGTACATACACTGGCCTTGTTAGTAATTATTTCCTTACTTTTATTTATACTTTTACTACCCAAATATTAACCCATAGCTACTATAACCTAGTCTGTCTTTGAACTTTATATAAATGCAGCCCTACATTATTTTACATCTAACTTCTTTGTCTTAATTTTGTTTTCAACTTTTACTCATGATGTTGGATATAGTTGGAGTTCATTAATTTCATTACTATATGGTATCTCACTCTATGAATATAACACCATTTACTTTTACATTTGCTTTTGATAGAATTTGTTTTTGATCGGACTTTAGCAATTGACTACAAATAATGCTTCTTTGAACATACTTGTATATGTCTTTGGCTGAATCGCCACAAAAAATAATCCAATGGACGATCTAAAATTGAAAAATGTAATATATTAAAGAACAGAAACATACTGGTTAAGCAGCAGATGAAACACAACAGAAGATGAGAGAGAATCAGAAGAGAAAAAGTACTGGGGAAAACAAAACAAAACTAAACTAAAGGCGCCCATGTTGGATCATGTGACCTGCCCCAGGGCCAACCAATCAGACCGCTCATTTTCCCATGGCCACATGATTGGCTCAAGAGCTGGCATGCGACTCAGGTTGGTGCAATCAGGGCTAATCTTGGAGCTTGGGCATCAGGCACCAGGATGAGGTGCTTTCTTTCCCACTGGACTGGAACCTGGGGCCTCTGGGCTGGCTGGCGTCTATTCATAGCCAAGAGAGAAGGGTAATTGAGTCCTGATAACATCATCTGAGGCCATGGAGAGAGCTGCACTGATCCTATCACTGGACTGGTAGGTTCCATGAGCAAATATTTCTGTCTTTACTTTTTTGTTTTGTCACCTTCAGTGGAAGTCCTAACTACAAACACCCTTATGCATTCTTATATTCTTAGGCACTCGAATGCACTCTGCCTTCATTTGTACCTTCCAAAAGGAAGGGTATATATCATATTATGTGAAACTTCAGACCAATTCTCTGGTCTAGTTCCCAACTTGTAAATGGTCTTCCTTCTAGGCCTTTCCTAATAAAGCAACAGCATTGATGTAGGGACCTGACTGCACACAGGACATCTGCATTGAATTCTTCCTCATTGGATCCCTGCTGACCTACATTCATCTAGCAAACCTTTGCATTTCTCTGCCCTGTGTCCATTTTTTGTACCACTAATTTTAATAGATTGTTTCAATTATCATTTTAGGAGCTAAAGTCTTAGAGAGCTGTGATTATGTCTGAGTAGGAGGGTTCATGATTATTCGGCAATAGAATCATATTCCAAGTGAAGAGCTGATTGCGAATTGCAGTCGCTTCTGCTTTTGAGTCTGAGGATGAACTTAAAATGCAAAATGGCCGTCAGAAAGCCTGTTTGCTTAGATCTCTGTAAACTGACTTATCTGAGCCTCACAGACCTCTCCTATTGAGTTCTCTCTCCAGTTCCCTTTCCGTTTGAGGGTGATGCTCCAATCCCTGGGCTCTGGGCTCTGAACTCCGGGCAGGGCATTGTTCATTGGGTGGCTGATTACTTTCCACACAGAGGGAAACTTCCCTCTTCAAAATTAGATTGAAATCTCTTTTTCTTCAAGTTTTGTATCACTCCTTATTCCTTCTTATCCCATTAAAGAATGGGATAGTATTAAAAAAAAAAAAAAAAGACTCACAGACAGGATTTTGAGTCCAATCATTTCTTTTAATTCTTTGCTTGGCTTTCCCTTTGTGTCCCGTACCCCCCCCCCACTCCCCACACACCTAAAATTAACTAAGTCAGAACATACCAACTGGCAGGCTGTAAGGCCAGCCCGGGGACATGTTCTGCTTGACCTTTACAATATATTTTAAAAGTTTGTCTTTGTTACACGCAGGTACTATCAGGAGAGTCTACACAGCAAGTCTCACTTCGGGAGCCTCTTGAAATATCAGGGTGTCTGGCACCCCACATATTCCCTTATGGCAACCATTAGCTCGAGCAAAGTAGCAGCTGGTCCACTTCACTTTTTGACTCTCCCACTGGAGCCCCAGGAAGGCAGCAGAATGCAGAGTAGAAATCATTGCAAAGTGTGACCACAAGGCCTCAGAGGGATGCTGCCATGCCGTCCTAAGGAGGGACAGAAGTAGCTCAGAAGGCTGGACACGAAGGGGCCTTGAGGTTGTAGTCACTAGAAACCAAAAGCAGTGGGCTGTGTTTTCAGACATGTGACCAAGGACGTGTTAGTTGATGCCAAAGGACAGATGCACCATGGGCAAGATCAAAAGCCCCAGTGCCTCAGCCTCACAAAGGAATGGAATGAGGAAAGGGAACAAATGAAGTTGTGTTTTCACAATTTAAAAAGTTCTTTTTTCCAGTATGTAGAATATTCCAGAATATGTAGACTGAGATCCATGATCTCCATGTTATCGATATAGAGACCTCATATAAAACCATCTTTCCTCTGTGTTTAATTACTGACCACCTTATTTTCTTTAACAGTTTTTACCCCATTGACTTTTGCATAGTCTCTGTACACACCTGATTATCAGAAAAAATATTTTTCAAAGTACGTGAGCCATTTTACTTACTCGTCACCTGGAGAATTTATTGTTTTGGTTCGTATTGCCATTTAGCAAACCACTCCCAAACAGTGACTTAAAATAACCACCATTGTTCATCAGTTTGGACAGGACATGGCAGGCTTGGTTCAGCTGTGCTCTGTGAGATGTCAGTACGTGACCCACTTCCAGGGACTGGATCCTCGGGAGACTGGCTCACTCACGTGTTTTGGGCTGGTGGCTGAGTGTGGACTGGGCCCTCCGCTGCAGCTCGTGGCTGGAACGCCTATGAAGGGCCTCACCATACAGCTGCTTGGCTTCCTTACAGCACAGTGGCTTGGGTTCCACAATGAGGGTCCCAAGAGACAGAAAGTGAAAGCTACTGGTTTCTTAAGTCCTGGGCCCAGAAGACTGCACAGCATCCCTTTCACTGTATTCTATTGGTCAAGCAGCGACTGTGCCGAGTCAAACAGAGGGGACATAGAATGCAACTCTCAATGCAGGAAGTGTCAGAAACCCTGGGGCCATGTTTTCAAACCTGCTACACTTACTAAAAAAGCAAATAATTCAATTTCACCCTAGACTCTCTGAATCGGTATTTTCTAGGCTTGAGTCTGGGAATATATTTTTAATAAGCACCCCAAATTTTTCTTAAGCAGACCAAAATTTGACTTCTACATCATTTTGGAACCTCTTATTTTAACATAAAAGTTCCATTTCCCCTGTGTTCCTCTAGCTGAGGGTATTTTGTAATGTCTACAAGCACCATGCTTCGTTAGGTGGGAAGGGGCAGAATTAAGCAGTCTGTTCTAACCTTGAATTCCCCCCACACTGCAAGCAGAGCAGGGCACAAGGGAAGGTGCAGGAAAGTTAGTAAGGGTAGGGTCGATAATCCTGAAGTCATCATAGATAGGCATCCAACATCCAGCGTGCAGCTGCGCAGCTGATAGGAAACTTCGGCTGACTTGTGTCTGCGGTACCCCTCACTTGTGAGAAATGTGCTTCCTTTCCCTATAAATGTTAAGGAGAGGGAAATTTTTTCAGTAGGGCTATGTATCCATCGGGTTCGCCTGCAAAGCATACCCTGAGCTGCAGGCTGAATGCACACAGTTTTTTTTGTGAGGTTGGGGATAGATGAGGCAGAAGAAATAAGGCAGGGAATGGGAGCACATCATTAGCTGCCTCAAGGGGAAACCAGAGTTTAATCCAATGGAGAGACTCTGGGAAAAGCATAAACACATATACGTCAGAATTACCCTGCCAAGAGGTGAGGGAGCAGAGATATTTCTATTCCCACCCCCTGAAGTAATTTAGTAATTAAGTAAGGATGCCCCGATGGGGGCATTAATTCCCAGGCATTTCGTTAGGCAAAGTGAGTTCTAGCAGCCCGAGAGCAGGTGTCGGCCATTGTAAATCAGGCCGGTCGCACGAAGTGATAAGGGACCCAAGAAGATATGAGGAGCATACACTCGCAGCACGTCCGATCTCACATCTGTGCTCTGGTTTAATCAAAACAGATCAGACTAAGGACTTCAACATATGAGAATTTCCAACTTGTCCTTATGGTTATTCTCTGCCTGTTTGGTTGTTTTAGATTATACAAGGAAACTCCTTACCTTTCTTGGAGGTGAAGAGTCTGCCTGGGAAACCTGCACTATTTCATCTTTTACCGAACAAAGCAACCCCTTATCATTGAAAGAATGAACTTTTGGAGCATTCATGATGTTATTTCCAGATGTGTATTTTTCCTGACATTACCCACCCGGTCCAGAGGAGCCCATGCCTCGCTGCAGGAGCTCATGCGTGAGAGCTTTAGGGACGTCTTTGATTCCATTACGAGACTGCTTCACAGACCACTTGGATGCCATGGCTCCCCGTTTTTCCCTTGGCATTTTATTTTACAAGCAAGGGGACCATCTGGGCCATCTCAGCTGGCTTTGCTCTTTTAGGTTGCGTTCGAGATTGCTGTTTGGGAAGGGCTACCCTCAACATCGCCCTGATTACGTATGTACCACTCGTGTTCTTTTGAGCTGCACCACCTCGTATCCGCGGCAGCCCCCGCACCGCCCAGGTGGCCCTCCGGATGCTAGTCTCCAGGTCCGCTCTCTCTAGGAGGTGAGGAAACTGCCGGGCCGCTCAGGACTCTGGACAAAGATGCTCCAGGCTAGAATGCAAGCAGCGATCTAATCATTCTTCACTCCGGAGGCGGCCCACAGGGAGGCCCCACTTATTTGGGCTACATTCTCTGATTTATCAATCTATCTAGTTTACTAAATGCACATCATTCCACCCCCATAGGAGCCGGCCTTCTTGCGAGGCCATTTCTATATAGAGAAGGTAATCCATGCTCTCGAGAGGCGTATTTGTGACGATCTCACGCACATAATGACTCATGTAGGTGGGATTTCTTTCTCCTTATGGCATTTTCACACTAGGGATGTGCTTCTTACTGAATGTGTCTATCTAGCTGTTCTTTTCTTGCTTTGCCACATCTTGCCCTGCACTTTTCAGCAGAGCCCTTCAAGTTCAATAGGCAGTCAGTAAGTCAAAGATGAATTAGAGTGTGTTTTCCTTGAAGTAGATGTGATATTAAATTTTATTCCTCTAAACTAAATATATATATGTATGTATATATGTGTGTGTGTATATATTATATGTATATCAGACAAAAAAATTATTCCTCCTAATCAGAGGATGCAACTAGATGCTCAATGGTCAAATTTACTATACAGATACAGATATTGATATAAAGGTATATTTAAAAAGATATATAAAAATAAAAAAGGTATAAAGAAAGATATATATCTTTATATCCGTCTATAAGTATACGTACATACGTATAGATATGTTTTATTGGGTCCTGACAAAAATCTGAATTACGTATGTACATATACATAGGAAATCCATATTATAATGTAAACTATACTAATTTTTAAGATAAGCAATTAAAATTGCTTTGTTTGCTCCTCACAGAAACTTAAATTCACTGCCTACGTTTTTAAAATAGCATGTTCTGTGTAACAACATGGATTTCCTACTTCTTTTGCAGGTTAAAGATTCAGCAACGTGGGGCCCTCGTTACATAGCAAGCATTTGCTAGAGCAAGTAACATCTGCTCTTTCAGACTGCGTAAGTGCCCTGCAGTTTGCCACCGACCCCGCCACCCTATTGATACCAGTACTGGGGCCCAGGGTCATTACCACTGTCCTCACAGGAACACTCAACCACCCACATGCATTTGTATGAGCTGCCTCGCCCCTGACGGCTGAAGCCCCTCTACAGACTGGAAGTTTCACAAACACAGAAAATATGTTTGTCTGCCCTTGTTCATTCGGTATCTGTCGTATGGGTAGTACTCAATGAACATGATTAAATGAATGAAAGGAAGGAGGAATCTATCTTTTGCAAGGTAAGATACTTGGCTGTAAGAATTCTGTTTCTGCTAGATTGGGCTTTATGCCCCAGGCACCAGGAACGCGGCACCCCCGGCCGCCCCTTGACTCTGGACGAAAGCTACCAGCACCATGCTGGGGGCCGGGAGGGGCCAAAGTACTGTGGGCCGAGCTTATTGACAGAGACTCTGGAAAGCGTCCCCCTTCCAGGTCACATAATACATTATTAATAAGGGAGAAGTGACCTTCTGCACCTTGTAGAAGAAAAGTGTGGCCACTTGAGATTTGAGCAAGTCATTTGCTGCGGCTCCAGACGCCAGGAAACTCGGATGTCTCTCTCGATTTTCCTCTCGCAGCCCCTGTGTTAGCTATTAGTACTGCTCAACTAACAAAAAATAGTTAATTTAATTGTTTTTGAAATAAATCTTACTGGTCACAGAAAGTTTGTGCCTTTGCTTGATTTTTACAGAAGGTCCTTGATTTCTCCTGTTTTCTTGTGCTCAGAATGGGATCCCGGCAGCCGCCCACAAGCAGGGAAACTTGTCTCAGAGGGCTTCAGCCCCGCCAGGCTGACATCAGAGAGCTCCCGACCCAAATGCTCCAACCGCAGAGCATGGGCTCCACCCACACGGAGTCCTCCTCTTGTAGGGGTTCAGCACAGCAAGGAGAGAAAGGAAGCTTCGCCAGTAGGGCCCTCAGAGTAGAAACCCAAACTGCAAAACCGAGAGAAAGCCTAAGATACTATTCACGTCATTCAAAGAGGAAACATTTTCTGAAGACATGAAAAGCACTCTTCTTTCGCTTTAGAAGCTTATTCAAACTCATTATTCTCGCCTCTAAAGTCTGACACCATGAGCCAGCCTCTGAAGTCACCTCTTGCCTACCCCCCACTCCCCTGGGCCTTGTTTCTGCCCCCCAAATGCAGCAAGCCCACTTTGGGGGCTCTGAACTCACCTGGAGTGCTGTGACCTACATGAGGATGGCTTGTCATCATTCAGCTCTTGGCATTAATGTCACCTCCTCAAAGAAGCCTTCCCTGATGGCCCCATCTGATGCGCGCACCTTCCACCTTTTTTTTCCAAGATTTTATTTATATATTTGAGAGAGAGAGAGAAAGAACGGGTGGGGGGAGGGGCAAAGGGAGAAGCAGACTCCCTGATAAGCAGGGAGCCTGACCTGACACGGGGCTCGAGCCCAGGACCCTGAGACCATGACCTGAACTTAAGGCAGACATTTAACCGACTGAGCCACCCAGATGCCCTCCATGTCCACCTTTACCTGCAATGTAACCACTAGAAAGTATGTGTCAGTAGAACAGGGCTCTGACCTCCATTCATCGCTGTATTCCCAAATATTTTTTGGATGGATGAATAAATAAACAAGAAAAGCTTGTCAGCAGAATGAGGAGTTTGACAAGACTAAAAGTAGAGAGAAAGGAGCTAGGGAGAAGAGTCCCAAAGGAAGTGAGAATAAAAACAGGAGGCAGGGGCTTTTCCTCTCAGCTGCTCGCTCTCCCTTTCCTGTCATTGCAGCTTCATGCTCAGCAAAATGTTTTTCCCCCTTTTATAAAAACTGTGGTGAAATTGACAAACCACTGTGTAAATGCAAGGGGCACAGCATATTGATTTGATACATTTATATTGCAATCGGGTGCCATTGTAGCGATAGCTAACACCCCCCTCATCACGTAATTATCATTTCTTCCAGGGGTGGGAACAATTAAGATCTAGTCTCTTAGCAAGCTTAATGTTTATAATATGGTTTTGTCCATAATCACTATACTGTGTATTGGGTCTCCAGGACTTATTTATTTTCTAGTTGCAAGTATGAACCCTCCACCTACATTCCTCCCACTCTCCCTGCCTTTGGAAATGACCATTCCCCGTTTTTTTTGAGTTTGCATTTTTTTTATTCAACATATAAGGGATATTGTACAGTATTTGTCTTTCTCAGTCTGGCTTATCTCACCTCTGCACAAACTGCAAAATTTTCTCCACTGCAAAAGAAACAATTAACAAAATTAAAAGGCCACCTATAGAATGGGAGAGAATATTTTCAAACCATGTATCCCATAAGGGGTTAATATCCAAAATGTATAAAGAACTCATACAATTCAAGAGCGAAAACAGCAAACAATCCAATTTAAAAAATAGGCAGGAGAGTTAAATGGATGTTTTTTTCAGCAGAACAGTATATAGGCGAGAGGACAGGGGGTAGAATCAGCAGCTGTATCTCCCTCTGGCCGCCTCTGCACTGTGCTCCCAGCCTGCCCATTCTCTGCAAGGAGCCTGGAGGACGGAGCCAATGGACCGGTGGCGGCAGCAGTGACCTTCCCAGAGCATGGCAGCTCGCCCGAGGCTCCCGCCGCTACTCTCCGGAAGACAAGAATGTTGGCCACAGAGCTTGCTGTCACCTCTCCTTCCTTCTCTTGCTGGGCCCATTTATTCCTGCTTGTATATTCCATAGGATCCTGATTCCAGAATTTAACAGACTTTGGAAGGGCAAAGTGTATTCCCCACAATGAGCTGTGGGATCACCTTAATCACAGAGGCTACTTTTATGGGGGTGAACTAGCTGAGTTAATCTCTTCTTATGCATTATTGCATTTAAACACACGGCCCCTCAATGAGGTAGCATTACTATTATCCCCATTTCTCGGATGAACAAACTGAGGTTTAGATAATTAAACTGCTCAGCGTTGCAAAACTCATAAATGATAGAACAGGCTTATAAACCTAGCTCAAATGTTTCTAAATGCTTTTAAGTGTCCAAAGTGTCCAAAGGAGTAAAGTCAAATTTTATTTTATTTTAAAGATTTTGTTTATTTATTTATTTATTTGACGGAGAGAGACAGCCAGCGAGAGAGGGAACACAAGCAGGGGGAGTGGAAGAGGAAGAAGCAGGCTCCCAGGGGAGCAGGGAACCCAATGTGGGGCTCGATCCCAGCAACCTGGGATCATACGCTGGGCCGAAGGCAGACGCTTAACGACTGAGCCAGCCAGGTGCCCCAAGGGAGTAAAGTTATATTTTAAACTTTCTTCCTGTCTATGGTACCTTGCTCTCAGTTTAACTGAGTGGTTGTTTCTTCTTCTTCCATTACTGGTATGGGGATGAGTGTCTACATAGGGTCATCTACTTTTCTCTAGCTAGCCGCATGAATTCCAAAGAAATGTGGCAATCTTGGCATATCTGTCTAACTTTTTCCACGGGGTTAATTGTAGAGGTTATTTTTTGATTGTTTGCTTTTTGAGGACTCCTTCCTTGTCGGCCCTAGACCCCTGAAATCTTTGTGAAGGTCCTTAAACCAGACAAGTCGCCTCTCCTTGCTCCACACTCTCTATGCCGTGCTGCCCCCTAGTGGTTGAAGTAAAAGCAGCTTCTGCTCAAGCCGCACTTCTGAAGAACCCCGAAGCCCCATCTTCTTCCAGTGCCCAGAGACATACAAATGTAGGGCCAAACCTCCACTCAATGGATTCTTTAAGAATAATTTTCCTGCATTTATTGACTGTCACAGGGGCAACCATACACAATCTCTGCCTCGTAACCCAGGCTTGAGATATGGGTTCAAAATGACAGAGAGACCTTTCCAAATGGAACAGGGTTCATTCCGTCAGCTTCGGGTACAGAAGCATTTCTTAGTGCTTCTCTTCCCATTGATCAGGAACTAGGCAAAGGCAGTAAAGGGCGCAGAGAAGACAGTGGTGGTAATGAATGTGTGCTCTCTAGGCAGGGCCTTCCTCTTACATGTCCCCGAGGGAACATAAATCAGACGCACTGCTGTTTTTACAACGAAATATAAATGTGGAATGCAGCCCACTACTCTGGAATTCTTCTGAATCTCAGGGAAGAAGTGGGGGCTTTGCCGGAGGAATAGAGGCTGGGAACAGCCCTTTACATAGTCTCATGTCAGAGGGAAATGTGAGCGAAAGCTGTAAGTGATTCAAGATACTATCCACATGTTTACTTGTTTGTTGTGGCATTTTTAGAGTTTGTGTATCAGAAAAACAAGAACTCTGAAGTGGTGTCCCTGTGAGGTTACACGACTGACCAGGCTGACCGAACTAAGCCACGGTTCAGTCAAAGGAGTTTCACGGATTCTTTTCTTCACTGAATCCTCCAGTTGTTTTGACAATTCATAGACACAGCAAAACCAATCCAGTGAGTTAGGCCAGACCACAAAGTCTGGTCTGAGTGTGCAGGAATTCTGCCTTGGACTCCGCTCAAGGTTGCTTTCACTTCAGTTTTATTCCCAGAGCGGCCAACAACAGTGCAAAGGTTGAGGATGACATCAGGGATACAAGCGGGGAGGTGTAGCTTGCTGATATCTCACACATCCATCCCCAAGGCACATCCAAGGTTCAGGGGGTCGACACGGCGCATGTGGGGGGAGAAACCTCCCCGGATGGTGGAGTCACACGCAGAGCTGATGGCTCTACACGTTGCCTGAGCATCACGGACCTCAAAAGAAATGCAGCAGCAAGGGTCCTGTGATTGTTTCTTTTGGAGAGGGTGTAAATGCATTCGGTACAGAGTGCATTTATGTGAGGAAGGGCATGGACGGATGCACATTGCCCAAGGGGTACATGGGTAAAATATATTTTTCCTACTAAAGGATCCCTGAATCTATAGATGAACACAGCTTTTCTCTTTTTTGAGGCTCAAAGTGGTCATGTGACATAGTTCTAGCCAATGAAAGCTAGAAATGCCTGGTGAGGGCAACCTTTCTGAAGGAAAAGGGCAAGGCCTCATTAGGAAGACAGGATAGACCGCCACCATCTTTTACCCCTTTGCTCACACCTGGAACACAAAGAAGAGGCTTGGCAGTGTGGCAGCCATCCTGTGACTGTGAGGTAACAAGCATGGAAATGAAGACTTAAACGTTAAAGATGGTGAAGTGGCTCACTGATGGCCTTTTTTTTTTTTTTTTTGGTAAGACAAGTAAACCCTAATGTTGAAGCCACTTATTATGAGTTTCAGGCTGTTGATGGTAACACTCTCAGCTAAGAATGCCTGATGCACTCACCTGGGCCTGTATCAATCCTAGGGAGCCCTGACAGGGGCCAGTGGTGTTGTGGCCGGGCTGACCCTGTGGTTCATAATGATCGCAAGACACACTACAGCAAAAACCATCAGGGTACTTTATGGAACAAGATTTATTACTCACAAGTGCTGGAGGGTACACAGCACACCCCAGGGCCACACAGAGACGTCTGTGGTAGCAGGAGAGGGAGCACGGACATGGGGATCTGCCTTAATGAGGGTCAAGGGTTAGAGGTGTCTGGGGTTTCCCCAGGTCACCTGTTTTTGGCTAATTTGAAGAACAAGAGTGGGAAATTAGGGGAGAGGAGAGGAGAGGCAGGGTAAGCCAAGCAGCTAGCTGTCTCCGTCACCCAGGGTTTTCTGAAAGGGGGGTTTCTTGAGTGTGGGTGGCCCCGTTCCGTATCTGGCTGTTTTGCTAGGAGCTGTGTCTTACAGTTGGCAATATGTTTTTCAAGATGCCAGTCTTTGAAATGGGTGCCCCAGCAAGGCAATCAAAACCTCACTGTCAGATGCTTCTACTCCGTCACTGTCCTGGTTCTCTGTTAGTTATAACTGAATAATACATTCCTAACAGATTGTCTTAGAATGCTCAGGCTGCCATAAGCAGATACCTAGGCCGGGCGGCTTAAACAGCTCTGGAGGCTGGGAAGTCCAAGATCACGACACCACCAGATTTGGTGTGTGGCAAGGGCCCTCATCCTGGCTTGCAGAAGGCCACCTTCTGTCTGCGTCCTCACATCCTCACGTGGCCTTTCCTCAGTGCGGGAAAGACAATGAGATTTCTCTCTCTTCCTCATCTTGAAAAGGTCACTAATCCCATCATGACGGTCCTACCCTCACGACATAATCTAATCCTAATCACCTCCAAAGGCCCCACCTTCCACTATGATCACTATGGGGCTGGGAACTGACATACACGTTTTGGAAGGAATATAGACGTTCAGTCCATAACACAGATACATCTACAAACCAAAAGATAAACTGTAGAAGTTTACCAATATTCCTTTCCCTGCCCTGTGATTTCACTTGACATATACAGAGCTGTCCTCTAAGCTGTCAGAGCAAGTACATAGGTAAGGCTATACTTGGAGCCAAGAATCAAAGGTTAGCATTGGACTCACTTGAAAAGTTGGTAAAAGTTATCTTACTAAGCTGTGCCCTCTTGAAGAGATAGAAAACAGTTGGATAAAGTGCATTTTTAAAATTATTTGATTAAAGTATAAATTTTAACGGTCTCTGTTGGATTCAGGTTTTAAATAATCAAAAAATTATCTATATTTGGCTATCAACTTTAGAGACAGATATCAGCTTAAAAAAAGGCACACATAGACAGACTTTTAAAATCTTTGTTTGCTAATTTCATTTTATATCCAGCCTATTTCTAGTTCCTCGCTGTTTCTTATTACACAGGCTCATCCGAGGAATCAGGAGGAGGAACAATCCAGGCTGTGAATACTTACCAAGTCGTCATTCTGCACTGGATCATTAGGAACTGACCTAAAACTGAATTAATGAAAATTTATAAAGGAATGGATTGGGGTAGTACACTCGAAGAAGAAATTTGGCAGTAAAAGACAAGATGTCTTTGTGTTAATTCAGCAGAAAAGTATCTGGTTATCATCGAGAGAAAGCTATTAGCATCATATGGGACACATAAATGTATGCCTAATAGTGATTCACAATTGTAATTTTGGGTCATAATTATGCCTTCCATTACCGTGTGTTTTTATGTTTGCTGCTTTATGAATACTTCTATTAAAGAGTCAAAGAAAAAAATAAGCAGTGTGAACATTTGAAACATTTCACTGGACTCCTGAATTTTTTCATTCTAACAGTTACAGAGAGCTCTAGAGATAGAATACACTTTAAAATTTCCCTTTCACCTTCATAAATCACTCAGCATTATATACGAATCCCCGAGGTTTGTAAACTGTGGCTTTATAGCCCACAAGAGGTTGGTTTTTCCATACTCAGTAAGCTAACACCTTTCTGCGCCTCCAGGTGGGACCCTGGCAGGGATTTGAACACAGCGTAAGGTAATGAAATGAAGTGGGGAATATGTCTAGTTTCAGTGTTAGGCATTGTGCCCAGAGAGATGGATTTTTTGGTTTTTTTTTTAGATTGACAACATATATGTTACATAAAGTAAAAAACAAAACAAAACAAAAAAACCCCACCAATTTTTATCATAACATATTTGGGAAGCAGTTGGGTCAAGATATAAAATATACGACAGAGATGTGTCAAATGCCACCCCCTGCAGTCAATAAATAATGCCAAGCTTCGGACAATGCTAGCAAGCCATTGAGGTTTACAGTCCACGATGAGTGACCCTAGAAGTTATGTCCTGCCCTAGGAGGATTCGGATACCTCTCCTTTGCCCCAGCTCTTTATCTGAAACATTAGAGCGATTATCCAAATATCTTGTTGATGTTTGAAGGCTAACCTTGGGGTCTAGATGAAACTAGGTTTTCTACAGCCACTCTAGAAGTATTTGGACCTCTGTGTTGAAAGGAATTAAAAGTTCAGGAACGCTTTAAACTAATAAACATATAAACATACCCGCCCTAAGTAGATTTCACAAGTGATTGAAAATGCCTGGCCTCATCCCTTTCCTCGAATTCTCTCTCTCCCCGCCCACTCTCACACACAACCCCAAGAGACCAGAGATATTAATATAGACTCTACAAAAAAGACCTCTTCTATAGGATTCAGGGACTTAGGGATGACGTAGTGGTTTAATTATCTAGACTGTAGTCTCTCCTTTATAACTGGTTTAAGGCTGTCCAAATAGAAATTAATAATCCGATAGTGCATACACACACACACACAGGAAGGAAGAGGGGAGGGAAGAGGGAAAGAGAGAGGGGTTGCGGAGTGAGAGGACACAACCGAATATCGAGTATGAGTGACTTATTTCATTTTACCATAGAAGGTTTTACCTTTGTCAATTTATTTCTTGGTAGAAAAAACATTATTTAATGTAAAATATTTTTAAAATTTTTAATTTTAATTCCAGTAGAGTTAATAATAGCTAACATACAATGTTGTGTTAGTTTCAGGTGTGCAATATAGTGATTCGACAGCTCCATATATTACTCAGTTCACATCAAGATAAGCGTACTCATAATCCCCTTCGCCTCTTTCACCCATCTCCCCTCTGGTAACCATCTGTTTGTTCTCTACAGTTAAGAGACTGGTTTTTGGTTTGTTTCTCTCTTTCTTTTTTCTTTTGTTCATTTATTTGTTTCTTAAATTCCACAGATGAGTGAAATCATATGGTATTTGTCTTGCTCTGAGTGACTTATTTTGTTTAGCATTATTCTCTAGATCCATCCATATTGATACAAATGGCAAGATTTCATTCTTTTTATGGTTGAATAATATTCCATCATATATATGAGATGATATCATATATATGGTGTGTGTATATGCATATATATATATGTGTATATATATATATATACCATATCTTCTTTATCCATTCATCTATTGATGGACACTTGGGCTGTTTCCATAATGTGGTTTTTAGATAATGCTGCAATAAATATAAGCATGCATATACCTCTCTGAATTAGTGTTTTCGTATCCTTTGGGTAAAAACCCAATAGTATGATTACTGGATCATAGGGTAGTTCTATTTTTAATTTTTTGAGGAACCTCCATACCGTCTTTCACAATGACTGGACCAGTTCGCATTCCCACCAACAGCGCACGAGGGTGCCTTTTTCTCCACATCTTCGCCAACACTTGTTATTTCTTGAGTTTTTGATTTTAGCCATTCTGACAGGTGTGAGGTGGTATCTCATTGTGGATTTGACTTGCATTTCCCTGATGATGAGTAATGTTGAGCATCTTTTCATATTTCTATTGACCATCTGGGTGTCTTCTCTGGAGAAATGTCTATTCATGTTTTCTGCCCATTTTTTTAATTGGATTATTTGGGTTCTTTGGTGTTGAGCTGTAGAAGTTCTTCTTATAGTTTGGATGCTAACCCTTTACTGGATATGTCATTTGCAAATATCTTCTGCCTATCTCCAGTAGTTGTCTTTTAGTTTTGTTGGTCTTTTTCTTTGCTGTGCAAAGGCTTTTTATTTTGATGTAGGGAGACATATTTTTTAATCCCATAATTTACATTATGCTATAAATGTTTGCATCTCTCCTTGTATCTAAGAAAGATTTGGTATCAACCCCCCTGAATTTATTTCTTATAGTCATAGCTGTTATTCTAAGCTTTGAGGCAAAAGAGTTATTAGAGCTGTTTCATAACTCATAAGCTTGAAGACTGTAGGTTCTTCCTGACTCCTGCTCTGGAAAGCTCATGATTTTAAATCCTTGAAATCATACCCTCCTCTACTTATATTTTGCCTGATTGCTCCCTGATACTGAGTTTGATCTGATAGTAAAATATTGTATGTCCCCTCACTTTGTAAAGAACACCTGTAAACAGCATGACTTACAAAATGATAACCTAACCTGATGAAATTAACCTCTACAACTACATATTAGATGGTTATGATGGAAACTGTTTCAAATAATAAATATATTTCTAGAATATTTATTCTGTTTATGGAAGAATTTCAGTTATGCAACTGAGAATAAAGACAAGTATGGGAAGTGCATTTTGCTATATGTATATTTCAATAAAAACATCTTTAAAAGAAATAGATGAAATAAGACAAGTTGTAGCTATTGAGTTCATTTCTGTTAAAAATATTACCCTTGTTATTCAAATCTTTCCAAATTAAGTCAGACTCTTTGGGGTTCACATACTGTTAGTGTATTGTTTAAATAGATTTTTCTTCATCTGCAGTGATGATGACTACTTTTTGGGAGTATTGGGGTTGCAATTTTTATTCTTGTGCTTGTGAAATATATTGTACTGAAAACTCTAGAGAGTCAAATCCGTAATTTATTCTTGTAACTGGTACCACCTGCGAAGTGGAAGCAGCACAGCCCCACCCATCACTCCTTCCTGGGTTTCACCACAGACAAGGACCCTGGGAATTAAAGAATCTGGATTTGCAGCATTCAAACATGTGATTTAATCACAGTAAGGAAAGCAACTTTTACCCGTATGTAAAAGTCAGAAATGGTTATAGGGTTTCCCGATGACATTTTCCATGAAGTCATACGTTCATGAGTCCCAAAGTATTGATTCGGACATCCGTCCTGTACCTCATTTCCTCTCCATCTAACCTAAGTGTAGTGTGTGTGTTTGTGCCTGTATGTCTGTATGTATATTTTTTTCACATGCAGTCGAAAGAGTGGCTGAAAGGAACATTGCAAAGGTGCATTTAAGCGATCATTACCCAGTAGCGTAGAACCATACAAGGTTAACCTACCCGTGGGCTAGCCAGTATCTCTCAAAGTATACTCTACCTCCCCAGATCGGTTACATGAGAATCTCTGCCATGGAGGCCTGGGCATCTGTATTAAAAACAAAATCCCTAAGTAGTTCTTACCCATATTAAAATCTAAAGAATGGCTAAGTTGATCCTTTATTCATTTATTTGTTTATTCGACAAATATTTACTGTTAAGTACTAGGAGATAAAAACAAGAACAAGACAATCACCCTGTCTTCATGAAACTTAGAATTTAACATTTACTCAACTGTGTCTCTCAGACCCCCCAGTGTCCTGTAAGAATTGCACAATTGTTACAGAACGTTGAGCCGACTTCTCTGCTGAACAGGACTCAAAGCCAGAAATAATCCACGTGCTAAAGAATAAAGAGAATTGTAAGCAATTGGAGACCAGATTCTCACCATCTCTAGGGCTTAGTAAGTGGCCACTGAACCACTTCCAATAACGAATCATCATCCAAGCCCAACCCCATTTTCTATGCATGAAGAATAGGGAGGCAAGGGGATGAAGAGGGAAGGCATAGATTCAAGAGCCTAAAGTATCAAGTTCTTCCCACAGTACCGTAGCTCTTCACTCTCCTCCCTGTGAAGACAGCAGTTGCCTCCTCACCACAAAAACAAAGTAAAGGAAGTGCTAGTTAAGATTCCCTTGAGACTGGAAATGCTTTTGAAAAGGAAAGATAGACTTCTAATCCCCTAGTGAAATGTCTACTTCTGCAGTGAACTTGCTGTCAGCCAGTTGTGGCTATCTGAGAGGAGCCACAGTGGAGAGGGGGGCAGTGGAACAACTTTCACTCCCATGGAAGATCACTGGATTGAGCAGCAGTGCCCCATCTAAGAGAGCAGCTGGTTTGTGAGGGGTCCCCGGAAGCGAGAGGCTGTAGGGTCTGCCATGCAAGTGGGAACTTAGGAACATTGGAAGAGATCAACCCAAGAGCTCATTGATGCATTATGTAGTGAAGGTCCACATCTCGGAGAATGTAAATGAGAGCTTTATGAGAGAATTAACATTTGAATGCCCGTCATGCCAAGTCACAGATAGGGCTTCACAGTTAACCAAGTCCCCCACCCCCCAGGCTGTACTTTGTAACCTTTAATTTTTTTCCTATCCCAACACAGATAAACAGAATCAAGAAGGAGAGGTGAAAAGGCAGATCACCCCCCTCCCTACTTCAAATGCTAATGCTGGGGAAGAGAATGGTGCTGCACTGGGTATGAGATCGAAGTTTGAAACTGGACCGGATTGGACCAGAATGACCAGAAGGCTGTGGGATCTGACTGTATCATTATGGCATGGAGTGTGTGGTTGAAGGAGGGGACTAAAAAAAAATAAGTATTCCATGTTTAAATTGCACTGCTGTAGGCTGAATGTTTGTGTCCTCCCAGAATTCATATGTTGAAAGCCAGTCTCCAGTGCAATGGTGCTTCAAGGTGGCCCTTTCGGAGGTGATTAGCTCATGAGGCTGGAGCCCTCATGAGTGGAATAAGTGCCCTTATCAAAGAAACTTCAGAGAATTCCTCACCCTTTCCTCCATATGAGGACCCAGCAAGAAGATGGCCTTCTATAAAGCAGAAAATGAACCCTCCCCAGGCATTGAATCTGCTGGTGCCTTCATCTTGGACTTCCCGGCCTCTAGAACTGTCAGAAATAAATTCCTGTGGTTTAAGCCACCCCAGTCCGTGGTATTTTTGTTATAGCAACCCAAACTGACTAGGACCAACTTCAGACCATTTAATAAACCACATATACGGGTATTTTTGTGAAGGAAAATAAAGTGTTCTTTGGCTAATAAGAGTGAGAAATAATCTGATCCCCCATCAATACCACCCCTGCCACTGCTGCCGCCACCACCCCTATCCTGCCGGATCTGACAGCGACAGTCAGTACACTAAGGCTCTGGGAAGTTCTGCAGGAAAGACTCTTTAATTATATTCAACCTAACATCTCTCTTCTTGTTTATTCAAAGACAACGAGACAGGTATGTGTGTGTGAGAGAGAGAGAGAGAGAGAGAGACCTGTGATATCTTACAGGATGCTGATGTTCTCTGGAAGGACAACATGGGACGTGCGTGCTGGAATAAATAGTTTGTGCAGTGCTCTGAGGGGATAGATCAAAAGTTATTCACATCTTAATATTTTATTATACGATCACCATGGTTAATAAAAGTAACTTTGAATATATTATCGTTCATAAGATAATAATAATTACTGATATTTATTGAGTGCTAAATACCTTCTGGAGATTTTACTGAAGATTTTCCATGCATCATCATAATTGACCCTTTCCAAGAATGCTGTGAAGTCGGTGCTGCAGTTGACCCTTGAACAACACAGGAGGAAGGGCGTCACCCCCTGTACAGTCAAAACTCCGCGTATAACTTCCGACTCCCCCAAAACTTAATAGGCTACTATTGACCTGAAGCCTTATCAATAACATAAGCAGCCAACTACTACATATTTTATATATTATATGTACTACGTACTGTATTCTTATAATACCTTTTATTCAATATTTTTAGTATTTCTAAGCTACAGTGGTTCATCTGCAAGTTTTTTCAAATTGTTGCAAATCTCCCCCAAATTTTTCAATACGTTTATTGAAAAAAGTCTGTGTATTAGTGAGCAGTTCAAACCCATGTTGTTCAAGGGTCAACTGTGTTTATACCCTCAGGTTATAGTTGAGGAAATGGAGGCCAAAGCTGCGCAGCTAGTAGAAAGCCTTGTCTGTCAGATCCATGCCCTGCTCTGGCCCACGAGGGTCTCTTGCTCTGTATTCACATTTCTCTCTGCATCCTTACGGAAAATTATCCAGACAACTATTCTAATATTACTTGGGACTACATTGAATAATCAGTCATAGCTGTGAAACTCATGCAATTAAATTATCCTTAATTTTCTGGCCAGCATTTTCAGGTTAAACAACAATGTGAGGGTCTACATAATAAGTGTAGTAATCATTTGAAATTGGTATGAGCTACAAGGGAAAGGCCAGAGAGAGCCTGAACAGCTGTACGCTTCGGAAACATTAAGGTTCCTCTGGGTGGCATATTGTATGAGTCTCTGTATGTGCTGAGGGGTGAGGGGGGTATGGGGATAATATTTATCTTCAATATACTCTAAGTATGAGCAAATTGGTTGCAGATGGCTCACAGCTGTGAGGAATACCTTTGTTTCATTTGAAACTTGTTATAAATCTGTTTCTTAAACTACCTGCCCCAATGACTTTTAATTTAAAGGATGTCGGGTAAGTCCCTGTATATGACCCTCATATATCATCATAAAAGTGGTGGGGTGGTTTTGCCCGGAAACCCCTGAAGAGTCCCTAGATTTATCAAAGGGCTGGGTTACCACGGGCACTTTGGGGAGTTTGAGTAAAGGCTTTTATTGATTATCAACATTGTAAAGAAGAAATCAATTTTTACAGAGTGGGATTGAGGGAGAAAAATTCCCTTTAGCTTTAATTAAAAAAAAAAAAACTTATGTTAGAATTATTCTTTTTTCTCTGTATTTTGTAAACCAGAAATACTATTCTATACATTAAAGAAGTTTGGGCTGCAATGGAAAAGAGTTTTTGTGAGTAAACCATTTAACTTGCTTTTCTCTAGAAAGGCAACTAAGATCGAATCAATGTCTGGGTTTTTGAAATTGGGGGTGGGAATGGGGCGACGGGGGAGGGGTTAACTAATGATCATCACATGACTTATTTGATTACATAAGTCCAAATTAGTGGAGCTGATACTTGGAAAACAACTTTTTTTTCACCTATTTCTTTTTATTATACAGCAGATTTTCATTAAATCCTGTAAAGTGACTTTATACTTAAAAAAAAAACAGAAAAAAACTTCTCTTAAATGTTGGGAGTTGCTGTAATTCCTATTCTACGAAGTTTTGTTTTATGATTGAAATTTTAAGGGTCATTTTACACCAACTCTTTAAAAGTCACAAGGTTTGAACTTAGAGCTTCTTCCTACTCCTTGAAAGTCTTGAAAAGACTTGAGTCGATGGCTTGGTACATACACTCCAAAGTTGCCTCCCTTTCTCTCTACCTCAGCCGGCAGATCCATCTTTCTCAGAGAACAGTCTAGGCGGTCAATGAGCATTGGACCTCCCCTAAAAGTGGGTCAAAACAGAGATCTGGATCTATTAAAAACCCGTGAACCATTCATGAGTTTCCCTATCACACACAAGGCATGCAAAGGAAAGGCAAAATGCATCTTAAAGAGTGAGCACTGAGTGGGACGAAGGGGTCCACAGCAAGATAACAAAGGACATCAGCTCTCCATTCAAAGATTTTTCTCCCACATTCGTGTCATCAAATTGACAACAACTTTTTAAACAGCACTTGCCATAATTTTGAAAAAAAAAAAAAACTTAGAATCTGTAACATTAAAGAATATTTCTGTTTGCAATAGAAAGTTTTGCCAGGGGGCAAATACATGTGTATTCTGTTCCTAACTTCACCGAAGGCGTATTTTAACATACGTTGTCAACTCAGCCCCTACAGAAATATTCTCAAAAGACAGCAAAAGATGCTTATTTTTACCAAAGCAGTATTTTCCCTAATAACCTAAAAATTTTTATTTCTGTTTTGTATCATGTTCCTTTATTTTGTGATCAAATGTGCAGCTTTTGTAGTAGAAATGGATTTTCAGAGACAAAAAAAAAAAAAATCCTTAAGTATATTATTGCCCTATAAGAAATAAAGGTTTTACATCTGGCCCAACTTATAATTATTGTCCAGGAACTATTTAGTCATATTTTTGGGGAAAAGTATTATCACCCAGCAATTCAACTCAGGGTGTTAATACATATTTTCATTTCCCTCTATTATGAGAGTTCTTAAAAAACGGCTGCCATGTTGCAAGAAAGATGACCCAAATGTTTTAGAACAATAATTCTCAAATTTTAGTGTGCCCACAAACCATCCCGAGTTCTAGTAAAGAGGCAGATTCTGATTCATTAGACTCAGCTAGGGCCTTTCTAACAAGCTAACAAGATGATACAGATGTTGCAAGCTATTAGAATCCCTGGTACTTGGATGAGTAGGGGGAAAGGAAAGTTCCTGAATAAAGGAAAAGGCACAGCATAAAACAGTGAGCACCGTGGCACCTTAGCAGCCACCTAGAAATATCTTAAAAGAAAATGGATAGGGGCACCTGGCCGGCCCAGTTGGTGGAGCACGCAGAGCTTGATCTTGGGGTTGTGAGTTCCAGCCCCAAGTTGGGTGTAGATTGTTTAAATAAATTAACCAAAAAAAGAAAGAAAGAAAATGGACAAAAAAATGTGGTTCGAGCCATAATGATAAAAATAGCTGGTTAAGGTGCAGGTAAAGAATGATAGCAAAAGAGCACCAGATTGGAAGTCGAAGAGTCTGGCTCTAACTTTAGCTCTGCCACTAATTCTGTGAACTTAGGCAATTCAGCTACACAGTGGACCTCAGTTTCACTCAATTGCACAGTCTGGATCTTGGTTTCCCTGTTTCTACAATAATGTAGGCAGGTCCTCAGCTGATTACAGCAGCTGAAACAACACGACTAAGAAAGTTCAGGAAAGTACAAAATTCTGCAGTCAAGAGAGAGAAACTGTTTGGCCTCCTCGATACCGCTATTGGCTGTGTTTTCTGAAAAGCAGAATAACAATCCCAACCTTCTGACAAGAATAAGAATCCCACATCTCGAAATTAACCCTGAAAGACAATCAGAGGTGCACACAAAGAGAGGTAAGCACAGCTTCATTTATCATAATAAAAATTCAGAAAAGAGGGGCGCCTGGGTGGCACAGCGGTTAAGCTTCTGCCTTCGGCTCAGGGCGTGATCCCGGCGTTATGGGATCGAGCCCCACATCAGGCTCCTCCCTATGAGCCTGCTTCTCCCTCTCCCACTCCCCCTGCTTGTGTTCCCTCTCTCGCTGGCTGTCTCTATCTCTGTCAAATGAATAAATAAAATCTTTAAAAAAAATTCAGAAAAGATTTAAATGTCTAAAAGTGTAACGAAACTATAAAATTGATTATGGTTCATCTAACTAATGAAATGCTATGCTAAAATTTTAAAATCATTTTTAAAAGATTTATTTATTTATGTTAGAGAGAGAGAAAGAAAGCGCATACACACACACACACACACACACACACACACACATGTGCGGGCGCGCACAAGTGGAGGGAGGGGCAGATGGAGAGAATCTTCAAGTAGGCTCCCCACTGAGCAAGGAGCCCGAGTGGGGCCCCATCTCAGGACCCGTAAGATCATGACCTGAGCTGAAACCAAGAGTCAGACACTTAACCAACTGAGCCACCCAGACGCTCCTAAAAAACATTTTTTAAGGGTTTTGTGATAAGATGTTATGTAATAGGCATATGGAAAACTTCTGAAAGGAAATCAACCAGATTTAAATAAGAGTTTGTATTTACCTGATTTTCTTTAGCCAGCATCTAATAGCTTTATAACCAACAAGGAGATTTTTTTAGATCGATTCTCACTGGAGAATTGGGAAATCATCATAGATAATGTGTCATTTCCTGTGGTCCTTGAAAAGTTGAATGAAATCATTTCTTAGGTCCTTTGCAGCTCTAAAATGCCATTATTGTATAGATGGGACCCTTTTTCCTAACAAGGCAAATCAAAGAATTGAAAAACTACCCAGATCATCATTTAATATTCAGAGGTTTTGTTTATATTGTTTGCCGTGAAGCTTATGTAATACCCACTGATTCCACTCACTCAACCTTCTATATATTGAACTCCTGGGAATTGAATATGACGATCCTGTTTGTGCTCTGAAGAGCCTCCATTTTTTTTCCTTTCTCAATCTTGTAATCACATAAGTGTTGTTTGGCTAATACAAATTTAATATCAATCAGCAAGCAGAACAAATCTCAAGTGTTAAAATTTACGGAGTGCCGTGACATGCTGGCACTGAGGTTTAGAACAAACTAGACTTATAGATCAAGTGGTATGTGTGTCAGGCTTTCACTTAGTGGTCTATGAAGGCACGTTTTTGCGAAATGTTTAACTGACAATGTAACTGGAGCTGTGCGATAATAGGCTTTGTTCCAAACATACATTTTCTCAAAAACCAATTGAATTGCAAATGCCTTAGAACATAGAAGAAAACCCTAAGATGCCTTCTGACTTAAGGTATATATGAGTCTATGTTAATCTCTCCCTCCCTTTGACCTGAAACAGTCAACACACAATAGAATGTCTGCAGTATTTGTTAGTTTGGGGCTGAATGATAGAGAGCATTTGTTCACTTCCCCTGAAGTTAGGCATGAAGTCAAAATCTGCATTGCCCACCCTGTCGGGGTTCCCAGGACCTCTTCAGCCCATTTGCGAAATACTGTGGGCGAGCAGGTGAAGTCCTCAGTAAAGCAGTGTAGTTAAAAATGTTTTAAATTTGCATGTTATTTAGTATTTGCCCATCAATTGTTTTTATTCTTCCCCTGGAGTTAGAAAGAGGCCAAGTGGAAAGTTTTGAGATGGGTGAATCCAAGACCTGTTTTTAAAAGCTTAGAAAATTAGTAGGACGATTGACACCTACCTAACTTCCTGGTGTTAAAGACGTAGACTTCAGTTTTCACTTTTCGGCCAACCCGTTCAGTCATTTGACTTGGCCTCAGGGATGAAATGGTTAAAAACCCTTACAAAGGATTCAGCCTGAAGACTGTTCCACCGTCACCTGGTCATTGTGCATAATCAGAGTGTTTGTCTATCTCTGACCCGCACTCTATGTGGTATCTTTGACTCAGAATGTCATTTGGCAACTTCCTTGCAGGTGACTTCAACTAGGATTTTTTTAAGTGATGATTACATTGCTTTTATAAAAATGATACACACTCATGATTTAAAAAAATTAAGCAGGGGCGCCTGGGTGGCTCAGTCGTTAAGCGTCTGCCTTCGGCCCAGGGTGTGATCCCAGGGTCCTGGAATCGAGCCCTTCATCGGGCTCCCTGCTCCTCTGGGAGCCTGCTTCTTCCTCCCCCACTCCCCCCGCTTGTGTTCCCTCTCTCGTTGGCTGTCTCTCTCTCTGCCAAATAAATAAATAAAATCTTTAAAACAAAATAAAATAAAAAATAAAAAAATTAGGCAGATAAAGGAAAGTACAAAGAAATCCCACAGATGATCCCAAATCTTACCACCTGAAAATAAACATTTTTAATATTTAATCAATATTATTCCAGATCTTTATACATATATAGAATAAATGCAAGGGAGAGAAAAAGGGAGCGAGGTAGCAGAGAGAAGGAGAATAAGAGATCATACTATACGATATTCATGAATTTAGATTTAAGGTGGCCTTTAGGATAAATCCTGATTTTATCTTTTTTTAACTTCAATTCGATTCCCAAGCTGTCCCAAGTACTTTCATAGATTGCTCTCATGCTCGTCTCCACCAGATCCACCCATTTTAGAGAAAGCGCTTAGCACATTCTATCAAGCAAGATCCATGCTTTTCTGTCTTCAATCCTCGCTCTTGCTGATGTCTCCGGTGCCCTCCTCGCCCACCCTGACCAGAAGTGCTCTCCTGCTCTGGTCTGTGAAAACGTCTAATGACCACACCTCTCTTTCGGCACCCGCCGTCTGCGGCCTTATACCGTGAGTTGTCTTTCTGTGTCTTAGTAGTGTCCTTGTTAGATTGTGCTCTTCCTTAGAACAGGCCTGTGTTTTATTCTCCCTCCACCCCACTTGGCCGCTAGGGGCTTTCCACACAGTTCTGAGGACAACATAGGTAAGTGTTCAACCAACAGTTGTGGATTGATAATTCCCCGACCACACAGATGAAAAGCCTGCGTTGTGCGATCGTTGGGAGATTGTGATTCGCTGCCTACGTGCTTTGCAAGGCCGATGAGGGGTCTGGAGCCATCACAGCAGCGGTGAGGTGCTGTTGGAGGATTCCCCAATGAGAACTTCCAGACATATGTTTGAAAGCGCCTCGCTAGGGAGGCCGGGAGCTTAGTCGGGAATGACAGAAACGTGCCTAACAACAGCTTGGCCAAATTACATCCCTGAGTTGCTTTATACAAACTCTAATTAAATGAGGATAAATAACTAAGGGTAACATTTATAGGGAAGCTCATGCTTTAAGATCCCTTGGATTAAAAAAAAAAAATGAACGAAGAACAAAACATGGCAAAGACGAGAAATAAATAGAAGATTGCTGGTTGAGAGAGGAAACAATCATCAGAAGTTCCTATGGCGGGAAATATGGGAAAAGAGAGGGAACGGAGGGCCAAGTGCAAGGGGGGTAGCTCTTTGTCTAGCTGAGTGTCACAACCTGCCAAAATCCTGTGTACGTGAAAGGGAGCAAAACATTCAAGTGAGTGAGCCCCGTGCTTGAGACCGCATGTAATCCGACCGTCAGGCTTTCAGGGACCCAAGAGTGTGGTACCATCAGGACAATCTGAGGAGCCTGTTCGCATTGTCAAGTCATTCGAAGCAACTCTGCTTTTTCTACATACGAAGGCATAGTGTTACACACGGTTGAGAAAAAAATCACTTCCAGATAATATATTTTAAATTTATTATATATTTTTCTTTTTTGTTTTTGACACGCTCCTGAGGAGATTCACAATTCAGCCAGTGTCCGAGAGTCACACTAGCTTCTGAAACGAAAATGTGCTATATCTCCGAAGCGTAACCCAAATCCATGCCACTCTGGACCAAGGGCTCTGCCACTTTCCTAGGAGACAAGTCCCAGAAGATGCTCTCTGTTTTCCCTGTTCTACTCTTGGCTGAAAAAGGGGTTAAAAGTAGGGGATGGTCATCCTACCATCACAACCTCTATAGTGTCAGATGAGTATTCAGTCTACTTTGTCCAAGTATGTTATTGTCTCCTGTCTGAAGCTCCCTGTTTTCTAGTCAGGAACTGCGAGGAAATAGGTGAGGGGAACAGGTTTGGAGTCAGACAGGTTTGAATTAGGACCTCGACTTTGTGATCCGGAGGAAATCATTTAGTCCCTCTGAAGCTCAGTTACCTCTTCCAGAGAAATAGAAATAATAACACCTGCCTCGTAGGATTGCTCTTACACTGAATGGCCGACGTCTAAGAGACAAGTTTTGCACTTCCCTGCCAATTCCACCCACACAGGGGAGCAGAGTCTCAAAAGGCCACAGTTGTACTGGGTGACATTAACCCTGACTCTATTGCTGAATGGGAAGTAACTTACATAAACAAATATTTCCACAATCATGGCCTGAAAATAAGGAACACCATGAAATCTAGGTGGTTACTTGACCTGAGGAGATAAAAATGGGCAGTGGGATTTAGCCCCCACTAAATGCCAAGGCAGTAGAAGCTGCCTGAAGAGGAAGAGAAAGAGGGAAAGAGAAGCAGGAAGAAAATGAAAGCTCCTTACCTGGGTTCCTGATCGTTGTCGAGTTCCTAGTCCCTGTTCTTCGTGATAGCTAGCTAACTTCCTGAACTTAGATCCATCAGTTAATTCATGGGCTCGCATGGAATCCCCTTTACGGATGACATAGTTGGAAATGGATTTCTATCACCTGGCAATCAAACGAGATTTAACTAAAACCGTCTCTTAATCTCTTTAGACCAGCACATAACACCTAAACAGTGGTAATGAACTCTTTTGGTAGCCACTTTATATGCTTTGAGGGAGAAATCCTTGGGAATCTTTTAAGAAGCGTCTCAGGAAGTCCAAGGAAAGAACAGAGACATCACTTTTTTTTTTTTTTTTAAGATTTTGTTTATTCATTCGACAGAGAGAGACAGCCAGCGAGAGAGGGAACACAAGCAGGGGGAGTAGGAGAGGAAGAAGCAGGCTCATAGCGGAGGAGCCTGATGTGGGGCTCGATCCCAGAATGCCAGGATCACGCCCTGAGCCAGAGGCAGACGCTTAAGGACTGCGCCACCCAGGCGCCCCTGGAGACATCACTTTTACTGATATGAGGTGGGGTAGCCGAAACAAGTGATGGAGATACGTCTTTCAGATGATAAAAAACAAACAAGATAATGAAAACAAGTTTATAATGAGAAATGTTGACTCCCAATTTGGGATTTATCCCTTTCTTGTGTTCCAAATTCATATTTTTGCCAAATATGTTTAGCCAAACAACGTGGATAAAATGTAACAAATTCATGATAAAATTACCTCAAATTATTTTCAGTCTGTGAAATTATACCAGATTCTTGAGATGCAGATGATTACAGTACTTCTCTTTCAAAAACACACTTACTTTCTCTTAAAGGGCACTCCACATTGTGCCTTACACGTACAGGACATTGCCTAGCTCTCTCAAAGAGTTTTGAAAGGAATATGGCAAGAGAATCCAGCAGATAATGAAGAAAGAAATGAAAAGCAGGAGTGCAAATGAGTGAGGACATTTGCAACTCAAGTTTACAAACTGTTTTTAAGTTCATTCAACACACAAAGCATCGGGTGAGGATGTAAGAAGATGGTAAGACTCTATCCTCAAAGACATTGTAGCTTAATAGCAGAGAGAAGACAAGGACACTGGCATAATAATTCTAAGTGTACGCGAGTATAGTATAAAGGAAGCACGGAAGGGCAGCAGAGCATACCAGCCTGAGATACGCTGCTTTGGTGTCCTGACTATTTTGAGCTGTAGACACTCGGAAAAGAGCAGATGCAGGGAGAGGCTTTCTCTGAACTTCCCTTTTCTGCGTACAGACAGATCTTCCAAAAGGAATTCAATTGTCATAGATGCCCTCCTGGCAACTTTCATCAACTAGGGGAGATTGGTTTTTGTCCCAAAAAAGGAGAGTAGAAAGTGACAGTACACCCAGACATACCTTGTCACAAACTGTCCTGCCTCCCATCTATTCCTGTAAGGTACGACTCATCTTTCCAAAAATCACTTACTCTCCCCCAAGAGGTCTATACCTCCTGTCCTTTTCCCTATTGAGCTGGTATCTAAAACCAAATTCTAAGCCACCTCAGGGAGTTACCTCATTTTTCTCTGGATATTTCCCGTGATGTATACAAGAGGTATACATGTTAATAAATGTCTGTTTTTCTCTTGTTAACCTGTATTTTATTACAGGCATCTCAGCTAAAAATTCATAAGGAAGAGGGAAAATTATTTTTGCTCCCTTACAATACCAAGGTCTGCAGCAGCAGAAAACAGAAGGCGACCACATTGGATTGAGGGCATATGGACATAAAGCCAAACCGAGCATTTGAGCTGGGCCTTGGACAGCAGGTGGGTTCTGAGGCACAAGCGTGAGAGAAAAGAGCGTGAGAAGCAGGACTGAGCTCAGAATACCTCATACCCTCTCCCTGCAACTTCCTCTCCCATACCCTCTTCCTATCCTAACCAGCCCCTACTTTAAGGCTTGACTCACATGGCCCCTGCTCCAGAAGATTTCTCATGATCATTCCCTCAGTGAGTCTTGCCAAGGTGCTCAGCTCTGTGCTTCTCCCAACACAGTATTTATCTGTCACATTACAATGACCATTTTTTCATCCGAGTCCCTCACTAGGCCAACAACGTTCCCTATTATCCCAATATGGATTGATTATTTCTCAGATGTATCACTAATTTGTTGCTAATAATCATTAAAATCCCAAACTTTCCCCTTTTCTGGTGTTTTAGAGAATATTCCAGGTTTTCCCACAATAACTTCCCTCATCACTTACCTCACACTGTGTTTACTTGGCTGGGAGAGATAAGGAACCCATGTGAGGATTTAGACCATTGTTCTGACCTTCCAGTTCCCCATTTATACAGTGGTTCTGATGTCGCTAACCTTTTTCTTTTTTTAATAATAATTTTTTATTATATTATGTTAGTCACCATACAGTACATCCCCAGTTTTTGATGTAAAGTTCCATGATTCATTACTTGCATATAACACCCAGTGCACCATGCAATACGTGCCCTCCTTAATACCCGTCACCGACCTATCCCAATCCCCCACCCCCTCCCCTCTGAAGCCCTCAGCTTGTTTCCCAGAGTCCATAGTCTGTCATGGTTCATTCCCCCTTCTGTTTACCCTCCCTTCTTCTTCCCTTTCTTCTCCTACCGATCTTCCTACTTCTTCTGTTCCATAGATGAGTGAAACCATATGATAATTGTCTTTCTCTGCTTGACTTATTTCGCTTAGCATTATCTCCTCCAGTTCTGTCCATGTTGCTGCAAATGTTGATTTCTCAACATTTGCTGATGTCGCTGACCTTGATGTGGCACCCAAATCTGTGTGGCTTCAGCGATGCTGTAACACTGACATCATGGCAGGCAAGTCATTTCTTAGTGGAGTAGGAAACAGACACACTCATGCTGGAATTTGGATAGCGATATTCAAAATCGTTAACAACCCATGAGGAATGGGCAGTGACCAGTCAGAACACATACTGGTAATGCTGAAGCATGATCCTAGAGTCTCTTCCCCCGAGCCCTTCTGCAGAATAATAACCTTTATTTATTAGAATGAGCAGAAGTCTGGAAGACCTTAAAGAAGCAGCTGGCTAGCCAGGGCTATGGGGGCTATTTGAGGGCTCAGAGAAACTGTCATTTGCCAACCGGTATGGAAGTACTGCAAGACATTTAAGAACTGGACAGACTGTACTGTTGTGTACCCGGTGAATATCAGCTCTGCCAGCCGGAGAAGAGAATGGAAGCAATATTGAAAACACACACACACACACACACACACACACACACACACACACACACTCAGATTTCATGTGTGCTAAGACCCTGGAGAGGATTCCTAAAATGTATTCCATGAGAAAATGTAGCCTGTAAGATATTTCTAGATGTTCCAAGAGAGTTGCTAAGGTCAAGTAAGATTCAGAAATACCGTGCACGTTACACTCCTGTTATATCCCGTAATACATTAGTGAATTACAAGTCCTTGGGTATAGAAAACTCTTGAAGTCTGTTCAGCCCAAGTATTTAATAAACTTATATCCCAGAGGGAATCCCTTTGTCATGAAATGATTTAGCTTTTGACGGAGATTAATGTTCTACGCAACAACGTTTGGGAAATATCATCCAAAACATCCCCTCCACTTTTAAATATACCCAGGCGGGTGAGTTCTCACAGACAGCTCACCACTGACATATACAAAGGCCAGATTTGCCCCGCTGCCATTCTTTTCAGGAGATTGCCCTTATACTTTATTTCAGAGGCTGAGGAGTCTTGACCATTTGCTTGCTTGTTTCCAACACCCAGGTAAGTCCTCAAACACTAATCCATAGTGATCAGGGGTCAGCAGATGTTATCTATAAAAAGCAGAAAATTGGGACGCCTGGCTGGCTCAGTCAGTGGGGCACGCAACTCTCGATCCTGGAGTTGGGAGATCGAGCCCCACGTTGGGTGTAGAGATTACTAAAAGGTAAAATCTTAAAAAACAAACAAACAAAATAATAAAGAGCAGAAAACTAGTATCTTCAGTTTTGTGTACTCTCACAGCTTCTTAACTTTGTGGTTATAACTTAAAAGCAGCTAGAGATATCATGTAAATGAATGAACATGGCTGTGTTCCAATAAAACTTTATTTACAAAAATAGGTAAAGGGCCAGATTTGCTCTGTGGTCAAGCCCTGATGTAGTCTGAAAAAATGGTAGCCTCCTCAGCCTCTCTTCTTTTGGCTTCAGATGGTCTTTGATCTCTCTATTTGTGTCGAATGAAAGAAACTAGATCTCAAAGATAAATTAACTTAAGATTTAAAAATTAGTAGAGATAAATTACCTGAAAAAGTCCTTGTTGCTTTTCAAATCTATAAGAAGAAATGAAGGTGGGGTAGAGAGGACAGGGAAATTACAAACAGCAACGTAAACCATGCACCAGGGAATACAAGGAGGAAAGACCTTTCACTGAGCTCCCCGAGATATTTAAAATTAGCCTTACTTCAGCTACTTCCATGCAACATTTGGGGACTAAAGGCCTAATGACAATTCTCTGGCTGAGAATCAAGTAGCTGTCACTTCAGTGTTCCTGCTGTTTGCTACTATTTTCATTTGATAAGCAGAACCTTCTACGTGGGCCTAGATTTGAGGCAAGATCATCAGTGATTCATGGTTTAGAGACAAGAGGCCCCCATCTCCAGGTTGTTCGGGTTTCTTTGGCAGATGTATTGTAAATGTTTTCAATTAGGTGAAAAACAAAACTTCCACAGAGTATGGCTTTAACCCAAATAAAACCTCCCCTTGAATATAATCTCTCTCTCCCTCCCTCCCTCTCTCTCTCTCCTTCCCTCTCTTACTCTCTCTCTCTCTCTCTGTCTCCATATGTGTGTGTATGTGTATGTGTGTAAAATGGTTGAGACAGCTGCATTACACAGGTGGTATCCTAGGCAGTAAATAATCTGGCTTTTATAGATGGCTTGAGACACACAGTCTCAGAACAATTAATTTTACCACTACACATTTGACCTAAAAGCACTTTTTATCACAGCAGGAATTCCTTATCAAATTCTCAGGTGCAGGTGCCCCATAAACACTTTGGAGGCAAACGGACCTCATGGCTGAAATTGCTGGTAACTTGAGAAGGGAGTAAGAGGCGGCCTGGGAAGACAGAAATATAGAACACTGACCTCAGCTCAAAAAAACAAACCAGACTTTTCAACCCTGCCCTTCTGTGAAGTCTGTATATCCCTCGCCCATTCATAGTGCTATAGGAAACCTGGGGAATTAGGAAGTCAGCCATCTTGGGGGAAGTTTTGCTTTGTTGTCAGAAGGCGTGCACGTTCTTGTAGTTACAAGTAACTATATTTGTATTTCAAAAGTATTGACAAAAATTACCAAGTGGAAGACAGTTAGGTCATCCTAGCGAATCAGGGCTATGGAGGGCTCACTAACGCAACTAGCCAACAAGAATGTTCCACAGAAAAAAAAAAAAAACAAAAAACGCATATGATGACATATATACATATATACGTATTTAAATAGCCATCTGGCACTGATACTATCAATGATTTGTTTTATTTGGTTAGAGATTAATGAATTTTATCTCCAGAAAACTCCTAGTCTAATATTTTCTACTTGATCAGCTAAATAAAGATTTACTCAACCCAGACGCACAATCTGCAAATTGGAGGTTCCCCCAGAATTTGGGTTTTGTTGTTGTTATTTGTTTGTTTTTTCCATCAAATGGCTGCTGGGGCATGACATTTTTGTTTAAAAAAACAAAACCAAGGGGGAAAAACTATTACAAATATTTTTGAGACCTATCAAAATCCTAACACTTTTCCAAGTTCAACAAACATTTTTGGTGGGCGAACAGCCCTGATAACATTGAAATGAGTAAATCATTACTGTTAAGACAAAGGTGTAGAAACACATTCATTTCCTCACCATCCAGGAGGCTCTCCTGAGACAGCGGTCCTTATCTACTAGGAGAGAGAAGACAATGGGAAGGACAGAGAAAAGCGTTCAATGAATAAAAACCTGACAAAAATTACTCTTCTAAATCTGAGCCCACATTTAAGTTTCATGTGGAATCACAAACGTATAGACTTAAAATTTCCTTTTCTGCTTAAAAATGGTAAAGAGAGTATAATTACTTCTCTACATCTCTTACTTAAACCCCTTTTTTATTACTGTTTTTTTTTCTTTTTATCCATGACATCATTACCAATAAGATTGTTTCAGTTTCTTCCTGAGCAGACTTCGGATGCCTGGGGGCCTGATCTCAGGGGAAGAGCTAAGTGGTTGACACAGGATACACATGACGTGGACACATAACTAATTAGAAATAATTAGGAAGACAAAATCCCGGAGGCAGCCTTTAGCCTAAGTCTTTCGAGGAAAATTGTATTCTTTCTTTCAAGTCTCATATGCCTATTTCCAGTACCATTTCATTACTTTTTTCAGAAGTCTGAGATGTTGGGCACCTCATAAGTCTCCCAAAGATGCCTTCTCTTTTGAAAAGCAGAGCATTACAGATGTTACCTTTTAAGGAATAACCACTAATAAGATAAAAACGGTAGAACATTTTTTCTTTGAATTTAATTGTAACTCGGGCATCTGCCTTTTCCCCACAATGAGGAATCATATGTTCCTGAGGACCATAAATAGGAGACTCTTCTAATTTATTTGATCAGAAGCCAAAGATCCTTGCATGTCTGCCGTGTGAGTGAAGGTAGCTGAGCACTGCAGATACGCAGATTCACGGCCCAGTTCTACAGAATTCCTACAGCTCTGCACGAATAAAACACTCTCCACTGAACTATGAATTCATGAGAACATTGCATACATTTTTTAAATTTTAAAAAAGTAATAGTGAAACTACAACTCTGTGTCCATTAACTTGAAAAACGAGGACGAAGGCTAGGCTGAAGATGGCTCATGAGGCAGAAAGCACATCCCCTCAACACGGCTCCCTCCGCAGCTCTGAGGTAGCCACAGGACCTTGTCTTCTCCCACCAGCCCTCCATGTCTTTCTGTCCGCTTGAAGAGCTGTCCCAGGTTCCCTGTGTTTCTTCGATCTCCCAGATAATCAGAGAAGCTTTCCCCAGGGGTTCTGGGCATGTGCTGGGACCACCTTGCATGTGCTCGTGTGAGCCAGTTCTGGGGACCTCCTCTCGATTCCGTGTTCCATGACATCACCCTGTAGCTAGAGACCAGTCGTGGCGAGAGGAATTTGCACCATGGAAATTGCAAATACTATAGAGCAGGGCTGTTTTTCTCTCTGGCGATGTAACCCGTTGTTACACGTGTAGCAGCATGCCAGTGACTCGGACACATCTCTGCTCTTTTTCTCTCTCCTTCTCCCGTAGCAAACGTATCTACCAATAACCCCACACTTGAAATTCTCCCACAAACTCATTTGCTCAGTTATTAGTGGGGAAAGAAATATTTAATGTACGACCTCTGTCAAGCGTATACTGAACCGCATCCGATGCTAACGGCTTCACCCAAAGTAAAGAGTGTATATCATTGAAGTCTGAGTATTGATGAGAGATGGTGCTTTTGTTTAGGACAAACGTCTCAGCATTCCTCAAGTCACACCATAAAGGCAGCTAGTGACTCTGCACAAAACAAGTGTTGACATGAGGCGCCTGGATGGCTCGGTCAGTTAAGCATCTGCCTCCCGCTCAGGTCACGATGTCGGGGTCCTGGGATCGAGCCCCACGTCACGCTCCCTAAGTGAGGAGTCTGTTTCTCCCTCTCTCTGTGTCCCTTTCCTCCTCTGCCCTTCTTGCCCTCTCGTACTCTCTCTGTCTCTCAAATAAATAAATAAATCTTTAAAAAACAAAAACAAGTGTTGACAAAGGATGTTGAAGACAGAGTGGGAAAAAAAAAAAACCTGGACAGAGAGTCCTACGCTGATTGGTGTGCAGAAACAGTCTTGTCAAGACAAAAGAGAGAAGCTAATTTTTAAATAAAGATCTTGTTATCACAGGGGGAAGAATAAAGAAATAAAGGTGTTTCCTTGGTGCTGTCCATCTTATAATCAATAATCTTTTTCTTTTGAAAACATAGTTATTCCAGCACTGGAATGTTACCATATTTCCTTTAATCTAAATGACTATGGGTTACAAGACCTACCATTACCTTATATACCGCTAAGAAAGGAGATCAAATTGCTACCAATTAAATTATGACCCAAACTTTTCTCTTATTTGGAATTTTTCTTTTTATATTTTTTAAAAGTTCTTTCAGATTCATTTAAACAGATTTTATCGTATATTACTCTTGTGCAGAAATATCTATGCAAAAGAAACTGGTGACGTAATTTGCAAATTCCCTTCTCTTTCAGAGCTGACTTTCCTGAATCACTTTTTGTTTAAGAGTCGTCGGAGTCCGTGTTACACAATATTGCCGCATTTTTTAAAAAGAGTGCAATACTGCTCCGAGCATCTGCCTCCAAGCTACTGTCACCCAGGCCACAGGTGGCGATGGACACATTCAGGCTGGCCAGGTACCTGGCCTGCTGACCGCATCGCATCCCAATTTCAGAGATGATCAATTTGGCAGAGATGGGCAGAGGCTGTGGAGTCCATATAGAGTCAGTGAAATATGATCGCTAGGCTCTCAGGGGTAGACTCCACACCTGGGGTCCAAGCCCAGGGGAGATGGCCCCTCTCTGGGGTCTTTTGCCTGTCTTTCATTCCAACTAAATTTGCCCGCTAGAATCACCTGGCAGTTTTTAAAATTATCCCACCCCAATTAAGTCAGAATTTCTGAATTAAAAAAGATAACCAAGCAAACAAACAGAGCACTTCTCCAGGCAATTATAACGTTCAGCTATTTTTGAGAAGTGCTGAGCCACACCTTCCAAAAATCCCAGCCACTACGTTTTCTTCTTATAAACTTTAGTACGTATAGCATACACAAAACGGTAATGCTCTCCGCATTATCTGGATTTCTCAAGGCTAACTTGTCAAGAAGTTGTGAGGGCAGAAATAAGTTACAGCTGTTTTTTGTTTTTTGGGGTTTTTTGACATTTTCCCCCCTCGGGCTGAAAATCGTATCTCAGAATTCGTGTAGTTTGGGTTCACACTGATGATTTTCATTCACTATCGCAGATCTAGTTAGTGCAAGCTTTCTAAAACTAATCATTCTTCATCCTGTAAGAGTTATTTTCTTCAAATTTATTTTAAATATTTGAACAACATTCAAATATCATTTTGTTAGAAATCCTGAGCCTTCCTATGAAATAACTTTGGTTATAAACAAATAGCATATAAATACCATAAAAACATTCACTCCTAGTGTGGAGGGAATAACACAATTTATTGGAGACAACAATTTTAGTTAGGGTGTCTTCTCTCCCGGCAAGGACATCCATTAGTCACCCTGGAAATATTTAGTCTTTTTAGCCCCGAAAGACTCTAAACCACAGTTTTCCCCAAACTGATTTCCCTCCTTCCCCCTTCATTTTACCTTTTTTTTTTTTTTTTTTACCATTTTTGGAGCTCCTTGCCTTGAATCAGCCTGGTTCTCAAGGCAGAGCCAAAGTTATTTTGACACTTGAGTTAAATGGCAGCAAGGTTAAAATGCACATAAACACAGCTGCTTGGAGAAGCTGGAATGAGATTTTGATGTAATGATTTCTTGGAAACTGGCTCTGAAATGTTACCTGTTTTTATTTTGAGAAGTTGCCTCTATTTTTAGTGCCATGTAGCTATGCATAATTGAAATGAAGATCGTAAGTATGTATCTACTTGCACACACACATATAAAATGGATCTGGAAGCGTGAACCAAAAAAATGGAAATGCCGTCATCTTTGGGGAGGAACACTGGGTGCCGTAGGATCAAAAAATGAAGGAGATTTTTCATACCCATTTATATCTTTCAAAGTTTTCATCCTATCAATGCATTGCTTTTAAAACAAAGAAACACAATTTAAAAAATAAATAAGATCCCCTTGTAGATAATTTTGCATTTCCGGTTTTGTGGCCACCTGTGTCTCAAACATTCTGCTCTTGCCCGTGTAGAAGAAAGCTCATCAACAGCTGTATGGTGATCAAATAGGGCATAATAAAATAATTTGGGGAGTAATTTATTTCTTTGTTCATGAAATCTTTGTGTGTATGATGTGGACACATTAGGCCTTTCCTGAGTCTACTCGCCAATACCAAAGTCAGGATCTTGTTAAAACACAAAGGCATCAACTAGAGGATGGATGTGTCAGTGGGAGCAAAAGGGGATGACCAACAGAAATCTACAGATGAATATGCTCTTCTTCTCAGAACCCCTTTCCCCTCCTTCTGCATAGCGAGCTCTCAGCATTCCTGCTCCCACATGAATGGCTTGGACAGACTGAACCTAAGGGCACCTTAGGATCAAGGGCTCCCCAAACTGAGAAGGCAGAAGCATGGATCCCAGAGGAAAGCGGTTGGTGTAAATCTTTCATATGCCCCTCATATGTTGCATCTTGAGGACAAAGCCTATGATGTAGGCTACTCCCCTAATGGGAACCTACCACAGATAAAACTGACTCATTCAGTGTTCCAGAATGTATCGTTTAGTTTCCACTTTTCCAGCTTTGCTTTCTTTGATCATTTCTCCTAACTGGAATAACTTTTCCCATCTTCCTCCTTTCCCAAAGTCCATCCATCCTTCAAAACACACTTCAAGTCCTCTCTTGCCCAAAGAGCCGGGGCAAATCACCCCTGCCCCGCCCAAGGGACTGGGGAAGCCCCCGGGACTGCTAGCTCGGGACTAAGGGTCAGCAACAATCCTCGCTCACCAGCTGTGACGTGGAGGTGTTCCCGAACCATCCTGGCTCTCCAGGCCAGAGCGTTACTGACTGGGGCACTGAAGGAGCGGGGAGGCAGGAAAACAGAGCTGAAGCAGGCCATTTACAAGCCATTGCTTTCTCCATCATCTCTCCCTCCTCGAACTAAATTCATAGAATGTATTGTCTATTAGTCATTTTTCACTTAACCTAGATATCCACATTCAGAGCTCCTAGCACACAGAACACAATAATATTATTAATCGGATGATTGAGCTGTCTCTTTTTCTCAAGAAAACCCCTTTTAAGCGATTTTTATTTATTTTTTCTTTTCCTGGCAGTTTATCTATGTCCTTTTGGACTGTCGAGTTTACCTAGGAAGAAGTCATTTCATTATTTCTGATCAGGTTATGTTATTACTTTAAAGACAAAGAGGGACTATTTCTGAAAGAGCAGAGAAGTATGGGGGTGGGGGGTCAAGCCCTGGCTGACCGTAGCCTGGCTGTGTGGTTTTTACCCTCCCGCCATTAAAGCCTAGAGCTTGCCGTTGGCTCTCCAGAAGGACACGTGCAGAGCAAAGGCGCGAGCCCGCATATCCTTAGCAGCACAAAGTGCCTGGAAACCAGTTGTAGCCATCAAGCTCACTCCTGCCTCTTGGTTTGAAGTTCCATTTGTCTGTGTAAAACCCAAACATATTAAACCCTGATGATGACTCATGGGCTGTTAGTGAGCTTGTTTAACGGAGCAAGTGACAGCTTCTCATTACTGTAGATTGATTCTAAACATGTCTAGAGATTTGTGTTAAATTTTCACCACTTCATTAAGCTGGCTGAATATGTCCACTAAAAAACTAGGATTCAGTTAAATTCCGTAATCATTATACATCCCCAATACATCTCTATTAGGTACAAGATAAGTAAATATTTCCATTTCTGAGCTTTTATTATGAACCACAGTCTGTGCTAAGCATTTGACCTACATTATCTAATTTAATTGTTGTGATGTTTCTATAGTAACTTATTATCCTCATTTGCCATTGAAGAAACTGAGGCAGGGGGATTAAGGGACTTTTTCAGGGCCACATAACTATTAAAGGACAGGGGTCCAATGACACCTGTCCAACTCTAAGCTTGGGCTCTTACTTCCTTTGTCATACTCTCCTCTCCTGCTTGTGTCTAGTGAACTGACTGAGGAATCTGAAATTTGAACTCAGACTCCTTAGGTCTGGGTTTAGATCCAGGCAGTTCCCTGTGACCCCCGACCCAGGAAGTAGTCAAGAGTCCGCTAATTCAGTTTCCCTTGACCTCACCTTTTCTAATTGATGCTACCAACACTTACCTCCATGACTGTTTAATAAAATGCTCCTGAGAGACGTTAGATTCCAGCAGGGAACTCTCTGGGACCCTAAACATCAAGCCCCTATTTGTACACAAGCACCCACTACAATGGGAGGAGGGCGAGGGTCACCGAAGCACAGCCCAGTGCCTCAGTTCAACTGAGGTAAGATTAGGATGTTTGTGAAAGAACTTCACTACAAAACAACAGTGGGAGAGTGACCAGAGATAAGAAAGGAAAACCCCAGGGGTGGTTCAGTTACTTAAGCATCTGACTCCTGATTTCAGCTCAGGTCATGATCTCAGGTTCCTGAGATGGAGTCTCTTGCCGGCTCTGTGCTCAGTGGGGTGTCTGCTTGGGATTCTGTCACACATCTCCTTCTGCCCCTACCCCTGCTCACTCTCTCTCTCTCTCAAATAAATAACCTTAAAAAAAAAGAAAGGAAGGAAGGAAGGAAGGAAGGAAGGAAGGAAGGAAGGAAGGAAGGAAGAAGGAAGGAAGGAAGGGAGGAAGAGAAAGCCCCAAAGCAGAGAAACGGTAAGTTCACAGACCCTAAGTGGTTTTTAGCTCACGGTCCTTTCAAAGAAACAGATCCTAGTTTCTTCTTATCAACAACACCCCCCCCACCCCCTGTCAGGACCAGGTGGTTTGCATTTCCCACCATGCTAGGCGAGGGCAGGTTCTCAGACCATTCGCAAAGCTGCTTTCTCCGTCTTGGTTCTGGGCATCAGAATTGAAGGTATAGGGTGGGATGGAAGAGGCGGAGAGGCACGTTTTTCTAAAAAAATATGCTTTGAGGAAATGTGTGGACGTGAGAAAAAGATCTTAGAGAAGTACAAGTAAGACATGTGGGCCAAGCTAGCCAAGGGCATGCCATTTCTCCTTGCACTCTCCCTCCCCACCACCCCCCAGGCTTGCTCTTCCTCAGGTGAGACCTCAACCCTCTGGAGCCATAGTACCCCTTTTTATCTCCTGGGTGAGAAAGGCGCTTTTTCATCTAGTCCACATAGTCCTCCTGAATTGCCTATGAAACCACCATCTTTGCTCCTCACACAGGAGCTCTGACTGTGGCCCCCAGTTTGGCTCATGAATCTTTTTTCTTGCGTCCTGCTCATTTGCCTAAAACCAGATAGCAGCCCTCGCCGGTTCTGCGCTCCGGACACGCTCAGATGTTTCATCTGCTGTGGGTGAGCCCTCACTTCGAATCCAGCCAAGACCTGTGCCGGCTTCAGAAAAATCGACCTGGACGCAGCATGCTCAGAGAAGGCAAGCAGACCAGGTAGATGGCACCCCGAGGGTTCCAGAACGAGGCCGGGGCAGTGGGGACAGCGAGCAATAGCATGGAGGACTAACGCCCCTTGGCCCCCCTCCCTTCTAGGATGAAATGAGGATGAAGTGAGACAATGCGTGGAACACACTTAGAATAGTGCCCGTTACCTAAGAGGTGTGCGATAGGTGTTAGCTATTGTTTTCATCAGTTACAAACGCTGGAGTTTGCCGTTGTTGCTGAACGGGGCGCTCTGTCACCGGGATTCATTCTACAGTCAGGGAACCATGTCTTCATTTGGAGAAGAAGCATAAAGTAATTGGCAGCAAAACGTTACCGTTCCACTCACTGCATCTGTTCGATGTCGTACCGACCGCAGACCCCGACATTAATGCACATCCAGGGACAGATGAGGGACAAGTCCCTACAATGCCGCAGAATTTGTAAAACCAAATTTGTTAAGACTGAGTAGAGGACAGTCATCTCGGAACTAGCTTTCCGTATTCCTGGCTTAAAAACGTGCCCTATTGATACGCCTCCTTCCCTCTGGACAATTAGTTCCAGCCCTTGTTCATAGCATGTTATTTCACCATGACGCCACCCGCCCTGAGTTTTCTCTGTGCCGTTTTCCTGAGTTCGGGGCATGGCCTCGGGCAGGTGACCTAACTACCCCCGTGTCCTCCAGGGTGAAAGGGAGCACATTGCTGCTGCCGTGTGACTTCCAACAGTCTTGTGTCATCGTGAAGAAAGAGAAAAACTGTGGCCTTTGCCCTGGGAATAAGGCAAAGATTTTTCGGTGTGTCTGACTTCTCTTGGCTCTCAGGTCTGTTCTAGTCAATATTTACCTGTCAGCCCAAAACATGTTGATGTTGAGCTCAGAGGAATTAAATCGATCCATGTTTTATCTATCTTGTTCGACCTTTGGTTAGCTACAGCTTTTTGTGAGCCAAATATTTTTAAGTGGCAGACACACTAGGAACCCTTTATACCACAGACAAAGGAACTGTCACATTAACTTAGGAGCTCAACGATTATGATCCATTAGGCTGTTACCATCCCTAGTTGCAGCGCTTCTGGAAAGATTAGACCTACAGGGTATCGAGCCCATGTGGTCAATAGCTGCTATGAGAAGATTCTTTTGTACTTGAAAAAAGAATAGTGCTTAAAAACAAACACATTTAGGCAACCATGAGTACTATGTAACCGAATAATTTTATTGATTTTGGCTTGTAGGTTTTCTTCTTCTTCCTCTCCTCCTCCTTCTTTTTAACTGAGAGGCCATATATTTGACTGTAGTACATTCACTCGATAATGCATTATATCTCTTAGGCACAGGTATGCTAAAAGTGAGCTCCACACCCAACACGGAGCTTGAACTCACGACCCTGAGATCAGGACCTGAGCTGAGATCAAGAGTCAGATGCTTAACCTACTGAGCCACCCCGGCACCCTACAATGATTTTTTAAATATATAATTTAATTTTAAATTCCAGTATAGTTAACATACAGTGTGATATTAGTTTCAGGTGTACAAAATAGTGATTCAACACTTCCACACATCATCCTACGCTCATCACAGCAAGTGCGCTCCTTAATCCCCATCACCTAGTTAACCCATTCCCCACCCATGTCCCCTCTAATGACCGTCAGTTTGTTCTCTACAGTTAAGAGTCTGTTTCTTGCTTTGTCTCTTCTCTCTCTCTTTCTCTGTTTCTCCCTTTGCTCATTTTGTTTGTTTGTTTGTTTTTTAAATTCCACATATGTGTGAAATCCCATGGTATTTGTCTTTCTCTGACTTATTTCACTTAGCATTATACACTCTAGCTCCATCCATGTCATTGCACACGGCAAGATTTCATTGAATACAGTGATTATTTAAATCTCCACAGTGACTTCAGTTGTCCTGAGGCTTTATCTTTACTTGGTCTCTATTCCTTAGGGGTCTGAATGATTTTTTTCCAATTTCCAATTGTTTTCTACCTGCTTGCCCTCTGTCTCTCACTACCTTCATCTAGAGGCTATTAGAGAACAGAACAGCCCAAAACTCATGGTCTATTTGCAGGACCTTCTCCTCTCAATGTTCCAAAGGGGCTTGAGAGTGATTGCCTCCCTTGGTGAACAAAAGTTGCATATGTGCAAAACAGATTCTCCTGCAGAACTCAGCAGGGATATTCAGGGAAATTAGTATGGTGAGATACAGTCATTTCTAACAATACGCACGTGAAAAAACAAAACAAAACAAAAAAACAATGGAGACTTTGGGGAGAGAAGAGACTATTGGTCACATCAGTGCTAGTAGCCCTTCCTAACTGCAAAAACAGTCTACTTTAAAAAAACAAAAGCAAACAAATAAAATATATTCCACCTTCATCTTTCTAAGATAATCACCACAAAATCTTTCCAGTGGGATTCTCTAAAAGGTTTTTCCTTGGAGCATTTTAAATGATTCTCTTACAAGAATTAAAGTTGCACATGACCTGAGGAACACAGACCATTTAATTAAGGTAAAGCCCGCCCTACTGCAGTTCAAGATGAGAGACCACCCCAGTCTGGAGCAGAGGAACCGGAACAACTTCCAAGTGGTAGCAACAAGTCAGTGCATCGGTCAACAGATGAATGTTGAGTGCCTCTTCCGTGCCGGACACTTCTCATTCTCCACGGTTCGGAGACAGCAAGAAATCAGAGAGACAATGCCACTAACCTCAAGTTCATTGGCTGCGTTACTGACAGAACATTTAATTTCTCAGTTTTGGGTTGGTTCCCTGCATTTAATTTTTTTATCCAAAATAGTGATGGATACTTTTGCATAATGAAACTGGTTACCTACAAACTATTTCAGTTTTGTTCTAGTTTTGTCCAGAACGAAAGGATAATATGCTCCAAAGTTAAATTCAACCTGCCTTTTCTAATAAGGCAGAGAATACTTTTTTAAAATGTTAAGTGATGGGGCACCTGGGTGGCTCAGTTGGTTAAGCATCTGCCTTTGGCTCAGGTCATAATCTCAGGGTCCTGGGATCGAGCCCCACATCGGGTTCCCTGCTCAGCAGAGAGCCTACCTCTCCCTCTCTCTCTGCCTGCTGCTCCCCCTGCTTGTGCCCTCTCTCTGTCAAATGAATAAACAAAATCTTTAAAAAAAAAATTTAATGACATTTTGCTTGGTTTCTCCTTAGAATGTAGAAAAACAAGTCCAAGTCTTTTCCAGAATATACTATTATATTACCTCTGAAGAAAAAAGAGCTAGGATATAAGAAATTACATTTAGATGGCAAAGGGGCCCCTGTTAGAAATAATTTTTGAAATCATGGGTTTAGTGTCAAAACTACAAAACAAACACGAGTTGATCTTTGCCGCTCATCTTTGAAAAGGCCTCCTCCAGGGTGCTGGCTGGAAGAGTCAAGCAAGCATGAGCATCGCAGACCACAACCCAAGCCCCCCACCCCCCACCCCACCCCCACCCCGGTCCCTGGAACCGACTTACAGTGCTGACATTGTCGAGCTTCGGGAAGCCAGTCTCGGCTGCCTTTCCTAGTTCCCGCTCCCGGGAATAAAGTCATGGAGAGAGGCACCAAAGAGGCTGGCGTCTGTCTATCAGATTGAGCCACACTTGAAGGGACAAGATCACAGTCTTAAATACAAGCTCCAGAACCGCTTGCACTATATTATTGTGCCACATTTATAACTTCTGCCCCACTCGGCTGAAATATGAACTAAACTGTCATTGCCATTCAAAGCTTCACCTTTTTCCAGGCGCATGTTAGGTTGTTCTCCTGCCTGTTAGAGAACCGTTGTCCCCCAGATCATGCCCAAAGCAAGGTCTTAAGTGGCTGGAGGACCGTGGGGCAGAGTTAGTTACTGCGAGGCCCACTTGCTATACGATGGCACGAGATTATATGCACGCTCTGTTGGCCACGAGTGGGGAGAAAGCTGTTTCCACTGTGGCTGCTGAATAGATTAAGGCTGGAAGAATGTGATACAAGCTGGGGGCCCCTTGCCCCCTGCCCCCCACACAGGCCGGATCCCATTTCTGTGCTGCGGAGACATTTGGCGAGGCTTACAGCTGGGACAAGTGCTTCTTAATCCCCAGTGTGATGGCTACAGGTGTTCTAACCGGACCAGCCTTCTGGTTACCCAGAACTTGGTGGGTCTGATCCCAAGAATGCCATATCTAAAACTCAAATGAATCTGCTTTGGGTCTGGCAGTAACAATGATCACAGGGCTGCACGCATATCTAGCATATAATGCCTCTTAGTGGAGAGTTACAAGTGGAATGTGTCTGTAACAGTTATAAATTGGATTGTTTTTATTGGGACAGATTCTTAGTCTCTGAACGCAGTAATAACTCTCTCATAGAGCTTCAGAGGATAAAAATCTGGAATCTGGCCGGGGGTTTAAACTTTGCCGAGCCTGAGTGTTTGGTTCCTTCCAGAATGTTGCACTGGGATGTCTGAAATCCTTCATTCCCACATTTGGGGAATGGTGTTAACTTTCCCTTAGGTAGCATAAGCAGGACAAGCTCAGATCAACACCAGTTCCTAAAGGAGGCGGCTATGTCCCTGAGCCATGGAGGGGGTTCAACTGTGAACCCTGGGTAGAGAGGATGGGGTACAGTGAGCGAATTGTACTCGTGCCCGATCCTCACAGCTGTTGGAACACTTACAGCTCCCTGTGTATCTTTGACACCAGTATTTGCTGTCATCCGTGCCATGGATTTACCTATTAATGTCTGAGTTCTCTCCTATACACCCCTGACCTTCATTCAGAATTACAAGAGGTTCAGGCTGTAACTACGGTAACACCACCAATAACAAAGACCCAAACATCACCCTAAGTAGTTTTTGCATTTATCATTCTCTCATAGCCCTGTGTTTTTGCTGTGACGAAGAACTTAAAGACTATTCCTTAAATTGTTACTGTGTATATACTATCATCCATTCAACAGGGAAAACCCCTTGGGGACAGAAGCCATATTCCAACCGTCTTTGTGGCAAAAATAGGACAATAGAAGGACATAGCCTTTGATCTTAAATTGACTTGTGTTTGAATGCCAGATCTTCCTAGGTTGGTGGCCTTGTGTGATTTAATTAACTTCCCCGAGCCTCAGTTTCCTTATGTGTAAAATGGGGATAACACCCTTGTCATAAAGTTCTTAGTTCCTTTCTTGACTTTCCAACACCCTCCCCCTCACCCAATGTCTATTAGAATGTTTTACACGCATGCAGTAGATATTTTAAATATGTGAACTGAATTCCTTACCATAAGCAGCTAACATTTTCAAAAGGGGAAATGTTTTATTTAATAATCCCGTATATGAATGAGTGAAAAAGAGAACCACAGAAACCCGATAAACTGTCCAAGGCCCTAGAAAGCATCGGTGTCGGGTCCCAGGATAAAATCAAGACTCTTGGATCTCGGATGAGTTCCTCAAGGTCATCTGAGACTTCCATGAATATATGATTTCACAGTGAGCAACGGTCCACGAGGAGACAGGACAGAGCAGGTAGGTGGCAGGGCCGGAAATCTTACCAGAGCTAATGCCATTCTTGAAGGCCCCACACCGCAGCTCCAGGGCCTCAGTCAAAGGCATTAGGAGAACAGAGACACACTCCACAAAATCTGAAAGGTACATTTTATTAACTAGAAGAATAATGTCCATTCTGTGGTCTCCAAGCACACGGAAGTGAAGATAGAAAAGAAGAAACCACAGTATTGGTAACTTCCCATCCCCAGCGACTCCTCTCTGCCTTGGTCTTCTGGTTTCATAGCACACAGGAAAGTAAAGAGAAAGAAGACAAGAACTGCTTTCAGACGAACACCGCAAACGCTATCGCAGCAGACGCATTAAAGGCACTACTGCCGAGGGGTTTCCCAGGGGCTCTCCTGGCTCAGCTGGCAGCTCTGCACGGGGAGCTCAGGCCCGGGAGGGGTGGGGCCCCCCGCTACGCGGCTGTGTTCTTGCACACGATGAGCCCATCCAAGAGCTCCAGCTTGTGAAAAGATACATTGTGTCTAACCCAGTGGTTCTCAAGCCCTTTTAAACCTAAAATAATATCCATTCGTCGTCAGCACCTATCAGGACAGGCAGTGCTAGTGCTCTGGTCCCGCACATTCACTGAGCTGTGCTCTGTCCTGACGCTGGAAGTCGCTGGACTAGCTGGTCTCCTTAAATGTATGATGTGTATCTGTGATGGGAAACGTAGTGAGAAATTGTCATGGATAGATAAACTCAGGGGTAAGAGCCGCTATCTGCCAAAGATCAACCAGGCATTCTGATTCACCGTCTCTGAAGTGGGATGCTTGTGTCCAATGGGAAAATATGTTTCCATTCACCAAACCCGCCAGGATGAAATACTATTTAGGACGAGTTCACTGGACAAAGAGGGGCGTGCTGAAGGTCATGCAGTGTGTGAAGTTGACAATGCAGGGATGGTGGCCACCTGCGGGGCCTTGTGAGTTTCTTCCCAAAGAATACGTGCCACACTCTCCCCTGCAGGGCATGACCTTTTCCTTTCAACATCACTGAACTGGGTGGGAATGCTGATCCTGGAGAAATTGATCAATGCACTCTTGCCATCAAGGAGGGTAATCCTTAGTACCACTATGTGTCCATCTGCCTCGGACCATCTTTTCCTTCATCTCCTGCTCCCAGACTCACAAAGGAGAAAGGGCAACGTGTTGGGACTTCAGCACACCTAGACTACATAAAAGATCCCTAAATGCATCCACACAGTGGACTAGCCAATCCTATCTGGCAAGCTGAACTCAGAGAGTGGAATGTGGGAAATCAGAGTCGCGTGCTCAGTGTCACGGAACAAGCCGGCCGCGTCCACGTGGCACGCGGCATCTGCGAGGGGGGCGGGGAGGTACAGGAGACATCAACACTCACGCAGCTCTTTCTTCAGTACCTACAACTTGACCATATTGCTCTTTTTTTCTTTATTCATTTGCCTTTGAGAGGCAAGACAGTTGAGATCAAACTGGCATCTATATGTATCAGGTTCTTTGTTCTTTTTCTTTTTAAAGGGAACTAGAAAAGAGAGACTCATTGACTAGGGGGGAGCCATGGGCCATCTTCACCCCCTTAATACCTCAGCTCCACAGAGCTCAACCATGTTATAGAGAGACAGCAGTGTCTCCATTTGTCTCTGTTGGTCTCTTGTTCTTTATCAGGATAGAGGGGGAAGCAGGGAAGAGATGAGCCTGAGAAAGAGGGCATAGAAACCAAGGAGAATTGAAAGGTATGCATTGTGGGGAAGGAGAGCCCCTAGCTGGGCAAATATGGAAGTGGAGGGAGGGAGAGTGGGGAGGGAAGGGGGCGGAGGGGCCAGGAGCTGAACGCTCAGGTGCCCGAGGGCCCCCAGCAGGTGACCTGGGAGAGTGATGCACAGGCCAGCGAGGAGAGCCCAGAGGGAGTGGTGAGGACCCCTGTGAATGGAGAACGCGTGTCCCCACTACTCTCCCCCAGCTTGCATTTGTCAAGAGAGAATGCGGGCTTGGTAATGCTGGATCTTCTGATTGTTCCAAGGCAGTTTGAAATCCAGACTTTCATAGACTTTTCATTCCAGTTTCTGTGTATTGGTGAAACACCATTTGTCATGAAAAATACTTGAAAGGCAGAGTTGATGCAAGAGCTATGGTGTGTGACCAGCGTGTAAGCAGAGAACAGGGGAGGAAAGGGTCAGACACCCACCAGACAGGACCGGGCTCATTTTCACAGAAGGGAAGGTGGCTAAAGAAAGAGAATGAGGAGAGAGAGAGTGGGCGGAGCCAGGCAGGACCCCGGATGATCAATGCCCTGGGGTAGCAGCTGGGGTGTGCATCTTGGCGCCTGGAAGACCTGTTCGAATGCCAGGTGTCGCTGGGCAAGGTATTTGACTCGGGGGCTTCCGCTGCCCTGTGCATGAACAGGAGAACGACGCTGACCTTGCATGGTGTGAGCTGTCTGGACGTGCCTAGCATGCACTTGATGTTCTGTGGATGCTGGTTAACTTACTTTTTCTTTTTCTTTTTTTTTTTTTTTCCTCTCAGCAGAGGGAATAGTTGGATCCCAAAAAGGTACCTCATTGGTTCAAGGAACCACATTCTTATACTCTGGAACGCCATTTAGTAGGGCCACTGAGGAACTGTGAATCCTTTTGAGAACTCTAGAAAACATATGGACTTTCTCCTCAGAAACGTATACATAAAACACACACGAATACACACACGCATACCGTTTACATTCCATTTCAGGAGGTCAGAGGTCCTCTGAAACCTACCCGTGAACTTCAGGGCAGGGTCGCTCGTTTATGATAATTTTGTTCCAAAGCATTGGAAGAGAGAAGTGCCGTGAGATCCGGTCCCTTGTGTTCATGATGATAGACTCGGACCCAGAGCCAGACCATGGCACGAAATTCTGGGATGCCCCTGAACACATACGTACACGTCTCATGTACTTGCTCATTTAGGCCGACTTTGCCTCGCTCCAGCATTATAAAAAAGGAATTGTCCATACCACCTGCGTGAATGACCACCTGATTGAAATGTTTCCAGGGACCTGGAAGACCCTTTGACTGCAGAGATGGAATTGAGGGTGAGGCAAACTGCATTTGTCGCCAAGTGAAAGGGGATCATCGCAGGAACACTTCTCCGTATGACTTGTGAATAACAGGCGTAGGGTTGAGCCGCGCCGCAACGCAGGAGAGGACCCACCGAGATATTTGGAAACATCTTCCACAAACAAGAAGGCATCCAGGGCAATAATGGAGCCCAGGTCTCCCTTCCCTGAAGGTGATGGCCTACGTGTGCTAACAAAACACCACCAGGTAACAGGTAGTGAGACACTCCCATGATTGTCACCCACCGTATCTATTGCTCGAGGCTTTGCAAGGTCGTTTTCAGAGGCTTTTTGAAAATTCCATCTAAACACATTCCTCACCTCTCAGTAAGTACTACACTTGACACAGAAATGACTCTGGTATGTAATTAGTCTTTCTTCTACATTTACCCAAAACTCAAGGCAGGGGGGCCTTCTAAGTGTTTCCTAAGAAATATATTTGTAAATGCGACTGATCCCTCTCAAGCTGAAAAGGAGTTCCTATGTGCTGTGAATTGAAGATAAGTAAAGAGAGAACCGTGCACGGAGAAAGGGCCTGGGCCGACAGAAATGCAGTGGGTCTAAGGAGATCCCCGGTGGAGGCAAAGAGTTGTTGTCGCCCAGAAGCTCCAGGCCTCCCTCTGCTGGCCACGTGTGCGGTGGGGAGCATTTCCCCAGAAAATCCAGAGCCCTCGTGATCCGCCAGGCAGGGCGAGTTTGGGGATCTGTGTTTCTCCTTAACTCCAGGACCATTAAAGAAGGCGGGCGGCACCTGCAGGAAATGAGCAAAATCTTCCGGGAAATCTAAGTCATATAGGAACTTCCTAGCTTTCCAACGTCTGGGCTTACCACCTTTCAAGTTGTTTACTCTGGAAAACGAAAATCAGTAGCCCCATTTCTTATTAACTGTTAAAAACTTGATTTGCTAAGAAGCATTTCCCCAGTTTTATTATCTATTTCTCCCCTTACCACCGTAAAGAAACAGGAAGAAATGTAATAGACAAGTAGGGGTTCCGTATCCTTAAGGAGATACGATTTAAACAATGTCCTTGGACTCTTTTCTGGGAAACCTGTGTTTTGTGGGTCCTGTGGGCTCCCCTGCTTCGGGATCTGCCATTTGTACAGGACGAGCACGGGGGGAGTGCCCACCGACATGACGTGACCAGCGGGAGGAAGAGGCCCCGGAGGCTCTAAGCAGAAACTCAGTGAAATGAATTTTCAGTTTGGCTGCAGTTCTACTGAGTTGCCCTTGAAAAACTAGAAGTTTATGTTCAGTTATAAAAATAAAGATTCATTTTTGCCATCCTCCATGTTATGGAGTGATACACCCCCCAAAACAGCACAGCGGTGACAGATACTTCAGTATGCATTAATGTAAGCAGGGCATTTACCCTGGGGGAGAGGGGGAGAGAAAAATACGAGAAGTTCCTGTGATCATGGAGGCAAATAATCGAGGAAAATAATATTTACTATGTTCTGTAAGCGTTATGATGTCCCTTTTACAGAGAAGGAAACTGAGGCTAAGGAATCCATATACTTATGGCCACGCAGAAGTGACAAATCTATAATTCAGAAGTGGTCTGAGTCCTTTCCCTACAAAAGGGAGGATAGAAATGTCAAAGGTCTATCCTGCGGGCTTCATGGTTTTGCTTAAGCCTAACTTCCCACTTGAACCGGTCCAGATTTCTCTTGGAAAACTCAACCATTTCTTGCTGGCTCTCAGTGCTTCTTTTCACATCTGCCACAGGGTGGCAGCATTTCCCCAGCGATGCCGCTGCCAGCACCTAAAACTGGAGGGATCTGGCGACAGAGCCCAAAGTGGAAATCAAGAGACAACTAATACAGGACTAATGAAAAGAGGAAAAGTTCCCAAACTGTGATGGCACCCTAACAAAGTAAAAGCTTTTAAACCCAACTGTCACTTTCAAATTTAAGAGCTTCCAGCCTCTCTGATGCATAGAAAAATGAGTTCCTGTGAAATTATTTCAGAGCTATCCTTTCGTCCACCACCTGATGGCAATCAAGACCCCGCGAATACCTAAAACCTGTCCCTTTCTTGGAAGTTGGGAATCCTGTTTGGAAAGTGCAGCAGCCTAGGCCTTTCCGTAATCCCCAGTTCTGCTGTGTTCAAGATGCCGTGGGTGGAATGCCCTGGCCATTCATGGGGCCCATCGCCTTCCTCAGAGCTCCCACTGGGAGCTAGTATGGGATTCACAGATTCACCTTTTCTCTGTGGTGGGTCTAATAAATTCCCTAACTTTCCACCTCTAATCTTCATCCTGCCACTATTTGGGTTGCTCCTTCAAACAGCTTCTGAAACAACCGACTTCTTCCTGTTCGGCCCTGTCCCATCTACACAGGCAACTCCCATGATTCTCCACCACCTGTCACTGCCTTAGACACGGACACTGTGCGGAATGCAGTTCCTAACTCATGTATCGAATGGTAGAAGCAGCCCTCAAATCGCTCCTTGAAGCTATAACTGTATCTCGGGCACTCTTCATGAGGCCAGCTTTCAGCTTTCAGCAAAGAGCCTAGTGCTGTGACTGCAGAATGGGTAATTGTGCAATTGTGATTTCCTTGGCTGCAGTGATGCTGATGATAAGTTTCCTTTTGGTGCCTCTACTCTGATGTGAGCCTACCATTGGCCATAGTGATCCGTGAAGATGCTGGCGGTAGGGTGAGGTCATGTCACGTAAGAAAAAGGGAGAATTAGTCAGTGAGGGGAGAATCCCGAGAGAGTGTGTTGACTCCAGAGTCCATGACACACTCCTGGTGAGCTTTCAGGAGCAGTGAGAGCACACACTTCACCTTCCTCTCTCTAGGCTGGGGTGCCTCCCAGATCAGCAGTGGGCTCTAATGCAATGTCAAGCCTGGTCTAGATTTTTTTTCTGAGATTAGTTTAAGTTATACATCAATATGCTATTGCTTTGGCCCTCTTAGCAATAATTTCTTGGCTGAACATCGTTGGAAACAAACAATGGAGAGGATTTGGGAAGGCCATGCTGTGCAGAAAATGAAGGTAATGCTAGAAGCTAGGACCTCTGAGGAGGGAATCCAGAAAGCCGAAGAGATGACTTCTTTATAGCTCCCTGAGTGCTTAAAGTTTACTGAAGAAAGAAAGGAATGAATGAAGAGTAGTTGTCCTCACAGAAAGGAAGTAGGCTTCAGGAAATCATTTTGATCTCTAGTCTTTATTTTTCTGTGACCATCACTGAGGATGCCCTATCTCTTTTGTCTACCGTGTTGCTGCCCAGATTGCATCTTTGTGCTGAGTGAGGCAATGACTTCTTGGCATTCACATCATACGTACTTGGTGTTTGTAGACAGTTATCGTATCATTAGTCATTGCCTAGTTAGCTTGGCTTTCATGTTTCCACATAAATGAATCCCGCCCACTCTCTCAGTCTTGTCTGTCCTTATTCTCTGATCTTCTTCCAGCATTTCCATCTCTTTTGGGCCCCAGAGCACCTCACTGACAATTTATTGTCTCAGGTAAAATACTGGAGCTACCCAGAAGAAAAATAGGGCTGTGTGGACTCAGGGGGAGAGTTAACCCTTTTCGTACAGTTTCAAAGTTGGAACCAGGAACAAAGAAACTTCATTATTGGCCACCTTATTTGCATGAAATGCCCAAACTGGTTTTGAAGGGCTTGACTATTTGCTGGCTGTGCCCATAAGGAAGTTTTGAAAGCAGGCCTCTATAATATATTATAATACATTTAATGCCCTTTGTCACCAAATACCAAAACTTTAGAACAGGGACAATAACCTTTCATAAAGGAGATGGAGCAAAACCAAAGGCAAGTGGAGAAGAGGGAGGAGGTCATAGAAAGAGGCCTGAAGTTTTGGTGGAAAGTGACTATCCCCAGAGAGCCCTGCGGATGGTCACGCTGGGTACAAACACAGATGAGTTGGAAAGGAAGGATGGGTGGTCAGTGGAGGGAGGTGGAAATTGGGTTGATTTTCCCATCGACCTCAATTTTCTTGATGAATCAGGAGGCAAGACTGTCAGTGGAGTGTGAACAGGAGTGGGGGTGGAAGGAATTTTGAAAGCGAAGGCTGGAAGGACCCCCAGGAAGAAAGAAGCATTGAGAGCCGGGCTGAAGTGGGGAAACCCTGACTTGGGAATGGCTTTCATCTACAGCTCTTCAGTTTTCTTTTCCAGCCTGCCAACTTCATCGTTCTAACTGTTAGGTAGTCCTGATCCTGCCTTCTCGCCTCACTGCTGCTCTCGAGATGTTTGTCACTTTTCACCTGCACCCAACTGGTCTCATCACCTCCCCCTCTCTGCCAATCTTCCTTCTTTCTCGCCACTGCCGGAGTGACATTTCTTACCACACAATCTGTTCATAGGACTCCGTGGCTTAAAAGTCTTCAACAGTTCCCTTGACTGTTGAATAGAAACCAAGCTTCTTTTCTTGGCACATGAGGCTTTGGTAAACTGAAAATTAGCCACGGATTTTTCCTTTCCCTGTATGGATGCACTTTTGCAAAGTGACTTCACAGCTCCTCCTGACCAGAGATGGAATCCATGTCTCCACCCCTTCAGTCTGGGTTTGGGCATGGGATTGGCTTTGAGCAGTGGAACAGCAGCCAAGTTGCTACACGCAGATATACGAAAGGCACTGGAGCCTTCTCCTCTCTTCTTGGGGGCCTTTGGAAGTCCACGTGAACAAGCTCAAGCCAGGGGGCTGGTGGATGAGAGGCAGTCATTCTAGACATTCCAGCCAAGGCCATCGCCAACCAGCGCAATCCGGCTGACCACAGACCGTGAAAAAGCCTAGCCTAGACCCGCAGAACTGCCCAGCTCAGCTCGCTCCAAATTACTGACCCATAGGTTCATGGGTCAAACCACGAAGTGCTGGGGTGGCTGAAGATCGGAACTCGGGGAAAGCCAGTGCGGCATCTATAGTGCAAACCGTAAGGAGGCTCCCATTTTCACGACCCTGAGAGGGGCGCCATTTTGTTCCCGCACGTCACGCAGGCCTCCCTCACCTGGCCGGCGTCCTGCCCCCGCCTAGGTGCTCTGCGGCCATGGGTGACCGGAGCAAGGAGCTTCTTGACCCGGCTCCCGAGACTCTGCTCTGCTCGGTCACTGCATGGTGACCACGGCCACCGCCGCGTTCGTCCGCTCAGAGTGCGCCCTACGATTTACCGCCCTGTGCTCCCGTGACGGCGGCCGGGCACCAGGTGTGGTACCCGCCGAAGCTTCCAGCAGAGTAGGAAGTGTGCTGATGCAAAAAGTTCTGCTCCCACAAGGTCAGTGGTGTTTATCTAGGTCGAGGGATTCTCGACCTTGGATTTTGAATCAGAAAAGGTGGAGAAAATCTGAGAACTGAAGTCATACTCTGTTAACTCTTGCCGATGAGATCCCCAGAGCCTCCTGAGTCCTGAATCGCCTTCCAGAATCAGCTTCAGGGAACTGTCGATATATTACAGGGTCCCCCCCCTCCCCCAGATTTCCTTGAGATTCCAGCCTCCCTTGAGCTAACGTGCTGGAATTTTTTCCTTAGTAACACAAAAGTCTACTACCTGAGCTCTTTAGCATTTTTCCTCCTTACATTCTACTCACTCTTTATGTTGAGTGACGCCGCATCGGTTCCTGTAACCGCCATCAGTTGTGGTGCCTTTGCTCAGGACTTCCTGTGCTAGAAGCCCCTCCCTTCCGTATCTTTGGCGGAAGACACCGTTGGTATGGAATCAGATCCCCGGCTATACGTGACCCTTTAACCATATCGCGCACCCTTCCTTCAACTTGAGCCCGTTCTGCTGCTGCTGGCCCACACCCGGCACCTGCGCCCCTCAGAGGACTGTACTGGAGATGCCCCGCTCATTCCCCATATGCTGGGAGTTTTATACCCCACCCCTGCTTCTCCATCAGGGTCCCCATAACCAGTGACAGACCACCGTGGAAGTATAAAAGGCCCACTATTTCCCCTCTAGAAGGACACACTCTGAGTGTCGTTTATGCTCCAGAGCGCCTCATGGGCGTGGGGATCAGGCTGAATGAGGGACTTAAGCTGAAATTGTGCTTTTGCTTGGCTTCCTCCCATCCTTGTATGATATCCCTACCCCCTGACTGCTGTCTTCCGGGAGCGTGGCCCTAGCACATATCCCCCTGCAGAACTCATCCTTACGCTCCTAACATTATGTGTAATCATTGCTTCTGTTGTGTCCCTGACCCCTCAGGGAGAGGGACTCAGCTGCTTCGCGCTGTGCCCTGCTGGCTCCTATAGCAGCCTCCGTGGTTGCATTGGAGCAAAGTCAACATTTACAAGTGGGCCAGCCGGGTCTCTTACTGGTCAGCGAGCACCGTGAAGGCAAGGGGATGGTCACATTACTATTCTCTGGACTGTCTCTCGTAACCATTAGAGACACGGGAGGAGAAAATTCTTTGCATTGACTTGAAATCTGCCTCCTGGCGATTTTCCCTTTTGGACCCTAGGTCCTCCCTTTTACACAATAGAAGAAGACTTCTGACAGTGGTTACTTTCCACCAAGTCTTCCCTTCTGGCTAAATAACTCTGGGTCTCACATGGCTTTGATTTCTAAAACTTTACTGTCCTTATCACTGCCTTCTTGGTGCTCCCGAGTTTGTCAATGTCCCTTGTCAATGTCCCTCCTCAAGCCTGGCACTCAGAACTAAAAACAATAGGATGACGGGGGTGGGGGCACCTGGGTGGCTCCGTCAGTTAAGTGGTCAACTCTTGGTTTCTGCTCAGGTCGTGATCTCAGGGTTCTGGGATCGACCCTACAGGGGGCTCTGCGCTCAGCACAGAGTCTGCTGGAGATTCTTGTCTCTCCCTCTGCCTCTGCCCCTCCCCCCTTAAAATAAATAAATACATCTTTTTAAGAAAATAAATTAAAAACAATAGGATGACAAAACAGCAGGATGAGCTAAAACAGATGTGGATTAGCCGCCCCTTGATTATAGACCTCTAGCCTTTCTCCAGCTGCATGCAGGATTTGTCTTAATAAGACTGAAATGGCTGTTACAAAAACCTATTTTGGTCCAATGATGATACATGCCCGTTAAAATCACTAGCGCCCTTTACACGAACTTTTGTTAAGACCCATCTTCCTCCACCCGAATTTCCAAGAGTGAGTTTTAAACCTAACTTCGGTCTGTCAAGCTTCATCTGGTTTGGTTTAATTTGTCATCGCAGCAAAACGAAAACTCCACCGGTACTGTCAACTTTTCAAGCGTCATGCTGGTCAATGATAAAAAGGAGAACAAAACGAGGACAGTCAGAGCTCCGTCACTCCCTGAGCAGCTGTGTGGGAGCGGACACTGACATCAACCCACACTCCAGGAGCCACTGCCCAGCGAACTCTGGATTCTCCTGAGCTGTGATGTGGCCTCAATTTGTGCACCGATAGGATGATGTAAATTTTTATTTTAAAAATTGCTGAAATCAAGTTTTCTTATGCCTCTGGAATTTTCCTAATCTAAAAAGCAAAATGACATGGCAATTAAGAGCATGACTTTTCTAGTCTGACACAGATAAATCTAAGTTGTGTCACCGGTTTTGTGATGTTGAGCAACTTTCTAACGTTTCTGGGCCATGGTTTCTCTACCCCTTAAATAAGAATAAGAATGGTTTCCATGCCATAGGATATTTGTAAGTAAATTAGTTTATTTCTATCGGGGGTTTAACAGAGAACCTAGCATGTAGTGGGAAGCTTGATATATGTTATTATCAACTTAAAGACACATTGGGAGGGGGCTGCTGATTTAGGGAAAATAATTCTGATCACCAGTTCCAACATGTGGGAGGCACACCAAGAAGCAATTCTCCAAAACCAGCTAGATGTTCTATGATTCAAGTGAATTCTGAGTCAGATCCCATAGGTTAAGGACTAAGTCCTACAAGACTGCCCGCCACCCCCCCTTCAGATGCCAGCACAAGTCCAGGTTGTAACTTGAACTTCTGACCTGTTGGCTATAGATCCAAAGTTTCCCCCACCTCCTCCTTGGGTTCAGAGAAACATTTTAGTTAGTAGATCACCAGTTTGTTATAAAAGAATGTAACTCAGGAACAGCCAGCTGGAAGAGAAGTAAAGGGCAAGGTCTGGGCGGGGGGTCACAGAGCTTGCACACCCTCTGGGAGCACACCACTTTCTCTGCTCCCCCATGTGCTCCCCAACCTGGATGGTCTCTGAACCCTTCCTTTTCTGTTTTTATGGAGGCTTCGTTACTTAGGCATAATTGATCAGATCATTTGGCTATTGGTGATTGATTCAACTTCCAGCTTGTCTCCCCTCCCCCAAGGTCAGGGAGGTGGAACTGAATGTTCCAACCCTCTAACCACAAGGTTGGTTCTCTTGGCAACCAGCCCTCTTCCTTAGGTGCTTTCCAAAACTCTCCTCATCAACATAACAAAAGACACCTTGATCACTCTCCTCACTTAGGAAATTCCAAGGGTTTAGGAGCTTTGTGTCAGAAACCAGGAAGGGAAGAAAACCAACTATGTATTTCTTGTTGTAATTCACAATATCACAAGAGGGCATCAACCAGAAGGCCTCACTGAGACAGAGACATCTGTGCAGAGCTGGTGAAGAAGGAATGAGCCTTGAAGCTGACTGGGGAAGAGGGCTCCAGGCCAAGGGGATGGTTAGGACAAGGCTCAAGGTGTGTACGGACTAGTGAGGAATGTTTGCCTGGATCTGAATGAGGAGGGGGAGGATGGTAGGAGATGAGGCTGGAAAGGCAGCAGGGTTAACTCTTACAGGATCTCAGATTTCACTTTGAGAGAGACTTGAGACCATTATGGTAGTAATGGGCAACGGGAGGAGTGACATAAATGGACTTGTGTCCTAAATCACCACCCTAACTGAGATGTGGCACATAGGCGCCAGCATTTGGGAGGCTGTGACAATAATCCAGGAAAAGATGATGGTGTCTTGACCTGGTGGAAGGGGTAGCCGTGGTGAGAAGTGGTCAGTTTCTAGATATGTTTCAAGGCGCGGTCTACAGGACTATTGATGTGCACTGGAAGAAAGAGAAAGCAAGGATGAGGCCAAGTGATCTGGCCTGAGCAACCCAGAACACTAAGTTGATGTTTACGGAGATGGAAAAACAGGGAGAAGGAGATATCTGGGAAGTGCATCAATCAGGATAGGCTAGGTGATGCTGTAGAAACAAACAGACCCCCAGGTCTCACTGGCTTAATGCACACGAACCTCTTTCCCGCTCATAGTACCCGTCTGTTGCCAGTTGGCAGTAGTTGCCGCTCGGAGTAGTCACTCAGGGACCCAGAAGGGCTGAGGCTTCCTCCTGACACCTTTCCTCCATCACCACCACAGCTGGAAGGGAGCACCATGAATTGAACTCTGGCTTCAAAAACCCCTGCTGGGAAGTGAAGTCACTTCCACTCACATTTTATCAGACAAAGCAATTGCAGAGCTCTGCCTCACTTCACAGGGCATGATGGGAAGTGCAATTCTACCACATGCCTGGAAATCAGAGTTGGAAAGACTCACTAGCCCCAGTGACTACCACCGGTGAGAAAATCCCCATTTTTTTGCTTTTGTCTTTTGGACACAGCCACCCAAGTAGAGGTAGACTGTACAAGTCTGAAGTCCGGGGGGTAGTAAGGTGTGGATCCAGGCTTATAGGAACCTTGAGTTTATATAATTTTAGGGGAAGTTTCTTTACGTTAAAGACCTTGAGACTCGATATAAAATTAGGGCCAGGGTCTGAGAAGGGGTTGTACAAGTGAGAGGGCCTGAAGTTTCAAGGTGAATCCACCTCTAAGAAAAAGGCCTAGAGCCATAAATGGAAAAGACACCAGCTGGTAGAGGATTTTTAAGCAACAGGACTGAATGAAGTCACCTAGGAAGTAAATATAAAGCAGTCCCTGAAATCTGGGCTCATGTAGTGTTTTGAAAAGCAATCAGCAAAGAAGGCTCTCAAGTAGCTGGTGAGGTATATTCCGTAACAAAATAATCCCTTTCCTCTGATATTTCCTTCGTGCTTGCTCTCCTATGGGCTGCTACCTGCATTCATGACACGTCTTCTCTTGAACGACTTGCAGGATAGGGAGCCTCACAGCATTTGACTTGAACACGGGCCTTCAGAAGCTGGGGGTAGCTGCAGACCAGTTCAGCTCCGAGGGAAATTCAGCACTGACCCGGCAGAAGGATAAAGAATTGACAGCAGGTGAAGAGATTAAATGTTAACCTCCAGCCCGGTGGCCAATTTGTTAGATCAGTAGCCCCGGGTCACATAAATTCTCTGGACCTCAGTATAGGCATCTATAAAATGAGGGAGTGTATCATTTTTTCCCTGGAGTCCTTTCCGACTCTACCATTCGGCCCAGATATTCCATCTCACCATGGGCTGGGCCCCAAGACTGGATCCCATCAGCAGGGTATTTAATTGCTTTGTGTAAACATTTCAAGTTCCCTATTCATTTTACATTGATTAAGATATGATACAATTGAAGGTCATAAATAAATGAAATATGGCACCCTAAAAGGCTGTTGGGCAATAAAATGGAATGATGGCCGTTGTGGAGTTCAAAGTAAAGTGTAGGAAGTATTACCTAATTCGTTTGTAAACCTCCTCTTTATTAGAGGAAGTTTAATGTGGCAGACTTCAGCTAATAAATAATTGAATCACAAGAGACAGACTGTTAGTTTGCTAGGGCTCCTAGAACAAAGTACCACAAACTGAGCGGCTCAAACAACAGAGACCTAGGTGTCAGCCCGGCCAGCCTCCCCCTGAAAACGCGGGGGAGGATCTGACTCCCAACTTCTGGAAGTTCCTTGGCTTGTAGCAGCACGACTGCATCCTCACGTGGCGTTCTCCCCACATGTCTGTCTCTGTTTCAGCTCCCCCGCTTTGTAAAGATGCCCCTTGTTTTGTTTTAGGGCCCCGCTAATAGCCTCACTTTAACTTGATTATCTCTGTAAAGACTCTCCCTCCAAATAAGGTCGCATTCTCGGGGACTAAGACTAATACCCGGGTACTTATCCCAGGTACTCGGAACTCTGACCTATCTTTGTAGGGGACACAGTTTGGCCCAGAACACACACCCACATACAACGACTGCTCCCTGGCCCCAGTTCCTCTTCGTCCTCCAGGACGCACACCCTTTCAGGCACCTTCCTGCAGGGCTCCTTCTCTGCCTTCTTAACATTGTGCAAATCCTTCTCCTCCTCTCCATCCTCCCTGCTTTGGCTCAGGCTCTGCTGATTCATTGTCCGGTCTAGCCAAGCATCTTCTGCTCGGGCCCCTAAGTTACCTTCATGATAGTGCCCGCTCCTCACGCCAATTCATCCTTACTGGGCCGCCAGTGTTCTCTTGCCACAATGCGCCTCTGATCTTGTCACCTCACGGCCGAAAATCCTTCAGTGGCTCTACGTAGACATTTGGGAAAAGTGCAATTTCTCAGTACAGAGCCCCAACCTTTTCTCCATCTAGCTCCCGTCCACCTCTCAGGCCACAGCTTAAAGCCTGACTCAACCGTCCCAAACACGAGCCGGTTCTTCGAACAGAGCGTGTCATCTGCGCCCTTTGGAAGGGCTGCCGGCAGCACGTCAAGAGCCTCGGTGCCAGTTAGGAAAAGCTGCCTCGCTGGGGAGGCTGGACGACAGCGGACACCCCGTCCTCCAGGTGGGGCTGCCTCCACGTAGGCTCCACGCAGCTCGGACGGTGGGGTTGTTGGATTCCAGTCCGCAGCTGTCCTCCTCTGCCCGTGCGGGACGCAAGGATACCCTCGGCCTGGATCTGCGTGCAGTCGCAGTTTCCCCAGGCAGACATTTGTACAGTCGCGGGTTTGCATCCGCCCTGGAAAGGGCTCTGATCTCCCAAACTACTTAGGTAAGAGTAAAGGGTTCAGGTGCAGCGTCCAGGAGAGAGGCGCTCCCGGCACCTGGTACACTGTGGAGGGTGAGCTGCTCAGGAGAAGGTGAGCCCCTGGAGCACAGGTGCTGGGTCTCACTCACACCTCGGGATCTCCGGCATGTCGCGTAGTGTGCGGTGTGCATAGGAACTCGGCAAATCTCCGGTGAGAGGTTCCCTTTGTTTTTTTTGACAGTTAGAGAATCTGTAACTTCCAACGTTCCGGGATAGCTGAAAACAGTGCGAATTGCTAAGGACAGGAACCTGGGCAGAGTCCCAGCAGGCGGGCCTGCCTTGGAGGGAGTATGCTTAGTGCAAGGGAACAGTCCCAGATTGTGGTTCCGGTCCCAGGCCACTCACCAACCAGCCTAATGGCTAAAGTAATCAATCACTTACTGAAACCTTTAAAGCCTTCCTATTCTAGGGCTTTACGAGTTCTCATGCACACGTCTCTCCTTGCTGCCTAAATTGTTAAATTTCGCTCTGCTGGATATCCTAAAATTCTACCCATTAGAAAGTTGACGTAAAATGATTCTTAGTCAATCACATAATAGAATGAATTAGATTAACAAATTTAAAGCTCCCAGTTGCTAGCTTAGATCAGTAAATGCTAAAGAAAGTGATGCCTTGCTTTGGAGAGAGGAGTGAGGGGAGGCTCCAGGACACAGAGCAAGTTAAGGAGGTAGATGGGAGCTGGGAATTTACCAGCCTTATTGGGAACGGTGTTGTCTGTCATCGGCAAGGCTGACTTTCCTCCATTCATCTCCCAATCCTCAGAGGCACATGACCACCGACCTTCTGGGGCCCAGGCACATCCCAGGTAGAGATAACTGATAGGACTCTTCGCGAAGGCAAAGAAAAGAGAGGCTCTATACACACAAAAGCACCTGCAAATTGTGCTAAAAGAGGTGGCCAGTCTCAGCAGGAATACAGCTACGTTCCTTCATTTCTTCCATCTCTGCTGGAACCCAGAGTTCCCATGAGGACAGAGTCTGGGAATAGAAGGCCCCACGAGGCTGGATGAGGGAGATTAAAACTCCCTTCAGGCCTGTTCCAGGTTGACAGCTATGGGCTGAAAAAATAGCTCGAGGAGAAAAACCAAAGAGCTGTTTGTACCGTATCCTAAACTCTCCGAACCTACGACATTTCGTGTACAAGAATATTTCAGTAATAAGCCTGGGCAGAGCTAAGGGATCCCATTTAGTCCACTGTGCACCTGACAGCACAGCCCGGCTAGACTGATGTGTGAGCCAAGAGAACAGTCTGAAGGAGAGGAAGCATTTTACAATACTTGAGCCTTTGGGGGGCACCCGAGAACCCTGTGGGTTATCCTTACCTCCTAGGTCCGCACTGGCTCAGAGGCAAGCACTCCAGTCAGCTTCTCTTTGCCCAGCAACAAAGGGCTTGGTCATTTTTTAATAAGGGGGAAGGGATTGGTGACAGCCATATTCCAGAATTTCATACCATTGTACGGAGTCAAGTAAGTGAGTATAATTGAAGGCTGTCCTCCTGTTTATCTAGTTCTATTCATTTATCTAATATCTATTTTGATAGCAAGTAGTTTGTAATTGCCCCACATATAGCCTAGTTTCACTGTTTTCTTAGAGTTTAAATATTCTGAGTGTCTCGGAAACTCTGACACTGCTCCTATCACGCCTCTTCTTAAATTTGCCAAAAGCTTGGCAAGGCACATATCCCCCCTATATTTTTTTCATGCTTGAGTTCTTGCCTGTTGTGTTCTTCCTTCGATCTTTTCTCCATTGCAGAGGTCTTCCTGGATCAGGATTCCTGGAGCATCGGCAGCTCCAGGAAAGAAGGTGTCCATCTTCAGGCGACTGGTGTGAGCCCCTTTCTGGTCTCCTACAGCGCAGGACTTCCTCTAACACGTAGGTCCAACTCTGCAGCTTACCACCAAGGAGGGCCCCCCAACCCAAGGAACGAAAGTTGACGAAATGCAGAAAGTGGGCTCTGATCATCACTTGTGTGAATCTGGGTCTTTTGAGCCAAACTGTGACTCATTTGTAAATGACTAGGTGTGAACCAGCGATTCCTATATGCTTTTATCTACAGAAACAAGCACGATTACAACAGCCGCTGTGGCAAAGATTAGTCTACACCACAAAGCTATTTTTTGTCATCTTCAGAAACTGTGCTTTCTTAATCTAGCACCTTTGAAATCATTCTGCTGGCCTTGCACAAAGGGTATTTTCTGGTTCCTGGTGTAATGGTCACTTGTCACTGTAGAGAACACTATCCCGGGGTGGGATGCAACTGAAGGGGTGACTTGAGCCTCGATCACTCTCGTCTCCTCTGAGTAGCAATTAGCCTCTGATCCCTTCTGTTTTCAAACACAATGAAACAAAACACACAAGAGGCTGGCCGGGACGAAGGGAAGGTTGCAGGCACAGATGCAGGTTGCTGTATTTCCTTGCTAATTCTCCTTCCAGTTGGGCAAGCTGAGAAGGGCTTTCCCAAACTGCAGACTCTTAGCTCTGGAGTGGCCATTCCTCATCAATGAGTCCAGACCCATTACTTACCAAGGAGGACACTGAGGTTCAGAAAGGTGGGAGACTTCCCCCAAATCCCACAGATCTCAGCACACTGAGGTTTAGCACTTAGTTCTCATGTGACTCATCTAATACTCTCACGGAGTGTATTTCAAACTTATTCCAGAAGCCTGAGCAATCTTGGTCCCAGGTGTTTTGTTTTTTTAAATGATGGATTTTAATATTATTTTTAAAGATGGGTTTCTTGTTATGATTATTGGTACTAATAAACACAGGGGAATGTTAGCAGTCTAAGTCATCATCATCATAATAAAAACAAACCTCAGTGCCTTGGATTTCCCTTGTTGATCTCTGGGCACCAATGAGCATGGACCAGAATTACTTAAATTTATACTTATTTCCAAAATCCAAATGTCTTAAAGGTACGTTTGAGATTGATTCAACCCAAAGGAAGCAAAAACCTGTGAGTCTCCAATAACCAGACTGATAATTGGCTTGCTCGTGCACTCAACACACTTACTGGGCACCCGTTGACTCTGCACACCACTCACCTGCCCTTATGAGATTTCGTAATTGCTTTGCAAAAAATTTAACAATGCCCACCGTCCTCCAACTCCGTGTGTCAACCAAGCTGACAATATACTCTGCTGAACTTACTTTCCCACAGCAATTCATCCAGAGTCGAATGATTTCTTGCTATCATTTTCTCCAAGTAGCGTAGGTGGAGGGAGGGAAAGAATGCAAACTTTGTTTCATGGGAGAAAACCCATTGGTTTGGCACCCTTCGAGAAGTACTATTTTCTTCTTGATTTTAAGAAATATCAGTTCCCCTCTTCCTCTTTAGTTCCCTATATTACATCCTACAAACCAGTGCCTAGAAATCCATAAATGCTGGATTATGTGCACATTTAAACTTAAGTGTGCCAATAGTTAGCCGTATCTAAGATAGACCTCTCACACCATCCAGCATGTGGTCGCTCACTCTTGGATGTTTCTTCTCTCCTTCGATCAAACCAGGGAGAAATGAAGCAGGGTTTTAGGCTTTCAGAGTGGGAATTAAGCCTGTCGAAGGCTGCTAGTACTAAATAGTAAATTAGCTGCCTGGGAATCTCCTTATGCATTAAGTCAAAAAAATAAAAGCTATATACATCCTTTAGAAGGAGTTGATTTTTAATATAGAATTAGGGCAGTGGTCTTTCTTGCATGGAGCAGGACTTATCTGCTAGTTTTGAATGATAGGTCCCTAACCTGCTATGTTCCAAGGCATAAATCTCACACCCCAACATCGCTTTTGTTAGTGGAGCCAGTGATCTTGATCCGTGAAGCAGACAATTGAGCGAGTGATGTGATCATTCAAATCCAGAAAAAAATTGTGGCTTGTCTTATCTAGGAAGTTTTAATTTTCTATTAAAACTCTCAAAGCCCCAATCTGGCAGACGGCTTTCCTTTTCAAATGTCTTACTGGTGGGGCAGCTGGCTGGCTCAGGAGGTCGCGTGTGCAGCTCTCGATTCCGGGGTTGTCCGTCGAGCCCTCCTGTGGGGGTAGAGATTACTTGAAGTCTTAAAAAATATATCTCAAGGGGAAAGCTGACAGAGTTGCTACCAGAGTATCTTCGAGTTTTTTATGTTTAGTTACTAGTTTCCAGGTAACTCACATTTTTTTTTCTAGGCAACGAATTTAGGAATTCCTTTGAACCCTTAGCTCCAAAAGAAAATTACCCCCAGTCGTGCACTCTCCGTCACAATAGTAAGAGATGTTTGGAAAAGAGGCAGGCACGGCCTTTTGTTGACGGTGGAAAGTAAACACAATGTACCCCCGCAGCGGGTGAGGGTGGTAGTAGACCTCCCAACATTGCCCAACATTCCTGTAGATGGCGCGACTCAGCCCCCATGGCAGGTAGCGGTTTCTAGAGCTTCTAAGTGCAGGACGCATATGGGCGGCAGTTAGAAAAAGAAAAGGCCAGAGAGAAGTGTGCTGGGAGAAAAGCACAAGACGGGGGAGGCACCGGGCGGGGGTGCCGGAGCCAGGCCGCGTGGCGGGATAAAGCTGAAAACCATCAAACGCCCAAGGTTGGATGACCGTATCCAAGGATGTTCTTTGTGAGATGAAAGGCAGGCCGCCCCTGGGGAGCTCAGGCCTGTGTCCGCGAACACAGGGGACACTTCCCACGGAGAGAGGTACATTCTTCTTTCCCTACCAACCCCAGGTTGTTCAGAAGCTCCTCCAGGCCTCAGCGCAGAGCGCGCTCTGGAATGTCGGGCGAGCCTGGACAGATCACCTCCTGAATCGAAACCCACGGACTGACATGGGCCGGTGCTGCTTACGCTGTTCACCGAGGCTTCCGTCCAGCCCCGCCAGTAAGACAGGAGTCGATAACCTGCTGGGAGTCCAAGTGCGCGGCACGAAGAGAATAGTAAATGCCACAGATCGGCCAACTACGCGGTTTAAATCCCGGGTTTATCTAGACACTAAGAAAGAGGCCAGGTGTGAGATGGCAACTCCTTCCATGAAAACTTTGTTTAAATAGCCTTAGCATCACATTGCTTTTAAGCCTAGTACCACTTCAGTAAAATTTTTCCTGCAGCCACATGTAGGTATCTAATGCTCTAAAGGAGACCTTACAGCATCTTGGCAAACTTATGTAACGCTCAAAACGGCCGCTTGAGATCAGGGGTCAGTCAGCAAACGTTCCGCAAAGGGCCAGAGAATGAATATTTGAGGTTTTGCGGGCTATGCAGTCTCCGCCCCAACTAGAAGGCTCTACAGCAGAAAGCAGCTATAAGACACGGCCTGAACGGATGAGTGTGGCTGTGTGCTCCTTTATTTATGGACACTGAAATTTAAATTTCAATGATTTTCACAAATCATAAAATTTTATTCTTTTGATTTTTTTCAACCATTGTTACTTGTGGCAGATTTGGCCGGCGGCCCATAGTTAGCTGATCCTGAATGTGGATGGTTGAGAGAGAAACAGCACCGCTGTCATGGCAACAGAGAAAGGGGCACAGAGCTCCGGGAGAGGCATTCCTCAGGGAAAAGGGGCAGTACTGTGGGGTGCCTTCCTACTCTAAGGGATTCCAGGACCGATAGCATTAGCAACCTCTGGGCCCCACCCCAGACCTACAGAATCCAAATCCTCACTGAAGCAAGATCCCTGGGCTGTTTCCAAGTTTGAAAGATTATATCGAAGTTGAAGAAGGCTTGGCAGCATGGTTTAAAGCCTGGCTTCTGTATTCAGAAGGCCTCCTTCAAACCTTTGGGCCTCTCAACAGCTAAGTGGCCTTGGACAAACTATTAGTAGTAGTATTACTATTATTACTATTATTATTTTTTTTAAGATTTTATTTATTTATTCAACAGAGATAGAGACAGCCAGCGAGAGAGGGAACACAAGCAGGGGGAGTGGGAGAGGAAGAAGCAGGCTCATAGCGGAGGAGCCTGATGTGGGGCTCGATCCCAGAACGCTGGGATCACGCCCTGAGCCGAAGGCAGACGCTTAACTGCTGTGCCACCCAGGCGCCCCTATTATTACTATTATTAATATGCCCATTCCCACACCTAAAAAGTGGGGATGGTGATCCATGCTAAACACTTGGGAAGTGCCTGGCAAGTGCTATTTATTAAATGCTTGCTCTGATCCATTTTTAGAAAATAAGTGTCCACACACATTCTCCTCAAGGCCACTTCCTCAAGGACAGACACACTCCTAGCCAGTCACTTGAGTTGAGTTGCTTTGACAACAACCCCCCCCCCCCAACAACCCCATCCATGCAAGTAAAGAGAGACGCCACAGCTCCTGGCCGCAGAGTGTAAAATATATTGAGGGTTGTAAAGGGACAACTTGGAGACATTTCCGGTCTGCTGAGACGACGTGCAGCATACACACGCAGGCTCTGTTTCTGGAAACCATGTCAGTAAGTTCTCAAATACATCTCTGTTTTGAACATGATGCTTTGTTTTTTTTCACTAGCACGGTTTACTACTCTACAGTTTCTCCTAGAGTAAATAAATATAGCGGCTGTTTGCAGAGCAACTACAGACTTATTGAGATGTGTAACAAGGTGAACTATTTCACAACTAGATCAACCTTTGCATTAACAGCAAGATGTTTTTCATTTGTTTTCGTTCCCTGCTGCAGTGGAGGGTGGGGGGGGTTAACTTTTCCAATTTATTCTTTGTTCACATGTTTCGTCACCAACAGACTCCCAAACATAATGAAAAATAACAGTCTGTTCAAAAAATTAAATTGTAATTAGGCCATGGGTTTTTTTCCAAGACCCTTAAAGTCAGATCATTTAAATTTACAAGAGGAAAAAAATAGGCATGATGGAAAACTAAGTAACAAAAAAACTACTGAAAAATACATCTGTAGAACACAGTGGTCAGTTGTAAACAGCTCAGAAGGGCAGAGAAAACAAAAAGTCCTTCTAGAACATTAAGCAGTCCAACGACAAACTCTGCTTTTTTTTTTCCTAGTGGCTATTTTCCTACCACAGTGTTGAGCTTCATTATATTAAATAACTTATATGGGTAAAAAGGAGTTTGCTAACCAGCAGCCAACTCAAAATCTTGCAGGAAGAGGGAGGAGAGGAATTCAAAACACAGTACACACTAAAGGGGAAACAAAGTCCAGAGTCAGCATTGAACCAGTCTTACCCCTCCTGGCAATACCGTGGAGCTGAAGTTGGGATCTACATGGAAGTTTGTCTCCCCTCCCTCCTCTCCCTTTTTCATTTAAGTTAACAAAGAAACATGGAATTCCTAAGAGCCAGCACTCAGCTGGGCAAGTCCCATTAGCAGCAAATGTTCAACCAAATAAAAAAAAAAAAAACAAAATCAACACACGCACACAAAAGAAAGCTCCATCCAAGTGCAGAGCTGTGATTCACATGGAAATTCCAGAAGATGAATCACGTGCAGAGCCGGATCGGTGGAGGATTCTTTCTCAAGTGTCTTCAGTGAACATTTCAGTCTCCCGAAATCCGAGTCAATCCGTCAGCTGTGGGAAATAAGTTCCCCATCTGCTCTTGAGCCAGCTTGCTTGCGGGGACTTAGCAGGATAGTTTGTAGGACTGGACGCCAAAACACAAAGGCCAGCCCCTCGGCGATCCACGTGACGCAGCAGCAGCAGCAGCGATGGTCAGCATCCCACTCCTTACACTCTGCCTAAGAGGCTGGACCTGAGGAATAAAGAAGACGGCAAGAGGACGAATGCGGCCGATGATTTCAGTTAATTAAAATGTCTTGCCTAACACTAGCTTCACCTCTCCTAGGCTTCAAGGTTGATCACACAGAGTTAAAAAGAGGAAGAAGGGCGCCTGGGTGGCTCAGTAGGTTAAACTTCCCACTCGTGATTTTGGCTCAGGTCATGATCTCAGCGTTGTGAGATCCAGCTCCGCGTGGGGCTCCCCGCTCAGAGGGGAGTCTGCTTGAGATTCTCTCTCTCTCCCTCTGCCCCCACCTCCCCATGCATGCTCTCTCGCTCTCTTAAAAAAAAAAAAAAAAAAAAAGAAGGAAAAAAATGTTAAGCATTGACGTCCCAGTTTTTGTACTAGTGACTCCCAGTCACTTCAAATAAATATTTATTAATGGAGGTGGCAAAAGCTTTGTTCATAGGTAAATCTTTATTTTGACTGGCTTTATATTAAACCAAAAACAAAAAGACAAACAAAAGTCATTAATTATGAAAAGCTTTTACATCTGCACTGGTCTTATCACAGATGAGCTTACTCAGTAAATAGAAGCATCTTCACATTCCAGTGCCCATTGAGAGCATTTAAATAGCCAGTGACAAGAAAGGTGTCTACCCTCAGAGGTGTATGTGTCACTGCCACTGCTGAGCCCAAGTGTCTGAACGACGAGGCTAGGGCCAGCAAGAAAAGCGTCTATGGGAAATTATCTAATTGCCTTCAAAGTTAATGTAATACACGTTTCAGGTAGGTACTATCATTCTAGAATAATTAGTCTTTGTATCCACTTAACACATGTAGCTTTGCAAACGATCATAGCCTATTTTCTCTGCTTTATCCTCTCCGTCGTTGCTATGATGTGGCCAACACCTACAGGAACGCAATGTCATTCCCCAGTATGGCAGGAGCAAGTGCCCAGTGCCGCAGTGGGAAGGAAAGACCCCACGCTTGCCTGCCACGGGCTTACGCTGTAGTAGGGATAAGAAGCAATGCACTACAGAGCGACCAGTTGGCTTGTAACAGGAGAAGACGACTGCCTTCGACCCCTTCTGGGGAGATACGGGTCAGGGAGGCGGAGGCATTGGAGCGGGGCCTTGAGATTACACAGGAGGGGGAAAGGGCAGAGTGCAGAGCTCACACCCAGCCTCAAACAAGAGTTTGTTCTTCAAGGCTCCTTAAAAACAATTTTCATGTAGAAAAATAGTCTGTTCTACCAAGAGTAGATCTTCACAGTGTTTATATACATATTTCCCCGTATACCATTCTCTCTATTTGTGCTGGGGCTGGCCCCTCAATGAATGCTTATCAGAGGCGTTATTACTGAACACTTTTGAGTGGAGCACAACTGCAGACAGATTCATAGATTTGTGTCTGAATTTAAGCCAGTACAGGGCACTCTCGTTTTCACTCCATATTTCTAAATTCTCAACTAAATTCTCTGGTCACATTTCAACCAGTCGAATGTTAACTGTTGTTGTATATTGTGTGTATGGTATCTACAGATATGGGAAGAGATTGTGTAATTAGGTCTTTAGTTTTTACTATCAACTCTTTGACTTTACAAGCCCTACTCACCACTAGGAATATGGCATAAAAGAATAACAATCAGAAAAGCCTGGAAAAGAAGTACATGGGAGGCTTGGACTATTTAATGTGTCTGGATTTCACAGGCAATGCCGATACCAGGTATCATTTAAGTACAGCTAATTTACCTGCCTACTAGTTCTTTAAAAATCCTATAAAAGTCACAAAAGTTAATAAGCTATCCTCAGGGGCCATATCAACTTCATGCTCTCACAAAAAAATAGAAAGGGAATTAAAAAGAGGAGAAACACGGAAAGCAAAGTTCGCCTAAAAAGAACAACAACAAGGAGTCATTCCTAAGCTCTTATCCAGCAAGGTGTGGACGCTGAGGATCACGTTTTACAGGCGAATAACACTGAAGAGTGCCGTAAATATCCTTTAACCCAACAGAGTAATACGAAATTTTAATATAAATATGCCACTGACAGGCACACAATTTCATAAAAGTAGATTTGAGCACCCGCCCAGCAAGCCTGTTACAGTCCCTTGACTCCAGGTGTTGGCCACACCTTCTTTACGCTTGTGTCCGGGATAAAAGAAACATCTCTGATCCTTTCCCTCTCACCATGACGCGTTCTAAGGATAATAATTCTGTTGCCTCTGTACCTCATCCCTCATCACTGAGAGGTACACAGAAAATCTAAATTTTCCCTTGAAACAAATGAAATCACACAAAACCAAATATACCTAAGATACCCTGGTTCATGAAACGTAGCCCAATATCAAGTATAATGAAGACTCCTAAATGACTTTACGAAGAAGAGAAATGTGTTTGTCCACCCTGGTACCAAAAGGCACATGCTCCCAGAGTCTCTTAGTGGAGATACAAATAGAGCAATTTTGATTATACGATTACTTTATCCTGGGCTATTTTAGCTATTAAAATATCTCAGATGGTTAAAATATACTTTTACCTATTTACCTATCCTTATTTTTTTGAAAATACCAATAGAATAACACAACTCTTTAATTTGAATAGATTCTCTATTATGTTTAAAGTCCCAACTTCGGGGGCACCTGGGCGGCTCAGTCCGTTGAGCAGCCAACTCTTGATTTCCGCTCAGGTCATGATCTCAGGGTCCTGAGATCAAGCCCTGCATCAGGCTCTGCACTCAGGAGGGCGTCTGCTTGGGACTCTCTCTCTCTCTTTCCCCCTCTACCCCTCCCCACCTCTCAAATAAGTAAATTTTTAAAAGATAAATAAAGTCCCAACTTCCTCTTTCTCTCAAAATAAAATGGAGACCAAGATCCAGCTGCTAAAACAGTGACACACTCAGATTTACTGAACCAACTGGTACTTGGGTCTCTTTTATCTCAGGTCAAATAAAATTTTAGTGTTAGAACTATTCAGAAATAGAGTCTGAACTTGTTATCTTTTAGTTGATGAGAATGAGTCAGTGCTCTTTCTACCACACATACTATGGGATAATCTCCGTTCCTTACTCCATAAAGTAATGTGAGAAAGAAAGGAAAGCAGAGTCACTGTATATCTGACAGTATGAAAAAGTGAAAGGCGATAAAACTCAATGATGGCAATGAGGATTCGCAGCCACAAAGATTCAGGTGACAAGCGATAAGGAGCAGAGAGGACTCGGAACACACAGGAAGGGACTTGCTACAGAAAGCAGTGGCTTTCCTCAAGTAAGTCCAACATGGCCTATGGAGGTTCACAGCAATGAGAAGCACAGAGACTCACCTTAAGGACTTCCATCTGTCCTTCTCTATATGATTTTCAGGTCCTTCACTCTCATAGGAAGCCAGGTAGAGCGCTACAATCAACCAAAAGTAAGAATGCATGAAAACTGAGGCCTTCTCCTGCTGTATTACCCACCACCATCCATCTCCTATTTAACGTGAGCTAAACCCTAAAGCAAAACGCTTTAACATATTCAATTATAATGGAGAAGCATCATAGTTTCATTAAGAACACAAAATATTACTTTGCCGGATGACCATCTCAACAAAAACCCACGGGCCTCTAGGCCAAAAAGGCACTTAGTTAAATGACAGTTTATGAGGAGAAACAGCTTACAAATGCAAGCCACATGATGCTATCACACGCTCACATTTATGTTCTTTTGAAGAAGGGGATGAAAGGGGGGCGGGGATCCTTTCCTGGTAGCTTTGATTTTTAAAAAACCTTTCCTACTAAAAAAGCCAGATTTTCCAGGCCACTTTTTCATTTTTCTAATATTTTTTCTTTATTTTTAAATCAAAAAGAATCTCATTCAAAGATTTAAAAGCTTGCTATTAATCCTATTTGTAGAGGTTAATAGCAATCAAGTCCCCTCTGGAACGGGTAATATTAATGCAAAATGCACTTCAGTCATTATCAAAAACACTATCAATCTGCTATGAGAAACTGTTAATAATACCTTTGATTTCTAGAATATTAGGATATAAAAGATCAAAAGAATAAATCCCTAAGTCTTTTACAAACTTTAACTCTCTTCTCATCAATTTTTTTCAGTAAAATCACTGTTTCTGCCTCAAATTCCTTAATGTTTTAACAGGTGAAGATTTTCCACTACTTTTTCAAATAGCAGCAGGTAGCAACTAACTGGTTTCTTTTTTTTAAAATTTTTGTTTTTTCAAATTACTTTTAGTATCAACATACCACAAACAAAACACCGTTTTTCTCCAATGAAACAAGTCCAAACATGGGGGGATAAAGTCCTTCAAAACCTTTCCATTTGTGCCAAAAACTCTGCAGCTCTAGTATTATAAAGAATGTTTAGGGGCACCTGGGTGGCTCAGTCAGTTAAGCAGCTGCCTCCGGCTCTGGTCATGATCCCAGGGTCCTGGGATCGAGCCCTGCATCGGGCTCCCTGATCAGCGGGAAGCCTGCTTCTCCCTCTCCTAATCCCCCTGCTTGTGTTCGCTCTCTCTCTGTGTCAAATATATAAAATCTTAAAAAATAATAATAATAGAATTAAATTAAAAATAAAAAGAATGTTTAAATACAGAAACAATCTGTTGATGAGTGAAGAGTGAGTGCCTGGCAAATATTTTAGGGATAAACCATACGGTTTCCTGTGCAACAGAAAACTCTTAAGCTGGACCAGGTCAGAAGACAGGCCTGATGTTACATGAGGAACCAAACGGCAGGCATGTTTGCACCCATTTCCTAATTGCAGGGTTTGGGGATGCTGGGGGCAGCCCCAGCTGCTAGGCTTGCTCACCATCTTCACTGAAGACTGGCACCGTGAGTAGATATTGCAAGATCTTCCGGTCCCTCTCAAATGGACACTCTACCTGTTTCCACGTCATGAATTCACTCACTTGTTTGGCCAGTTCCCAAAATTTCTAAGAAAAAAGAAAATTGAAAAGCGGTCATAAAAAATCATGAGCATTCCATTTAATCTCTTCCTCTGGCTTCGAATCAACTGAACTACATAATTTTCTTAATTTAATAAAAACTAGCTATAGGTATTTGTGAGGAACAGGTAAACATTTACTCACATACCTCCAGATAATAACCAATAATAATGTTGCAGCTAATTTATTCTACTCAGTAGTGTTATTTTCTTACAAAACAACAAAGAGAAAACTGGGTTCTAGAACTTCAGAATCTGCGTAGGCTGCCTGGCCCCAAATGGAACGTTGGAGAGGCTGACCCCTCTCCGTGCTCAGATTCTGTGGCCTACCCTTACCTCAAAGTTGACGTGGCCATTTGGAAGGCGGTTGGCACAGCCCTCATTGAGGAAGTAAATATCTTTGATTAAAAGACTGAAGAACGGTATCACAATCTAGAGAAAAGAAAAGACTTGGGTTTGCTTGGGCAAATAGATATTCAGCCTCTCATCAAACAATACAAGAAATGCATGAGCGACAGTAGTGCTGGCTTACGTAATAGGCTATGATGAATTAAGACACAGTGTTTTGTTCACCACCCATGACAGCAGTTTTCTCCCTTGCATAATTTTGCTACAGATGCAAATGCTATTAATAACCAAACCCCAGCAAAGACAACAAGCATTAGGAGGTGGGTGGCTTCATGTAGCTTTTGCCGTCTTCCCCACTGCAACAGTGTATCATAAATCAAAAAGTTCCAGCTCTAATCAATGGAAGAAGAGATAAAAGAACTCTTGCTTTTCATTTAGCGATCCCTTAATTAGAGCAAACTATTAATAGAACACCTGTCGCTGCAGGTACCAAGATTGTAAGATATGTGACCCATCTCTCTGCTAGAAATCTGTACTGCTGTATCATTTAGACGTCTACATTTTAGATGAATTTCTTTTTAGATGGACATTTTACCCTTGCTCAAGATAACGTGAGAGCTCAGGGTCTTAGGTAATAGTCGCTGGCAACTTCCTATTGGGTAAACCTGGCCTTCATAAGACAGAACACGTAGGCACCTGTTCTCATGGGAAATCACCTAGGCAGTACCTTGCACAGTATGTTGTGAGGTGTGTCCAAGTGGAGGAGGAATATAAATGTGTAAATTAGGATTAATGGCTGTTTGAAGAACTAAACCTCGAGTAAGACTCGCCTGCCTCGGGTCTTTGATTTGATGAGATGGTATTTAATTAATTAACCTACAATAATAATCTCTAAGAAACTATCCTAAATCCTACCGAGCCCATAACAAACAAAGAACAAAGCTCAGACATGGTAACTCCACCTTTTCTCAAATGCCAACAAGTTTTTGAAGATTCTAAATTTGCTACAGTGTGAACCGTGATCCAAACACAAGTTGTGGGCCTCTGCTGTTTACCCAAGAGCAGGTTTTTGAAGTTTCCCTAAGCCTATGACTCATGGAGTATGTCTACACTAAATGGATGGGAGCCCTGGAAAACATACATTTGGGCTCATACGCAAAAATATGAAGTCTCCATTTTCACTTCAAGAGATCAACTCAGATTTCCCCCGAAAGTCATTCAAAAAACACAAGCTTTGGTTATTTTTTATGTCCTTGGCGGCTGTAATGGCCGAAGTGGACCTGCAGCTTTGACGGCGTCTCTGAGTGCACTTGTAATCATTTGCCATTGTCTGTGCGAGTCTCTCAGGCTGAATCAGTAAAGATCCCCTCATTACCTTCCCCTTCAAATATTACTGGCTAATCCTCTGTTATTTTAGGACTGAACAGCCATTGTAACAATGAAAAAGCACACCCCGGACCCCACTTCTTTGGAAGACCACCTCTGATGGGGAAGCTTGGGTTTTGGACTCTGTTGGACCTTGGCTTAAGATGCGGCCCCACAGTTATTGGCAGTACAAGCCACGAGTCTACAAATGGTGGCCCGCAAACCAGCCCAGGCCCACCACCTGTTTTAGGATAGCCCGGGAGCCACACAATATAGAAATATACGTAATCTCCCTTCACTGTTCCGTTCCTTACGCCCACATGCCAGAAAGAAGTCTCACAGGCTCTTCAACTTCTAATTTACTCATTGATAGTTCTCTTCATATCTGCAGCCCCTACAACAAACCTAACATAATAAAAATCAGGAGATTATAAGGACTTTGGATTTCCAGGCACTAAGGTAGATGTATGGGTTACCGATAGGAGGGAGTAAAAGCCTGGTTTCTGGGAGATCCTGCCAATGATGTCTTTAATGGGAGAACTTCTCAAGTAATAATGTTTTCTAATTCCCTTTCAAAATATTTTTTTAAATTTTATTTAAGGAATCTCTACCCCCAACATGGAGCTCGAACCCACGACCCTGAGATCAAGAGTCCCATGCATGCTTCGCCAACTGAGCCAGCCAGGCACCCCTCTTTCAAAATATTCTTCATTCAGAGACTTGGCAAATACACCTGGAGGCATTATCCGTTTCATACCTAGAAATGAACGCTGTTGAGCAGGAACGAGTTCCCATGAACATAAATGGAACGGTAAAAGGATTTAAATCCATGGAATCACATGAGGAATGGTTAAAAACCTGGAGGCATGAGCACCCATAGGAAAAATAGCTATTTAAAGATCATTTAAGGGCCTCTATGTGGAAGACAGAATTGATTTGTTCTATGATATGGGACCTAGAGATGTGCCACCTTGGCCACATAAACTTACAATTTGAAAGAATATTAAAGATGCTATTACCCCGAACCATGTTGCTAGAAAGATTTTTAAATTACTTAGGAATAAAGAGAGTTTCTTCTCACTTCAAAAAAAGGAAAAATAAACCCCAACTCTCCTGAATAAAAGATGCATTTTACCCAGAAATGTTTTCATTCATAGCCTTTGAGACCAATTGTGAAAAAGCAATGGCATTTTTTTTTATGGTGGTGATTTCATTTGTTTTATGAACTCAAGAGTACAATTCATATGCTCACACAGAACTGGTTTAAAAGGACAACAGAACTAAAGCGGACAGAATTTATTAAATGATGTGAAAGGGTAAATACTTTGGACTGTGTTCTGGTAAGAGCTATTAGAGTCCCACAAGTACAGTCTTTCTGGGGGGCTGGACTTCAGAATGACTTTGGCCAGGACTCCAGCTCCCTGCTAGAGACAGGATTCCACAGCCTCCTGGCTCTCCTGGAGGGTCCCGCAGACGGAGCCTGGCATCCAGCTGGGAGGGGGAATGAGAGGGAGCAGACAGCCCCCCATGTGCTGATTTCCTGAAGCTGAAGAAACTTCTGATTCAATTTTTTTCTCAGTCTTGTCACAGGGATGCTGAGATTTGGGCAAGTAAAACCTAAGAGCTTGTACTCTCTGTCAGGCTAATGTGAGACAGTTTTCCCTGCTTCATCTCCTCTCTGACCTTGTCTCTTTATTTAAAAAAAAATAATGTATTCACAGTGTCTCTCAAATGTTATCAGCACTGATATTTTGGATTTTGTTGAGAACCAATTAAACATTTTCAAAAGGTGGCATTTCTTTTTGTGTTTGTTTTTATTACAGATCACTGAGGCTGAAGCTTTTTTGTGGAAGGGATTGAGATGCCCTGAAACGTTTTTTACCCTCATTTCTAAAAATTTGTTGAAGATACAGTTTAAAAGATGGATAGAATCTAAGCAAAACGTAACTTTCATCAAACAACTTCATCAGCCCATTTACCATAACCAGGTATTTACTTTGCAAATATCATGATCCTTAAACATCGAAATGACTTTTCCTTTCTACCTAAGGAAATAGGCCACTGACATGGGCCAAGAAAGGACCCTCAGAGTCGAGGGTATGATAGATCCAGGGTAGTATTAAACTGTTTCAGGGAACAGTAGATAGAGTAAGGACCATTAATTTCTCAGATATCATCCCTATACTTTTTCTGCTACCCATATATCCAATTAAAACAGCAGGCCTAATGCGACAGCAACTAACCTACTTTCTGAAAATAAATGACTTAACCATGGGAGGTAAGCTAATTCTTTTAAGAAAAAAGGTTACACTAAATCAGCTACCTTGTGCAGAGCTGAAATGTCTATTTTCAATTAAACCAAATTACTCTAATGTTATCTATCAGTCATCTTAACATAAGACTTAATTTATTGCTTGAAAAACAACTAAGACATATTAGAAAATGATCATTTAAATAATGCAATAACATAGTAATATCCATTTATAATGGATAATAACACGGTACCTTCCTTTAGCATTCCCCTTCTCTGTGTGGCAAAGCATAAACATTTCCATAGTACATCAACTTCTCTCTTAGATGGGAACAGGTTAAAGCAGCTCGGGGCGGGAGTTCACGTTGCATTTCACTGCAACACACGGCAGCTCTACCGTGAGTACAACTCCTTTCGGCACATACCTTCTCTCTGCTGCTGTGAGCCGTTAAAGACCTTTGTGCTGCCCCACGAAGAGCTGTTCGGTAATTGTAGAAATTACTTGAAGGGTCCATCTGATGCTGTCCACAAAAGAGAGAAGACTATTAATCATTTACTTCTCACCGGCAGAAAGTTTGCAAGATCATACTTTTAACCCTACGTAAAAAATTGCAATAGGCGATGGGTGCCTGGGTAGCATAGTTGGTTAAGTGCCTGGCTCTTGGTTTCAGCTCAGGCCCCGACCTCAGGGTCATGAGATCAAGCCCTGTGTAGGGCTCCATGCTCAGTGTGGAGTCTGCTTGGATTTCTCTCTCCCTCTGCCCCTCCCTACTCCCGTTATCTCTCTCTTTCTCTCTAAAATAAATAGATCTTTTTTAAGAATTGCAATAGGTGAGAGAACTCATTAAGGATAGGATTTATCCCTCTCATATACACACACACACACACACACACGTGTAGGCATAAAACACATCAGAACACAAACGTTTTCTTTGCTGAGGTTTGGTTCATTTAAATAAGCTGACGTCAGCTTCAGTAATGTCAAACCTAGACCAAATTCTTTCCAGGTTCACTGTGGAGATTAGACTTAAAATAGATAACGAAGAATAAACACCAGCATAAGAAGCCATTTCCAGGTTTCGTTTGAATGGTAATGGATCAGCTGATGGTTGGCCGTGCACAGTGATCCAACCCTTTGCGGTGAACTCGTTCTTTGCATTTGTTAACAAATCATTCACAATTAATTGAAGGATATTATCTTATAAGAAGGAAAAGGCATTTATTAGACAATACGAATAAAAGCACAATGCAATATATCCAATGATACTTCCCAATTTAGAGGAAAACTTAGGAAAGAACATTTTTTTTATTATCTCCCAAGACCATTGATTCAAAGTACCAACCTGCCAAGGTGACAATGACATTAATATGACCCAAACACAAATGCCTTTATGTACAATTCTTACTATCCTCAGAATTATACTGGAAGAGCTTTTGCACAGGTTAGCTAAATTTGCTGAAAGGATGGCGAACGGGTATTTCTACAGGGACGGGAACCTTTCCCCTGGGGCGCTGTAAATAAATGAAGTTACGGGGCCCGCTCTGAAGCAGCACTCCTAACGGTTCAGGATCCAAATTCCGTCCTGGCCGTGATGGGATGTAACTGACAGGTCACCATTTCTTCAGTCGGTTCTCCTCAAAATGGACACCTCTGCCTATGAGAGGGCCGGTCTACAACCTGGCTTATTCTCCCCTCCGCCAGTTCTAACCCCCTTCCATTCCCTACGTCTGGAAGGGTAGATGGGCTTTCTTCTCTGTAGTACTCCCTGATCTAGAGGCAAACTCACGCGGCAGAATCCCACTTCCTGGGAGTACAGTGTTAACAGCGAGGCGTCAGCTTCACATACCTCGAGAACATCAAACTTCGCGGTCTTCACTTTGGCCCATGTTTTTTTCAGTCGAGACACTGGGCTCATGTTCATGCCAGCTTCCCATTTAAAATGGAGTTGCGGGGGGAGAACAAGCGGAAACAGACAAATAAGAAAAGTCACTTGAAGTGATCCTCCAAAAAAGTGTTCATTATTAAGTGTAAGTAAGTTGACTTAATAAAAAACCTGCCAGTTTTCCACAGTAGAAATACCATTTCATAGTCCCACCAATAATATGTGAGAATTCCTCTTGTTCCTCGCCCTCACCAATATTTGGTTCACCCAGTCCTTTTAATTTCAGTCATTCCAGTGTGTGAAATGGTTTTACATGGTGATTTTAATTTGTATTTCTCTGATGACTAATTAATGGAACATATTTTCATATGCTTATTATCTATAATATAATAGTAAGTATATGAAAGCAAAATTTTGTGACATATCTAAGAATCTGCCATTTTTCATTGGGTTATTTGTCTTCTTATTATTGATTCATAGGGTCCTTTATAGAGTCTGGATACAAGTTCTTTTTCAGCTATAATGTATTACAAATACTTTCTCCCATGACATGGCTGGTCTTGACATTTTCTTAATGGTATACGGGGGAAAATGAAGTAATCTTCTGTTACCCAGACCATGGACTTTCAGGTCCCTGATTTAAATGATCTTTCTGTTCCCTATATTCAAGAAGTAAACCAGACAAAGAGCTGAAATTTGGTGAGTATTTTTAGGGAGAAAACAAGGAAAATTATGTCAAAAAGTAAATGGAAAACAGAATTGGTAAGAGGGGGGAGTTATCAGGATCAAAAGCACTGAATTACACATTTGGTGGATTCTCCGACTTCCAATTGACTCTGACTCTAAAGGGTCAGGTAAATATTCAACTATTTACTGAATACCTACAATGTGTAGGATAAACATATGATTTATCCTATAGATTAGGGTATTTTTAAATGAAAGAGTCACTATCAATAATTGTGGCATGACCCCATGCACTATGTTTATAGGATGAATGGAAAGAAACACGGTCACTGGTATTAAAATCCCCACGACACAAAGGAGGAGCACAGTTTGCACACCAGGGTAATAAGATGCTGCAGGTGGAAAGTACTAGGAGCATGGACAGTCCGAACATGTTCCAGTTTCTCAGGCCACCCTCCGGGCCATACTGATAGAATCATACGATGTAGTCTCGGGTCATGCATTTCTCTAATGCTTGACACACAGGCTGCCCAAACACTTTTTACAACCCTTCATTTACACAACTCTCTCACTTATGAGCGTCTATCGATAAATATTCAGATGAGGACAAACTGACGGGATGTATTCCATGAATTCTCACACACGTCAAAAAGAGCATACGCACTTGTACGACATTGACATTTAACACATTCTGAACATTCTAAAACAATTCAGGATTAAAAAGTAGAGTTTCATTAATAAAACTGTACGACGTATAAATTTTTAGTAGACACATTTCATAGGACCTAGACAAAAAAAGGACACGTATCTTCCAGAAAACACTCACAGATTATCGCCATCAGGGAATTGAAGTTGCCAATGTTAAAACACTCCCGAGCTACGTCAATGAAATACTCGATCATTCTTGCACGGTGCTTCTTCTTTACAGGCTTTACAGAAAAGGGGGAGAACAAAAACAGGGCAGTGATCCAACATGTAGACCCAACAGATGTAAAATAAGTATGAAAAAAAATAGAGAGAGTGAGAGAAAACTTGCTTTCTCACCATGCAGATTTCTGTGGCAACGAAGTAGCTGAGGCGATTGAACCATTCCACGTAAGCCTCTAAGTTTCGTGTTTTCTTCCGTTCGCTGTAGCAACTCTATAGAGAGAGCAAAGGAAGCAGATGAATTGGAGACAAAAAAGACAGTGGATTAGGCTCTCGTTTTTGTCAGATATAGGCCTTTCTTCCAGTTAATGGAATAATAGGAGCAAGACAGCTTTCTAAGACAAGGGGATGGGGACCGAGAGAAAAAAAATCACTAACATTCTTGACTCCCTTTACAGATATATCGCAGTCTCTCGGTACAGTCCGGTGAAATCCATAAGGTCTAGAAATGTACTCTGAGGCATTCAAAATGGTGCCCTTCCCTCCTCGGAAACTAAGTTACCCTCGGTGGGAGCTGTCCTCAGAAGCACAATTCAAAGGGTTTTGGCTGCATTCTAAAACAATCTTGACTGATAAATGGGGTGTGAATGCCAATTGCCAGCAACACAGCAAGAAGCTGAGAGAGCCGGGGATCAGAACATTTTCTCTTACAATTAAGTCTAGAAAAAAATTTTGGAGCATCATGTAGCAAGACACTAAGTATCTTCCACAGTAGGTAAATGGAAGTCTAGGCCAGCATGGTCTTTAGTAGGGTGAATGACACATTATTCAAAAGCAAAAGGAGTTAAGCCCATCTTGGAGTTCAAGGCCAAGCTTGAACAGGTTAATTACACTCCTCTTTCCTTCCTTCAAAAAAACCCTAACAAACAAAAAGTCCACTAGCCGTCTACTGTAAAACCTAATCCTTGCTTCCTGTACTGAGGGAAGCTATTCTAAGGCCGGAAAACAGCTGTTACCCTAAGTTCCAAAGGGGGGCTTCCATTAGTGGGGGTTACAGTCTTTGCCTCACAACTTGAGATGCTTCTGGACGTCACTGGGGGGAAAAATTTCTTATGTGTGTTTACCGATTTTATAGTCCATGCCCCGTGTTATTTTCTTCACATGTGGGCTTCGCTTAGGCCATAAACCTGTCGTGAGAGATTCACCTCAAAACAAAAGGCGAAGCAACGGAGACCGTTGCTCAGCAAGCCGGGTGTGCATCCTGTCTTCACTGCCCTGTTATTGTTGAATCATGAGCGTTCTCTTGTGTTTTCTCTCTGACATAATCTGCTAAAACCATTATGCTTTTATCTCCTACCTTCATCACCACAAGTCCTGCATTTACTTGCTTATTAAATTTCCCAATAAGGAGGAAGAAGAGGCTAACCGTTTGTGAGAGGGGAAGAATATGGTGACGGTGCCTGAAGATATGGCTTAAGAAAACGGCAATGAATCAGACGTGGCTCATGAAAAAAAAAACCTTTCTGATTGTAAAACCTAAGACAAAATAATTCCAATTTCTGCCTCTTGTACCCACCATCACAGACTAAGAAATTCCATTTCCAATTTCAGAGCTGACCTCTAGGTAGACTGATTCTTACCTTGTCATTGTCCAAAGGGTCCTTCTGCACAAACGCCTGAACAAATTCTTCTGGCCCAATATAATTGAGCCTCTCCTGAAACACAAAACCCCAGGTCAACCTTATTAAAGAAAATGAGAAAAAATGGACTGTTAACTCCTTCTGTTGACTTTTGGCATGACCCCCACTTTTTATGCAGCTTATAAAATGAGTCTTTAATTTTAAATATTGTCATCATCTTCAAGATCTGAGCAGAGGCAATATTCTGCGTGAGTCAATGCTACCTGACATAGTGAAAGGCTGGGCAAGTCATGGAAAGGTAGAGAAGATGAGGTAGGTCAATAAATTTGCCCATCAGTCTTGCTTATTGGTATTTAAAGTGAATTCCCAGGGTGCCTGGGTGGCTTAGACAGATAAGCGTCGGCCTTCGGCTCAGATCATGATCCCAGGGTCCTGGGATAGAGCCCCACATCGGGCTCCCTGCTCAGCGGGGAGTCTGCTTCTCCCTCTCCCTCTGTGCTCTCAATCTCTCTCTCCTCTCTCTCTCTCTCTCTCTCAAATAAATAAATAAATAAATAAACAAATCTTAAAAAAAAAAGAAAGTGAATTCCCAGAATGTCAAAAACATTCATATTGGAATGTCTAAGCAAAACATAGTGTAGGTATTGCACATATTACTTCCCATTTGGATTATTCTAGTATAATGTCCCGTGACATTACAGCGGATAAACAGCTGCTGTGGTTACCACAGCAAAGGGTGACAAGGACCTACCAGCTCTATGTGAGTCAGCTGCTGAGCCAGAGTGTAAGGGTCACTGCAGACAGTGATGATGTCCCTTTGTATGGACTGTGGCTTGGTCTTGAGAACGGTGAGCCGATCCGTGGACGTGGAGCTGATTTTTGCCAGGACCTCCTCGTACTGGCTGAGTGCGGCGAGTTTGCGGATTAGACACTGGATCATCTGCTGCACATTCTTCCTGTACGTCTGCCGGGGGAAAAGCAAAGGACTGCAGCCCGCTCTGCGTGTCCATTCCCAGCACCACGCAAACTCACAGACCGTGCTGTCCAGTGCTTCTCCCCGGATGCTGGAGAACCGCCAGGGCAGTGACGGGACAAGCCATCCTCGCTCTCAGAGTCTGAGACACGCAACACATAAGGTGGTCCTTCAGACCTGTAAACTTTAGCTCTCTCCTCAGGCTGCTCTTCACGCTGGGCCAGGAAAACCCCACAGGGACATCTTAGACCCGCTACTACAGAGAACCAGCTGCTCTCTGGGCCGGCGTAGGAACGTCCCGCGTCACTTTTGGTAGGCTAAAGTACATTGATCTCGACTCGGACCATCCTCTTCCTAACACTTTTTCTGTCGGGTCACCTTCTTGATTTCCCCGCTCCTCTCAGGCCCGCTCTCATTAGTCTACAAGCACAGACGCCAGCCCGACAGCAAATACCATTACTCCTCAGTCCCCCACCCCCAACCACCTTCCTGACTTCCACATAGGACATGGGTTAGCACGAGGAAGCGGTGGATATTCATTTTTGGTATCTGACCTCCATTTGACTCCTGTCCATGTCTCTCACATTCATGTGTCGGTGCTAACATTCGCAACCAGCCAGACTCTTCCACGTGGCCGTTCTGCCCGTAATGCTATTACCAGCGGCCG